>NC_037333.1:100508750-101116743 GCF_002263795.3 Bos taurus
AAAGTAGTGGAAAATATATTAAGAGGTTTTAAGTATAAGAATAGGCTGCTGTTGAGTAGAGAAGACTTGGGGGACGGGGAAAGCTTAGGGTATAGGTACACTATAAGAGCTTTTTCCCCTTCGGTAACCATACTCTCCTTTAAACTGCTATTTGACCATGAGGAGTGACGATTATAAAACCTTGCTGATCCTGTTTGAGCTTTATCCTGGGAGAATAGCCACTGAAACTATATGTTGTTGTTCCTTTTCAGTTGCTTAGTCAGGTCCAACTCTTTGCAACCCATGGACTGCAGCATGCCAGGCTTTCCTGTCCTTCACTATCTCCGAGTTTGCTCAAACTCATGTCCTTTGAGTCGGTGCTGCCATCCAACCACCTCATCCTCTGTCATCCCCTTTTCCTCTTGCCCTCAACCTTTCCCAGTGTCAGCATCTTTTCCAATAAGTTGGCTGTTCGCATCATGTGGCCAGAGTATTGAAGCTTCAGCTTCAGCATCAGGCCTTCCAATGAATATTCAGGATTGATTTCCTTTAGGATTGACTGATTTGATCTCTTGCTGTCCAGGGGACTCTAAAAAGTCTTCTCCAGTACCACAGTTCAAAAACATCAACTCTTCGGCGGTCAGCCTTCTTTATGGTGTAACTCTCATATCCATATGTGATGACTGGATAGGCATTTTCAAAATGGACACTGGATCACAAAGAAAGCAAGCCTTTTTTAGAGCTGTATGAGAATCTTGCACTGGGTTTTGCTTTCTCTTAGTGACAGATCAAGCTGATGCCCTTAACAGAAGGGGTTAGAGCAATAGAAAGGGGTAGAAGCAGATGGGTATTCCCCTCCCTGTCATGAACCCAGAGAGAAAAATGAATGAGGAAACCCTCTTTTATCCACAGATTTATAGCCAACATACAAGCTAAATTATATTCTAAGACAGTACAAATGCAAATACTGTTCCATTGTGTCAATCCCATGCAGCATGCCTACAAAGAAAGAATAGTAATTCTGCACTCTCAGGCAGGACATGTGGCAGTGCACTATTCCGAATGCTTTATAGGGACTTCCTTGGTGGTTCAGTGGTTTAAGACTCTGTGCTTCCACTCCTGGGGATGTGGGTTCAATCCCTGGTTGGGGAACTAAAATCCCAGTAGTCACACAGTGTGGCCAAAAAAGAAATTTTTTAATGTTTTATAATTCTAATTTTTATTTCTGGTGCAGACATATTATGAAAGGAACTGCTTTTGAAACTTATTAATGCCTTTGAGGAAAAAAAATAGTTTACTTTGTTCAGAATTTGTAATTTTGAGCCATTCATCATCCTCTGAGCAAGGGCTGGTCAGGAGATCCTCACTTGTGTTGGTCACAGTGTGAGGGTTTTTCCTTGGAGGACCTGAACCTCCTCCTCTGAGTTTTTCAGAATCACCCCAGGAGAAGACCAGTAGGAGACATTCATCAGTCCAGGGGTGAAAACATGGATGGATTTGTGAAGGTTTAGCAGCAGAAATGACAGGGCTTGTTGGTGGTTTGAATTGGACATGAGATGTATGGGCCACAGAGGACTCAGGAAAACTGAATTGATGCTTTTGAACTGTGGTGCTGGAGAAGACTCTTGAGAGTCCCTTGGACTGCAAGGAGATCCAACCAGTCAATCCTAAAGGAACTCAGTCCTGAATATTCACTGGAAGGACTGATGCTGAAGCTGAAGCTCCAATCTTGACCACCTGATGTTAAGAACTGACTCATTGGAAAATACCCTGATGCTGGGAAAGATTGAAGGCAGGAGGAGAAGGGGACGACAGAGGATGAGATGGTTGGATGGCATCACCGACTCAATGGACATGAGTTTGAGTAAACTGCAGGAGCTGATGATGGACAGACAGGGGGGCCTGGCATGCTTTAGCCCATCGGGTCGCAGAGTCAGACACAACGAGCAACTGAACTGAACTGAACAGATTTAATAACTGTAAACATAGTAGACATGTAGTTGAATTTTTTCTGTTTTCACTTAAGAATAGCTCATAAGTATTCTTATATTATTATGCATCTTTATATAATTTAATAATTTTGATGACTGCCTGCATATATATTTCCTCAAGGTCAGCTTTTTTATTATATTAACCATCTTCCATTATTATTATTTCATTAAGATTAATGAAAAATATCATTGACTAAACTAGATCTTATTTTTAAAAGGATGTTTTTGATCTTTCAGAATTAAACATAATTATTAACAAGTGGACCTAAAGATATGAAAATTGTTCAGAAAACTCTGATAGTTAATTTAATGTCTTCCTCAGAAAATTCATTTCTTGGTACAGTTTATAGTCTGAGAATTTTAAAATGCTGGCGAAACTGCTCCATCATTTTGCTTGCTTACTTCAATAGGTATTTTTCAGTGTTAGAGCAAAACATGGCTCTATGCTTCATGATATATTACTATGAAAAATTAATGATTCGTGTTCGTATTAGAGATTCAGAGTTGTTCTACATTTATTTCTTATTTCATATTGAGATAAGAAGTCATTCTGTGATTTCAGCTTGATTAATCAAAAGTGATAAAGAGTACTCTATATAAGGAAATAGAGTTACTAATTAGTAATACCTGTCCTATTTTATTGTCCCACAATAATCCTTTACTGATTCACTCTATGATATAGGATATAATTCAGAACATAAAATTCTATGTATTGAAGAAATCCTTGAGAAGTTGATCCATATTACAAGTTAGGTTGTCAAGGACCTTATTGTTAGCATTCCCATTAATACTAGCATGTATGTTTCTTGTGCCTAGAATTCTTATCAAGGCAGTTTTTTAAAAGCATAGCCAAAGTTCTCATTAGTGTTTAATGATGGTGAAAATGAAGAAGGAAAATTTTCAAGCCTTGTAGTAAGAACTTCCTGAATCATTCTAGCACCAATTCTTGTAGATATGAGGCATAATTTACCTTTCCTTCAATCAGTAATGTATCACAAATCAAAGAAAAGATATACTGCTGTTGGAAGGATATAAAAACTATAGATTTTAGGAAAGTCAGTAGAGGTGGTGTGTTCGGTGCCCTTCCATTACATATGCAATTGTTGTGCAGTTAATCTGTCTTGATTGGTTGGTAGAGTAACTTTGAAAGAACTCATGTATTTATATGATGATTGTAATCAATGATTTTCTTTATTTTTTGAGTTGGACATAGGTTTGTTTTCCTTGTTACTTTTTTGTGTATTGGTTTTCCTTGAATTTTAATTTTGCCTCAAGACGTTAAGAGCTCTTGAGATGTATTATAAACTTATGATGGTTTTAAATGCTTTTTTCCCCCCTAAAATGATATTCAAAATGATGAACCTGTGACTTAAAGGCAAGACTAAGTTATGTCCGAAAGTCAAGGGAGAGGCTGGTAAAATTTCCAACTCTAAAGTAATAATATGCAATGAAACATTACTGTGTTTAAATACGTGACCTTTGATTACATAGAACCAGATTAAACAGGAACACATTACTGTTGTAGACAGAAAAGTCATTTTATTCTGCGTATGAATAATTACAGAGTCACTGGAGGATTTTCTATACTAATTATATAGTTTGGCGAAGGGGTCTTGAGAAATCTGTGTAATATGTGGTAGAAAAACTTAGAAAATCTAAACAAGATGAAATTCACTTGTGTAGATGTAGGTACTTTAGATTTGTGCTTTCCAGTACAGTAACCATTGGCCACATGTGTTTATTTAAACATAAGTTGATTTAAAATAAGAACTCAGTTCTCCAGTTGTACTATCTACATTTCGAATGCTCAATAGTCATGTCTGCCTGCTGCTGCTGCTGTCGCTTCAGTCGTGTCCGACTCTGTGTGACCCCATAGACAGCAATCCACCAGGCTCCCCTGTCCCTGGGATTCTCCAGGCAAGAACACTGGAGTGGGTTGCCATTTCCTTCTCCAATGCATGAAAGGAAAAGTGCCTAGCAACTACCATATTGGACAACACAGATTATAGAATATTTTCATCATGGCGGAACATTCTGTTAGACATTGCTGCTCTAGGTGTAACTAATACATGTTCCCTCATTTTTATTTTATTATTAATAAAGATTATAATGAGAAGTGGGCTTCCTAAGTGGCCCAGTGGTGAAGCGTCTGCCTGCCAGTGCAGGAAATGCAAGAGTTACAGGTTTGATCCCTGAGACAGGAAGATCCCTTGGAGTAGGAAATAGAAACTCCGTCCAGTGTTTTTGCCTGGAAAATCTCATGGACGGAGGAGTCTCACGGGGTATAGTTCATGGGGTCACAAGGAGTCAGACTTGACTGAGCAACTGAGTGCATAATTAGAAATAGAAGTAACATTTTGGTACCAGAGTATATATCAGAAAATGTTCATTTTAATATATATATGTTTGATGATTAAAACAATCTTAAAATATCAGTCTTATTATTCTATACATGAGGAGACTATCACAGATGATAGTTAGTGGTTGATAGAGATAGGACTCAAATCCAGGCCTCTCATGCTGTATTGTCTGACTTTTGTGACCCAATGGACAGCCAGGCTCATTTGTTCATGGGATTTCCCAGGCAAGAATACTAGAGTGGATTGCTGTTTCCTTCTCCAGGGGATCCTCCTGACCCAGGGATCAAACTCATGTCTCCTGCATTGTAAAAGGATTCTTTACCACTGAGCCACCAGGGAAGGCCCTCATTTTTTATGCCATGATCTTTATATGCATATACTTTTAGTGTAAATGAATTCATGAATAAAAATAAATTCATTCATCTGCATTTTGCAAATGGAAAATCTGAGGCTCTTTATGTAGCTTATGTAAATCTATATTCTACAGAACAAGAGCAGGATTGGGATGAACTTGGTCATAGATTCAAATCTAGCTATTGACACTTTATTTATTTTATTTTATTTTTTAACTTTACAATATTGTATTGGTTTTGCCATATATCAAAATGAATCCGCCACAGGTATACATGTGCTCCCCATCCTGAACCCTCCTCCCTCCTCCCTCCCATACCATCCCTCTGGGTCATCCCAGTGCACCAGCCCCAAGTATCCAGTATAGTGCATGGAACCTGGACTGGCGACTCGTTTCATATATGATATTATACATGTTTCAATGCCATTCTCCCAAATCATCCCATCCTCTCCCTCTCCCACAGAGTCCAAAAGACTGTTCTATACATCAGTGTCTCTTTTTCTGTCTCGTATACAGGGTTATTGTTACCATAGCTATTGACACTTTAAAAAATATATTTATATTTGTCAGATTCATGACAATTGTCATGAATTGACAGTGTCATGACATGTCATGCATGACAATGCTTTATAAATTGTCAGTCATGACAGTTGATATTACATAAACACATGCATGTATACATGTGTACTTTGTATGTTAGCTTAGAATTACTAACTGAAGACCAGAAGACATAGTTTTGAATATAAGAAAAATTTTCATATATTATAATTCATACAGAGTTGGTAATAAATCGAATATATAGAAAATTACCTGTTCATTTATAAGATGCTCTGTTTTAATTTTCTTTCTCTCATTTACTTGCACAAAGGATTTATTGCTCAATTAAAAATGGTTATTTTTAAAATATTTCTTGTATTTTAGATACATTTCACTAATAGAATATAACTTTTTTGGTGAATGTTTTTAGGGCTAAATGGAGATGTGAATGTTCTTTGCTAGAACACAGTATTCTGTCTAGGTTTACTTGTGGTTCGATTGTGAGAACTATCTATGTTCAAAGGTGGTAGGGTGAAAATAGCCTCACAATTAGGTAACTGTTTTCCACGAATACTCCTGTGGACTTTTTACCAGGTTTATTATACAGTTGTATTATTTCAGTACTGTTATTGAGTAATGTCCTTTAGAGACATGCTTCTGCAAAATAACTTTCATATCAAGTGAGCTGAATAGAAAATTTTAATTCATATTCATTTTAATAATTTATTCAGTCTAATAACTGCCAGAGGAAATTTTTATGCATAACTCTTGATCATAGACATTGAAGCTTTAAAATGAAGTTTCATTAGACTGTGCCTTGAAAGAATAAGTGTACTGTACACTTGAAGAAAGTATTCAAAATTTTTATCAGAATAAAATAAAACAATTCCACTCAGTAGCTGATGAGAAGTCTCCTTTTATTGGGTTGTTTCCCAATAGAATAAATATGCTGTTTTCTTGACTGCTAGATAAATTCAAATTGCACGTTGCAGTTTTAGAATTTGCCTACAGCTATTGCATCTTGCATGGACACTTATAATCCTATATTCTCGGGTCAAAGTATGCTTGTGAATTATTTACTATTAGTAAGAAAAAGTGGTAATCATAAACATAAGACCACTCAATATTCTTATTCTTCAGAGGCAATTCTGAAATATGTTTCAAAGCACTGTCTAAGATGAGAATGAGAAATAATCTGTGCAACCATTGAATTTAAAATGATAGTTAAAAATTTAATGACACTATAAGAACAAGGATTTTTACTTAGCCTAAAATGTTTAAGCATAAAAATACTGCACCATGTATAACAGCAGAAAGGTGTACAGTATTTTAGAAAAAAATAGTTTATCTCATATGAATGATTTACTAATCTTAATTTTAAGTAATCAGCTTTTTAAAAATGCAGGCATCATAATCATGGCCTGTGGCCATATTTAACCACAGCTGTCATGTGAGTTTCACAGACGTGACCTATCTAATAGTCCTGCTGCTGCTGCTGCTGCTGCTGCTAAGTCGTTTCAGTCGTGTCCGACTCTGTGCGATCCCATAGACGGCAGCCCACCAGGCTCCCCCGTCCCTGGGAGTCTCCAGGCAAGAACACTGGAGTGGGTTGCCATTTCCTTCTCCAATGAATGAAAGTGAAAAGTGAAAGTGAAGTCGCTCAGTCGTATCCGACTCTTCACGAGCCCATGGACTGCAGCCCACCAGGCTCCTCCATCCACAGGACTTTCTAGGCAAGAGTACTGGAGTGGGGTGCCATTGCCTTCTCCTATCTAATAGTCCTAGTATTGGCTAAACCTTGTCCTTTCATAGTTCATTTAGACTTATTCTTGACAGAAGTATAGGTTGATGAAAAAGCTTACAGCAATGTATGTTCAGTTCAGTTCAGTTCAGTCCCTCAGTCATGTCTGACTCTTTGCGACCCCATGGACTGCAGCACGCCAGGCCAACCTGTCCATCACCAACACCCGGAGTTTACCAAAACTCAAGTCCATTGAGTCAGTGATGCCATCCAACCATCTCATCCTCTGTCATCCCCTTCTCCTCCTGCCTTCAATCTTTCCCAACATTGGGGTCTTTTCAAATGAGTCAGTTCTTCACAACAGGTGGCCAAAGTATTAGAGTTTCAGCTTCAACATCAGTACTTCCAATGAACACCCAGGGCTGATCTCCTTAAGGATGGATTGGTTGGATCTCCTTGCAGTCCAAGGGACTCTCAAGAGTCTTCTCCAACACCACAGTTCAAAAGCATCAATTCTTCAGTGCTCAACTTTCTTTATAGTCCACCTCTCACATCCATGCATGACTACTGGAAAAACCATAACTTTGACTAGATGGACTTTTGTTGGCAAAGTAATGTCTCTGCTTTTTAATATGCTATCTAGGTCATATTTTTCTTCCTAGGAGTAAGCATCTTTTAATTTCATGGCTGCAGTCACCATCTGCATTGATTTTGGAGCCCCCCAAAATAAAGTCTGTCAAATCTATTTGCCAAGAAGTTATGGGACCAGATGCCATGATCTTAGTTTTCTGAATGTTGAGCTTTAAGCCAACCTTTTCACTCTCCTCTTTCCCTTTCATCAAGAAGTGTCTTTAGTTCTTCTTCACTTTCTGCCATAAGGGTGGTATCATTTGCATAACTGAGGTTATTGATATTTCTCCCGGAAATCTTGATTCCAGCTTGTGCTTCTTCCAGCCCAGCATTTCTCACGATTTACTCTGCATATAAGTTAAATTAGCACGGTGACAATACACAGCCTTGACATACTCCTTTTCCTATTTGGAACCAGTCTGTTGTTCCATGTCCAGTTCTAACTGTTGCTTCCTGATGTGCATACATATTTCTCAAGAGGCAGGTTATGTGGTCTGGTATTCCCATCTCTTTCAGAATTTTCCACAGTTTATTGTGATCCACACAGTCAAAGGCTTTGACATAGTCAATAAAGCAGAAATAGATGTTTTTCTGGAGCTCTCTTGCTTTTTTCATGATCCAGCGGATGTTGGCAATTTGATCTCTGGTTCTTCTGCCTTTTCTAAAACCAGCTTGAACATCAGGAAGTTCACAGTTCACGTATTATTGAAGCCTGGCTTGGAGAATTTTGAGCATTACTTTACTAGCGTGTGAGATGAGTGCAATTGTGTGGTAGTTTGAGCATTCTTTGGCATTGCCTTTCTCTGGGATTGGAATGAAATCTGACCTTTTCCAGTCCTGTGGCCACTGCTGAGTTTTCCAAATTTGCTGGCATATTGAGTGCAGCACTTTCACAGCATCATCTTTCAGGATTTGAAATAGCTCAACTGGAATTCCATCACCTCCACTAGCTTTGTTCATAGTGATGCTTCCTAAGGCCCACTTGACTTCACATTCCAGGATGTCTGGTTCTAAGTGAGTGATCACTCCATCGTGATTATCTGGGTCGTGAAGCTCTTTTTTGTACAGTTTTTGTGTGTATTCTTGCCACCTCTTCTTAATATTTTCTGCTTCTGTTAGGTCCATATCATTTCTGTCCTTTTTTAAGCCCATCTTTGCATGAAATATTCCCTTGGTATCTCTAATTTTCTTAGAATAGTGCAAAATAAGGTCAAAATAAGGATATAAGTAATACAGATCTCACATTTTAATGATATTTTGAATCACTTTTCTATTGAATAAAACAGGAAAAGAATTTTTGTCTTGTTTTTATTTTATCCTCATTTTTTTTGATGTAAGTATTGCTGGATTTTGTTTCCTCTTTAACCTTTTGATTTTTGGAGGGTTGGGGAGGACATGGCTAAATTTCTCCATCTTTCCAAGCCTCAACTTATGTAAGCTGTATAATTGGAAAAATAATTTCTTGGAACCTACTCATGATTGTGTTTTAATGAAGTGCTGTCAGGCACACTAAAACCTTTGGAGAAAAGGTAATGCATTCTGAATGGCCTACTTTTGTTCTTCCTTTAGAGTTCCGTAAAGTGTAAGAAGGAATTCTGCAAGGAAAGGAGAAATACCTTCTTCTCTTTTAACCCTTCCTTCTCAGAACTTGTGTACTGAAATTAGCAATGAATCTTTAATATCTAGCCAGTGATGAAAGTTTCCATTGGTATCTAAAAAATCTGGGGCACTTCATTGGTGATCCAGTGGTTAGGACCTCACCTTCCAATGCAGGGGACAGGGGTTCGATCCCTGGTTGAGGAACTAAGACCCCACATGCCATGCAGCCAAAAGTTAAAATAAAAAAATAAATAAAATTGAGTCTTAAAAAATAAACTGAAATAATGAAATCTGGGAGGTAAAGCAGTCAAAACAGGAATCTTTTGAACACTTCATGCTTGCCTGCTCTCCCACAGGGATGGGGTATTAGAGAAATTAATGACTTTATGCTCTAGGCACTTTCACAAGGAAAAAATATCCTCATTTTGTTGGCAAAGTACAAATACTTCAGGGGTAGCTAATGACTACAAAATGCAAGTTTTACCAGTGTCACAGCTCTAATTATTCTTCACTTACAATCACATTCTCACTGACCAATTTGTCAAGAATTTCTTTTTGCCCCTGACAATAGAAGGAACATTGTTTTTTTCCTTTACACTGCTCTTGTATAAATGTCTATAAAGTATACTTTAAATAATTAAAAAAAATTAAGCTCCCGATATTGGAACTCTTGGATCTACTATCCCCTTTTTATCAGTAAGCAAAGCAAGATTATTAAATTCGAAGGAATATGTAATTGATCATTCTGTGAAATTCATTATCTGAGACTCTGAGACAAAGTTTAGTACTCATTGGTTTTCTTGCCATGAAAACCAATAAAAGAACTACAATTGTCAACCTGTTGTTTGTTGGACCAAATAGAAATATTTTGATAAATATTATTTGAACCCCAAGTTATTGTGATGAAATGGTGCTGTATACAGAGTTAAGCATACAGTAAGCACTCAAAAAATACTTCTTTGCATTGGTTTTCTGAATTTTAAAGTATTCCACTACATGAGACTAAATCTGATTCTGAATTTGGTTCAGCATCATAACATTTACATTCATTTTCCCAGGACCATCTTCATAGCAATGTTGGCATGTTCTCACACAGATTAGTCGCAAATGTGGGCCATGGGAATCTTTGAAGCCATTTGTTTCCTCTGCGGTTGGCCAAGTCTTAGAGCTCCTTTTAACTGGCCCTGTGAGTATGATGTTGGCAAAGACACATGGCAAAGGCAGGCTAACCCAGCCAAGGAGGTAAGCAGAGAAATCCAAGCCCCTCAGCCTCTCATATGTGATACTCACAAAAGAAAATTAAGAGTAAAAGTAATCAAAAGTAAATATAGGCCCTCATAAGCAAACCACCTGAAAAATTAAACTGTTCCCAAGTGTTTTCAACATTCAAGCAATTGAGGATATTTTCTGAGTGGTTATTTTGATTTATAAAAAGAATTAACAGAGAATGGTCCCAAGGTAGACAGTAGCATTGCTATGAGCTGAGGTCATCCAGACAAAGCAGGGGAAAAGACTTCCTAGTTGAAAAGGGACTTGAGTTTTTTTTTTTCTTTCTTTTTATTGAAGTATAGTCAGTTTGCAATGTTGTATTGGTTTCAAGTGTATAGGAAAATTATTCAGTTATACATATGTATATATATATGTGTGTGTGTGTATTCTTTTTCAGATTCTTTTGCATTATAGGCTATTACAAGATATTGAGCAAATTTTCTTTAATTGTAAGATGAATTGTTTGGCAAAATCAAACTTTACACTTTTATGCATAGTTGAGATTTAAAAATTGATATAGGTTGAATGAAGCACTGAAGAAATTTGTGGCTCTAGGTTGTGTTAAAAAATATTATGATTCAGTTTTGACTACATGAGTTTTGTAAAGATTTGTTTGGTTTTAACTAACAAGCATGCTGCTGCTAAGTCGCTTCAGTCTTGTCCGACTCTGTGCGACCCCATAGACGGCAGCCCATCAGGCTCCACCGTCCCTGGGATTCTCCAGGCAAGAATACTGGAGTGGGTTGCCATTTCCTTCTCCAATGCATGAAAGTGAAAAGTCAAAGTGAAGTCGCTTAGTTGTTCCCGACTCTTAGCAAGCCCATGGACTGGAACCTACCAGGCTCCTCCATCCATGGGATTTTCCAGGCAAGAGTACTGGAGTGGGGTGCCATTGCCTTCTCCATAACTAACAAGCATAAGAAAATCTAAAAATATTTCCTTGAAGTTCTATAAGCATCAAGGGCAAAAATTTGTATCACCTTGCTCTTCAAATTCAAGGGCACTATAAGAAAAGTTGTTCTGAGACTTCAGAACAGTTTCAAAAATTTGAAAGTATCACAAATAAAATATTTACGTTTTCATTCTCTAAACTGAATAACCAAATCTAAATAAATGGTTTTGAAAATCCTAAAAAGTCCCTTTGAGAGTATCCAGTAGTAATCCTTCAGAGACCATTCATTGCATTCATTTTGATTCAGAGCCTCTTAATAATGTGCCAGGAACTATTTTTGGCCCTGAAGATAAATTAGTAAAATAAAAAAAAATTTTTTTAAGTAGAAAATGCTATCATCATAGAACATACAACCTAGTGAGAAGAACCAGATAATGACCAAAATTAGTAAATGTATGATACAGTAAGCTACTTTGGAGAAAGTACTTTGGTAAGTACTTTGGAGAAAAATAACAAGGAAAGGGACAGAGATTTGGGGTAGAGAGAAGTGCCCTTTCAAATCTAGTTGTCAGGGATGGGTTCACTGAGCGGGGAGGGTGACATTTAAGCAAAGACTTGGAATAAGCCTGCCAGGCAGAAGAATCAGCGGGTACCCGAAGCAGCATCCTGCCTGAAATGTACTAGAAAGAGCAAGGAGGCCAGTGTGACTGGAGTAGATTGAGATAACATCAGAAAAGCCATTTTAAGAACTTTGGCTTTACTCTTTGTAAGAGGGAAAATTATTGGAAGATTTCGTGTAGAGAAGTTTATAATAGTTTAGTAGTATCTCCCTGACTGGTGTGTTGGGAATAAAAATGGCCAAGGGTGGAAGCAAAGAGACAGGTTAGGAGGCCCTTGGAGTCATCTAGGATTTGGATGATGACAGCTAGGATCAAGGCATAAGCAGTGGAGGTGTGAGGAGTCCTTGTATTTTCAGTATGTCTTGAAGCAGAGCCAATAGGATTTGCTAGGAGATTTATATGAGGTGTGAGAGACATCCAAGTCAATCATGACACTCAGGCAGTGGTTTTCAGCTGGGGACAGAGAACACTGGACAGTGTCTGGTCATATATTGGGTATCCTACCTGGGGAAGATGCTATGTGTCAAGCAGACAGAGGCCAGAGATACTACTAAACATCCTATGATGCACAGAACAGGTCTCTCTGAAGGACAACATTCCAGCCTCAAGTGTCAATGATGTTGAGATTGAGAAATGAAACTTTGGACTGAAATTTTTGGCCAGAACAACTGAATGGATGGAGTTGCCAGTAATAGAACGAGGAGGCTGCTAATGGAGTGGTTTGGGGAAGTGAAACCAGGAATTCTGCCTCTTAGATTTTCAAAAGGCTGATTTCAAAAATTACAATGTCATAAAATAAAAATGAAGATGTTTATCTGATTTAAAAATATTTTTTAGTTAAATTCCTATAGAATAGCGGTAGTATCTCAAACTATGCCTGTGTTTGAGACAAGGTGGAACATAGGTTCGAGTATTTCAGATGTATAGAGTGGCCATGTTAATTGTCTCCCTGCCAATTCTATTACTTGAAATGATATGTCAGATATAATATATTACATATTAGACATGTTAGAGAATTCTGTCTCATTTTGATAAACATTTTTATAGCTAAAGTACAGCAAGGTTATTAATATGTTTCCTAATACGTTATATGCTATAGTTCTTTTATCCCCTTACTCATTCTGATTTTTATGAAAAGGAAATCCTCATGATAGAAGGACTTTATAAAAAGAGAGATTATATTAGGGATCTTTCCTATTTACATTTTTCCCTTGTTTTGGATCCCTAGTACCACTCAGTTCTCTAAGCACCATGTCTGATAGCTTAGAAGATATTCTTTTGAGGCCATCCTGAAAAATAATTGGTTTCTTTTCACTTGTTAGTTCTTCAAAATAGCTTCCTTTTCCCTTAAAGTTCAGAATGCTTGGCAGCTACACAAGCAGCTACGAGGGCAGCCTGACTTGTTGCTAGGGGAAATTGGCCTTATTACTTCTCAGTCAACCTTGGTGGGTTGTGTGGAAAAAATGAAATCTGCTTAGCCTAAGATTTTAAAGGCTTTTAACTTTGTAGTAGAGTACCTAAAATCTAATTTTATAATTAACTTAGTTGTGACTCCCCCTCTCATTCTCTCCTTATGTGCATTATTTTCTCTAGAGAAAGAAGCCAATCAGTAAATACCTTAGACCTACCCCCCAGCCACAAAGCAGGGAAAATGTAGATGCTAGTGATTGAATTAACTCTCACACTTTAGTGTTGCTCAATATTTCTCATTTTTTTTGTTTCTAAAATGTCAACTTTTCTTTTCAAATAATGTGTTAAAGTAGCTTTAAAATGCATCTTCCATGTAAATATAACAGAACAGCCAGATCATTCATTCACAACTACTGGTTTTATAACTCAGATGTCCAGGATGGCAAGGAATGAAATGGTGAGAAACACAGCAAGGGGAGGGGACTTGGCTGAATTAATTTAAAAGAGAATCTGTACCTGGGGATTCTTTAAAAAGCTATTGTTAGGCAAAGTTTTCTCTGTTATTTTTAGAGTTTCAATTTCTAGTCCATTTGGTATTTTGAGAGTTTCAATTAATCTTACACCACCTTTATTAAGACTTCAGAAATAGAAAGTCAATACCTTGATGCATGTGGCTTCCATTTTCTTACTAACATACTTAAATCCAGACATTTGATCAGGAATATTACAAGGATGACTGATACATGTTACAAAGCTAGAAAAGTCATTAGGAACACTGCATGGATTTTGCTGTAAATACGTTTTGTAGCAAAATTGATGTGTAGGGGCATCTTCCTGAAATTAAATGTAATGAATAGGTAATGTCAGAAGTATAAAATACAGATTGTGACTGGTTCATAATCAGCAAGGAAGGAAAGTAGTACAGTTAACTATAATTGAGTAATTGGGGAGTGAATCTTTCTAAAGTACCAGGGAAGGAGCAGGGCAACTCCATTTCTAAACTCTTCTGGTTTAACTTTTTCTTTGGTGGTCAAAAGGAAATAACCTACAGGCTTGATCGATTACAGCTTGCTAATCAGATCATCACAAGGTCTTTCTTTACTTTGTCTAATCTTGTAAGCTTTCAGAAACTACAAGTTACACAAAAAGCTCAATTTAATTTATCAAATATGTAGGTTCTGTTTAACGTTGTCATTCATTTTATGCTCTTCTCCTAAGACCCATAAATTATATTCCTGAATTCTATACCAGTAAGTTAATATTGGTGTTTTTCTGTGTCCTAAAGAATCAAATGTTACCACGAAAGGTGAATAGAAATTGACCAGAAAGGCAGAAGAGAATTTCTTAAATCTCTTATTGGTTTGTTGTCTGATTCTCTTGGGGTTTACAGTTGTTTAGCTGCTGTTTCCCCACCCCCCACCCCCACCCCCCGTCTATTTCTAGAAACAAAGAATAGGAAAACACTTAAATTGAAGTTAAAGAGTTTGGTAGCATCTAGAAGCATTTGTAGGAAGCATTTGTATTAAGTAAACAAATACAAAGGCTTCCTTAAGTGGTTGAGTGAAATATTCTAAAGATCTTTTAAATGTAAAAATTGTAGGCATCTGAAGGCTTATTTAGATGCTAGTTGGCACAATATCTTGAGTTTCCTTCTTTATAGTACTCTTGATTTTTTGTTGTTTTTTTAGTTTCTAAATCATGTCCGACTCTTTTGTGACCCCATGGGCCGTAGCCTCCAGACTCCTCTGTCCATGTGATTTCCCAGGCAAGAATACTGGAGTGGGTTGCCATTCCCTTCTTCAGGGGATCTTCCCAACCCAGGAATTGAACCCACATCTCCTGCATTGACAGGCAGATTCTTTACCGCTGAGCCATCAGGGAAGCCCCAGTACTCTTGATGGACTGATAATAAAAATAAATAACAGGATTCAGAGTATAATGAGTGTCTTACTAAAGTGCTTGGCCCATCTTCTCCTCGGTGATTTGATTGGCTTACTCTAATCCTTTGTTCATAGACTTTCACCAGACTTGTAGTTTGTAATTTCTCTGTCATCAAGTCAAAGACCATTACAACAAAACAGAAATAGTGTTAAGTTGTATTCCATTTATTCATCTATGCTACAGCTGGTGACTGAGAACTTACTATGTGCAGGCAGGGAGCAAGCTACAGGGGCCTCTAGGAAAATAAGAGAAGCTCTGATGGAGAAAATGGTGGAGCTGATGGAGAAAATGAAAGAGCAGGAAAGTTGATAGACAATTATAGTGCACTTGTAAAATGCTAACTAAATACAGACAAGTACAGGTTAGAATAGTAGCACATAGAAGGGACTAAAGGCATTTTCCTAGAAGAAATAACCTCTAATCTGAGATCAAAAGATGGGTGAGAGTTAACTAGAATGAGAAAAGAAGAGATTGTCCTTGCAAAGAGCATGGGATTTTGCATATCGTGTTTTGTCTGCGTTTCAGAGATGAGAGCCTCAAGAAATAACACTTATGGATATAGGGAAAACAGGGCTTCCCAGATGGCGCTAGTGGTAAAGAACCCACCTGCCAATGCAGGAGACAATAATAGATGTGGGTTTGATCCCTGGATTGGGAAGATCCCCTGGAGTAAGAAATGGCAACCCACTTTAGTATTCTTGCCTGGAGAATCCCATGGATGGAGGAGCCTGGTGGCCTACAGTCCATGGGGCCACAAAGATTTGGACATGACTGAGTGCACACGCATGCATAGGGAAAACAGTCCTTCATGATGGGCCTTGGGATCCAATCCACAGTAAAGAACTGGAAGTTAACCCAGAGAACAATGTAGGGTTTTAAGCTTGTAAACTAAAGTGTTGGATATTCACTACATGCCTCTGGTTTTGGAGAGGAGAAGGGAGAAGGGAAGACCAAAGTTAAGACCATCAGTTAGGAGTCTGTGAAAAAACCAAGGAGAGAGATGTCATGGTCTGAGCCAAGGTGCACTCTTAGATGGGATGCATCTAGATTTTACATTGTGTTAGAATTTCTAGCATTGCCATTTGTATCATGCCTTTCCTGTGGTTCTCTTAACAGCCATTTCATCAACAAGGGACAGGATTTGCTCTGGAAAGCTTGGTGGTTGCAGCTTCTAACTCAATGACCATGTTCCCAGTTCACTGTTAAGTGCACAAAGTTGAAGAATGTTGAGCCTTCAAAATCTGCCTGTTATACTGACACCCAGGGAGAAGTGCCTCAAAATTCAAGTTTCACTTCCAAAGCAAATTGCCTAGAGAAACAGCATGTTGTTATTTAGTTGAGGAAGTCTGACCCTAATCTGAAGTTTCACCTAATTCAGATGTCAAGGCCATACTGTCAACATATTGTGGCAACACATATAATGAAAAATTCATAATGTATTATTTGGAAAATAGGGTATGATAGCAGGTAAAGAGGCCCATCTTAATCTCTCCAGGACAGTCACACTTTACATTTTGCTAGACTTCATATGAGAAGGGGAAGTTAGAAAAAGAAGTGAGAGATAATGTTTGATAGCCGGAAGTGCCATTCAAAATAACTACCAATAAAAAATGTATAGTATATATATGTGTGTTTCTATATATACACATACACTTGGGCTTCCCAGGTGGCTCAGTGGGTAAAGAATCCACCTGCAATTTAGGAGATGCAGGAGATGCGGGTCTGATCCCTGGGTTGGGAAGTTCCCCTGGAGAAGGGCATGGCAGCCCACTCTAATATTCTTGCCTGGAGAATCCCATGGACAGAGGAGCCTGGCAGGCTACAGTCCATAGGGTCTCAAAGAGTCATACATGACTAAAGCAACATAATTAAAGCATGCAAATACATATGTACTACATATAATGTGTTTAATTTGCATATTTTAATATGCACATGTGTTTAGTTGACATAACTTGTTAGAATTGCAACTTGCCCATGGTGTGTGGAATTATGAAATCTTAACAAGTGCTATTTAGCCAATTCAAATAAAACTACTCCAAAATCACTGACACTACAACATATATATATTTGACACTGAATATATATATATTTGTTTGAAAATACAGGGTCAATGCAGTCTACCTTTTAATATGTGGCTCAGCTGGTAAAGAATCTGCCTGCAATGAGGGAGACCTGGGTTCAATCCCTGGGTTGGGAAGATTTCCTGGAGAAAGGAAAGGCTACCCACTCCAGTATTTTGGCCTAGAGAATTCCATGGACCATATAGTTCATGGGGTTGTAAAGAGTCAGACACGACTAACTTTCACTTCACTTCTTAGATACAGATATATATATATATATATATACACACACACATACACACATGATATAGATATGTAGATATATAGATATATATTAGATATAGATATCTATAATATATATAGATATATATTAAAAGGTAAACTGCATTGACCCTGTACTTTCAAACATGCAGAACATAGGTTTCTATGGGATATATCAGACATTTCAGTCTAATCATACATATTTTAGTGGACTGAACTTTCCACAGAAGATAGTGGTAGAAAAATCTTTTAATGCATCTACTCCTGCACACAAAATTGTAACAAAAAGCACAATCAAATATGTAGATCTTTTCAGTAATCCAGGAAAAACAAACCCAGGATGTTGGCAAGCTAAGTTCTTCACTTGTATAGGAAGGTATGTCGACACTCTATAGTGGGGCTGAAGAACAGATCCCCAGAGCACTGACTCTTGGAAGGGAGCCAGGAAAAGTAGAAGGAGGAAAGAAGGAATGTGAAGCTGTGAAAAGTAATTTTTGTCTGAATTGGGATGAGATGACTGCAAACCTGATTCTATCCCAAGAATAATTTCTCTTACTTGAATATTACATAACCCAACTACTTTTTTTTAATCCAATAAGCTGTTAAGCTTGTTTGGGTGAATAAAGAAGCTGAACATAGACCACGGTACACAGGTGTTCCAGCAGAGGAAGAGAGAAGATTGGAAGCTGGGGGACATTCTCTGAGGTTGCCTACTTAGTGTCCTCCCAACCTTTACAGGAAGGTAGGGTGATTCTATATGACATTTACGTGACATAAATTGTTAGGATTGCAACTTGCCCGTGGTGTTTGGAATTGTGAAACCTTAATAAGTGCTGTGTTAGCCAACTCAAATAAAACCACTCCCAAATCACCAGTACTGCAAACAGATGAGAAAGTGCCAGGGAATATTAAATTAATACCTTCGCAGTCTCCTATATAATTTACATCCTGAACCCAGTCAACTAAACAGATGAGAACTTGAATTCACTTCCTCATCCTCCTCTCTTCCACCCCATATCTCCTTTCTTGGAGAAGGCTGTCACCAAGGCATAAAGAAGAGAGCAAATGCCATTTTAGGTCATCAATTCCTACTGATCTGATTCCCATCATTTCTTTCTGATGCACTTGCCTTGCTGCCTGCCACATTCTAACACAGCATTCTTGCCTGAAAGTTTGCATTCCCTCTCAAACCATTCCTTGCCTGGTATGTCTTTTTATCACTTGCAAAATTTCCACCACATTCCCCACAGAGAGACTTACCAACACTCAAACAGAATGGCTTTCCCATATCTACAGTCCTTTTCAGTTCAGTTCAGTTCAGTTTAGTTGCTCAGTCATGCCCAACTCTTCTCGACCCCATGAATCGCAGCACGCCAGGCCTCCCTGTCCATCACCAACTCCCAGAGTCACTGAGACTCACGTCCATCGAGTCAGTGATGCCATCCAGCCATCTCATCCTCTTTCGTCCCCTTCTCCTCTTGCCCCCAATCCCTCCCAGCATCAGAGTCTTTTCCAATGAGTCAACTCTTCGCATGAGGTGGCCAAAGTACTGGAGTTTCAGCTTTAGCATCATTCTTTCCAAAGAAATCCCAGGGCTGATCTCCTTCAGAATGGACTGGTTGGATCTCCTTGCAGTCCAAGGGACTCTCAAGAGTCTTCTGCAACACCACAGTTCAAAAGCATCAATTCTCCAGGCAAGAATGCTGGAGTGGGTTGCCATGCCCTTCTCCAGGGGATCTTCCCTACCCAGGGATTGAACCTAGGTCTCCCACATTGCAGGCAGATTCTTTACCATCTGAGCCACCAGGGAAGCTATTTGAAAGCAGAGCTCTCTGTAAAAGTTTTCTTATTCTGACTTCTGAGGTTCAAAATTATCACTGATGACTAGGGTTGCCTGCAAAAATGAATACCTGCTGAAGCCTCTACTGAATGGCAGAATATATTGCAAGTATCACTGAGCAAATGCAGGGAAATCTCTAAGCTTTTTGAGAATCCTCAAAAGACCCGAGGTCTGTGGTCAGTGCTTTTCCCCCATTTATGGAGCAGCGTTACCAACTTTTAACTTACTCCTTCCTTTTGGGACCCACGCTTTTTAGTGAAACTTTAAAAGATGAATGATGAATGGGTGAAAAGATGAATGGGTTTAATATGAACACAGCACAGTTTCCATTCCTAATGAGGAAGCAAACTCAGGAAAGCAGGCTCAGAAAGCCCTCTGTCGCCATTCTGATGTGTTTTATGTGTATAAATGAATCATAAACCATGCAGATTGAATTTCTCTTAAAATTACTTAGCCTTGTGCATAAAGACAAAAGCACTGGGAGAGAATCTGAGTGGAGTAGGAATGAAGTAGGGAGAGAAGAAGTCCAGTTAAGACATGTGGTGGCAAGATGAGAGTTGTCACTTTCTGGCTACAAACCTCCCTTGCTTGTACATTTCCTTTCATCCTTTTAGTCCAGCCTCCCTTTAAAAGTGGAAGTGTAGGTGGTGCAGTGGTAAAGAATCCACCTGCCAATGTAGGAGACTAGGGTTTGATCTCTGGGTTGGGAAGATCCCCATGGAGAAGGAAATGCCACCCCACTCAACTATTCTTGCTTGGGAAATCCCATGGACAGAAGGAGCCTGGTGGGTTACAGTCCCTGGGGTCCAAAGAGTCAGACACGACTGAGCTTGAACACAGGGGAATGGTTGCCCTTTAGAAGTGCATGAATGGTTTCTCAACTCTCTGGGACCTTATAACTTTGTTCCAGTCATGACACAGGATAGACGGAGAAGGCAATGTGGAGGCTCAAAGTGGGAGAGACTGTACTTGAGTATCTTCTCCCGACCTACCCCACCCAGCCCACCCTCAGTTGGAGTTGCAGAGACTGGTCTTGGCAGTGAGTTAGGTAGACTTCTGTTCATCATCAGCTTTATTATTGCTCTGTATCAGCAGCAGAGCTGGCTACCCAGTCAGCTCTGAGTTTTGGTGCCAAGAAAAAAGAGAGGCAGGCTTCTGGTTCCAGCTGGGCTCCAGTAGTGAGGAAGAAGCTGGCTGTGTGGATCTCTCCATGGCAAGGAAACCTTTGCTGCTGAGTCTCAATCAGGATGGGGATTCAGGAAAAACTTTATTTAAAGACATTTGAAAAGTGGAAATGTAAA
Source organism: Bos taurus (assembly GCF_002263795.3). NCBI lineage: Eukaryota > Metazoa > Chordata > Mammalia > Artiodactyla > Bovidae > Bos > Bos taurus. Next base: position 100,529,534 of record NC_037333.1, read on the forward strand.
ATACTAAATTCTAGTATTCAGAGGTCAGCTGTCTCTCTTTGTATAACTATCTCCCCTACTGAATACTTATTTTCTTCATGTCTGATAACTTGATGTTCTGTAGCCGTAATGGTATAATAGCATGCTATCTTGAATAATACATTGAATCTATGTCATCCTTTCTCTAAGAGCACTGGAGTTTTGTTTTGTTTTGGTAGGCATTAATTTCTATACTCAGAGGAGTGTGAGTTTCACCTTTGCTAAGCTTTCCGGTGGCTATGGCATGTTTTTGATAGAAGAAGCTTGTAGAAGAGATTTTCCCTCAATAAGACAAAGATGAGCTTTGACAGGAAACATGCTCAGTCTGTAGCAGTTGTGTTGACCTCTGCCCTTCTTTTTGCTTAAGTTCTCCCTCCCCTTCAGTTCAGTTCAGTTCAACCATTCAGTCATGTCTGACTCTTTGCAACCCCATGGACTGCAGCATGCCAGGCTTCCCTGTCCATCCCCAACTCCCAGAGCTTGCTCAAACTCATGTCCATTGAGTCGGTGATGCCATCCAACCATCTTATCCTCTGCCATCCCCTTCTCCTCCTGCCTTCAACGTTTCCCAGCATCAGGGACTCAGTGTCCTAGATTTGAAGATCCCATGCTGTACACCTGCATTTGTACTGTCCTTATTTGGGACAGATCCTCATCCCACTTTATAATGATACAAAAAGTCCTTAAGGCATTCCCACTCACCTATATGCAGGCTCCTTTTAAAGGATAGACATAATTGATTATGTAATTCTTAAAACTTGGTACTGTTTCATATTCTTTTCACAGCTGAATTTTTTTAGGAATATGTATGTATTTTTATATCATTTATATATATATGTATGTACATATATAGATATATTTGGAAAAAATTAATATTTGAAAAGTATTCAAGGCAAAGATCAACAGACAAATACATCAAAGAATTAGAATGGCAACTCGTAAAAGAAAACCTTAATAACAATGAAATATGAAAAGGTGATCCATCTCATTATAAAGGCTCAGAAGCAGGCAAATGAAAATATGGTACTTCATACACATGAGATTGATAAAATTAAGACAGACTCTATCAAATGAGGGTGTGGGAATAAGATAACTCTCCTGTATTATTCCTGAAATATAAATTGACAAAACTGTGAAATGTACCATACTACATAGCAGTTCTACCACCAGCCTTATTCTAAAGAGTCTTGGACATGTGCTCATGAAGAGAAATACTTGAGTATTGATTCAGTTCTGTTTGTAATTAGGAATACTCAGAAACACTTACATCCATTAATAAGACTAAGGAAAATAAATTGAGGGATATTAAGTCAGTGCACTGTATTGGAGTTAAAATGAATGAGTTTTAAATAAGTGCCAAAGTGCTGTCATTTATATAAAATAAAAAACAGTTGATACTGTTGTGTATCATTTATGAATGTGCAAGTATATGGTACAAACTCATACATGAGAGTAATGATATAAATTATGAAAACTGTTATCTCTAATGGGGGAGGTGAAGAACTTACTTAAAAAGTATTCCCTAGGTGGCCTTAGTTATATCACAGCTGAATTTTAATTAGTTCTTATGACTTTATTTCAATTACCTCATGGCATGGCAAATGAAACTTCTCAGGGTTTCTGTCTCTGGACTTTCCTTCATGGCTTCTCTTCTAAGAAACCAATTTTTAGAATGTGAGTGAAAGAGAAAGAAAAGTAGGAAGACTCCAGTTTAGAACAGGGAGAGCTGATAGAGTTGTTAGAGGATGTTTTAGTACAACCTTTCACTTTACAAGCAGGATCATCTCAGCACTGCCTTCTGTTACTCTAAAGCTGATGGCTAACCTTGGTCTCATGCACTTAGTCACCTAAAGTCAGAGACTTTTCCCTTGTAACTTCAGAAGCCATATTTTTAGAACCCTCAACTCTGGTTCCCTAATCTGGCCATGCTCTTTTTAAAAAAATATATGTGAATTTATTATTTAAAGAAAAAAAGACTTATCAAGGCTGACAAAGTCCCATTTTGTTGCCTAGCTTATATTCCATGAAAATAATAATATCACAAGAAATCTGCATTGATTGAAAATCAGAAAAAAATTAGTTGATGTTCATACACAGACTCTCATAATGTCTTCTTATCCCAGCTTGGCCTCCAAGCTTACTGGACAAGTTAGTGGTATCTGAACTAACAGCCTACAAATTGAGACAGTGGTTTTCAGTGTTTGGCATTCATCAGCTGGAATGAGGATTCAGTTGGTCTGGGGTGCCCATAATTTGCATTTCTAAGACTATTCCCAGATGCTGTTATTGCTGCAAGACCAGTAACCATGCTCTAAGAACCGCTGCTCTAGGGGAAGTAGCAGGGTTTATTTCTGTTATCACTAGACTAATTAAAAGGGATTAAGCAGGCAAATTCAACTAGTCTTGCTGAATCACCCATCTCAATATTAAATTAAAATTATTTATCATCCACTGTCAAAGGTATACTCATCTTTTCAAGACTGTTATATCAATTGTGCTGTTTTATCACTTATCCCAAAATAATTTTTAAAAATCTCTTTAATATATGGTTATAACAATAATACTTTATCTTTCTTTTTTTGAATACTATATCTTTCTTTATAGTTTCCTAAATGAGTGCATATATGCCTCATCTAAGTCAACCCTCCTTTAAAAGTTTCCAGAGCAATGCTGTTTTGCACATTCTATAGATTAGAAAGCTGAGCCTAGTCTGAGAATATTATGTGACTTGAAATCACAAAGCTAGTAAGTGCAGAGACAGCAAGGATTAGAACTTAGTATTTCTGAGGGTAATCTTACATTCTTCTGACAGCCTAATAGTGAAATCCTATGAGCTAATGGCACCCTTCATTGCCATAAAAGACATGTCAGCCTGCATAATATTGCCTATGCAGGATATATGCAGACTAACCCTGTACACCTTGAACTAATTGTTCACATTTTAGGACTTTTGAATTGATCTGAAGGATCTGCCTTGAGGTAGGCTTTTTCTTAGTGTTTGAGAGTTCCTAGTAGATGATGGGGATGAAAATATAAACCAAAAATGGCCACAAGTAAATATACATCTAGCCAATTAAAGTTGTACAGACCTATTCACAGGTGCTAAGAGAGAAACTGCAACAATGTGAAATCAGAGAGTTAAGGCTGAAAAATCTTCATAGAGGTTATTCTTGAGAAGTGTTTTGAAAAGAAGATACATGATGTGGTTTGCAATAGAGAGGAGAGCACTTCTAGTGAGAAAAAAAAAAATAAGTAAAGACTGGTAAGCCTTCTTGGCAGGAGTGAAGATGGAAAGATACAATTGTGTGTTAGAAGCCAGTTGAAAAACTAAGATGCATGTGTCCCTGAGATGCTCAGCTAAAACAGCAGAGAATATATCCAGGGTTTCCCAACAGGAACCTGCTGTTTAGCTCAGGGAATTCTACTCAATGTTATGTGGCAGCCTGGATGGAAGGGGAGTATTGGGGAGAATGGATACATGTATATGTATGGCTGAGTTCCTTTGCTTTCCACCTGAAACTGTCACAGTACTGTTAATTGGCTGTACTCCAATACGGAGCTTCCCCAGTGGCTTAGCAGTAAAGATTCTGCCTGCAAAGCAGGAGATGCAGGAAATGCGGGTTCAACCTCTGGGTCAGGAAAATCCCCTGGAGGAGAGCATGGCAACCCACTCCAGTATTCTTGCCAGGAGAATCCTACAGACAGAAGAGCCTGGTAGGCTGCAGTCCATGGAGTCACAAAGAGTTGGACACGACTGAAGCAACTGAGCACACACAGAATCCAATACAAAATAAAAAGCTAAAAAAAAAAAAATCAGAGTTTCCCTAATGGAAGAAGAAATGGAAGCTCAATGGAAGAACAAATGGAAGCTGTATTGTCCCCCTTACTAGTCCTCTCTGAAGGAGATTGGGCATGTATCCTGCAACTGTGAGAAGTGAGATTGGGCATATATCCTGCAGTTGTGAGAAGTGACATTGGTACATCAAGATGACAAGAAATTAGCTGGCAGCATGTTGCATTCCTCAATCTGTGTGAAATTTCAGACATTGCATGGTCAAAAGTATCTGGAAAGTTCTGTGAGAGTGGATTGAGGGGATTCATTTCTGGATATCCTAGCAGAAAATTTCCTATAGGGTTTAAAGCTGATGAAACCAACCTTCTGCAAGTGGCAGATGCCACTAGTAGAAACTATCAGCTCCTGGAAAAGTGATCACAGTGAGTCTAGGGGGTTATTGCAGTTGTTTAAGGAGTCATCGCTCTGCTCACAAGGGTCCGTCTAGTCAAATCTATGGTTTTTCCAGTAGTCATGTATGGATGTGAGACCTGGACCATAAAGAAGGCTAAGCACCAAAGAATTGATACTTTTGAACTGTGGTGCTGGAGAAGACTCTTGGGAGTTCCTTGGATTGCAAGGAGATCAAACCAGACAATCCTAAAGGAAATCAAGCCTGAGCATTCATTGGAAGGACTGATGCTGAAGCTGAGGCTCCAGTATTTTGGCTACCTGATGCAAAGATCCAACTCATTGGAAAAGAACATGATGCTGGGGAAGGTTGAAGGCAGGAGGAGAAGGGGGATGCAGAGGATGAGATGGTTAGATGGAAGCACTGACTCAATGGACATGCATATGAACAAACTCCAGGAGAGAGTGAAGGACAGGGAAGCCTGTCATGCTATAGTCCATGTGGTTGCAAAGAGTCGGACACTACTTAGTGACTGAACAACAACATTAAGGACTCAACAGTGACTCTGAAGTGTGTACTTTGCTTTATTTTACATTATGCTGAGCTTCAGCAGGCTTATGGAACAACTCATTTGCTGAAAAGAGCTGCCTCCATGTTTGGACTTGCCCCTAGTATTTACATGTTCCTTTCTACTTACAGTCATTACACAGGATCCTTGGAGCCAATGTTCTTCACATGGAATTATGTTTGCTTTGAAATGCATATCAGATGCCCACTCTGAACCTTGGCATATGGGGTAATACCTGCAGATAGTTCCCATTTTGTGGCCCTGTCTCCTGCTGTTAGGTAAAAACTGTCTGGAAGGTTGCAAAACTAAAATGGAAAAGTAATGAAAAGAGTTTCCTAAGTTACAAATAATTGATGATGATTGTAAAATCGATGGTAAGTTTTCATTGCATAATTTGATTGATATGGCAGTTATCACAGCAGCCTTGAACAGAATGCTCTTGTGAACGTGATCATTTATCTCATGGAGTCTGTTTTTGCATAAATATTTGAAAATGAAAGGCATAATAAATCTGTCCAGAGCATGCACACAGTGGGCTGCCAAACCTGCCACCTGTTTAAGGTTTTAATGAGCCATTCTGCATTCAACCAAAAGCCACAGCAAATTAGCTCTGACATTTTTCTCTGCTGCTGCCTTTCATATTCCAGGCACTCTGAGAGATCATCTTGCAAGATTCTGTAAACGGACATCACTGAGTTTTTTCATTAGAATTCAGCAATGAGTGTTAAGCCAGCTCCCCCAGATTCATGTTTACATCTGCTCGTCAATCGGGACTTGGTGTTGGGGGGCTAGGGGCAGAGTTAAAGAGTGATGGGTGAGTGGTCAGAATTTCAGGGATATGGAAAAAGAGCACTGGACAACGAGCCAAGAAGCCTTAGTGTTTGGTTTTCCTGCTGTTACCTGGTGGCCTTTCGGCTCCTCTGGGTCCACTGTTGGAAAGGACAGTGTGTCATAGGTGTGGAGTGGAGGAGAGTGAGGGGCAGTATTATGGGAATGAACAGTGAATTCTGGAAGGAGCCAAGTTCCCCTCGTTCACCTGTGAAAGTCTTACCAAAGCAAACAGAGCAGTATTATCTCATTCCCTAAATGTGCATGCGTGCATGCATGTGTGCTAAACTGCTTCAGTCACATCCGACTTTTTGTGGCCCTATGGACTGTAGCCTGCCAGGCTCCTCTGTCCATGGAGGTCTCTAGGCAGGAATCCTGAAGCGGGTTGCAAGCCTTTCTCCAGGGGATCTTCCCCATCCAGGGATTGGACCCTCATCTGCGTTGCAGGCAGATAGACTCTTTACCGCTGAGCCACCGGGGAAGCCCTCCCTAAACGTACTGCTCTTTAATTCAGTCAGATGAAGTAGTTGTTTTGAAGTATAATAGCCTGTTAAGGAAATGATTCCTGTATTTCCTATCCCTGGGTCCTTAAATAACACAGGTACCAGCACCCCGAAAAAGGGCAGAGCTGGAAAGAAGCAAACAGAGCTTCTGCCTCCTGGAGACTCAAAGAAAGGAGGCTCAGGCACACAGGGAGAAGGGACCCTTCCTGGGGCAGAGCAGAGCATTCATGCTGCAGGGAAATGGTGATTTTGTGCAGGCATTTTACACTATGCAGTGTGCTCCTGAGCAGCTTGGATAACCTCTGAATTCTGAGCTTTGATTAAATAAAGGGCATTAGCAAAAGAAACACGTGTGGGTCATTGCTTTTCCTTCTGCTCCAGTCTTTTCTCTTTATCCTCATCACAACATCTTAATGAGCTTTTAATCCTCCATTTTTATGTTAGCATGTTTATACACAGAGATCTAGCTTGTACTCCTGACCTTGGCAGACAGTCCGTGTTTTATATGCACCTTTGGGAGGCGGAGGGGATTCAGGTTTGCCACTCAACCTAGTTAGGCGCACAGCTCATACCTCCCTGCTGTCCCTCAGGGTGACAGCCAGGGAACAATGGGCTTAATTAGCCAATTTCACATTCAGAATATATTTTTTATCTAGCCTTTTGACCTGGCAAGTCATTAAGGATGCATCTAGTCCTGCTGCTGTTCTTGATGGTGAAGTGAGTTTTTAACCGTGAACTGTTGTGTGTCCTCTGATAACATTTCAAGGGTAAAATCCCTTTGATCTTCTCATTGCTTTTAATAATGATCCCTCAAAAGGAATATAGCCCAGGTTTGCTAGTCAACAAGTGATGCCATGGGTACACATAGTCTGTTTAAGTCAGGGAGACACGTTTCATCAACTGTCAGGAAAACAAACTTGAACCAACTATGTGTTGGTATTATGCATTATTTTTCAATTTTGTAGGCTATTTTTTGCTAAATTATTTTGAAGGGGTTATTTTCATGTGAAAATTAGTATCAGAGTTCAGCATAATCAGCAGGAGATCTGGGTCCAGTGCCCAAGTTTGTTTTTATTTATAATGCTTTCAGAAAGAATTTAGAAGAGGCATTTAATAACAGGCACAAACAAAACATTAAAACAAGAGCCAAATAATAAAGGTAGTTGGAAGAGTACAGTTAATACCAGAAAGCTTAGTCTTATTTAGACTACGATTTTAGATACTCAGAGTTGCAAAGGACTGTGACATTGGGTAGTATCAATCTCTCAGACTACAAACCCAGCGTTAAATAAAATGTAACTACAGTTGATATGTGGGTATGTATGTGCATGCTCTGTTGTGTCTGACTCTTTGTGACCCCATGGACTGTAGCCCACCAGGCTCCTCTACCCATGGGATTTTCTAGGCAAGACTCCTGGACTGGGTTGCCATTTCCTTCTCTAGGGGATCTTCCCAACCCAGGGATTGAACCTGCATCTCTCCTGTCTCCTGCATTGGCAGGCAGATTCTTTACTACTTGCGCCACCTGGGAAACCATATACTTCATGCTAGTCTGAATTTTCAATTTTTATTCTGAATTATAGTCAAAGCATGATTCACACAATTCTTGTAAATTCAGATTTACAGTCAGTTGAAACAGGATTTCATTTCTCCTTGTGTCCAGAAAAAGCACTATGTTCTAGAAAGCATTGGATTGGTTAAGAAGTCCAGTCAGGTTTTCTGTAACATCTAACGAAAAATCCAGACAAACTTTTTGGCCAACCCAATACCTGTCACCAGAGCACCTAAAGAGGTGTTAGCATCCACTGCAATGGAAATCGTTCCTTCAGAGAAGTCACCTCTACATATTTGTATCTGGACATGAGTTTGAGCAAACTCCAGGAGATAGTGAAGGACAGGGAAAGCTGGCGTGCTGCAGTCCATAGCGACAGAGTCGGACACAACCTAGCAACTGAACAACAATAATACTTGTATCTGCTGTGATAATGTCCTGTGTCTTCCCGGTCTCTGATCCTCAGTTCATACATTTTCTTTCTTCCTTACCCACATATTGGACCCTCTTCCTTCTCAGCTAACTCCAGTGCCTTCCTTGAAGATTCAGGAAGATTAAATTCTTCCTCCTTGCTCCCTGAATCCACACTCTGCAGACACTGCCCCATGAAATGGGATGGGGTGAAAAACATATCACCTGTTTTCCAGTCAAATTGACCTTGAGGTCAGCTGAAGGATGTCAGGACACAGCATCCTTTCTATGAGAGTCTGATTGGTATCTCTCTCTCTCGTTTCTCCTTCAGTTTTTTCTCCCATTACAGGTCCAAGTTCGTATTCTTTTTAACCTAGTGGAAATAAGGAGTAGATACAAGGAAATATATTGGTTCTGCCTAATTGAAACTTTCTGTCATGTTCTTGACCTGAAGCTTTGAAACTTTGCTACTCATTTGAAGTTCTCTCTCTCTGACTCTACTCCCCTCCAAGGAGATGAAAGAGTCCTTCTGTTGGCCCAAATGAGGGAGCTCAGGAAAAGTCATCAAGGCACAGTGATCATCCAGGCACAGTGAGCTCCAATACTATGAATCTGGTTGACATGAGCATCACCAGATTGCTGTCCGGCCTCTGTGTAAGCAGTCTCATTGATGAGAAACCACTGACAACTCATAGTTTCCCTTTCTGTCTTTGAACAACCCTCATTAATGTTTAAAATTTTTCTTTTTTTCATTACTGAAATATATTTCCCTGTGGATGTTCTTTTTTTTCCCTCCATGCCTATCCATGGCTCAGCATCTAATTAGCTGAAACGCAGTTTAGAAAGGTTTTTAAAAAGCCCTACCTACTATCCAATGCATAATTAACATTTCATCAAATACCATAGTACCGAAGTAAATACAGATTTGGAATTTTATTACTAAATTGAAACCAATTAATACTGAGAGCTAAAAATGTACCACGGTAGCTTCATGTGTCTTCTCTCATTCAACTTTTGATGATCCTACACTGAGATCTGGGGATAAGGGCTATGGCTTCTTCATCCCAACAATAGCATCGTACTCCAGCATCGTGCTTGTGCAGTACTTGAAATTTGGGAGATAAGTGTTGTTTTGACATATTTCAGAGTAAGTTGAGATTCAGAGGGGTTAAGTAATCAACCTAGAGTCATGCAGTGAAGTGGCAGAGGTGAAATAAAATTGAAGTATCCTGAAGCCCTGTGCATGGATAACTGTCTCCTCCTCATTGTTTGGATAGATATAACACTGTATATATCATGAGTTAGGAAGTATAACTTTACTTTGAGTTTTACACGCTCCCCAAAGCTTAAAAGTCCCCTCTAATGAGCCTGAAAAAAATCTCAGTGATGAGCCTTTCTGTTTATATTTCTCTAAGACTTTCCTAAAGATAAAGGGAAAAATACTATAGAGAGGAATCTTAGAGCTTGTCTTGTTGCAAGGTTGGTCCTGACATCCAGGAGTGTGTCTTGCATGAATACACCAGAGCTTTTATTTAAGAATTACCATAGAATTTTCTGTCAACTCATTTTAAGACTTGAAACTAAAATGGTGTCCTAATTCTTCCCACATCTTGTTTTCTGAGAATCTTTCTTTCTTTTTTTTAGACAATGAGATTTAATAAGAATATGTGTATTGTGCTCTAAGAAGTCAGTTACCCCAGCTGACTCCAGCCTGAACAACTTGACAATCCTATGACTCAAGTCTAATTTGAGGTTCCCAATGAACAGAGATTTCTGGTTTTGTTTCAGATGCCAGTAATTTTTTTCCATGTTCCTTCCTTCAAGAAGCACCACAAACCTAACCACATAATGAAACAGCATTTGATACAATTAAACATGATGTAAGCTCAAGAAAGCTCTTGCTAACTCACATGACATTCAGCTGTCCACTTCCTCCCAGGACTTTTTCCAATTTGGAACATTGGAGCCAGACATGGCTGGTCAGTGAGAGATAACAGCTTCATTGAGTTCTCTGAATAAATCTGGAAATCACAGGCTCACCCCAGAGAGTGCCCACTTTTCCTGGGAAGGAGGCCAAAGAAGCATATGTATGAAACTTAAATGTAGTAATTCAGAAAAATCGGTGTTTTGAGATCCCATATGCAACATAACAACAGGTAACAGCTTTTCATGATCGTCATGGAGGAAATGGAACTGGCCAAGTTGGGGAGAAGTTATAGATCAACCTTGTTAATATGTGTTTATTAGTCATGCCTTCATTTCCTTATTGATGGTATTTTCAATAACAAAAAGCTTTCTTGTAGAAGAGAAAGATAAATGAAATATTGAAGCTTAAGATTTATTGAGCACTTACTATGTGTTGGCTGTCGTTCAAAAGAATTTATATGGAGTATATATTTCAATTCTTAAAATACCTGTAGAATGTACACTGTGATTCTCCTTTTATAGATGAAAACTAGCCCACTCCAGTACTCTTGCCTGGAAAATCCCATGGATGGCGGAGCCTGGTAGGCTGCAGTCCATGGGGTCGCTAAGAGTCAGACACGACTGAGCGACATCCCTTTCACTTTTCACTTTCATGCATTGGAGAAGGAAATGGCAACCCACTCCAGTGTTCTTGCCTGGAGAATCCCAGGGACGGGGGAGCCTGGTGGGCTGCCGTCTACGGGGTCGCACAGATTCAGACACGACTGAAGCGACTTAGCAGCAGCAGCAGCAGGGCAAAGTTTAGAGGCTTAGGGTGAGAAACTACCATGGAGCCTAATTCACATCAGTCTGTCTGACTCAAATTTGGGCTCTTAACCACAGTGTTTCACTGTGCCCTGAAAGAGGATCTGTTTCAGGAAGCATCACCACGCTGAGTAAGGCAGTGTCCTCTAAGTACCCATAGCAGTGGTCCACCATCACAACATTAAGATGTAAAAATGTACAGAAATGTAACAGCCACAGATAGACAAATATCCCTGATTACTTACCTTGTGTGACTTTACAGTTAATTCAACAGAGTGCTGTAATTTGAAAACATATGCTCATTTATCATATGACCAGAAAGCCCTAGTATCTTGCTTGTTTGGGAAGAACAGTGGTTTGCATTGCCTCAGACGTAACACATTATTTCAAAGCAAAGGCGATAAGGCCTCATCTTGTGAACCCTACAGAATAAGATGAGGGAAATTGCAGGCAGCCGTTTTGACTTTTCGCCTCTAGTGGACTTCCCACATGGCCACCATGTAAATCAAATTGCATTGTTTTGGGAACCAGCAAGTAGACAGATGCTAGGGGTACTATCGGAGAAGGCAATGGCACCCCACTCCAGTGCTCTTGCCTGGAAAATCCCATGGACAGAGGAGCCTGGTAGGCTACAGTCCATGGGGTCGCTAAGAGTCAGACACGACTGAGCGACTTCACTTTCACTTTTCACTTTCATGCATTGGAGGAGGAAATGGCAACCCACTCCAGTGTTCTTGCCTGGAGAATCCCAGGGACGGGGGAGCCTGGTGGGCTGCCATCTATGGGGTCGCACAGAGTTGGACACGACTGAAGTGACAGCATAGCGTAGCCTGGGGTACTATGGAAATGCACAATCATCAGTTTAGCCTCCAGGAACAGAACTCAAGAAGTTACTTTCAAGGATTGCAGAAGCTCAGGGCTCAGGTTGAATACTTGAGAGAAAAATATTCCTTCCAGTTTATCTGGTTCTTTCAACCTTGCTTGCATAGCACATTTACCTTCTCTTGGGTCTTCCCCGGTGGCTCAGTGGTAACGAATCCACCTGCAGCGCAGGAGATGGAGGTTCAATACCTGGATCGGGACAATCCCTAGAGGAGGGCAGGGCAACCCACTCCAGTGTTCTTGCCTGGAGAATTCCACAGACAGAGTAGGCTGGAGGGCTACAGTTCATAGGGTCACATACAGTTGGACATGACTGAAGTGATTGAGCACACACATATGCAATAATAGACCTTCAGAAGCAGGCACTATGAAAACTACATTGATTACCTTAACAGTATTGGACTTGGGCGAAGGGGACAAAATAGAGAGAAGCTTTTCCTTCAAGAACTACTGCTTCAAGAAGTAGCATTGCTTGTGTTTCTGATCAACGTAGCCAATGGAGATCTCATGCTTACCTAATAGTTAAACACTCTAAAGATATGTAATATATATTAATTTTGCTCATGGATGTCCCATTGCCAGAAAGATCTCTCTCCCTTCTCTGCCTGCTGTGTTCCAAGAAATGAGGGAAATTATAGGCCTCTCTACCTATGCTGGCCCATAGGTTTGGGTTCAGAACTTGGATGAACCAAACCCTCCACCCTTCACTTTCCCTGACTTCATTACCAATTCTCACCTCCCTCAATTTTACGTGTGTTTGTGTGTGAACAAACTGAGAGACTGAGGCAGAGATTGGGATAAACAGGAAACAATGACTCTTGATTTTTAAAAAAAAGTGGCAGTTCTGATAACTCGAGATATGCAAAGGAGAATGGCAGGGGTTGGAGCTGTCCATTAGAAACTTCCCATCTGTCAGCACATGCTTGCATAAACTCTCCCACACAATGTAATGAGTTGTGAAATTCTATCCTTGTCTGTGATGATTTAAAAAAAAAGAAAAAACTGCTTTTAAAAACCTCATTTTATAGACAGGTCTATGCAAAGACCTGAGCCATAATCTTCTAATTGTTGGACTGATGATTTAACTTTTAACTCATCTACTCATCCAAAGAATATTTGAGCTAATTATTAGAGCTATTTTTTAAATTAAAACATGACCTCTGTGATAATAGGTGCCTTGGATGATTATAAAGTATTTTGAAGTTGTCACACTTTGTAATATTTGAACATATTACCTTTTTCTTTTTTAAAATTAACTATTTTTAATTGGAGGATAATTACTTTACAATATGGTGATGGTTTTTGCCATGCATCATCATGAATTAGCCATGGGTGCACCTGTGTCCCCCCATCCTCAACACCCCCGCCTTCCCTCACCACCCCATCCTTCTGGGTTGTCCCAAAGAACTGGCTTTGAGTGTCCTGCTTCATGCATCGAACTTGCACTGGTCATCTATTTTACATATGGTAATATACATGTTTCAATGCTATTCTCTCAAATCATCCCACCCTCACCTTCTCCCACAGAGTCCAAAAGCCTGTTCTTTATATCTGTGTCTCTTTTGCTGCCTTGCATATAGGATCATCATTACCATCTTTCTAAATTCCATATATGTGCATTAGTATACTGTATTGGTGTTTCTCTTTCTGACTTACTTCAGTTTGTGTAATAGGCTCCAGTTTCATCCACCTCATTAGAACTGACTCAAATGTGTTCCTTTTTATAGCTCAGTAATATTCCATTGTATATATGTACCACAACTTCCTTATCCATTTGTCTGCCGATGGACATCTAGGTTGCTTCCGTGTCCTAGCTATTGTAAACAGTGTCTCTTTCAATTCTGGTTTCCTCCATGTGTATGCCCAGCAGTGGGATTGCTGGGTCATATGGCAGTTTTTTTTTCCAGTTTTTTAAGGTTGTTTTTTTTCTTTTTTTTTCCCCAGTTTTATCTCCACACTGTTCTCCATAGTGGCTGTACCAGGTTGGATTCCCACCGACAGTGTAAGAGGGTTCCCTTCCCTCCACAACCTCTCCAGCATTTATTGTTTGTAGACTTTTTGATGGTAGCCATTCTGACCAGCATGAGATGATACCTCACTGAGGTTTTGATTTGCATTTCTCCAACCAGTCCCTTCTGAAGGAGATCAGCCCTGTGTGTTCTTTGGAGGGAATGATGCTAAAGCTGAAGCTCCAGTACTTTGGACACCTCATGCGGAAAGTTGACTCATTGGAAAAGACGCTGATGCTGGGAGGGATAGGGGGCAGGAGGAGAAGGGGACGACAGAGGATGAGATGGCTGGATGGCATCACTGACTTGATGGACATGAGTCTGAGTGAACTCCGGGAGTTGGTGATGGACAGGGAGGCCTGGCGTGCTTCGATTCATGGGGTCGCAAAGAGTCGGACACGACTGAGCGACTGAACTGAACTGAATAATGATTGATGTTAATCATCTTTTCATGTGTTTATTAGCCATATGTATGCCTTCTTTGGAGAAATGTCTGTTTAGTTCTTTGACCCACTTTTTGACTGAGTTGTTCATTTTTCTGGTATTGAGCTGCATGAGCTGCTTGTATATTTTGGAGATTAATTCTTTGTCAGTTGTTTAATTTGCTACTATTTTCTCCCATTCTAAAGGTTGCCTTTTTGCCTTGATTATAGTTTCCTTCATTGTGCAAAACCTTTTAAGTTTAATAAGGTCCCATTTGTTTATTTTTGTTTTTATTTCCCTTTCTCTGGGAGGTGGGTCATAGAGGATCTTGCTGTGATTTATGTCAGAGAGTGTTCTGCCTATGTTTTCCTCTAAGAGTTTTACAGTTTCTGGTGTTATATTTAGATCTTTAATCCATTTTGAGATTTGTGTGTGTGTATGGTGTTAGAAAGTGTTCTAGTTTTGAACATGGAAAATATATGCCTTTTAGAATGGCTTTTTATTGTGATAAAAATGCATAAGATGAGATCTACTCTCAACAAATTTTGAAGTGTAGTACAGGATTATTAACTCTATGTACAGTGTTATGCAGCACAAAGTTATCTCTAGAACTTTCTCATCTGGTATAACTAAAATACTACACCTGGTGAATAGCAGCTCCCCAGTCCCCGCTGTTCCTGCCCATGGAAACCACCACTTTACTTTCTGCTTCTAAGACTTTGACTACTTTCGTTGCTGCTGTTTAGTTGCTAAGTCATGGTCAACTCTTTTGACCCCGAGAACTTCAGCCTTCCAGGCTTCTTCTTCCATGGGCTTTCCCAGGCAAGAATACTTGAGTGGGTTTCTATTTCCTCCTCCAGGGGCTCTTCCTGACCCAGGGATCAAATCCATGTTTCCTGCATTTACAGTTATTTTTTTTTTTAACCACTGAGCCACCTGGGAAGCCCTTAATTACTTTAGATACCTCATGTAAGTGGAATCATGCAGTATTTGTCTTTCTGTGATTGACTTATGTCACTTAGCATAATGTCATCTAGGTTCATGCATGTTGAAGCATATATCAAAATTTCCAAAGCTGGACAATAGTCCATTGTACATATCTATCACATTTTCTTCGCCCATTTAGCCATTGATGGACACTTAGGTTATTTCCACCTCTTAGCTATTTTAAATAATGAGTACAAGCATCTCTTTGAGATATTGCTTTCAGTTGTTTTGGGTAAATACACAGAATTGGACTCATTGGACCATACAGTGTTTTTAATTTTTGAGAAATCTTTGAACTCTTTTCCACAGTGACTATACCATTTTCCATTTTACCAACAGTGCAACTGCACAAGGATTCCAAGTTTTCCACTTCTTCAATGCTTGTTTTCGTTTTTTTTTTTTTTTTTTTTTTAATAAGGGTTATTCTAACAACTGTAAGGTGATAGCTCATGTGGTTCTGATTGGCATTTCCCTGATGATTAGTGATAAAACATTATGTTTTAATTTTTTTAATTATAATTACATCCAGAGAACAAATCCCATATCTATATATTTCTATTCTCCAAAGTCATTCATTCTTTGACATAAGAAATGCTCTGTGTGCTCCTAGAAATGGCCTTCTAGACTTCTTCCTGTGCTGCAGAAGGTTGACGATAATAGGTCTCATTTTATTTTGTGCTGTAGCGCATCCTTGACCATCCAAGCTGCTGTGCTGTGCTGTGCTGTGCCTAGTCACTCAGTCATGTCTGCCCCTTTGCAACCCCATGGACTCTAGCCTGCCAGGTTTCTCTGTCCATGGGGAATTCTCCAGGCAAGAATACTGGAGTGGGTTGCCATGCCCTCCTCCAGGGGATCTTCCCAGCCTGGGATTGAACTCTGGTCTTCCGCATTGCAGGCAGATTCTCTACCGTCTGAACTACCAGGGAAGCCCCCAAGCTGCTATAATTTCTTCTAAAATGTTGCAGCCCTTCAGTGTGAGTACGGGCTGCGTAGCTTCAGTGGTTTTCAACTCTTTGTGACCCATTGGACTGCATGGGCCTTCAGTGTATCATGTTATAATACATTTAATTAAACAAAAGCTACACTACATTTTTTTTTTTTTCTGAACTAGGCCTTTCTCTATCTTGGATGTAGAGTCAAAGTGCTGGTGAATAATGCCCTAAGCTTCTTAGAAGACTTTTTGTTTAGTTAGTGGTCTACAAGGTAAACCCTTATGATTTTTAGAGGCTCTTTTAAGTACAAATAAAAAGGGTCTGAGTGTCATGTCCCTGAGATTTTCAGAGGCTCTACTGCACACCCTTAGAAGCGATCTGAGGTCTCAGCAAGGGGTCTTACAGCCATACTTTTGAAATGATTACCACTTGACTGGTGGTGTTCTGGATTTGCTGTTTGCTCTTATGCTGCGCTCTTAGGTTGCCTAGAGAAACTGGGCATTATAAAAACAGTTTGATGAGTAAGTTTTGTCTTCTTTATATATTTTCTCTAAAGGCCTTTTTATAGTATTTTTTTTTTTTAGTTTGTCATTTTCTAGTTATACATTGTCCTATGTAGATAAAAGAAAATAGTTGTCACTTTCAACATTCTGCCTGAATATCTTAGTGAAATTGACCAGTTCATTAGGTATATATATTTTTATACCTTATCAGTGGTACAGTGTTGCCTAACACTCTGCCACTGCATACCTAGGGTTATCTTTTCTCCAGCTTCTAATTGCCTCACTGTCTTTCCTGCCCCCAACCCCTAACAGAAGTCTCTCTGAAGACTTCTGGCTTCAGCCAAAGGCCGTACTACATGTTGTAGGTTTTTGTTAACAATAGCCACTGAATTCTCCATACCATGTTATGCTTCTATCATGTATCACTGCCAACTATCCCAAAATTCAGAGGCTTAGGATAATAATCATTTTACTATATCTTACGGTTTCCTGGATCGGAAATTTGGGCAGTTTGACTGAACAATTCTTTTGCCCTGGTTGACAGCAGCCAAAGGCACTCGCGGTATTCATTAGTGGATGGGCTGCTCTAAAGGGTTCGAGACAGATTCACGTACATGTCTGGCACGAGGTTCAGACAGCTGGGCTCAATCACAGCTGTTGATTGACACATCTATGTGTGGGCTCTCTAGCAGAGGTATCTCTAGATACCTGGTAGGTTTTTGTAGAGAATAAGGACTCCCAGTGTATGTCCCAGTAGGGAGTATTCTCACAAATTCAAAGCAGTCATAGAGTCCACCTATATTTAAGGGAAAGTCCAAACATTTCATCTCTTGATGGGAAGAGTGCTGTAAAAGTTGTACCCATATTTACCACGCCAAATGATAGTATAAGAAATAATAATGAGTCAGCAGGAATAAAAGAAATGGAGCAAATATTTGCTAGAGAAAAGGGCACTATTAATTTATAATCTAAAAATGTATTAAATCCAGGGCATGAGGTTAATATGCTCCATTATCAAACATCTTTAAGGTAACAAATATATATAAGCTTAGGAACTTTACTTATATTTTTCCAGAGTGAGTCATGACAAAGAAGTGTTCACCAAGAAAACTGAGCCACTGGTGATGGCTTGTATTGATGAGACTTTAAATGAAAGCTTCCAAGTTAACTTTTAGGGAGGTATGTAGTATTGGAAAGGTTACTCAGAATATCTTGCAACACTACTGACAGGCTAGAGAGCTGTGTGTGTGTGTGCGTGTGTGTGTGCGTGTGTGTGTGCGTGTGTGAGTGTGTGTGTGTGTGTGTGAGCTGCCCTCATGCTTCTCTTTGTGAAGAATCCTCTTCAGACATTAAATGCATCCTTAAGCCTGATTGCTTATTGAAAAAGAGTGCCTACCTTTGAAATCCAAATGTACTTGCAAAATTTGAACACACTTCTATTGTCTCGTATCTTTTTTTTTTTTTTTTTTGTGGCCGGGTCTTCCTGCTGCTCAGGCCATTCTCTAGTTGCGGTGAGCGGGGCTCCAGCTGCGGTGCAGGGCTTCTCGTCTTGGGGGGCTTCTCGTCACTGAGCAAGGGCTGGAGGTGCCCGGTTTCAGAAGCTTCAGCTCATGGGCTCCGGGGCACAGACCCAGGAGCTGTGGTGCACAGGCTTAGCTCCTCCAAGGCATGTGGGATCTTCCTGGCTCAGGGATCGAACCCGTGCCTCCTGCACTGACAGGCAGATTCTTTACCACTGAGCCACCAGCGAAGCCCTATTGTCCCATATCTTAAATTATAAGGTTATACCCAGTTGGAAGAGCAAGAAGCACTTTGAAAGAAGAGGATAAATTTTTAACAAAGTTATTGTATCAGTCAATTAGTCTTCTCTGCTTCAGACATTTGGCCACCAAACATGAGCATTACAAATATTTTCAGAAGATATTTTACTAGAAAGTAGGTGGAAGAACCCTCACCACTAACTTTTTGGATCCTTACCAAGTGTTCTTCTGTGTCAATGTAGAGATGGGACGAGAGGAAATGATCATACATTTATCAACTTCTAGAATGATTTTCCAAATTCTAACTATATAGATTATAGATGGATATATAGATAGGTTGATAATTTTAAGTAAGATTTCTGTTTAGGGAGAAATCAATAGGAAGAAGTTTTGAAAATTTGCAGAGGAGTTACTTAGTTTGCAAAATAGATGGGTGCCCTACTTGGTTTATTTGTTTCTTTATACATAGCTTTTGTTTTTCTTTAAGTTCTGGGAAACTATGGGATTGCTGACACAGTAGAGAATCTTTGGCTGTTAATACAAGAGGGACGTAGAGATCTACTTAGAGATCCCCTAGTCTTCCCTTGAAAGAACAGGGGACCTGGAGTCAGGGGTATCAGGAGCACAAGTCAGAATCCAGTGATTATGCCAAATATAAGTTCCAGTGAAATAGGAGCTCTATCCATCTTTTTCACCAATGGTGTGCCTGGTGGCTGGAGCAATACAACTGCTTTTTGAATGAAAGTTTTCCTTTTCTGACTGAAGATTATAGCACTACTCATGAATTAAAAGATGCTTGCTCTTTGGAAGAAAAGCTATGACAGACATAGCGTATTGAAAAGCAGAGACATCACTTTGCTGACAAAGGTCCGTTATAGTCAATGCTGTGGGTTTCCTAGTAGTCCTGTATGAATGTGAGAATTGGACCATAAAGAAGACTGAGTGCCAAAGAATTGATGCTTTCAAACTGTGGAGCTGGAGAAGACTCTTGACAGTCCCCTGGAATTCCAGGAGATCAAATTGGTCAATACTGAAGGAAATCAACCCTGAATATTTATTGGAAGGACTGACGCTGAAGCTGAAGCTCCAATACTTTGTCCACCTGATGCGAAGAGCCAGCTCATTGGAAAAGACCCTGATGCTGGGAAAGAAGGCAAAAGGAGAAGGCAGTGGCAGAGAATAAGATGGTTAGATAGCATCACTGACTCAATGGACATGAGTTTGAGCAAACTCAGGGAGATAGTGAAGGACAGGGAAGCCTGAAGTGCTATTGTCCGTGGGATCACAAACAGTCAGACACTACTTAGCAACTGAACAACAACTTAATAACTATGCATTTTTTTTTCCAGTTTACTTTAGCTTTTAGCCTCAGTTCAGTTCAGGGCAGTTCAGTCACTCAGTCGTGTCCAACTCTTTGCGACCCCATGGACTGCAGCACACCAGACCGCCCTGTCCATCATCAACTACCAGAGTTTACTCAAACTCATGTCCATTGAGTTGGTGATGCCATCCAACCATCTCATCCTCTGTTGTCCCCTTCTCCTCCTGCCTTCAATCTTTTCCAGCATCAGGGTCTTTTCCAATGGGTCAGTTCTTTGCATCAGGTGGCCAAAGTATTGGAGTTTCAGCATCAGTCCTTCCAATGAATATTCAGGACTGATTTCCTTTAGGATGGACTGGTTGGGTCTCCTTGAAGTCCAAGAGACTCTCAAGAGTCTTCTTTAACACCACAGTTCAAAAGCATCAATTCGTCGGCATGGTGATCAGCTTTCTTTATAGTCCAACTCTCACATCTATACATGACTACTGGAAAAACCATAGCCTTAACAAGACAGACCTTTGTTGGCAAAGTAATGTCTGCTTTTTAATATGCTGTGTAGGTTGGTCATAGCTTTTATTTCAAGGAGGAAGCATCTTTTAATTTCATGGCTGAAGTCACCATCTGCAGTGATTTTAGAGCCCCAAAAATAAAGTCTGTCACTGTTTCCACTGGTTCCCCATTTGCCATGAAGTGATGGGACCAGATGCCATGATCTTAGTTTTCTTATGTTGAGTTTTAAGACAACTTTTTCACTCACCTCTTTCACTTTCATCAAGAGGCTCTTTAGTTCTTCTTCGATTTCTGCCATAAGGGTGGTGTCATCTGCACCATCTGACCTGCCTCTTGAGAAACCTGTATGCAGGTCAGGAAGCAACAGTTAGAAGTGAACATGGAACAACAGACTGGTTCCAAATAGGAAAAGGAGTACATCAAGGCTGTATATTGTCACCCTGCTTATTTAACTTATATGCAGAGTACATCATGAGAAACGCTGGGCTGGAGGAAGCACAAGCTGGAATCAAGATTGCCGGGAGAAATATCAATAACCTCGGATATGCAGATGACACCACCCTTATGGCAGAAAGTGAAGAGTAACTCAAAAGCTGTTAAATAAGCAGGGTGACAATATACAGCCTTGACGTACTCCTTTTCCTATTTGGAACCAGTCTGTTGTTCCATGTTCACTTCTAACTGTTGCTTCCTGACCTGCATACAGGTTTCTCAAGAGGCAGGTCAGATGGTTGGCCTACAAAGAAAGAATATATTAGACCACTGTATGTAAATATTAGAGAATTTTCTTTCCTAATTATATAGATGCATCTTCATCTCAATGTAGTTATTCAGTTATGAGTCTTGTCATAAATAAATCTCCTCAAGGAATGAAATAGCCCCATACATCATGCACTGAGTTTTCAGGTTTTATATAAGTTATTAAGGGTAAGTAACTAAATACAAAGTCATGTTTAGTTCAGTTAGGAAAACAACAATTGATGTGAAGATGAAATGATACCCTTAGGACCCCAAGATCTATTTTAAGCATTTTTATTTGGGGTTTTAGAAGGATCCAAACCCCAAGATGTCATCTCCACTGTAAACCTGAAATATATGTATTTTTTCACTTATTTTGTACTTCCCACAGTGAAAAGTAAGGTAAAACACTATTTTGATTCCGTATGTATCCATCTCTCCAAAAATAAATGAAATGATGCTGATACAGGACTATGCTATTTCTCTGCCCGCCTCAAAAGACCTTGGCTCATATTCTCCTAGGCCATGGGGGACAACACAGTGAAGACAGGGTTTTCATTCACCTGGATGTTTGTCTATAACGTGGGCATGAGGAAAGACTTTAGCTACTTCTGCTTCATTTATCCATTTGAAAGAGCCTAAAAATAAAACTGAAACATACCTTCTTAGTGTAATCAGAATGCTCAATCATCCCATAGATGAAAAAGAAGGGAATTCTTGTCTAAAGTGCCTCTTTTTAAACTGGCAACCTTCTATTTTGAACTAAAGCCCCATTGCTATAGCAAGTGTGATTGTTAATGAAGGATTTGTGGTCTCTTTGATTATCACTGACTCTGAAATATTGACATTAATATGTTAAAATTCTGAAGCTGAGTAAATCACACCTAGGTCATTTGATGGTCTATAACAGCAGGAAGTCAAATAAATTAGAGATGACTGTTTTCAAATGAACTGATATTATTAACTGTTAATATTCATTAGAGTAAATCCAGTTAATTTCTTCTTAGTCAGTTTTATTTGAAAGAGACCAAATTAATTGATAAAATGTATTCCACAGTGTTTACTTGTCCCTACCTCCTGTCTCCGACACGTTACTCAAAAGCATATACAGTTCCATGGAGGAAATATACTGATAGAGTATAACTTGAATTTATCTTCCTGAAGGAAGTATGTTGACACAGTTACACATAGTTTAAGTCAGCCAGAAGCATGGGCAGTTTCCTTTTCATTTCTATTTAGTCATGTACAGATAAAAGATGATGATGATGATGATGATGTAGCATTTTTAGAGAAAGATTAACATTGCCAAAGCTTAGGATGATTTTAATTTTTCTGATCATATGAATTAAGTTGAGAGTGATGGGTCTCATTTGGGACCCAATAGTTTTTTTTTTTTTTAATTGAACCTGAGTGCTATTGATTAACAGTAGGGTTTTGTTTTGTTTTGTTTTCTGTTCCATCATCAGTTTTTACTAGGGTCTAGTCGCTAAGAGTCAGACACGACTGAGCGGCTTCACTTTCACTTTTCACTTTCCTGCATTGGAGAAGGAAATGGCAACCACTCCAGTGTTCTTGCCTGGAGAATCCCAGGGACGGGGGAGCCTGGTGGGCTGCCGTCTATGGGGTCTCACAGAGTCGGACATGACTGAAGTGACTTAGCAGCAGCAGCAGAATTCAGATTGATAACTTAGCAAGGAAATAATAGGAAGAAAAACATTTACACCATATTTTTACCAATTAAATAAGAAAAAGGCAGGTGTATATTCAAGAAATACCAACCCTGTCTAGAACCCAATAAGGCTGAATGATTTATCTGAATCATTTCAGATTCATGGTTTGTTTCCTTAGCTTTGCTAATCTTTCTGACTTCACTTTTAATGCCTGTAGTGGTTTTAAGTTAGGTATCCTTTTATATGTTTTAAAGCCTGCATTAAATGGCAGCTTAGTTTGTTGAAAAGGATTCACTGACATCACGTGTGCAAGCACTTTATTTCTGAAGCAAATTCTTTCAACTGAACTCAGAACTGGACTGTGCTCATTGTAAATAAACGTGCCCAGCCCGTCATCCTCACGGTTAAGGCAGGAGAGGGGCTGCTCTGTCAGCTAGGCAGAAGCAGGAGCTGCCTGACTCCGTTGTTGACTTATATAAAAGGACACCATGCAGAAATGATGAGGCCAGCAGAGCACTTATCAAGTTGCTGAGGACCTCCTCCTCCTGCCAGTGGAAAAAGAAGCAGTGAGAGGATTGGGTAATGACAGAAGAAGTTTTCCTAGTTGGATGTATTTGGAGTGCAGTTCAGATGTAGGCTAGGATAATAATATCAATGGATATTGGTTGTGCTACAGTTGGAAGCCTAAGAAATACTCCCTTTGAGCCACAGATCAATGGAAGATAAATCAAGGTCAGCTAGTGAGGAAAGGATCTTATAGTTTTATGTTGTTTTCCAACTTGATTAATCAACCACCATGCACTTGTCATGCTAACAAACTTTTATTGATTATTATACACAGTGAACTACTTTGTCCTTAGCATTGGGATATGCTCCAAAGAAGTTTTAAACAATAATGTCCTCTGCTTCTATACTCAAGGAGCTTAAATATCTAGTTGTGTAGGGACTTCCCTGGTGGTCCAGTGGTTAAGACTTTGCCTTCCAATGCAGAGGAGCAATATTGTAACAAGTTCAGTAAATAATTTAAAATGGTCAACATAAAAAGCAATCTAGTTGTGTGCAATAAAAAAAAAAAAAGACAGGCATAAAACTAGTGAACATTACTTGGACAGCGTAATACACTGCTATGACAATAAGCTCAATTGTGCAACAGGTTCCTCTGTCTATGGGATTCTCCAGGTAACAATACTGGAATGTGTTGCCATTTCCTACTACAGGAAATCTCCCTGACCCAGGGATTGAACCTGTGTCTCCTGCAGTGGCAGGCAGATTCTTTACCACCGACCCACCTGGGAAACTCATTGTATAATAGACAGCAGATAAGATAATATAAATATGTTCCTATGTTCTAAAAGAGAGACTAACAAATTAGGTAAAATGGGAGTCAATGGGGCTTAGTATCTGAGGAAAGGAATGATGAAGAAGATTGAGTTTGAGCTTTAAGATGGGCCAAATGTTGAAAACTGAAAATGAGAGGAAGCGCATCCCAGGTTGAGTGAAGAGCATGAGTAAAGGACAGAAGGTGAAAATACTCAGGGGTGGCGGGGGGTGGAGAAGGTGGAGGCAAGCTGAAAAAGGACGGGTGCCCTGACCAGAGGTGATAGTAGATGCTGCAGAGAAATTACAATCAAAATCGACAGAGCCCTGAGCACTTCCCTGGCAGCCCCGTAGTTAAGAATTTCTTTTCCACTGCAGGAGGTGTGGGTTCAATCCCTGGTCAGGGAGCTGAGATTCCATGTGCCTCATGGTCAAAAAGAGAAAAGAAAAGAAATACAGAAATAATGTTATAACAGATCAAAAAAGACTTTAAAAAATGGTCCTTAAAAAAAAAAAAAAAAACCTTAAAAAAACGTTGGAAGAGCCCAAGTTGAAAAGCTACAAAACTTGATAGAAATGTTGAGTCCTTAAAAAAAAATTTTTTTTAGTTTTTATTTAATTTCTTACAATCTCATTTCTGTTTAATGTTTTGGTTTTTTTGTTCATGAGGCATGTGGAATCTTAGCTCCCCAACCAGCGATCGAACCCAGACCCCCTGTATTGAAAGGCTAAATTTTAACCACCTGAACTCCAGGGAAGTCCCTATTTTATTTTTAATGTTTACATATTAATGTAACATATAATGTTTACATATGTTAACATATAATATTTACATATGTTAACATATAATGTTTACATGTGTAAACATTTAATATTTACATATAATGTAATGTCACATTATAGTGTTACTTGGGGCTTCCCAGTAGGCTCAGCTGGTAAAGAACCCACCTACCAATGCAGGAGACGCAAGAGCTGAGGGTTCAATCCCTGGGTTGGGACGATTCCCTGGAGAAGGGCGTGGCAACCCACTCCAGTATTCTTGTCTGGAGAATTCCAAGGACAGAGGAGCCTAGTGGTTGGTCTATAGTCCATGTGGTTGCAAAGAGAAGGATACAACTGAAGTGACTTAGCACATGTATGATAGTGTCATTTATAAAGCATGATTAAACAAGTGGTACCTTTGATGGGAGTGTGAGTGTGGAACAGAAAAGTGGGAGGGGCAGCCAGCCAGCAGTATCTATATAACCAAGCTCTCACTAAAATTTCCTAATGGTTCTGCCCACTGTGACAGTTTTAAATAAAATTCAGTGAGTTCAGGTGTACAGATGTTTCAAAACCTTTGTCAGTCTGAAACTAGGACTCTTAACAGGAAATGTTTGTGTTTAATCATTTGATGAACTGATGGATGCGTAGAGGGTTAATAAGGTTTCTGTGACCGTATCTGCCTGGTTGGAGGGGTGGCTGGCAGACTGTGTAGGAGGCTATTATAGGGGCATAGCTGTAGAAAATGAAAAAGTAAGCAGATTCCAGAAATTTTTCTGAGAGAGAATTAGCAAGATTTCGTGGGATTAATTGAATGTTAAATGTCTCAACACGTGTGAGGTGCTATAAACTGTGTTGGAACATGACACTTCTCTATGTAATAGTATCCTTCATGGTGTCATCAGTTCAAAGTTTCCACCTTTAACACCATGGAGTTGTCTTAGTCTGCTGGGGCTGCCATCAGACCAGTTAACAAAAGCCATCAACTGGGTGACTTAGACAACAGACATTTCTTCTCTCACAGCTCTGGAGGCTGGAAGTCTGAGATCAGGGTGCCTCCACTAATTCCATCAGACCAGGGCCCCATCCTCATGACTTCATTATCCCTCAAAGGTGGTGGTGGTGGGTTGTCTGACTCTTGGCAACTGTAGTACAGGGTTTCCCAGGTGGTGCTAGTGGTAAAGACCCACCTTCAAATGCAGGAGATGAAAGAGATGCTTGTTCAATCCTCGGTTCGGGAAGATCCCCTGGAGAAGGGCATGACACACTCCAGTATTCTTGCCTGGAGAATCCCATGGACAGAGGAACCTCATGGGCCACAGTGCATAGGGTCGCAAAGAATCATACATAACTGGAGCAACTTAGCATGCACGCATGGAGCGTAGCACAACAGGCTCCTCTGTCCTCCACTGTCTCCTGGAGTTTGCTCAAATTCATGTCTGTTGAGTCAGCAGTGCTATGTAACCGTCTCATCCTCTGCCACCTCCTTCTCCTTTTGCCTTTAATCTTTCCCAGCATCAAGGTCTTTTCCAGTGACTTGGCTCTTTGCATCAGGCGCCAAAGTACTGGAACTTCAGCATTCAGTATCAGTCCTTCCAGTGAATATTCAGGATTGATTTCCTTTAGGATGGACTGGTTTGATCTCCTTTGTCTAATAACCACTAGCTACTTTTTTGTCATATTTGTTGCATCTTTTAAAAAAAAAATTGTACTTTCTGCATGACTGCATCCTACTGTAAAATAAATAACATCAATAAATCAAGAATTTAAAACAACTGTCATAAAAGGAAATGTCTGTCCTTGTAGTTCGTATCTTATCTGGTCAGATTTGGGTTGATTGCAATTTTCTCTTTTTAAAATTGAGAATTTCTTGGGTGGTCCTGACAGATGTTCAGGAAACTTGTAAACCCTCGTATTAGCACAAACTATAGTGTTAGTGACATCAAGATCCATATAAAGTCATGTACTCACAGATGCATACTATATGTATGTGTATACTATAATGAGGGCTCCAGCTGACTGGAAACATGTGGCGAGTGGATTTAATAAAATTCTTTTTTGAAAGTTGATCATTCAAACCATCTGTACTGTGGTAACATCACACTTCCTTCATGTCTCGTCTGAGAGAACAAAATAACCAGAGGTTTGGACCTAGTTCCTCAGTCAAAAGAAGGCCATTCAAAAATCCATCAGTCCCATGGTGCATATTTCTCCTCTGAAAGGTTATTTCATCTGTACTAAACTCCAGTTGGCCTGTGAATGTATGTCTCTTTCTCTTTTTTTCCCCCCTCTCTCTCTGGCTAGAATATATATGTGTATAAAATGTACATACCCATGTGTAATAAAGCTTCCCCCTTTAGGACTTTTATACATGAGGATAAAGATAAGATGAACCTTGAAGAGGAAGTTAAAAAGGGAAGTATACTTTTATATTTTGGTGAAAAGACAGAATGAAATAGAGAAGTGAAACAAGTTTTTAACATGGACTTCCCTTTTTATGGCTAAGAGAAACAAATGTACATTATATTTGCACAAATGCAGTTTTCATAAAATTAGAATAGTGCATATATTAAAATGATTATTACAGGTTGCTTTCTAGCACCATATTAAATAGATGTCAACCTTATTAATAATTTATTAATATCTGTTTTAATTATATATATTTTTTCAATTATTTTAACTGAAATACTTCAATATTTATATTTTAGTGTTTTATAGATTTCAAATTATTATAGAAAAAGATACATTTTTAAGACACAATAAAAAATATTTAGTCCTTTTTAATTTTGTAATATTTTTCTTTTTTTTAATTTAATTTTATTTTTTAACTTTACAATATTGTATTGATTTTTCCATATATTGAAATGAATCCACCACAGGTATACATGTGTTCCCCATCCTGAACCCTCCTCCCTCCTCCCTCCCCATACCATCCCTCTGGGTCGTCCCAGTGCACCAGCCCCAAGCATCCAGTATCGTGCATCGAACCTGGACTGGCGACTCATTTCATGTATGATATTATACATATTTCAACGCCATTCTCCCAAATCATCCCACCCTCTCCCTCTCCCACAGAGTCCAAAAGACTGTTCTATACATCAGTGTCTCTTTTGCTGTCTCGAATACAGGGTTATTGTTACCATCTTTCTAAATTCCATATATATGCGTTAGTATACTGAATTGGTGTTTTTCTTTCTGGCTTACTTCACTCTGTATAATAGGCTCCGGTTTCATCCATAATAGCCAGGGCATGGAAGCAACCTAGATGTCCATCAGCAGATGAATGGACAAGAAAGATGTAATATTTTTCTTACCCAAATTGTCAATGAGTTATTCAGTGTAATACTAAAAGCAAAAAGACAAATGTGTACTGTTTATTTTTTTGCCTCAGAGGGCTTGTGAGTTTTGATGTACTCTAATTGAGATTGTTTTCAGAGTCCATAACCAGGTTGTAGTGATAAATTTCATGTTTAATTCACAGCATTACTTGTATACAGTTTTGAACACTTAAACTAGACTTTCATTATTGTGAAAATGTAGATGATGCTTACTTTGATGTGACTTTGGTATGTGTATTTGTGTATTGAAGTTCAAGTACCTTCAGTCCCCCACCCACCCAGCTTCATTAACAAGCCTGTGAATAAGTCACATATTAACTTCATATAGGTGACCCTTGAAGGCTACAGTCTGGGTCTGAAAAGTGTTAAGATGTACTCAGTGTGATGATGAAGAAGACCTTTGCTCTGCATAAGACCAGTTTGGTTGTGAGTGGAGAGAAATGTGGGTCAGAAACTGCCAGTAAGAGAATCACAGGGACCCATGTGAAAGATCACATGTGGGGGAAAAAAGAGAAGTCTTCACATTGACAGGATGAGGGGGAAAAATGAATAAAACAAATAAAGATCCCACCAAGATAATGACTGAGGCAATCAGGTCATTGTTGACAAAAATGTAGGAAATTTAATCTTTTGTTTACATTAAAAACAGATCCTCTCATGGCTTATTCTATTTGACTAATTCAAATGAAAATTGCCTGGTCACCAAGAGCCTTTGCTATATAGGGAATTCATTCACATGCTTACTTATTTATTCATTTATTCATTCTACAAATATTTTTGAGTACTTACCAAAGACACTATAATTTCTCTGCATGGAGTGTGATATTGTGGAAAGGCTTGCAAACAATGCATCATGCCGTTAACTCCTGTCTTTGAGCATGTTACTAACATGAGGATAGAGAGTAGAAGAGGAATTGGGCATTCTTGCTAGGAGAACTTCACAGGATTATTGCATGGGGCATGGGATCGATCAGTCTCCCTGGAGTAGTGTGTGGAGAGGATCCCACAGGATGAGAAATTCAGGGTCAGTGGGGTGAGATTGTAGGTGGTCCTGAACACCAGGATAAAAATTGTCAAAAAATGCACTGAGAGTTTTGAGTTAAGTTTTATTTGGGGAAAAAATGAGGACTATAGCCTGGGAGACAACACCTCAGATAACTCATGAGAAACTGCTGCAAAAAGGTAGTGGGGGAGAAAGTGAGTGTATATATGATTTTGGTGAAGGGGGAGTACATGCAATCAAACACATGTTTCTCACAGATTTGTGCTAGTCATGAGGAGTAGTCTTCACCATGTAGGATTTTCAGTTCAGTTCAGTCACTCTCGTGTCCAGCTCTTTACAGCCCCATGGACTGCAGCATACCAGGCTTCCTGTCCATCACCAAATCCTGGAGCCTGCACAAACTCATATGAATCGAGTTGGTGATGCCATCCAACCATTTCATCCTCTGTCGTCCCCTTCTCCTCCTGCCCTCAATCTTTCCCAGCATCAGGGTCTTTTCCAGTGAGTCAACTCTTCACATCAGGTGGCCAAAGTACTGGAGCTTCAGCTTCAGCTTCAGTCCTTCCAATGAATATTCAGGACTGATTTCCTTTAGGATCGACTGGCTTGATCTCCTTGCAGGCCAAGGGACTCTCAAGAGTCTTCTCCAACACCACAGTTCAAAAGCATCAATTTTTCAGTGCTCAGCTTTTTTTATGGTCCAGCTCTCACATTCATACATGACTACTGGAAAAACCATAGCTTTGACTATAGGGACTTTTGTCAGTAAAGTAATGTCTCTGCTTTTTAGCATGCTGTCTAGGTTGGTCATAACTTTTCTTCCAAGGAGGAAGCTTTTAATTTCATGGCTACAGTCATCATCTGCAGTGATTTTTGGAGCCCAAGAAAAGAAAGTCTTCACTGTTTCCATTGTTTGCCTATCTACTTGCCATGAAGTGATGGGACTGGATTCTTTGATCTCAATTTACTGAATGTTGAGTTTTAAGCCAGCTTTTTCACTCTCTTCTTTTACCTTCATCAAGAGACTCTTTAGTTCCTCTTGGCTTTCCGCCATAAGGGTGGTGTTATCTGCATATGTGAGGTTATTGATATTTCTCCCTGCAATCTTGATTCCTGCTTGTGCTTCATCCAGTCCAGCATTTTGCATGATATACTCTGCATACAAGTTAAATAAGCAGGGTGATAATATACAGTGTTGATGTACTCCTTTCCCAATTTAGAACCGGTCTATTGTTCCATGTTTGGTTCTATCTGTTGCTTCTTGACTTGCATACAGATTTCTCAGGAGGCAGGTAAGGTGGTCTGGTATTCCCATGTCTTGGAGAATTTTCCAAAGTTTGTTGTAATCCACACAGTCAAAGGCTTCAATGTAGTCAGTGAAGCAGAGTACATGTTCTTCTGGAATTCTCTTGCTTTGTCTGTGATTAATGCTTTTCTAGATATGAGTGGAGATATGAATTGGACTCATAAAATTGGCTCCTGAAAATATCCAACTATCTGAAGACTGGTTCTGCCAGTTTCTTTCAGAGCACAGAGTAGCTAATTTCTGCTCTCTACCCTGTACTCCTTTCAGTGGGGTGTGGAAAATCATCAGCTGCAACAGCACATGATTTAGTCCTTGTAGAGGGAGATGGCAAGTGTCCATTTGTAGTTGACAGGATAAAATACTGTTTTTGGTTGACTTGCTGGCAGCACTGTGAATCCCTTCAGCTCCCTAGAGTATGAGTGACACTGATTTGTTATGTCACAACACAAAAATTCTCTCATGCCCCTTCACAGTTTTTCCCTCCCTTACCCTCAGCCCCTGGTAACAAATGATATTTTTTTCTGTTCCTATAGTTTTATCTATTCTAAATATAAATGCAATCTATGGCATATAGCCATATAGGATCAATGGCTATATGCCTTGTTTCATTATTAAATATAATGCACTGGGAATTCAACCATGCTGTTCTGTGTTTTCAGTAGCTCCTTCCTTTTTATAGCTGAGTAGTATTCAACTTTTGGCTTCCCCATTGGTACTAGTGGGTAAGAACTCACTGACAAATGCAGGTGACATTAGAGATGTGGCTTTGACCCCTGGGTCAGGATGATCCCCTGGAGAATGGCATGAAAACCCACTCCAGTATTCTTGCCTGGAGAATCCCATAGAGAGAGGAGCCTGGTAGTATATGGTCCATAGAGTCTTAGAATTGGACACCACCAAAGCACCTGAGCATGCACACAATTGCAGCTAACAATTTTTGAGCAGTTTCTTGTTGCTTTATTGAATCCTCCCAATCAATCTTGAGATGATAGTATGACTACTATATCCTCAACTATAGTGAGTCAGGGACCACCTGTATACCACTCATGCATGCTTAGCTGCTCAGTCATGTCTGACTCTTTGCAATCACATGAATTCTTGCCTTCCAGTCTCCTCTGTCCATGGGATTTCCCAGGCAAGAATGCTGGAGTAGGTTGCCATTCCCTTTTCCAGGGGATCTTCCCAACCCAGGGATTAAACCCACATCTCCTGCATTGCAGGCATGTTTTTTACAGTCTGAGCCACCAGGGAAGCCCATTCCAGTATTCTTGCCTGGAGAATCCCATGGACGGAGGAGCCTGGTGGGCTACAGTCCCTGGGGTCCCAAAGAGTCAGACATGACTGAGTGACTAACACTTTCAGTTATATATATATATACACGCACACACACACACATTTAGGATAAATCATTACTCTAATGCATGTAAAATTAGTAGTTGTGTGTATAAAGAAGTTCACATGAAAAGTAATCATATACTCTCTGGAAGCAACAATAATGTCATCAGAACACCTGAAGTATTAGCAAAATTTTAAACACTTTTGAATGAATTGCATTGTCTAGGTATAGAAGGTTATTGGTTTATAGTCCCATGCTTTTAAAAATGAGCATTTTTTTGTCTACATACCATGTGAAGGCATTGTGGTAGGCTGCTAACAGTTCTGTAAGTCAACTGCTAGTTTTATAGATAGAAAAGAGGTACAGATAGAGTCAGGAACTTGCCCTAGATCTTTCTAACAAGGCACAGAGCTTACATGTAGGCAAAAACAGTCTGACTCCAGAAAGTATGCTCTTAGCTGCTAGTCAGTGGCTTTTCATTTGGAGCACTGGGTTCGGGGCACCATGCCCCAACAGTTAATGACAAACAAGCTGGAATACAAAGCAGTTTGTGTGGATGATGAGGTGCTTTGACATTAATTTTTCTGAATGAATGAACAAAATATAAGACTTAGTGTGGACATAAGTCATTAAAGACATCAAGGATCAAAGAACATTATCAATCAAATATTTGGCAGTGGCAGAGATTCTCGAATGTCAGGTTGTAGTTGGCTATGAAGCAAATCTTGAGAAGGACTACAGGCTACCATTATGAAAAGAACTTCCTCAAGGGATAATAAGTGCCTTCTCATTGGAGTGTTCACAGAAAATGGATGAAGACAGAATCAAGGTATTTTTTAGGAGAATGAACTGAATAACTTTCCAACTCTACATATATGATATGTAGATAAAATAACTTTCCAACTCTACATATATGATATGTAGATAAAAATTTAGTTTATAGGGCAGATTACCTCTCAGATTCCCATTAGAAAAATTATTTGCCTGATAGATTCCAAATCTGTCAAATTCTACATGTGTTGAATCACTAGGTATATTTTAAAGACAATTAAAAAAATGTATTTTCTTGACTTGACTATTAAATAGAAATATTTGAATATACTGTGAAATTTACTAGTGAACAATAAACGCTAATGTAAAATTTCACCTTGCTTACTAAAATTCACCTGTTATAGTGAAGAACTCTAGTATAGAGTCTACTTTTAATTCAGTATTTTTCTGTAATTAACAATCATTAATTTTTTAAAGTTGAGATATTAGGAATATCTTTTTTTGTTTATTTTTTAAAAATTCAAATTTCTTGCTTAATACCATTGTTATAATGGCACCCCACTCCAGTACTCTTGCCTGGAGAGTCCCATGGACGGAGGAGCCTGGTGGGCCGCAGTCCATGGGGTCACTAAGAGTCGGACACGGCTGAGCGACTTCACTTTCTCTTTTCACTTTCATGCATTGGAGAAGGAAATGGCAACCCACTCCAGTGTTATTGCCTGGAGAATCCCAGGGACGGGGGAGCCTGGTGGGCTGCCATCTCTGGGGTCGCACAGAGTTGGACACGACTGAAGTGACTTAGCATAGCATAACATATACATACATACAAGGAAATATTTTTACCAGAATGTATGGTTAATGAAAATGCAGAAATACAAATGATTTCGGGGGACTTTTTTTTTTTTTTAATTTTATTTTTTAACTTTACAATATTGGGGACTTTTTAAATTTTCCTTACAAGAGGCATTTGGAATCCTCTGTATGCTTCCTGAATTAGTATTTTATTTTTACTATCTAGGAGGTAACTGTAATCTCTTTAACTTTTATTTTCACTCTCTCTAGAAAAATATTTCCAATGAAGTTCTTAATACATCAGTGGTTATAATAATCATAAAATATAGCTGGATTTAAATTCAAATTTTAGACCTTCAGAAAGTACTGGATATATATGTAGGTAATCACAAACAGTGATCCCCTACAGATTTTTATTTTGTATTAAAAATAGAAATAGTTGAAAAATAGTTTCTGCCCTTTGAACATATGTAAAGGACACAAGCTGTATTTACTTTAAAAAAAAAAAAAAGATAGAAAGAAAGAAAATCTAAAGATCCTTAGTAAAGTTGGACTGTTTTTTACCTTATCCAGAAACTAGGTCAGCAGTACCTGTGGTACAAGAATGAAAATTGATTAACTCAACCTGGAATGAAAAGGAGACCAGCATGACTGTTGCACCCTGAGTTCTGCCTATCTGATTTAGCCTAAATTAATTGTTAATTTTATAATTATTTTTAGGGAAAAAAAAGGATATAGTCATTTTTTTTTCCTAATCCCCACCTGCTTGTTGTTAATAGTTGGCATAATGGTCCAAGTGAGCTGAGAAATTATTGTTTAGGACTGAGACTAATTCTAGGTCAGAGGCTTGCTGGTTTTCATTTCCTAATTTGCCAAATTAAAACTCCTGGGAAAAGGAACCTGAAAACTCACAGATGTATCAAGCAGTATCTTTCTCAGGCCTCATTTATTCTTCAATATATGTTATTTTGAGTAACATTATCTGTGTATATGAGTGAGCACTTTCCCATATGTGTTTTTTCTATTACACTATACATGTAAATAATAATAGAAAACATTTATTGAGCTAAAACTCTCTTCTGTACCCAATGAATCACCCAATTAGACTTATATGAAAAGCCATCTTAATAATGGCTTCTATTTATTGATGACTAACCATATATCAGGTACTATGCTAAACTCTTCATATGCATAATTTTATTTAAACCTATAAACAAACCTCTATAGAAAGCTCCTTTTTAGATCCATTTTCCTAGTAAGGAATCAAATACAAATATTTATAATAATTTTCTCTAGCTATATCTCTTTCTGGAAGTTAAGGCTTGTATAACCAACTTCTTACTTCTCATTTTCCTGTATGTATAATGTGCATTTCAAACTGAATACCGCCTAAGCTGAACTCTTGATTTCTCCCCAAATCCTGTTTCTCCCCTCTGCTATCTTCTTCATGTGAAACCATCCCGTGCTTCAATGGTTGTTTCTTCTCTTCCCTTAAGCCCCACACCCAACACATTACCAACTGCTGTTTACCTCTAAGACATAATCTAAATACCATCAGTTTTCTTCTTCTTAATGGGTACTGGTCTTCACTATCTTGATAGTCTGGGTGTCTGCTTCATTCTTATCCCTCTGTGATCCTTTTTCTAGCCAATAGCCAGTGTATTCTTTTGAAAATACAAATCAGATGTTGTTTAGTTGCTAAGTCATGATTCGTTTGCAACCCCATGGACTGTAACCCATCAGGCTCCTCTGTCCATGGGATTTCCCAAGCAAGAATACAGGAGAGTGGGTTGCCATTTCATTCTCCAGTGGAAGCTTCCTGACCCAGGGATTGAACCTGTAACTTCTCCATTGGCAGGCAGATTCTTTACCACTGAGCCATGAGGGAAACCCTAAAGCAGATGATCAGTTCAGTTCAGTTCAGTCACTCAGTCATATCTGACTCTTTGTGACCCCATGGACTATAGCAAACCAGGCTTCCCTGTCCATCACCAACTCCCAGAGCTTGCTCAAATTCATGTCCATTGAGTCAGTGATGCCATCCAACCATCTCATCCTCTGTTACCTGCTTCTCTTCCTGTCTTCCATCTTTCCCAGCATCCAGGTCTTTTCCAGTGAGTCATTTCTTCCCATCAGGTGGCCAAAGTATCGGAGTTTCAGCTTGAGCATCAGTCCTTCCAATGAATATTCAGGACTGATTTCCTTTAGGATGGACTGGTTGGATCTCCTTGTAGGCCAAGGGACTCTCAAGAGTCTTCTCCAACACCACAGTTAAAAAGGCATCAATTCTTCAGTGCTCAGCTTTCTTTATAGTCCAACTTTTACATTCATAAACGACTACTGGAAAAACCTTAGCTTTGACTAGACAGAACTTTGTTGGGAAAGTAATGTCTCTGCTTTTTAATATGCTGTCTAGGTTGGTCATAGCTTTTCTTTCAAGGAGCAAGTGTCTTTTAATTTCATGGCTTCAGTCACCATCTGCAGTGATTTTGGATACTACGTTCAAAATCCCTCAGTGGCATCTCACTGCACTCACAATAAAAATCCAAACACTCAACCTTAGCTTATAAAGTAGAACCTGATCACCCCTGCCTTCCTTTCAGACATTCCTGTTCTCTCCTTCATCTTCACTTGGATGGCCATTTCTTAGGATTCAGATCTCAGCTGCAATGTCATCTTGTCAGAAAAATCTTTCTCTGAACAATCTTTCCAAAGTAGCCACACACAGCCACACACTTTCACATAGAACATCCTTTTTTAATTAACTGCACAGTACTTTACATCATCCATAATTCCCTTGTGATTCAAAATTATTTATGTATAGGTGAATTTACACCTTTCCTCCTTCATTAAAATGTAAGCTTCTTGAGAACAGGGACTTCATCTACTCCGTCAGTCGTTCTGTCTCTCAGTTGTGTCTGACTCTTTGTGACCCCATGGCCTGCAGCATGCCAGGCTTCCCTGTGCATCACCATCTCCTGGAGCCATACCTACTCCATATGTTGCTATATTTTTGGCATGCAGAGCCTCCTCTGATGAAAGGAATGCAATAACAATTCATGCTGTGTTACGAGAGTATCATTATCTTGATATCTGGCCATTCTACCTACTTGTGTTTTGTTACAGTGCTTTCTTTGTGTAGGAAAATGGATGCCTCTTAAAACACTTATCAAGAAAACAACTTCAACAGTTTCTCCTTAATGTGTTTTAGAAGTGAAAAGACTGTTATATTAATTTTAGCTGTTGCAAATTAAACTAGATTTTAATTGGATGACTACTTTGTCTCTAGTCAATGTGACAGAGGCATAGTGAAATGAATACTTAGAATTGAAGCACATTGCCTCTTAATTATAGAAGCCAAGTCAGTATTTTTAAGATAGAGAAACAAATCAATGCCATTTGAGTAGCATGGGGCAGGAGCCAGGAACAAACAAACAGTGTAATATTGTGTGAGAACAACTATTAAATCAATGGAACTTCTGAGATAAAAAATATTAGACTATTGAGTCCAAAACTTTAGTCACAGACATTTTCCCCTGAGATTATCTTACTAAACGAGAAGAGTAGTTGTTTGCCAAGGAAGGACAGAATTAAATAAAAATAAAATAAAAAATATTCACATGCATCATCAAAGAAACTTGGATACGAAAAATTTTTTTAGAAAATTACACCTAGCCTCATACTTCCTGAAGTTTCTAACTTCCAAGTTGTCCTAGCTCATCTAGAATGACACATATAGAAGCCATCAACTTTATCTTTAACACTGAGTGAATTAACTCAAACATAAAAATTTTTATATCCAAAAAAATGTAGTATTCTTGCAATGTAGAAAATTCTGGAAAAAACACATAAAGAATATTTAAAATTTTAGTCATAGAAGGTGTTAGTATTTTTGTGCAACTTTTTTCTCTGCATGTTATTTTCATTATAAATTTAATTTCTGAGTAGATTAAAAACATTCAAGTAATTTCACAATCAAAACTGTATTAAATGTTTACATTGAAAAGTCTTACACCCTGTTTATTCTTATTTTCCCCTCCATAAACACACTCTTGCTGTAAATAAAAATGTATGTATTTTTTATTTGGGGGCTGCTCCGTGTGCCATATGGGATCTTATTTCCCTGACCAGGAATCAAACCTGTGCCCCCTGCATTGGAAGCATAGAGTCTTAACCACTGGACCTCCAAGGAAGTCCCTAGATAACTACTTTTTGTAACTGAAATATAGCTTATTTACAATATTATATTAGTTTCAAGTGTACGGCATGGCAATTCACTATTTTTATGGATTGCACTCCATTTTTCTGCACAGTAGTGTGTCCCTCTCGGTCCCCTGTCCCAAGCCTGCCCTCTCCTCTGCCTCTCTCCACTGGTGGCCACTAGTTTGTTTCCTGTATCTGAGAGTCTGTTTCTGTGTTGTTGTGTTCTTCTTACATTTTCTGGATTCCACCTGTAAGTGATAACATACAGTATTTGTCTTTTTCTGGCTCTTTTATTTCACTAAATATAATATTCTCCAGGTCCATGCCTATTGTTGCAAATGGCAAAATTTTATTCTTTTCTATGGCTGAGTAGTTCTCTAGTGTGTGTGTGTGTGTGTGTATACCCATGATTTTTTATGTGAATAAGGGCAAATACAAATCTATATTCTTGTCATTGTTTCTTCCTCATTTAAAATATTTATTACATTTTTAAATGCTGTATTCAAAAGATACAGTTACTCAGAATTATCAAGTTTGAATAAGTTCTTACAAAATATCCCTACTGTAATTTGTGGTATTGTGTCATGCTCTATAGTGATTTTTTAAAAAACTAATAAACAACTTATTATGGCACATCGGCAGGATTTCTGTTTAGAGAATACTGGAGTGTGTTGCTATGCCCTCCTCCAGGGGATTTTCCCAATCCAGGGATCAAACACAGGTCTCCCGCATTGCAGGCAGATTCTTTACTATCTGAGCCACCAGGAAGCCCAATACACCACCATTACATTCTGTTAATAAATCATTAGATGTGACTGAATTGTTTTGCAGGAATTTAAAAATCTCGAATTTCTAAATCTGAATAAAACATTTTAAAATAAATGAATGCTTATTTCTAAATCAAGTTACGCTTTATCTTGATAATATATCCCATAGAGAACTACTAATATATGTATTCTCGTATGTATTCTTTAATAGATAAGGCTTATTTTATTTTTATGGCCACATAATATTCCATTACACAGATATTTCATTGTTTATTTAGTCAATTTTTCATTGATGGACACTTGATTTGTTTCTAATCCTGTTACTACACAGAATGCTGTTTCGAAAGCAGAGGACTATGCACATAAGCCATTTCTTGTGCGTGTGGGTGTGATAAATAGTACCAACATGCCCTTTTTATAAATGTTACCATTTTGCCACCAGTGGATGAGAGTAATGTTTTCCTTGGCAACAGAATATGTTGTTAAGCTTCTTTAATTTTGCAAAAGCATATTACCTTTACAGAAGTAAATATCATACTGTACTTGCAAGTTCAGGACCGTATTTTAAGGATTACATAGAACATTGTTAATTGTAGGTCAAAGAAGTAGAGGCATGCCAAGAAAAATAGGTGTACAGTAAGCCAAAGGTGATTTATTTTTTTCCTAAAGTTCAGAATGTCATAAGCAGCTGTGTGCTTAAATCCTGCATTGACTTTTTCCTGCTGATGACTTTTTTCCTCTCAGTTAAAATTTTCAGTTTTGAGATTCAAATATATGGAAAGTTATTATGTGTGCATGTGTTCTCAGTCATGTCTGACCCTTTGTGACCACATGGACTGTAGCCTGCCAGGCTCCTCTGTCCATGGAATTATCTAGACAAGAATACTGGAGTGGGTTGCCATTTCCTACTCCAGGGGATCTTCCTGACCCAGGGATTGAACCACATCTCTTAAGTCTCCTGTATAATCAGGCAATTCTTTACCACTAGTGACTTCACTTTCACTTTTCCCTTTCATGCATTGGAGAAGGAAATGGCAACCCACTCCAGTGTTCTTGCCTGGAGAATCCCAGGGACGGTGGAGCCTGGTGGGCTGCCGTCTATGGGGTCGCACAGAGTCGGACACGACTGAAGCGACTTAGCAGCAGCAGCACCACCTGGTAAGCCCAGAAAGTTATCATACCAACTCTAAAATAATTTCACTCTGTTATCAAAAAATTAGCAAGAACACTTTTTCCACATCCCTTAATACAGCACTTATTTTGGTATTATGGATTTAGCTATTA
Organism: Bos taurus; assembly: GCF_002263795.3. Taxonomy (NCBI): domain Eukaryota; kingdom Metazoa; phylum Chordata; class Mammalia; order Artiodactyla; family Bovidae; genus Bos; species Bos taurus. Next base: position 100,568,942 of record NC_037333.1, read on the forward strand.
TATACTTTCTTCCAAGGTTAAACCTAGGTCTTTTCTACTTTATTTTTAAACATACAAAGAGTTGATTAGTTAAAGGGTTAAATAGAAGGTTTAATTATTAACAACTTTCTGATCCATTGATAATGGCTTATTGGACCCCTCTCTTTAGGGTTCCAGATTTTCCCATAATAAGCATTATATAGCTATGTCTGTTTTGCTCTTTATATTTCTCTTTCACAGTGAAACACAAACTTCAAAATCAGTTCTTTCCTTTTTCTTCTCCTGCTATAGGCTTTACGTCAAACCCCTGGCATTTACCACCCCTTGAGCAACTTACATTTCTTTTTCTAATTGAAAAATAATAAAGGTTTTAAAATAGCGTATACTGTTGGACATGAAATAAAAGGTCAAAGTCCCAGTAACTAACTGAGAAGGGTTAGCAGCTGAACCCGGTCATTTCCGAATAAGTCTTAATCTTGCCACAGATATTCTGCCCTGGGATCCCAAGAATGTGAAGCCACACCGGTGTCATCAGTTCCTCCTACTGAGAGTTGAGGGTTGGATGAGGAAGGATTTTCTTTAGCCACCACCTATGAGTGCTTTGCACACTGTGAATTCTCCCCCTAAATCAGAGCTTATTAAAATTTAGGCACCACTTACCAGCACTTGAGAATTTGCAGAGGACTCCTTTCAAAATGTCAGATGTTTATAAGCTCCACCCCACTGGGCTTCCCAGGTGGCGCTAGTGGTAAAGAACCCGCCGCCAATGCAGCAGACCTAAGAGATGGAGTTTCAATCCCTGGGTCAGGAAGATCCCCAGGGGGAGGACATGGCAACCCACTTCAGTATTTTTGCGTAGAGAATCCCGTGGATGGAGGAGCCTGGTGGCCTACAGTCCCTAGGGTCGCAAAGAATCAGACAGGACTGAAGCAACTTAGCACATTCACAGGGGTCCTCAGAAAGTTTGTTTCAATTTCTTTATCCATATTCGTTTCCTTTGACTGACATAACAAATCACCACAGGCTTAGTGGCTTAAAGCAACAGAGGTTTATTTTCCCACAGTTTTGGAGTCTAGAAGTCGAAACTCAAGATGTTGGCAAGACCAAACTCCCTTCAGAGACTCTAGGACTAAATTCCTCCAGCTTATGATGCTGGTGGTGGTGGTTTAGTTGCTAAATTGTGTCTGACTCTGCCAGCCCATGGACTATAGCCCACCACACTCTTCTGTCCATGGAATTTTCCAGGCAAGAATACTGGAGTGGGTTGTCATTTCCTTCTCCGGGGTATCTTCCCGACCCAGGGATCGAACCCAGTCTTCTGCACTGCAGGCAGGCTCCTGCACTGCAGGTAGATTCTTTGCCACTGAGCCGCCATGGAAGCATTTCTTGGTTCCAATCTTTGTCTCCCTTTTCTCATCATCTTCTCCTATGTGGGTGCACTGAATCTCTCTCTGTCGGTTCTTATAAAAACACTTCTGATTGAATTTAAGGTCCACACATGTAATTCAGGACAACTCTGTCTCTTAAGATCCTTAACTTAATCATATCTACAAAGATCTTTTTCCTAACAGGATAATATTCCCAGGTGCCAGGAATTAGGACCTGATATCTTTGGATGGCCAATATTCAGGGTATTGGACTGTATTTTGATTTGTAAAAAGAACTACTTCCATAGCCCTTATTTCAAGGCAGAAGCCTAACTTTGAGACTCCAAAATGCTCCTATTCAACCTTACCTTGTAGTCTCACTTTTTTTGCTTTAAAATATGTATTTGTATATTTTTTCTTAGTACACAGTAATATGTGCTCATCATTTTAATTTTTTTAAAAACATAAGAATAACTTAGTAAAATAAAAATTATCTATGACCTGCCTATCTGAAGATAGCTCATATTAACATTCCATTTTTATAAGCATTTTGGCATATATACAAAGTAAATATGTGTTTGATGAATAAACAAGCAAGTGAATGGCCTTGTAAATCATACTACAGCTTTCTATCATAGAAATAAAACTGGTTAAGGAAGTGGAGTTTGGGTTTATAGAAGGTCAAACTGCATCTCTGCACTTCACCAGCTGCTCACCTCAGCTTATTTATGCTTTGGCCTTCCTTCTATGAAATGGACCATAGTAACTGTACCTCCACATACAGTGTTTTATAAGATTAAAATGTGCAGCTGTGTATACAGTAAATCTCAGTGGATGGTTAGCTGTAAAGATACAAGATGGAAAAAGAAGATTCACTCTGAAGGGAAGAATTTGGAGTAGAAACTTTGAGGGGATAGATTTTGTGTCAACAGTTGGATTTTTTTCTTCCAATTGCAGTCTTTCTAGGGGCTTCCCAGGTGGCGCATTGGTAAAAAAAAATCCACCTGCTAAGGTAGAGACACAGAGACTGGTTTGATCCCCTAAAGTAGGAAATGGCAACCCACTCCAGTATTCTTGCCTGGAAAATTCCATAGACAGAGGAACTTGATGGGCTACAGTTCATAGGGCTGCAAAGAGTCAGACATGACTGAGCACATCACAGCAGCACAATCTTTTGAAAATGGCATGGGGCACCTTAAGAAATGTTGTTAGATGTTGCGGGAAAATTCTAGATGCCTGTGATAATCACAAAGGGATTCATCTATTAGATAAGTATGAGAAAAATGACTACGAATTTTGAGAGTGTAATTGTAGAATTTTAGGTTTAAAATAATGACATCTTCCTTTTCCCACATTTCCAATCTGTTTTCCCCTCTGTAGCCAAGGAATTTCTTCGATTTCCAATGAATTAAAAACATGTAGACAGATGCATGCATGCTCAGTTGCTTCAGTCATGTCCCATCTTTCCAACTCTATGGACTGTAGCCCACAGGTCTCCTCTGTCCATGGGATTTTTCAGGCAAGAATATTGGAGTGGGTTACCATGCCCTCCTCCAGGGGATTTTCCCAACCCAGGGATAGAACCCGAGTCTCTTGCATCTCCTGCATTGAAGGCAGATTCTTTACCGCTGAGCCACCAGGGAAGCCCATGTGGAGAGATATGAGTGACCTAAATGGAGCCTGAATGATAATGGTGGTGTTTCCAGGGAGAATGTTCATTTAGAAGGACGCAATCAGGGAAGAAATTCATGAACTCCTTCTGTTATGTCCAGAGGAGGAGTTCACACGGGGCAGGGATCCTTGTGTCTCAAAAAAAAAAATAATAATAAATAAATAAATAAAAGCTTTTATTTAAAAACTACATATATCTGTTTATTTATTTCCTTTCCCTGGGTCTTAGTTGGGGCATTCAGACAACAATCATTATGACAACAATAATAGCAGCTAATGTTTATAGAGTTTATTGTATGTCATACTCTAACGCCTTCAAATGTGCACACACACACACACACACACATATGTGCATCTATATTTAACTATGTCTTAGTTGTGGCACTTGGTATCTTTAGTTGTGGCATTTGGGATCTAATTTCCTGACCAGAGGTTGAACCCAGGCCCCCTGTATTGGGGGCGCAGAGTTTTAACCATTGGACCACTTGAGAAATCCTTAAAAACGTTTAAATAAAAATACAGGGAGGGAGGTGGGAGGGGGGTTCAGGATGGGGAACACGTGTACACCCGTGGTGGATTCATGTTGATGTATGGCAAAACCAATACAATATTATAAAGTAATTAGCCTCCAATTAAAATAAATAAATTTAAATTAAAAAAAATAAATCACGTCAAAACACTGCACAGTTTTTTTCTATCACAATTAATGCTCTTCGTAGCCTTCTAGGATTTGAACATCTGTAATAAAGTTTTGCAAACGCTGTGCTAAAATTAAAGTGGACCCAGAATGACAGTGCTTCTCAAGTGCTAAATCCGCAGTTTAGAATATAAAGCATCAGGGTGAGAATTCTGTATAGAGAATTTCTTTCCATGAATCCATAATCATAAAATGGCCTCATGCTATCATGTTTATCATGGTTAATTTAAGTAATGGTTTGGAAACATTACATGTCTTACTTGCTTTGATGAGTTTTGTTAGCTAAGAAAAAATAGTACATTCTACAGAGTGTATAGCTTTTTTAATATTATGCTATTTTTTCTTTTTTTTTTAAATCTGGAAAAATATTTTTTAAATATAAATTTATTTAATTTTAATTGGAGGCTAATTACTTTACAATACTGTTTTGGTTTTGCCATATATTGACATGAATCCGCCATGGGTGTACATGTGTTTCCCATCCTGAACCCCCCTTCCAACTCCCTCCCCATCTCATCCCTCTGGGTCATCCCAGTGCACCAGCCCCAAGCACCCTGTATCATGCATCGAACCTGGAGAATGGCATTGAAACATGCATATTTTTTCTAATAGAGAATTCATAGCAATGCTTGAGTCAGTGTTCCCCAACAGTTTGCACATTGGAATTACTTTGGTAGATCCTAAATTTGAACTAACTGGAAAATCTCTCCATCTCTTATCTCCCTGACGGCACCCTAGAAAGCAGTGTAACTAATTTCAGAGGTGAAGGAGAAACTTGATAATTATTGATAAAAATTCTTCAAACTGCTTTAAGTAAAAGTGATTGTTAGAGCTAAGAACATAAATTGTGTTAATAATTAATGCAAATAAGTATTTGGAATCTACTCTGCCAGCCTCTTCCCTTGGTGCCTCCTGAGCTTTATTTGCCTCATGTATAAAATGGGAGACACTTATGACCGAGTCACTAGGCAAATTAATGATATAAGTAGCATACACATTTGCTGAGCAAAGTAATAAATGGTCAAGAAACATTAGCAATCATCATTATCAACATCTTTTCTGCTGTGCTGTTTGTTCTGTCATTGCTAATTAGAGGTTTGTTGGTTTTAATCTAGTCTTACAGACAAGATAGTAAAAAACTAACTTCAAATTTTCTAATTAGTTCACCTCCCTGTTCATGATACTAGTAGATGCATTTTGAACCATTATTAGAATCGTCTCACTATTGGAGGATTAGCAAAATATGGGCCCAAAATAACTTTGAGGCTTCTGGGATATAAGAAAGACTTTAAAAAAAATATTAAAAGCAGCTAAAAATACTGTGTACCAGGCATTTTTCTACAAACCACACATATGTTAGTTCACAGTTATGAAGAAGGTTCTATTTTTATCCCATTTTAAGGATGAAGAACATGAGGAATAGAAAGGATAAGTGTCCTGCCTGAAGTCACTTGGCTGATGTGTGGGTATCTGAACCAAGGCAGCTTGACTCCAGAAAAGATTTACTTAACCACTGACTTCATTGCCATTGGTAGATTGGGATATGGTTGCAGCACTTGTGGATACAATTTATGTCTTTTATAAGCATACAGTATGGGAAGCCTGGTGTGCTGCAGTCCATGGGGTTGCAAAGAGTCAGACACAACTGAGCTGAACTGAGTATCCTATTTCCTTTTCGTGACAGGGGCTTGTCTGTAATTGTTTTTCTGGGTTTTTTTTTTTTTTTTTTTTTTCTGTCTTCCCTGAGTGATTCTCAGATCTAGGAGTATAAAGACATTATTAGCACATTCTAGCATTACATTTCTCTGTGCTTAAGACAGGGCCTAGCACATGCTATGTGTTATTTAATAACTGTTGAATGAATTAATGAAGTTACTTGCTACAAAGAAGCAAATTATACCCATCTACTCTACTCAAACCTTCTCTATTATACTCTAATAAAAATTGTTGAGTAATATTTATTTCACCTTGATATCGTTTTCTTTTTTTTACTTTTTTACTTGGAGGATAATTGTTTTACAATGTTGTGATAGTCTCTGCCATACATCAATTCAAATCAGTGATACTCATATATATATATCTCCTCCTTCTGGAGCCTCCCTCCCTTGATATCATTTTCAAACCTCTGTCTGGTCATATTAAAAATTCATATGTATTGTCAAGCTGAGACTTCACCTTGTTTCTTGTGATGCTCATGATCATTGTTCATACTGGGAAAAAAAAAGAATTTGCTATAGTACTTATGAAACTAACAAAGATACAGCACATGCATATATTTTTCCAGTCCAAATCCCAGAGAATAAGAAATACCATGTTTATTTTCAACAGCATCTAGCCTTACCTCCAGTATCTTGCGGTTTGGGCTCAGTGATCTGATATTTCGAGAAGGAAATGGCAACCCACTCCAGTATTCTTGCCTGGAAAAATTACATGGACAGAGGAGCCTGGTGGGCTATAGTCCATGGGGTTGCGAAGATCAGAGTGAGCACTTGTCAGCGGATCTGATATTAACTAGAGATGAGCTGCTTTTCTAATAGCAATTTTAGCTGAAAGCAAAATACTAGTGTGGTTCTGAATTATGTTTCTTTTGCCAACTCTTAGCTGTCAAATATATATATAAAAAAATAACATATTATCCCATTTTGAAAAGTTAAAGATTCCTTATAAAAGGGATAGTCCCTAGAGGGGAGAAAACTAAGTATAATTCCATTCTGAATATGCTGATTATTGCCATATGTGGTGAACTCCTGTCAAAAAGATTATATTCCCTTTTTTGTTCTTGAGCCTCTTCTCTCTGATCATCCAAAATTTGCAATGAAGCATATTGAACACCATGGTTTAGGTTAATATACTCTTTCTTAAAAAAAATTCCAGAAAATTTGTACCCTGGTTATTTTCTCAAGATCCCCAGCAAGAAGTTGATAGCTCTCCTTCAAAAGGTGTAATTGAAGGGTGTGTGATAAAGAAATCATTTACAAAGTTTTGGAAAGGCTAGAGGAAACCAACCGATAGTGAAAAAGCCCTGGAGCTAAAAACAGGGAGGAACCCATTACCTCTCTAGTCTTCCCTGGTTAGCTCAGTAGGTAAAGAATCCACCTGCAATGCAGGAGACCCAGGTTCAATCCCTGGGTTGGGAAGATCCCCTGGAGAAGGACATGTCAACCCACTCCAGTATTCTTGGCTGGGAAATCCCATGGACAGAGGAACCAGGTGGGCTACAGCCCATGGGGTCCCAAGAGTTGGACACGACTTAGTGACTAAACCACCATCTGTCTACTGGAAAAGCCAGAGAACCTGCAGGTTTAGAAATTGTGGACTAAAGTAATCAGTACAACAGGCATCAAACGCTGCCTAACATGGAGTGAAATAGATCAGTGGTTATCTTGATTTGACTCTGGTGGCCTTCTGACCACCTGCTATGGCCTCTCAAACCCAGTCTGAAGTCAGACATCAAGAGAGCCTGGTTTATGCAATTTATAGAGGTTAGTCTCCTGGGATACAGAACAGACTGATGGATAGAGCTGGAGGGCAAATAGAGAATACCCAACATAGCTTCTAAAAGAAAATGAAAGAATATCACATAATTTGGGCTCAAGAGCATGGGCTTCATGGAGCTTGACTCTTCCTAACTGCTCATTTCTAACAAGAGGTAACACCTTTCTTTCAAATATACAGAAGAGAAAAACTGAAGTCAGCTTTGACTCTTCCTTCTTCATCCCCTGAGTTAAAATTATAACCAGTTTCTTTCATATTTCTTCAAAATAGATCTCCAATAATTCATCTCTAATGCAAATTTCTACTGCTAACACATTTATGGCTTGACTTTGTCATTTTATGTCAAATTAATTGCTTTATGGTACCCCACTCCAGTACTCTTGCCTGGAAAATCCCATGGATGGAGGAGCCTGGTAGGCTGCAGTCCATGGGGTCGCTAAGAGTTGGATACGACTGAGCGACTTCACTTTCACTTTTCACTTTCATGCATTGGAGAAGGAAATGGCAACCCATTCCAGTGTTCTTGCCTGGAAAATCCCAGGGATGGGGGAGCCTGGTGGGCTGCCATCTTTGGGGTCGCACAGAGGCGGACACGACTGAAGTGACTTAGCAGCAGCAGCAGCAACAAACTAAGAGGCTGGTATTTTTAAATCTCCTATGCTTTGCTCAAGAACCTTCTCAGCTGTCATGAACATAAACTGCAACATCTTCTGCTAAGGCTTATATTTCCTACAGCATGTCCTTGATGTCATGAACAATCCTTCAGTCAGTCAGTTCAGTCGCTCAGTCATGTCCTGCTCTTTGCAACCCCATGAACAGCAACATGCCAGACCTCCCTTAAATGTTGGCTTAAACTCAGTGTTCAAAACACAAAGATCATAGCATCCGGTCCCATCACTTCATGGCAAATAGATGGGGAAAAAAATGAAAACAGGAAGAGATTTTCTTTTATTGGGCTCCAAATCACTGCAGATGGTAACTGCAGCCATGAAATTAAAAGATGCTTGCTCCTTGGAAGAAAAGCTATGACCAACCTCAGTTCAGTTCAGTCGCTCAGTCGGGTCCAATTCTTTGTGACCCCATGAACTGGGGAGGCACGCCAGGCCTCCCTGTCCATCACCAACTCCCGGAGTCCACCCAAACCCATGTCCATTGAGTCAGTGATGCCATCCAACTATCTCATCCTCTCTCGTCCCCTTCTCCTCCTGCCCTCAATCTTTCCCAGCATCAGGGTCTTTACAAATAAGTCAGCTGTTTGCATCAGGTGGCCAAAGTATTGGAGTTTGACCTTCAACAACAGTCCTTCCAATGAACACCCACGACTGATCTCCTTTAGGATGGACTGGTTGGATCTCCTTGCAGTCCAAGGGACTCTCAAGGGTCTTCTCCAACACCACAGTTCAAAAGCATCAGTTCTTCAGCACCCAGATTTCTTTTAGTCCAACTCTCACATCCACACATGACCACTGGAAAAACCATAGCCTTGATCAATCTAGATAGCATATTAAAAAACAGAGACATTACTTTGCCAACAAAGTCCATCTAATGTCAAATCTGTGGTTTTTCCAGTAATCATGTATGGATGTGTGAGTTGGACTATAAAGAAAGCTGAGGACCAAAGAATTGATCCTTTTGAACTGTGGTGTTGGAGAAGACTCTTGAGAATCCTTTGGACTGCAAGGAAATCCAACCAGTGAATCCTAAAGGAAATCAGAAATCCTAAAGGAAATTGGAAGGACTGATGCTGAAGCTGAAACTCCAATACTTTGGCACCTGATGCAAAGAACTGACTCATTGAAGAAGACTTTGATGCCAGGAAAGATTGAAGGCAGAAGGAGAAGGGGACGACAGAGGTTGAGATGGTTGGATGGCATCACTGACTCAATGAGTTTGAGCAAGCTCAGGGAGTTGGTAATGAACAAGGAAGCCTGGTGTGCTGCAGTCCATGGGGTTGCTAAGAGTTGGACACGACTGAGAGACTGAACTAAACTGAACTGAACTGATCCCTTGCTCATTAAATCTTAAAGCCTTAACTTCTTAAAAAAAAAAATCTTTCCTATTATCTTTCCTAACTAATCGGATTGCTCTTATGGAACTCTCTTCTTAAACTTTTATTATGTTTCTTTTTGTTTTTCAACATACTTTTGTACTTACTAGTTCTGCAGTTATATACTATGTTAATCTTCTATTGAAAGTAGAGTTTATTTCTTTTACATATCTGACATAACCTGAGATAGTTCTAGAAATAGTGTCTGACATCTGGTTGTATCTCAATACATTGTGTTTCAATAATATGTGCTCTGCTGCTCTGTGGTTAGTGTCTCAGTCATGTCCGACTCTTTGTGATACTATGGTCTATAGCCTGCCAGGCTCCTCTGTCCATGAGATTCTCCAGGCAAGAATACTGAAGTGGGTAGCCATGCCCTCCTCCAGGGGATCCTCCCAACCCAGGGATCGAATCCAGGTCTCCCACATTGCAGGCAGGTTCTTTACCATCTGAGCCACCAGGGAAGCCCTTAATTATATGAAGAAGTGAAGTGAAGTGAAGTCACTCAGTCATGTCCGACTCTTTGCAACCCCATGGACTGTAGCCTACCAGGCTCCTCTGTCCATGGGATTTTCCAGGCAATAGTACTGGAGTGGATTGCCATTTCCTTCTCCAGCAGATCTTCCCAACCCAGTGATCAAACCCAGGTCTCCCGCATTGGAGACAGACGCTTTATCATCTGAGCCACCAGGGAAGTATTAATTATATGAGGTACTTGAATTATATATACTTATTAGCTGTTTATTTGGTTAGCAAGTTTAGAGCAACCCTGGAAGAATTAACCAATCCCACATGAACAGTGCATATGTTTGAGTACTATTAATAATTTCTCTATTTGTCCTAAAGAACAAAGTCAGAGATTTAGCTTCATGGATGTTCATGAAAAGGTTATATATAGTAACACAAAAAATTACACTTATAAGAATAGAGGATGTGAAAGTATGTATATTTGAGTAAGTACTATACTGTGCTAGTTTTTAAAAATGATGTAGATTGTTAAATTAGCATACTAACAACATATGACCTAAATTTTGAAGCACATAATAAGTATTTTCACTGTTTTTTAAAAAATACTGTGTATTTAATACACATATATATATTTATATAAATATAAATATGGAGAGATGTGTATTGTTTTAATATTGGTTGTTTATGGTGATGGATAAATTACAGATTTTATTTGTTTGGTTATGTGCATTTTCTAACAATATATACTTTACAAAATATTTAGAAGATAACTATCATAGCTAATACCTTTCCCTTAGTTATAGATTTTAACTGCTTGGTTTCTATACAAGGTGATCAAATTAGGCATTTTAATTAAAGCATTTTATTTTACTTATTGAATGACTTAACGAAGTTAACTGCAGTAAATGTTTGTCTATTACAATATACCCTGTCCTAAACATTGCCTACTGGTAAATAAACTATTATTTTTACATCACAATTTGTTTGGAAAACTGTCAAAATATAAAACCTGTGTAATATCAAATTTGAACATGAAAATGAAAATTTCAGCCAGAAGTAGTTATTTCTCATCTACGAAAGAGACAACAAAGGATAGCATTACTCTCTCTTTTAACTACCAAGCGAGGTGGATTGGGATTTCATGGAGGGGGATAATTTATGCAGAAAAGTGGCTTGAATTTAACTTATAGGGCACACATACAGTTTAAGATTCTGTATAGAACCTGTAGACATAGAATTAAATGAGTCATATATACATGCATACAAATGTATATACAATCAGAAATGAATGCTCTGTCTATGTTGAAAGTTAGGTAGTATATTCTAAAGTTGGGCTAAATCACACATTTAATTATTTCACAAAATCATATCAGTAAGTAAAATCCACTAGTAATCGAAACAACTGATTTTAATACTCTGTATAAACCTCTCTATAATGACCTTAATTACCATGAATATTTCAAAGTCTTAAGTTGTTAAAAAATATTAGAAAGTAAAACGGAATCCATAGGCAAAGGAACATTGGATGTGATGAGAACTAAGACATTTTACTTCCTGGAGGAGGAAAACAAAGGCACTGCCTCCAATACCTCACTTTGTAAAGTACAGACAGGGAGGGACCCTTCTAACCTCTAATTCCCTGGGTTTTAGTTAGACAGTGCTGTCCATTATCACTCTAAGCCCAGATGGAGGGACCAATAAGATGACTATAATTTTCTGTGCTAAAACAAGGTAGAATGAAAGTTGTGTAAAGTATTTGAACTAAATATTGCTTCAAGCTGGGAAAATGGACAATATAATACGGTGCACAGAGTATAGGCTTTTGAATCCCATTGTGCTTTATTTTGAATACTGGTTTTATTGCACTAACAGTACTCATTGACTCAACCATACACCCTTTTTTAAAGCGTTAACCTTTTGCCATGCGAAGTGCTAGGCTTTGCCGGTAGCTTAAGGTACAAAACATACATTGTTGGGACTTCCCTGGCGGTCCAGTGGTTAAAACTCCACAATGCCAGTGTAGGGAATATGGGTTTGATCCCTGGTTGGGGAGCCAAGATCCCACATACCTTGAGGATAAAAATAAATATAAGATAAAAATAAGTCAATAAATAAAAAATTTAAAAAGCACATTACATTTGCTCTTTTATAGTTTAATGATGAAGATAGACATTAATCAAATAATTTTACAAATAACAATTACATACAGTGATAAATTAGTCTAAGGAACATTCAGGAAGTTATGCAAGTATGTTTTATATGTAGTCAGTCCGGAAGATGGGTATAAAACAACAAAGAGAGAAAGAAGTCCTAAGGTAAGTGAGAACATGGTGCCATTTAGAGAAGGGCAGTTGGCTGGATTATAGAAAGTACTGAAAGTGTAAGTGTGGGAAAATTAGTTTGGAGGGGTAGGTGGAGCCAGGCCACCCAGAGCTTTGTTGTTGTTTTCGTTCAGCCACTAAGTCCTGTCCAGCTCTTTGTGACCTCAGGGACTATAGCACCGCAGGCTCCTCTGTCCTCCACTCTCTCCCGGACATGCTCAGATTCATGTCCATTGGGTCAATGATGCTATCCAACCATCTCATCCCCTGCTGCCTCCTTCTCCTTTTGTCTTCAATATTTCTAGCATCAGGGGCTTTTCCAATCCATGTCTCTTGTGTCTTCTGTATTGACTGGCAGATTCTTTACCACTGCACCAGCTGGGAAGCCCACCCAGAGCTTTATTTTAAGACAAAGGAAAGCCTTTGGACATTTTTTAAATTTTATTTTATTTTTAAACTTTACATAATTGTATTAGTTTTGCCAAATATCAAAATGAATCCATCACAGGTATACATGTGCTCCCCATCCTGAGCCCTCCTCCCTCCCCATACCATCACTCTGGGTCGTCCCAGTGCACCAGCCCCAAGCATCCAGTATCGTGCATCGAACCTGGACTGGCATCTCGTTTCATACATGATATTTTACATGTTTCAATGCCATTCTCCCAAATCTTCCCACCCTCTCCCTCTCCCACAGAGTCCATAAGACTGTTCCATACATCAGTGTCTCTTTTGCTGTCTCGTACACAGGGTTATTGTTACCATCTTTCTAAATTCCATATATACGCGTTAGTATACTGTATTGGTGTTTTTCCTTCTGGCTTACTTCACTCTGTATAATAGTCTCCAGTTTCATCATTCATCATTAAAATGAATTCTTTTTAATGGCTGAGTAATACTCCATTGTGTATATGTACCATAGCTTTCTTATCCATTCATCTGCTGTTGGACATCTAGGTTGCTTCCATGTCCTGGCTATTATAAACAGTGCTGTGATGAACATTGGGGTACGCATGTCTCTTTCCTTTCTGGTTTCCTCAGTGTGTATGCCCAGCAGTGGGATTGCTGGATCATAAGGCAGTTCTATTTCCAGTTTTTTAAGGAATCTCCACACAGTTCTCCATAGTGGCTGTACTAGTTTGCATTCCCACCAACAGTGTAAGAGGGTTCCCTTTTCTCCACATCCTCTCCAACATTTATTATTTGTAGACTTTTGGATCGCAGCCATTCTGGCTGGTGTGAAATGGTACCTCATAGTGGTCTTGATTTGCATTTCTCTGATGATGAGTGATGTTGAGCATCTTTTTATGTGTTTGTTAGCCATCTGTATGTCTTCTTTGGAGAAATAAGCAAGAAAATTGCAAGATCAAATTTATGTTTCTACATTTGAATCAGTTCTAATGAGATGGATGAAACTGGAACCTATTATACAGAGTGAAGTAAGCCAGAAAGAAAAACACCAATACAGTATACTAATGCATATATATGGAATTTAGAAAGATGGTAACAATAACCCTGTGTACGAGACAGCAAAAGAGACACTTATGTATAGATCAGTCTTATGGACTCTGTGGGAGAGGGAGAGGGTGGGGAGATTTGGGAGAATGGCATTGAAACATGTATAATATCATGTATGAAATGAGTCGCCAGTCCAGGTTCGATGCACGATACTGGATGCTTGGGGCTGGTGCACTGGGACGACCCAGAGGGATGGTATGGGGAGGGAGGAGGGAGGAGGGTTCAGGATGGGGAACACAGGTATACCTGTGGTGGATTCATTTCGATATTTGGCAAAACTAATACAATATTGTAAAGTTTAAAAATAAAATAAAATTAAAAAAAAAAGAAAACTGTTAAAGATCACTCTGACCACGTTAAGGAAAAAAAAGTAATTAAAAGATGTTTGAGTAATGTGAGAAATTCAGTGAGGGGGTATTTGACACATTCCAGATAAGAGAGATAGTCTCTTGGACTAGGGCGTGGTGGAAGTGAAAATGAAAGTGAAGTTGCTCAGTCCTCTCAACTCTTTGCCACCCCATGGACTGCAGCCTACCAGGCTTCTCCGTCCATGGGATTTTCCAGGCAAGAATACTGGAGTGGGTTGCCATTTCCTTCTTCAGGGGATCTTCCCAACCCAGGAATTGAACCCAGGTCTCCTGCATTGCAGACAGACACTTTACTGTCTGAGCCACCAGGGAATAGTAGAGCTACCATAGAGATAATGACTCCTCTGTTTCTGGCTTTTGCAACTGATTGGAAGGTGGTGCTAAGTTGTTGTTCAGTCACTAAGTCATGTCCTATTCTTTGCAACCCCTGGGCTGCAGCATGTCAGTTTCCACTGTCCTTCACTATCTCCTAGAGTTTGCTCAAAGACATGTCCATTGAGTTCATGATGCCATTCAACTGTGTCATCCTCTGCTGCCCCTTTCTGCTTTTGCCTTCAGTCTTTCCAAGTCCTTCCAATTAATATTCAGGGTTGATTTCCTTTAGGATTGACTGGTTTAATCTCCTTGAAGTCCAAGGAATTCTCAAGATTCTTCTCCAGCACCACAGTTCAAAAGCATCAATTCTTCAGTGCTCAGCCTTCTTTACGGTCCAGCTCTCACATCCGTACATGACTACAGGAAAAACCATAGCTTTGTCTATACAGACCTTTTAGGGAATATATAAATAGGACCTAAATTAACTGCATTTGAATTTTGCTAAGTTTAGTTGGAGATGCATTTTAAATATCCAAATGGAAATGTCAAATAAGCTCTTGGATACAAAAGTCTAGAGTTCAGATAGTCCTTGAGAGAAATATTAATTTGATATTCTTTGGATTCTAGTTGGTTATTCAAGTCATAGGCACGGATAAGATAGCTTAGAGAAAGAGTGTATAAAGTCAGAGGAGAAGGAAGCATTGGATAAATCTCTGGAAAACTCTAACATTTAAAGGCCAGTTATTACCAGCAAAAGAGACTCAGTCAACAGAAAAATAAAAGGAAAACCTGGAGAAACTAAGACAGCAAGGAAAGAAAGACATCAAGAAAGAGTTAATAGTTAAAAGTTAATAGTGCTAAATGCTCCTGAGGAGTCAAGTTCATGGAGGATTGAAAATTTACCAAGCTGCAGTGGATCCATATGAATAAATGGATTCAGTGTAGAGAATTCATTGCTAGGCAAGGGAAAAAAAGTGAAATGAGAACTGGAGGGGAAGGTGGAGTCAAAGAAGTAATTTTTAAAATATGTCTCAGTACTGACGGAAATGATCCACTATAGAAAACAAAATTTAAAAAAAAAAAAAAGAAAGAAAACAAAATTTAACAGAAAAGAGAGAAGATAATGAAGAGAAGGCTATGGGAGCATTAGCTGTATTATTGAATGCCTCTGCCTTGGTTTCTGCAGCTATAAAATGGGGATATATAATACCTACCTTGTAAGATTTTTCTAACAAATAATATTATGCTGGTTGAATGCTCAGTAAAAGGTTTTGGCACACAGAATACATTAAATAAATTGATGCTTAAAAGAGCACCACAGCTCTCTTATCCATTCATCTGCTGATGGACATCTAGGTTGCTTCCATGTCCTAGCTATTGTAAACAGTGCTGCAATGAACATTGGGGTACACGTGTCTCTTTCAATTCTGGTTTCCTCAGTGTGTATGCCCAGCAGTGGGATTGCTGGGTCGTATGGCAGTTCTATTTCCAGTTTTTTAAGGAGTCTCCACTGTAGTACATACACACAGTGGAATATTACTTAGCCATTAAAAAGAATGCATTTGAATCAGTCCTACTGAGGTGGATGAAACTGGAGTCTATTATATAGAGTGAAGTAAGTCAGAAAGAAAAACACCACTACAGTATAATAACACATATATATGGAATTTAGAAAGATGGTAACAATGACAATATATGCGAGATAGCAAAAGAGATACAGATGTAAAGAACAGACTTTTGGAGTCTGTGGGAGGTGAGGGTGGGATTATTTGAGAGAACAGCATTGAAACATATGTATTATCATATGTGAAGTAGATTGCCAGTCCAGGTTCAATGCATGAGACAGGGCACTCAGGGCTGATGCATTGAAATGACCCTGAAGGATGAGGGGGGAAGTGGGAGGGGGTTAAGGATGGGGAACACATGTACATCCATGGCTGATTCATGTGAATGTATCACTACAATATTGTAAAGTAATTAATCTCCTATTAAAATAAATTTACAAAAAAAAAAAAAGTACTCAGCACCTCTCACAGTGTTTTATATCTATGAGGTGCTCAACAAATATTTGTTAAATGTTGAATGTATATGATGCTGTTATATTATTTTTGATTAGCTGGGAATATAAATGAGTCAGAGGCATATCACTAAATACTGGGTTACAGACACACCTTAGATGTTCACTGTTGATGATGATATTTGCCATCTGATGATGTTGATATTTAGGGCATTTGTGTTCACAGGGTACAATTTTCTTGCCTGGAAATAAAGTGCTTGAACATCCCTGCAATGAAGAGAGCCCAGGGAAGTTTCTTTTTGAAGTAGTTCCAGGTAAGGTATTTTTCTGCTTTGATTCAAGAATTGCTGTTCCATGTTGGTAAAGACAGGTCAGACAGCCTTTATTCTTCTCAAGTCATGGCTATGAACATTCATTTGAAGAGGCAAGTGTCAAATTTGGTTGGTATTCACACAGAGACTAATGATTCCAGGTTTGTACACTGGTACAAATGAACACACCTACGCACATGCATTTACCCACATGACTACTGGATTTCCATTTGTCCATGAGACTGCAGAGCGGACCAGAAGGCATGATACGGCCTTCCTATGGGGACTACTGGGGCAAAGCTGACTCTGCAGTTCTCTTACCGTATAGGATTTGACCAGGTACTCCAGGTAGAATGCCTTGCCCAGCTGATTCACCGTCAGGTTCCCTCGCAAAATTTCATCTTTAAGGAGCCTTGGCTATAAAATCACAACAGAACAAAAGCCGTCCTTCAGTGACTGACAAAGGATCGGTCACACCAGGTTTGCTCACAACCAACTACTTCCACATGTTTGGCTTAGAGCATTTGAGGACATCTCTGCCAAGTGATCAGATCCTGGAGTTCCATGTCTTCAGTCTTCAACATCTGTTCACTTTTTTATTTTTTTTCTTTTAGTCATTTGCATCCACCCCTCTCAGAATACCTCATCTGCACTTAAGTCTTTGAGTCACCCAGCAACACTTTCTTCAAGGTCATGATCTACTTCCTTGGTCAGTTCCTTAGCCCTTCTTTAACTCTTGCTATAAGAAAAAGGGAGTTAGGAATGTGGTTTTTATATCTTTGGTTCTGACTGACCCAGTTGATGCAATATTAACATGGATTTCATCACAGCTTAGGGTGAGTGTGAATTTATTTGTGTGACTAATATATAATGCATATCAATAATGCTGGTGCAGAGGCAGTCAGTAAAACATTTTCCCCAGATTTGTAAATGCTGGGAATCTAAAATGCAAAAGCATATTTTCCTCCCTCAGTGAAAACAGCTGTAGCTCTGAGTTCATCTGGCTCACAGTGGAATCCATGACTAAATGTTAATTAATGCAGCTCAAGTGCAGAAAGGTTAGTCAGATGCATTGTGTTATTTGTTTCCCCTCAGGGAAAACATATTGTAAGAAACCTGAATCTTGTTTGCTCTATTAAAATCTTGTTATACTTACTTCTTAGTGGAATACCCTATATGGAACTAAATTCCAGATGTTGCAAAGTCTTTGAAGTATCAGTAGAGGAAATTTCACTATTTATTCTCAAACATTAGGCCTGTTAGCGTTGAAATGAGCATGCTATTAAACTGGCAGCTTTGATTCTTCATCTCCGATAATACTAAAGGTCTACTTTCTCATGCAGTCTCCCATTTGTGTAGAGATTGCACTTTTTGGTGAAGATGTTCTCACATACACTGTTCTAGAAAGAGCTGTGTCTTCAAACCCAGAAAGTCACAAAACCTCCTTTCCAAGGTTGCAATTCTAGGGTATGTGTTTCATGCACAACACATAAGACAGAATGGCTTTTAATGAGCAAAAGCTTAAGGAGTTTAAGACTGTGTGGTGTGGAATCTGAAAGCTGTCATTTCAAAAAAGTAATTTTTTCAGGGAAGTTCAGGGTGGCTGCAGTAGTTATGGAAATAAACATACTATGCCCATAGCTCATTTGAAAAGATGCTTCCTGAATAATTAATGCAATATGTAGTAGCTTCTAAATTAGGTTTAATAATTCTGAATCATCTTTGGCAGTAACAAGAGACTTGTGCCAAATGCTTCTTTAAAGAAAGAGCTGAAAAAACACTATGGCTGCATTGGGAATCCAGAGTTTGTGCCATTAGTCGTGGTCATAAGAACTCTTGGGTATGTCCCTACATTAGGATGGAATTCCCAGGCAAATGCCTCCATACATGTATTGGAATGGAAGGATCAGTATCACATGATTTTAACCAGTTTTTGCAAAAATCAAGATTGCTTAAAGATAGCAGGGCATTTGGTTTATCTTTGTAAGTTAGAATAACAAGATACTATTTTCTAATTATTCCAACTGTGTGACAGTTTGATGTGGGGAATCTGGAAAGCTGCAAGAGTGTTTTCATTTGTCAGAAAATGCAGGAGACGGGAAGGAGTGGAGAAATGTGATCCATGTCTTATATAGAATCTTCTGCAGGACTGCCTGTCTGCAGATCCTCATAACACATACTTATTCTACACTGGCTTTCTCTGTGGAATTCTCTCGATCACCACTTCTGAAAATTCATCCTGCAAATGATACTTACATATCCAGCACAATTCTGTCTTTATGGACAAATGTCTTAAGCCCAACTACCCAAGTTACAGTCAATGAATAGGATTAAATGCTTTAATCATACCTGCTTGTAATGATTTTCAGTAAAAATGGCAAATACCTCCAGAAGGCTCTGCCAAATATTCTAGCACTATATACATACACACACATTTGTGTATGAATGTGTGTGTAAAATTGTGTGTACACACACACACATATATATACACATATATATCTATACATATAAAATAAAACATGCATATTTATATTATTTATATACCATCAGCACCTATAAAGTTATACCTTTATAATTTATCAATATATATTATGTAGGTCAGAGTTTTGTTTCGTTTCATTTTTGTTTTTGCATTAGTCTGAAGTGTCCTGTGGAATTAAATAATAATCATGTGTAACTCTGAGAGAAAAAAAAGATTTTTCAACAGAATTAAGAGGTTCAGGTCTTTGTATAGTATTTAATTACATTTGTTTTGTATTGCATTTCTATGCAGATTTTAGACTTTTATAAAAAGTGTATGTGAAAAAAGAAACTCATAATTTAGGGTTAATTTCTTATAGACTACTATCCCATGAAATGAATTGTCTCTCTGAATTATGTCGTGATTTATAGCATTTTGCTCCAATTGTTTCCTATTTATCTGCTTGCTACTCAAAAAGGAGACGTTAGCCAAATTGGCAAATTTGAAGACTTTGCTGTCAGACATGCCAAATTGTAGGCTGGAGTGAACTTTCATAGCCAAGTGCTAAGCTTTGGGGAAATGTGGTTGAGAAAGGAATGCTGGCAGACCTTCGTGTATAGAACTTGAAGAAAGAAAACGCAGTTGGTTTCGTTGCTTCTCCAAATATGTTCTATGCGTGTTTCCCTTGTGATGTTAAAACAAAATAAACAGAGTAATTGATGGAATGATGATGTCTTTGCTTAGAACAATATTCTGCCAGAGGGAGAAAAAGGAGTAGTAATTCAGAGACAGGTAAAAAGAGACGAGAAAGTAGGTACTTTATCTAGTTAAAGAACCACAGCTTTCTTCTCATTACCGGATCCCTAACACCTGGAAGTGTAACGCAAGGTGCTGAGTTCTTACTGAAGTGTATATATTTACCAGGTTTATGGAGGAAACGAAGCGTATGTATTTACCAGATTTATGGAGGAAACTCAAGCATATGAAATGGGTTTATTGTTGGCAGTAACTACTTGCCTTGGCTGTGTTGAAGGCTCACTTCCTGCTGTGTGGGATCGTTGCACCTCCTGGTGCAGCAAAGACCTCTTTGTGGCTCTAGGGCCTGAAGTGGAGGGAAGCTCCTCAGATCCTGTTTCTTACTCCTCTGCCTTCCTCTCTGGCAATGATACCAAGAGAAAGATGGAAGACGATAGAGATCTTCCTCCAGAGAAGCTACCCCTGTGGTATAACCTCTTAACACTGACTGGCTATTACTTGCCTGCTAAGTTGCTTCAATCATTTCTGACTCTGCAACCCTATGGGCTGTAGCCCACCAGGCTCCTCTGTCCATGAGATTCTCCAGGTAAGAATACTGGAGTGGGTTGCCATTTCCTTCTCCTGGGGATCTTCCTGACTCAGGGATGGAAACTGCTTCCCTTAGGTCTCCTGCATTGGCAGGCAGGTTCTGTACCACTAGCGTCACCTAGGAAACCCTAACGGCTATTGCATCCCACTTCAAATGCTGCCTCTCTCGTCTGATGCATGTGTAGATTATATAATCTCCCTAGAATTAGAAAGGCACGTCGTGTGGTAGGAGCCTCCGCCTTGAGCATGGTCCTGGTGGCATAGCAACAAAATGGCTTAAAGGCCAGCTGCTTTCATTGAGCTTATTTGGTGACCCGGAAACTCACGTATCCTGATCTGTCAAGAAAAGGTAATGAAAACTGCTTCCCTCAGTACTTCCATCTCGCCCCATTCCCCATGAAGCATGAGTGTCATACCCAGCAGTTCAGTGGTTTCATGCCTCATGAGAGTCTTCAACTTGGAGAAGAGCTGGGTGGCAGATCTAGCTTCAAAACTGATGACCTACTCGCTTGTGCTTCCCTGACTTGTTCTGATGGTTGAGAGAAATTCTTTCCCTTCTCCTCAAAAAAACCGTGTTTGGCTTGAAAACTGTTATATCCAAGTGGCACTTCCTCTTTTCTAGTCTTTCTCCGGTAACACAGGGGCAGGGAGATAGCATTTGGGTTCCTTCTCTGAAATGCATTTTCTCCTACAGGGAAGCCTTACAGGTAAGTGGCCAGGCATAACTTCCACTGATTTTTGTTTTAAGGTTTTAGCACTTTTGTCTTCAGATTTAGATCTTAGCAATTTCAGGATAATGGAACGATAACTTTTTGTCTACCTATAATCTTACATTGAATTCCAAATAAACACATGGATGAAGAGTTATGTTGGGACATTTACTGGGGGTTCTCTCTGGAGATACTCCATCTCCAAGGATGTGAGGAAGGCAGGATCTGGCAGAAGAAGAAGCTGGCCTGCTGCGCCACAGCACCTGAGGTCTCAGCGGATGCTGTGGGGAACTCTGAAGCTTGGACACTTCTTAGAGTCCCTCTAACCTTAACCTGAGTTTCCAAGCCTTTGTTTCCTGGCATCAGCTAATAAAGTCATTCACTGCGGGGAGATGAGACAAATAAACCCAGGTGAAGCAGTTCTGCATTACAATGGAGAAATTTTCCATGAGAGTCTCTGAGAGCCACAGCAGCCAATATAACAACCTCTAGAATCTAGACAAAGCATCACAGTATCCATTAGAGTATCTATAGCTTTACTTGTATCCAGCTTTCTGTATCCAGACATGTTACAGGCTTTTTTTATTTTGGTTTGTTTTGTCCTTCTTTTTTTATTGCAAACTTTTAAAATGTATCAATTAACCTTCACTACATTATTGTTTAATCCTCAACTCTATTATTATATCCACTTCCAGATCAAGAAACTGAGGAACAGAGAAGTAGTTTGATCAAGGTCAAATAACCAACAGTAGCTAGTAAATGCATGTGTGTGTGTATGTGTGTGTGTGTATATATATATATATATATATAATTTATTACTGATTTTATATATATATTCTGGCTTAACATATGAGATAGAGTATTAGAGACTGGGGCCTAGTTTTTGAAATAATGAACTTGTGAACTCTTTTTATTAGTAGTCAGGGAAGTGGATAGACTTGTATCTCTTAGCTTAAGGATGAGCATTTGGGCACTTGAAGTAAGAATAGGTTTTTTCATTTACAGCAACTATTTTTATGTATAAGCCTATCAGAAAAGTGTTTTTGTTGTCGTTGTTCAGTCGCTAAGTCATATCCGACTCTTTGCGACCCTATGAACTGCAGCACACCAGGCTTCCCTGTCCTTCACTATCTCCATGAGTTTGCTCAAACTTAAATCCATTGAGTCAGTGATGCCATCCAACCATCTCATCCTCTGTCACCCCCTTTTCCTCTTGCCCTGTGTTTCCCAGCATCAGGGTCTTTTCCAACGAGTTGACTCTTTGCATCAGGTAGCCAAAGTTTCGGAGCTTCAGCTTCAGCATCAAACTTTCCAGTGAATATTCAGGGTTGATGTCCTGTAGGATTGACTGGCTTGATCTTCTTGCTGTCCAAGTGACTCTCAAGAGCCTTCTCCAGCACCACAGTTCGAAAGCATCCATTCTTTGGTGCTCAGCCTTCTTTATGATCCAGCTCTCATAGCCATACATGATACTGGAAAGACCATAGCTTTACCTATACGGACCTTTGTTGGCAAAGTGATGTCTCTGCTTTTTAATACACTGTCTAGGTTGGTCATAGCTTTTCTTCCAAGGAGCATCTTGGGTAAAGATGTTGACTTAAAGTTAGAAGGCCACAATTCTACTCTCATGAAAAAGAGGTAAGAAAACCACACTTGTCTGCAGTGCTCTTTCATGTATATAAATAACTGTATCAAAGGAAAACTCTGAACCTGTAATTTTTTCCTTCAGAAAATTGTTACACACTGGGGTTCAATACTGTTCGTGACAGAACTCACACTGCTGAAATTGTTCTCGCTTCTTCACTAGACCCCTCCACACCCTGGCCAAGTTATCATTCACTGTCTAGGCACTGATAAGCAGATCTAATGCTGTTCCTTTATTGGGAATCAGTCCAGTGACCTGCACAGTGCTGTCCAAGCAGAGACTCATTGCAAGTTTTAAGGGCAGTTACCAATATTGCAGATTTCCAAAGCCCAGTCTCAGCCCAGTGCTCCAAATCAATAATGAGCAAAACTTGGAGGTTTTCCTCTTTCGTCCTTCCCACAGAAAGAGAAAAGAAGAGGTGAACACAGGAGAAAGTGGGGTGAAAGATGAGAGGCAGCTATGGGAACAAAGAAAAAAAGAAAAATTTGAAGGGTAATTTGAAGTGATTTTTGTCTGCCTGGAAATGAAATTAATCCTTCAACAAAGGAGAAGGGGTCATTTAATCTCACCTTTAGCCAGGAATATACTAATTACTAAATATCCTTAGATAATTACATACTACTTATGTAAATTTTAAGGAAAAATATTTCCATTTTAACTCTTTTCCAGAAGGATTTTCAAGGGCTAACTGAAAAGTTAGAAAACATGGATGCCTAGAGAGTCCAATAAATGAATTATGGATCTTCTTGCTTAAAAAAAAAAAAAAAAGTGTTTACCTACCACAATTGCAAACACTTTAGGGGGCTTCAGAGAGTCCCTGAAACCCAATGTGGATTCCAGCTTTAGAGCTGTACCTTAAATATAGGGACCTGAGATGTTATTGGTCTTTATCTCTGTCTCTATATTTAGGTATTTGTCTCTATGTTCTATACATCATCTATTTCATCTAAACACGTATTGCATAAACATGACAATTTTTTTCCTATTATTTGTAACTATGTAGGGTACAAATGTGGGGTAGTATCAGTGTTTCACTTTTACCACCCTGATTCACTTGTGAGTTTTTCCCGCCCTGGTTCTATGATTGTATAGCTCTACAGACCTATTTTATATATTTACCAAAAAAAAGAAACTTTCTAGATAGAACATTTCATGGCTCTGGAGGCTATAAAATTTTTAATTTACCAAAATGTGAGCTATTTAGGCGGTCAGTGCAGCTGTGCTGTATAGCTGTGCTATGGCCATCTGATAAATAGATAATTCTGAGAGATATCCATGGGTGTCTCTGAGAAAGAAAAAAGTGTAGCCGGTTTTTTGAGTTTTTGAGATAATTATGTGACATCAGTGAGGAAAGTTTTTCATCCATGTCTGTTTTGCAACTCCTGCTAGGGTGATCAAATAATGCTATTGGATAAATTAATTTGCCATCATTCTAAATGTAAACCAGTATTTGGCATCTACTTTATATGAAAATGTGGAAATATTTTAATACTATTTTAGTATCGAAATTGGTTATTTTCTTGATTACTGATTAAATATGCTGCTAAGGCATTTAATTTACAACACTCCCTTTATTTTATCCCTTTTGTGTGAGTACTGTAAGTTGAAATCCATGTAATTAAATTTGTTACCCAAAGGCAAATATGACAATCTCTTTTTTTGTCTGCCTAAGTCTGTAGGCAGCCCTGAAGCTTGTATTTTTTTTCCCTTTGCTTGGTTAATGTGTGCAAATCATTTTAAGAATGTGAGTAGGAACTGTTTATGGTATGAAAACATATTTCTGTATACACAAGTAGTTCTGAACATGACTTAAATAAATGCATTGAAAATCAGCATGCTTTAACTACTGTCTATTCTTCTATTAAAAAAATGTATTTGAGATGTTTGCTTCAAAATTCCCTTCCTACTTAGAATGCTTTAAAATATACATTTAAAAGAGGCCATTAAAATAACACAAGGGGCATTTTTAAATGTTTGTAATTTCTTGAGATTCCAGCTACTCCCCTGTCAACCAAAAGACATTTGGAGCACTTTATAAACCGATCTTAAGATCCACTTATGAGAAGTGTCCATATGAGGAGGATGTCTGACAGTGTTTGTAGACGTGTTGACCTACTCACATTTAATTCCTTCATTCATTTTATATCCTACTTCAAGGGTCAGAAAACATTTTCCAGAAAGAACAAGAAAGCAAGTATTTTAGGCTTTGCTGGCCATAAAGTCTCTGTTATAACCATTCAACTCTGCCATTGTAGCATAAACAAATGATATATGGCTGTGTTCCAACAAAACTTGATTGGGCTTCCCTGGTGGTCCAGTGGTTAAGAATTTGCCTTGCAAAGCAAAGGACACCTGTTCATACCAAAATTTGGATTTTATATAACTTTCAAATATCAAGAAGTGTTATCTTCTTTGGATTTTTGTTCTCTAATCAGTTAAAAATGTAGACAGTAAGCCAGATTTGGCCCATGGGCCATAACTAGCCAACTCTTGTACTAGATTAAAAACAGCAAATCTATGAAAAGGAGCAGGAAGATACTATTATAAATCACTAATCCCCACTGGTGCCACCAGAGCCAAAATTAGAACTCTGAGACAGTCTGTCTCCCCAGGCCATGGCATTAGCCACTGCTTCAACATCATGATTCGGGAGCTTTTTGCCAATATTTTTATTTAGAAGCTCTGTCTTGGAATAATGTCTTTTTTTCTCCCCCCACCAATCATGATGAATCTAAAATGTTTTAGTGACCAAACTGAAATTCTCACTTTAAATTCTGTCTTAGGTCCTTCAGAACTCTACGATCTGACCAGAGCTGAAATCTGTAATATGCTTTTGAAGCAATGAATACCATTAATAGGAGATTGGGTGGATGTGCCTAACATGAAAAACATTCCCCATACTTTGTTCAGCCCACACACATTCGGGGTGATATTCACTAGTATTCTGAGATGGAAGCATCCCTTGAAAGATGAAATAAACTTGATGTTTCTCCTAAACCCTCCTCTTCACAATGTACATTAGCATCTTAAAGCTCTAAGTGTGTGTGCTGTGCTTAGTCGCTCAGTTGTGTCCAACTCTTTGCGACCCATGGCCTATAGCCCACCAGGCTCCTTTGTTCTTGGGGATTCTCTAGGCAAGAATACTGGAGTGGGTAGCCTATCCCTTCTCCAGAGGGTCTTCCCAGCCCAGGAATTGAACCAATGTTTCCTGCATTGCACACAGATTCTTTACCAACTGAGTTATCAGGAAAGCCCTTGTCAATCTTAGAAGAAATCAATCCTAAATATTTATTAGAATGACTAATGCTGAAACAGAAGCTCCAGTACTTTGGTCACCTGATGCGAAGAGCCAACTCATTGTCAAGGACCCTGATGCTGGGAAAGATTGAAGGCAGGAGGACAGCAGAGGATGAGATGGTTGGATGGCATCATTGACTCAACAGACATGGGTTTGAACAAGCTCCAGGGGATGGTGAAGGACAGGGAAGCCTGGCATACTGCAGTCCATAGGGCTGCAAAGGCTTTGGTCATATTTTAGGGCTCTGAACAAGGGTCTCCTAATCTTGATGAGCCTCTCTGGTTTGTTTAATCTTGCCTTAGATGGTTTCTTGGCTGTTCCTCCCTTGATTAGCAAGGGCTTGTTTGATTATTTTAATTTGCCCTTTGGAATTCAAGGAAGGTTGTGAAGGCTAGAACCTTGCCTATAAGAAATGAAGGACAAAAAAGACCTCTGTGCCTGGAAGCCCCACAGGGCCCTGTTGGTTTTCACCCCACCTGTCATTTATGAGCATATCTCTACTACTATCCCACCAGTTTCCCTTTAACGTCAGTGTGAGAAACACTCCCATAATTTTTAGAGCTTATGTTTACTGAATTATGAATCAGTCCCTGTCCTCATGTATGTCAGGTTTTAAATACAACAGTTCGTTTAATATAAATACAATTGTGATAGATGTCATCCCCTCACTGCTCAACAGTGGTACAAATGCACATTCCTAATAAATGCTACAACTGGGCTTCATACTCATCTGAGCCCGCAAAACCACCACATGCTACAGCTTTCTTGTACTAATGAGAATATGAATGGATTTATTTTACAGCTTCCCAGGTGGCTCAGTGGTAAAGAACCTGTCTGCCAATGCAGGAGCTACAAAGATACACGGATTTGATCCCTGGGTCAGGAAAATCCCCTGGAGAAGGAAATGGCAACCCCTTCCACTCTTCTTGCCTGGGAAATCCCAAGGACAGAGGAAGCCTGGCAGGCTGCAGTCCTTGGGGGTCACAAAAAGTGGGACACGACCGAGCACCTGAGCACACACACACTAGCTCCCACAGAGCCAGGTGTCCAAGAGTTAGGAAAAAAAAAGACGACGAATGAAGAAATGCGGTTAGGGATTTCGGAGTTAGTGTACTCTGCATTTCCTTCTCCTCTCCATGTGGCTCATGTTTCTTGTGTTATCTGTAGTCTCTTCCTTCTCCATCAGATGTGATACTTTAAAAAAAATAACTATTTTTAATTTTTTAAGTGGAGTATAATTGCTTTACAGTGTTGCTTTAGTTTCTGCCTTATAACAAAGTGAATCAGCTGTATATATACATATATCCCCTCCCTCTTGGACCTCCCCAGCCCCATCCCACCGCTCTAGGCCACCACAGAGCACCGAGCTGAGCTCCCTGTATTACACTCCATCTCCCCACTGGCTATCTATTTTACACATGGTGGTGTATATATGTCAATGCTACTCTCCCAATTTGCCCCACCCTCCCCTTCTCCTCCATATGTCCAGTCTTTCTGTCTGAGTCTCTATTTCAGCCCTGAAACATAGGTTTCTGTACCATTTTTCTAGATTTTATATATATGCGTTAAAAAAAAACAATATTTGTTTTCTTCTTTATGATTTACTTCACTTGTAGTATACGCTCAATGCATGTTCACTGAATTATTAAATAGACTAGACCTCAGTTTTATCATTCAGAGAATGATTTCATTGGATTTCATTGGATTAGCTAAAATGAAAAGAGCCTTGCAGCTCTGAGGTATTTAATTTCATCATCGTTCTTTGTCTCTATGCCTTAGGAAACTGGAGACTGAAGAAGTTCATTAACTCCACCTTTAAAAGCAGTCTGCATTGCCTCTCCCTTCAGTCCGTCATAACTACTCAACACCAATCTTGTCATTTAGTACTTCCACGATAGAAGCTGTTGATGAACAAGTTATCTGCTGGGATGAATGTGATCCCTTCCTCCTCGTTGTTCTCTGTGACCTGTTATGTCCTTGAAGGCTGTTTGTGTTCACCTGTCTTTTTTTATCCAATAATCATAAAGGCCTTTGCAACCCAATCAAGCTCAGAAAACAGACAGTACAGAGCTAAAAGAACATCAGTGGCTGTTACGAGGAAAAGAGGATTTCTCCTCTTTTTCTGTGGCAGGGCTTCCTTGAGCTGTGTCCTAGAGAACGAGTGTGTCTGAATAAGGCAGTGGTCAGTGAGAACAACTGTAGGTTAGAAGTGATATGGGACTGAGAAAGAAAGGTCTCACAGAAAATGCAGCATATCAGGAGGACGAGTGTGCTGCAGAGCAGCTGCTGATAATTAGGGTGGGAAATAGCTGGCAGCAAGGATGGAACCAGCATGACTTCACGTCCTGCGCCAACTCTCATGGAACCACGGTAGCCCTTTTCATTTTTCTTCTTTTTCTCATTCTGATTTTCAGTATAAAACTGAGCTGAACTGGTCTTGAATGTTTCCAAAAGTGAAACCTCAAGGACCATCTGCATCCTGAGGCCCAGTGGCATCCTGACTTTAAAAAGATTGTTATCTTTGTCTATTGACTTGTGGGTTCCTTGGCCCTGTCTGTTTTTCAAATGCCTCCTTTCTTGAGAATTGTCCGTCTTCACAGCCCATGACCTGAGACCTAGAAAGGCCCAGATGGAAGTCTGGAGAGATCCTGATGCAGCAGAAACGTGTGGTCCTACCTGCCAAAATCCCTCCACCCTAAATAAGAAAACTAGTAACTTGAAGTAGCCACCTAGGAGTTATAAAACCCCTATTTATTCCAGGTGATTTGCTAAATAGTTTGGTAACTACAAAGCTCTTTGCTTTAGATATTTGAGAGTCGAAAAAAACCTAGGACCTAGGAGAAGAGATGCATAGGGGAGAAGACGAGGTGAGCAAAGAAAGCTGTGAAGGCCTCCCTGGAGGCCAGGGTAGGAAGAGAAGGTATCGGACCTCCCTGTCAGACAGGCGTGCATGCATGCTTGTGCCTGCTAAGTCGCTTAGTCGCGCATGACTCTTTGCGACCCCATGGACTGTAGCCCACCAGGCTCCTCTGTCCATGGGATTCTCCAGGCAAGGATACTTGAGTGGGCTGCCATATCCTCCACCAGGGGATCTTCCTGACCCAGGGATCAAACCTGTATCTCCCGTGTCTCCTGCATTGCAGGCAGATTCTTTACCACTGAGCATGGGAAGCCCAGCAGTAGTTTTAAACTACATGTTTGTGTATCTGTGACAAGAAATACGGAGGAGTAGAAAGAGTGCTTATTATTCTATTATTCTGCTTAGGGCTGCCATTACAAAGGACCACAGACTGGGAGGCTTAAACAGCAGAGATTTATTTTCTCACAGTCTGGAGGCTAAAAGTCCAAGATCAAGGTGTCGTAAGATTGATTTCTTCTGAGAGCTCTCTGTTTGCCTTGTAGATGGCTGCCTTTTCCCTGTCTTCACACACTTCCCTCCGTGTATGTCTGTGTCCTAATTTTTCTTTCTGTAAGGACACCAGTAATGTTGGGTTGGGATTCCCTGGTGGCTCAGATGGTAAGGAATCTCCTGCAATTCAGGAGACCTGGGTTCCATCCCTGGGTTTGGAAGATCCCCTGGAGTACATCGAAGTCCACTCCAGTACTCTTCCTTGGAGAATTCAATGGACAGAGGAGCCTCGTGAGCTATAGCCCATGAGGTCGCAAAGAGTCTAACAGGACTAAGCAACTAGGCACAGCACAACACTGGCTTAGAGCCTACCCTAATGATCTAATTTTAACTTAAAAACCTCTTTAAAACCCTCTTTCCAAATAGGGTCAGATTCTGAGGTGCTAGAGGTTAGATCTCCAACATCTGTATTTTGGAAGAGCACAATTCACATCATGGCAAAGTAAAAAAGGTGAGATATTACTGTTCTTCCAGAGGCCTCTCTTTTTATGGGGCAAACTCTTTCTCACATTTACTACTTGCTATTTGAGCCATATTCTTCAAGGAAATAAGCGTAAATTCAAACCTTGCTATTTGTACACCAAGCCACAATTCAGAATTCCACTCATCTCTTTCATAAAGGTTGGAAAACCTGAGTGATTTACCAGCCAAAGTATGAACAAAACTACATGTGAAATAGAAATGGAGGCTGCCCAGAGAAAGCCCTGACATTTTATATCTAGCTAGTCTTTCCTGCAAATCGTCCTTGGATTTAAACGTCTTAATTTTGTTCCATGGTTTGTTTTGTTGTTGTCCTTTGCTCTTATCACTTTGCCTAAAGGAAGTCGACCAGGCATGGAGCCTTGTGTCATTGTTAGTAGTCAGTGTCTTTGGGCTTTTTTTTTTTTAAGTCCGGGCTCAATTTTATTTAGGAGCAAACTCCTTTCCAAAAGTGGTACACGAATGCATTAAGTACTCAATTTTATTTAGGAGCAAACTCCTTTCCAAAAGTGGTACACGAATGCATTAAGTACTCCTGTGATGTGTCTAGTCAGGGAAGAAAGCCAAAGAAACCATTGATAGATCTCATCTGATTGTGCAAGCCTTCCACAGTGAATTACTAACTTGTCACTCAGGGTGTAGAGGAGCAAAGAGTATCAAGGCAGGCAATTAAGGCTTCTGGAAAATGATTAGTGCAGGGGCATGCCACGAGGTAGGGTTCACTTCTCCAGCACCAATCACGTTGTCTTTCTCATGACTCACTATTTCTGATGTGTCACTGGCTTACAGGAATCACAGGGGAGATAATGACGGATCTGTGCTTCAGGGCTCTTTGGCTCTAATGCAGGGGCTCTGATTTGTCATAATGGGTTCTTTGATTGAATGACAACTCATTCCCATATGGCTATAACTGGTGCAAATCAAATCTCATTTGAAGAGATGATTTATTTTATTTTATTTTTCTTTAGCCTCTCCCTCCCACAGAGAACCTTATTGCCAACTTAATTTTATGGAAATTACCTCAATTTCCTGATACCAAATATACAAAACTGCTTACATCTGCCATTTGATCTTCTTCCCCTCTGTTACAACAGAGCACTGGTCTCTTTTCCTCCCTAAATCCAATCTAGCATCTGTCATTGAATTCCACCCACTCCCACCTTTTCAGGAGCCTCTCTTAATCTCCTGATTGTACTGTTTGCATCTTGTTATGTAACTTTGTCTTCTAAATTGAGATTGTCCCATGGCTCACAGGGGTAGCCTGGGAACTGGCATTTTTATTTAAAAAAGCAAATTAATCTTATGCATACTAAAGCTTTAAACATATGAGCATACAATCATGTTATTAGTCCTCTGATTAAACAAAAAAACCTCTTGGCCACACTCCTCCCACTACATCATATATTTTGTTTCTTTTTCAATAAAACTGCTCTATATTCTTTACTACACTCTCTCCAGTTCCTGTCTTTGGCCCAATCCATTTGTCCCCCAACCCACTTCACTTGACTTTTTCTTATTATTGTCATTAACAGGGCTCTAATTTTCTTAAAAGCAACAATTATGAGTTTCAGGTCTCATAATAATAATTGCTGATAAGACCACTTGACATAATCAATCACCACTTCTTTCTTGACACACATTCTTCACTTGGCTTCAGGGACACACTTTCCTGGTTTTCTTCCTACTTCACTGCCCTTGTCTTCTCAGTCACCACTGCCTGTTCCTCCTTGTCTGCTTAACCTTTTCATGGAAGAGGGACCTTGGGTTCTGTGTCTGTTCATCTATGTCTCACAGATCTCTAATTTTCTCCTAGCTCACTCAGAGGAGAGCTAGGAGACTCCACTCTTCCTGTCATTCTGTTTTATCCCATACAGTGTAGCCAGAGTGATATTTTTAAATAAAGTTTATTCTTTAGAGAAGTTTTAGATTTATTAAAAACAAAAATTGTGCAGAAAGTACAGAGCTCTCTTATACAGAGTGATGATTTTGATATTCAAATCCAATCAACTCATCTCTTATTTAATAACCATATCACAGCCCATCAGTTCAATTCAGTTCAGTCATTCAGTCATGTCCGACTCTTTGCGACCCCATGGACTACAGCACTCCAGACCTCCCTGTCCATCACCAACTCCTGGAGTTTACTCAAACTCATGTCCATTGAGTCAGTGATGCCATCCAACCATCTCATCCTCTGCCGTCCCCTTCCTCTCCTGCCTTCAATCTTTCCCAGCATCAGGGTCTTTACAAATAAGTCAGCTGTTTGCATCAGGTGGCCAAAGTATTGGAGTTTCACCTTCAACATCAGTCCTTCCAGTGAACACCCAGGACTTATCTCCTTTAGGATGGACTGGTTGGATCTCCTTGCAGTCCAAGGGACTCTCAAGAGTCTTCTCCAATGCCACAGTTCAAAAGCATTAATTAGGCCCCCACATAGACTATCCAGTGTGTTTTGGCTCTTTCTTGCTCTCTGGACTCTAACCACATTGGTCTTCTTTCACTTTCTCAAATGTGTCATGCTTCACTCTAGCCACAGAGCCTTTCTATATGCTGTTCTATTTTTTAAAAATTAGCCTTCCCATCATTCCAAGATTCCTGAGATAACTCCTACTCATTTCTCAGATAGTGCCTAATTAGTTAGCTTCTCCAGCTGTCCCTGAGCTTGATTCTCCATCCCTGAGCTTGATTCTCCATCCCAGTCTTTCTTAACCCATGATTGAAGACCCATGACCCATTTTTCTTATATAAATAATGTGAGTTATGTATTAACTTACAAAAAATGTCAGTTTCATGAGAGCTGTATCTTTGGGTTTTTTGCTCATTAAAATGTAAGTTTCCTCACAAAAATGTAAATTGCATGAAACTGGATCTCTGTATTTTGGCTCATTATCTTATCTCTAGCACATAGAAAACTACCCAACATGTTGTGGCCATTCAATAAATATTTGTGGAAGAAAAGAAGGGAAAGAGGGAGAGAGGAACTCGGAAGGAAGGGTGAAAAAGAAGGGGGAAGGGAGATATAGGAAGTCGGTATAATCTAGAAATGGGTAGGTTCTGGGGTTGATAATCAAGAGCCTTGAGTATAACACTAATTCTGTTACTCAGTTCTCACTCAAGGTTTGGTTAGTTCAACAAACATTAGTAAGAGTCAACTATGAGCCAGATATTATGTAGCAAGTTCTTATTCTCAAGCAGTCATGGTTTGTCATCCCAGAGAACATCCCTTAGAGATGGAGTTCCACTGAACCCTCTGTAAAACACTGCTTAAACCCATTTGTGAAGCAATCCAGAATTTACGGAACTAATAGGTGGGTGAAATGAGACTTCTGCTATATCTCTTAGACAAGTCCTCTAATTGCTGGGCATCCATTTCCTCATCAGTGAAATAGACATTGCACCATGGAATTACCAGATGAGAGTGTGTATGTCAGTATAGACACTGCACCGTGGAATTACCATATGAGAGTGTGTATGTCAGTATAGACACTGCACCATGGAATTACCAGATGAGAGTGTGGATGTCAGTATAGACACTGCACTGTGGAATTACCAGATGAGAGTATGTATGTCAGTATAGACACTGCACCATGGAATTACCATATGAGAGTGTGTATGTCAGTGTCTGCAAATTGTTGTCGCCCAGTGAGCATCATTTCATCCCATTAGTCTTCCCATCATATGCGTGTCTGACTTGTCCTCAGCCCTCTTCTCTTTAGGGGCACCTCCTTATTTCTAATGTGTTGTAATCCAGTGATAAGTCTTAATAACACCATCCTCTATCAATTTCTCCTCTAGCTGATATGATGTGTAAAGCTCAAATTGTGCAAAAGAAGTCAGTGAAAAAAGAATGGGATGATCTGTGTGCCTGTGTAAACAGTGGGTTTCTTTTATGCAGTTGTGTTCCATTCCCTCTCAAAATGCTGAAAATCTAGACCTGTCATAAATGACTCCTATCTTGGTCAATATGACCTAACAACCAAACGTTAAACCCACCCATTCTGTTCGCACTTTGCTGTTAATCCGTGGACCCCAGTGGATTTAACCACTGCTTCTTTTGAGATGAATGTCTCCTTCACTTCCTGGGAGATAGCAGTTCCTATTCATTAGTTTTCTGGAACACAAAGCCTCAAGGGCATAAATGATACTACTGATGGTACTCCTAGTGATGGGACTGACCGTGCATGGGAAGTGCATTATATTATATGCTCAGCTTATTGGTAACTGACTGAATTATGCAGAAAGACCAGGCATCATGACTTAGTATATTAATAGTGACCAAAAACACAATCTGATTCAAAGTGCAGTATTACCGTCTCCTCGCTCTTCAAACTAGTTAGAGATCTCATTTTTAAATATTTAAATTTGAAGCTTTTACATGCTCTCACTTTCACAGCATTTGCAAATTCATATTCACCTTTAGGTTGTCTATTTAAACATATGAAAGAACATATCATCTTGACAACTACCACCAATGTAAAATAAATTATACTGAAAGGGTCAGAGCAAAGAGTCCACAGTAAAAGGAAAGATAGCGCTCACGTAGCAGCAGCTTGGCTTGCTTTCATAAGACTCTGAGCCCTGTGTGAGTAAACCAGCACATTGGGCTCAAGTTCCGGAAAATACCATCTTTGAAGCAATTAACGATCAGCAAATCTTGAATCTTTAGGATTTCTTGGGCAAATTAATATCAAAGATTACTTCTAAATGAGACCTGCTGCTGCTGCTGGTAAGTCACTTCAGTCGTGTCCGACTTTGTGCGACCCCATAGACGGCAGCCCACCAGGCTCCCCCGTCCCTGGGATTCTCCAGGCAAGAACACTGGAGTGGGTTGCCATTTCCTTCTCCAGTGCATGAAAGTGAAAAGTGAAAGTGAAGTCGCTCAGTCGTGTCCGACTCTTTGTGACCCCATGGACTGCAGCCCACCAGGCTCCTCCGTCCATGGGATTTTCCAGGCAAGAGTACTGGAGTGGGGTGCCATCATCGCCTTCTCCGAAATGAGACCTAAGATTCACCTAATAATGTTAGATCTTATCTTTTATTTCAGTTCAGTCACTCAGTCGTATCCGACTCTTTGCGACCCCATGAACTGCAGCACACCAGGCCTCCCTGTCCATCACCAACTCCTGGAGTTTACTCAAACTCATGTCTATTGAGTCGATGATGCCATCTAACCATCTCATCATCCTCTGTCGTCCCCTTCTCCTCCTGCCTTCAATCTTTCCCAATATCAGGGTCTTTTCCAGTGAGTCAGGTGGCCAAAATATTGGAGTTTCAGCTTCAACATCAGTCCTTCCAATGAACACTCAGGACTGATTTCCTTTAGGATGGACTGGTTGGATCTCCTTGCAGTCCAAGGGACTCTCAAGAGTCTTCTCCAACACCACTGCAAAAAAATAAAATAAAATAAAATAAAATGGGGGAATATAGTTTTCTTTTAGAATCTCAAGATTTAAAATAAATGTCTTCTTACAATATGCATCATAGATGTTACTTTTGAAAGAATTGTTTGAACTAAAAATGTGTTCCAAATTAGAGTTAAGACTTGTCCATTAAAAAAAAAATAACAGTAAAGAAGTAGTTTCTTGGCATTTCTCAATACTGGTCACGTACATGAGATAGAAACTATCTCACATAACAGAAATGGTAAAGATCAACCTCTTCAGTGAGGGACAAGTAACTGTTTACTTAGATGTGGTTAGAACAGCAACAGGAAGACTAGCATGTTATTCCCATTTTTGAGAAATCTGGAATCTGGATCAGATAAGATCCCTTACTTTTTAGGGCTTTACAAGTTTGTTCACTCATGTCAACTCCAGACAGTTGAAGGGATAGGTGAGTGTGGCTTTTTTTATATATTCCCAAGATTATAGATTTAAATGCATTAAAAGATTATATTCACTAGTTTTTGTGTGATTTTCTATTATGTTTTCCATCCTTCTATTCCGAACATGAATTGTCTTTAAAAGAAATTAGTTTGAGTCTGAAATTAAGACAAAAACAATATTGTAAAGAATATTTTAAGGAAAATGAAATTCAATGAGTCCTTTTCTCTTATTTTATAGAAACTGTAAGGAACCTCTAAGATTGTTGTGTTCATTTCATGGTGAGGATTATGGCTTTCTGAGAGGTTATTGTGAACAACCTTGTATAAATGCCCATATTCCCAGTTAAGTGGTCTTTCTGCTCTTCCATATCTGTTGATTGCATTGGTATTAAAGTTCCTTGATTTCTTAAGTTTAAGTAGCAAGACTGCTTCTAGTCTGCTTGATTCTAGTAGCACAGAGATGACAATTTAGTAATCATCATAATAGCTACTGTTTGATGTACTTTAAGTGCTAAGTATAGTATTAAGTTCTCTTTATACATAATTTTATTTAATTTTTGCCATCATTAGGAGTTAAATATTGTTTTCTCATGTGGTAATGTTAGATTCAGAAGGTTTCCAAGATCACAGAAGTAAATTTGTGGTACAGAGTTCAGATCCAAGTTGATTTACCTGGGATGAGAAATAGAAAATGATCAGAGAAATTAAAATTTTGTCCTCTAGTAAAAATACTGAGTTTTCTCATTAGATCTCTAGAACACAGTGTCTGTAGTTAACTCCCAATATATCTTTTGATGAAAATTTCTCTTATTTCCATACATCATGTGATTAGGAAGCTGCTTCCATATTTGACAGCAATTCCTACCCCCTCCCCACCCCCTACCCCGGCTAAATTACCATTCAGTGTCTGGGTTAGGTTTTAAAGGGATGCTTCCTCTAAACAGCAAGATTTGAGTTTGTTTTGAACCCTGGGTCAGGAAGATCCCTTGGAGAAGGAAATGGCGACCCACTCCAGTATTCTTGACTGGAAAATCCCATGGACAGAGCAACCTGTTGGGCTACAGTCCATGGAGTTGCAAAAAGTCGGACAGGACTTAGTGACTAAGCCACCAGCCATTGCTCTCAACTGTTATACATCTTCTGTAAAGGGTGGGGGGCCTCAGTCCTGCATGCTTGTTGAGGGACAGACACTGAAGTAACTACATCTGTGTCCCAAGGCAGATGGAGAATTCGGAAGCCTTCCGCCCCCTATCCTGCTGTATATACATTTGTGGACAGAGTGTTGCCCAGTGTCAAAATGAAGGCAGAATATGGAGTGATAGGAAAACTTTTCGGCCTTCTCAGTAGTTTGTTAAGGGTGTATGCATAAGTGTATTAAAAATAAGATGGCAAATAATTTCATGGAAAACTAATTTAAGAAATGGACTAAAAGTCATGAAAATGCCACATGGAAGGAGAGAAGATTTATCCAACAGTTTATCCAACAGTGTGACATTATGTTGACCCATCTTGTTATGCCAACTGTTTATCATCTGAAAAATTTCAGTGCGATGGCCAATGTTTCTTGAATATTTACCTTCAATTCAGTCACTCGGTCATGACTGACTCTTTGTAACCCCATGGACTGCAGCACGCCAGGCTTCCCTGTCCATCACCAATTCCCAGAGCTTGCTCAAACTCATGTCCAATGAGTCAGTGATGCCATCCAACCATCTCATCCTTTGCCATCCCCTTCTCCTCCTGCCTTCAATCTTTCCCAGCATCAGGGTCTTTTCCAAGGAGCCAGTTCTTCACATCAGATGGCCAAAGTATTAGAGTTTCAGTTTCAGCATCAGTCCTTCCAATGAATATTCAGGACTGATTTCCTTTAGGATTGACTGGTTTGATCTCCTTGCAGTCCAAGTAAGCAAATCAATGTAAATTGACAAAATTTGATGGCTTGTTTAAAGGCAGTATATTATTTGATAACTTTTGTATGGGAAAGTGAAGTGAGTGTTAGTCAGTCAATTGTATCTGACTCTTTGCGACCACATGGACTGTGGCCTGCCCGGGCTACTCTGTCTATGGGAATTTTCCAGGCAAGAATACTGGAGTGGGTTGCCATTCCTTTCTCCAGGGGATCTTCCCGACCCAGGAAGTCAACACGGGTCTCCTGCAATGCAGGTGGATTCTTTACTTTCTGAACCATCAGGGCAAACATGTTAATTAACATGTAGTTTTGTAACTATTAGGACTTCCCTGGTGGCTCAGACGGTAAAGCGTCTACCTACAATGCGGGAGACCTGGGTTCAACCCCTGGGTCGGGAAGATCTCCTGGAGAAAGAAATGGCAACCCACTCCAGTATTCTTGCGTGGAAAACCCCATGGACGGAGGAGCCTGGTGGGCTACAGTCCATGGGGTTGCAAAGAGTCGGCCATGACTGACTTCACTTCACTTTTGTAACTATTCTATCAGAAAGATTGATCCTAACAATTTGATTCAGATAGAATTCCTGTACCAAAAAATTCACCCCTTTAAAGTACACAATTGAATATTTTTCATTATATTCACGGAGAGGTTCAGTCATCACCATAATCAAATTTAGAACATGTTCATTACCCCAAGAAAGAAACCTCATACTAATTACCTCATTTCTACTTCACCCAAGCTTCAGACATCAGGCAACCATCAATCTACTTTCTAGCCATCTAGATTTGCCTGTTCTGGACATTTCATACGAATGGGGCTATACAATATGTGATCTTCATAACTTATTTCTTTCACTTAGCACATGTTCAAGGTTCATCCATGTTGTAACTTGAAATCCTTTTCACTGATTAATAATATTTCATTATATTGACATACCACACTTTTATTTATTATTTAATCTGTTGATGAATATTTTGCTTTTCTTCCACATTTTGGCTACTTTGAGTATTCATGTGCAAGTCTTTGTGTGGACATATATTTTCAATTCTTTGGGGTATATACCTAGGAGTGGAATTGCTAAGTCACATTGTAACCCCGTGTTTAACATTTTGAGGGATTGCCAAACTGTTTCCCAAAGTGATGGCATTGTTTTTACATTCCTATCACTTTGGATCCTATCAAAGATGACTTTGCCTAAATCAAGGTCATGAAGTTTTATTCTTCAAGATTTTATTACAGTTTACTCTTACATTTAAGTCTATGATTCATTTTGATTTCATTTTTTGTGTATGGTGTAAGGAAAACGTCCAGCTTTTTTTTTTTTTTGCACATGAATATCTCGTTTTTCTAACACCATGTATTGAAAGGGGCATTTTCCCTGTAGGATTGTCTTGGCACTATTTTTGATTCATTAAGTTATGAGATTTTCTCCCTCTGGTTGATTCAGCTGCAGATAGCACGAGACCAGGCATGTTTTTTAAAGAGTCTCATTCTTTAATTTTCAATCATTCTCTTGTCTGCTGCCTGCCATCTACTTTAGCCCCAGGGAAGATGCTCGAGCTCTTACATGGGATCACCATAGATTGCCTTGTGATGTTATTAAAACCTTGAAAATAAAAGGAGCATTTAGAGACTATGCCTCATCTGGCTTGCTCTGTTGACTGCTTTTCTTCATGAGACCACCAGCCCTTTTCTATCTTCAGGCTAGAGGAACTGCCTGGGCTCCCCACATGGCTCCCCTCTCACAGGCCTCCTTCCCTCCTGCCATCCCACAGCCCTTGGTCTGGATATTTGGAATCTGCCTGGACTTCTCCTCTGGTGTCCATCCCCAGGTTGCCAATATGCATTTCATTGAATGAAAAACTCCGGACTTTCAGATCACTCAGGACATGATCCTTAAATCTTATGTCTTCTTCATCCTTGACGTCCCAACCATCAGAGGTGCTGACTGTACTTCTAACATTTATCTCCACTTTGTCCTCTTTCCTTCATCACCTCTTTCTCATTCCTGTCTAGGCCATATCATCTCTCTCCTAGACTTCCAAACTCTATTTTCCTCCCAGATTCCAGAAGGATCATTTTAACATAAGTTAAACCAAGTCCCTTGGCTGTGTGAAGGCTTCAACAGCTTCCCATGGCACTTAGCATATCATCCAGACTCCTGCTCATGGCCCTGCAGGATCAGCCCCCACCTCTTGCTCACCATGCTCCAGACATACCAGCTTGCCTTAGAGTTCATGAGAAATCCCAGGCTTTTCAAATATAAAGTCTATAGGCATGTTGGGCTTCCCTGGCAGCTCAGCTGATAAAGAATCCACCTGCAATGCAAAAGACCCCGGGTTCAATTCCTGGGTTGGGAAGATCCCCTGGAGAAGGGATAGGCTACCCACTCCAGTGTTCCTGGGCTTCCCTGGTGGCTCAGCTGGTAAAGAATCCACCTGCAATGTGGGAGACCTGGATTCAGTCCCTGGGTTGGGAAGATTCCCTGAAGAAAGGAACTGCTACTCACTCCAGTATTCTGGTCTGGAGAATTCCATGGACTGTATGGTCCATGGGGTTGCAAAGAGTAGGACACAACTGAGCGACTTTCACTTCGCTTTACTTTATGCATGTTGAACTCCCTCCTTGTAATGCTCTTGCCCCAGGTTTCTGTTTGCCTTGTTTGTTTTTGGGTATTTCTCATCATTCAAGTCTCAATTTAAATGTCTTCTCAGAGGAGATTCCTAGTGAAGGAATCCACCAACCTAATATTCTTTTTTTATACTGAAGTATAGTTGATGTACAATATTATCTGTTACAGGTTATAATATAGTGAGTCATAAGATGGTACTCCATTTATAGTTATTAGAAAATCTACCTCCAACCTAATATTCTTTTTTTATATTGAAGTATAGTTGATGTACAATATTATCTGTTACAGGTTATAATATAGTGAGTCATAAGATGATACTCCATTTATAGTTATTAGAAAATATCAACTATATTCCCCAGGCTGTATTAGATACAGTGCATCCTTGTAGGCTATTTTATACCTAATAGTTTCTACTTCTTAATTCATTACTCTTATCCTGCCCCTCCTCCCTCTCTCTGTTGTAACCACCAGTTTGTTCCCTGTATCTGTGAGTCTGCTTCTTTTTTGTTATATTCTCTAGTTTGTTCTATTTTTTAGATTCTACATATAAGTGACATTGGGGCTTCCAAGGTGGCACTCATGGTAAAGACCCTGCCTGCCAATATAGGAGACACACAGGAGACTCAGGTTCCATCCTTGGGTCTGGAAGATCCCCTAGAGTAGAGCATGGCAACCCACTCCAGTATGCTTGCCTGGAGAATCTTATGAACGGAGGAGCCTGGCAGACTACAGTCCATAAGGTCACAAAGAGTCAGACACGACTGAAATGACTTTAGCACACACACATAAGTGACATCATACAGTATTTGTCTTTCTGTGTCTGACTTATTTCACTTAGCATAATGACCTCAGAGTCCATCCATGTCGCTGTGAATGGTAAAATTTTGGGTTTTTTGCCATACATAAAAAAAGTTTGGCTGAGTAGTATTCCATTGTGTGTGTGTGTGTGTGTGTGTGTGCATTTACCATATCTTTTTTATCCATTCATCTGTTGGTGGACACTTAGCTTGCTTCTGTACCTTGATACTCGTAAATAATGCTGCTGTGAATAGTGGGGTGCATGTATGTTTTCAAATTCATGTTTTTGTTTTTATTTTTATTAGGCTCTAGGGGATGGGATGGGGAATACCTCTGTAAGTTATGCCCCACTAGGAAGATGTCCATTCTAACTTTCCTGGGATAGCTTTTGGAGCTTTTTCTTTTTCTTGGAGCCGCTGCTCTTGCTGACAGCAGCCTCTTCAGGTCCACTGCTGAGTGGCTCCTCCTTGGAAGATAATTTCCTCTTTTTCTTGGGGACCCTCTTGTTTTCTGACTCATCAGGGTCAAGAACTGGTTCCTCTTTGGGAAAGATTTTTTCCTCTTGGGAAGACTCCCAGTGCCAGCTGTCTCTTCATGATCACTACTAACCAGCTCTTCCTTGAAAAAATATTTCTTTTTCTTGGGTTTGGAAAAAGAGACAGATGAGTCTTCCAGTGCATTCTCCCGAAGAGCCTCCTAGGGCTTTTGCTTTTTCTTCTTTTTGGGTCTTTCACTTGTCTCCTCACACTCCTCCAGGGCACGACTATTTTCTGAGGAAGCCAGGGCAACTGCAGCCAGCCTTTTCTTTTCCTTCTTCAAGCATTTCTTCTCCTGTTTCTCGAGCATCTTAGTAATCTTGGCAGCTGCTTCCTCTGCCTGAACCATTGCCTCCTTCACGACATCCAGATTCTTTCAGGAAATCTCTCCAGTCTCATAGAAAGACAGCCGCTCCTCAACTTGTTCTCGAAGCTTCTCCCCAAGGACACTGGTGGGCACCTCTCGTGAGGCAATACTGCATTTGTTTGCCAGGTATCGGGAGATGTGACCTTTGTTCTTGGCAGCTGCTTGGCCAATGAAGGTAGAGTGGAAAATGAGTCTGCATTTTGGGGTGTTACCGCTTGTCTTCTAGGCTCTGGAAACGTGGTCCCTTCGCTGGGCCCAGGGAATATATACCTAGGAGTGGAATTACTAGGTCATGTGGTGATTCTATTTTTAGAACCACCACGCTGTTTTCCACAGTGGCTACACCATTTCCACCCCCTCCAACAGTAGGAGGGCTCCTTTTCTCCACACCCTCGTCAACATTTGTTGCGTGTGTTCTTTTTGATGATAGCTGTTCTGACAGGTGTGAGATGATATCTAATTGTGGTTCTGATTTGCATTTCCCCAGGGATTAGAGATTTGCCCATCTTTTCATGTGCCTGTTATTCTTCTGCATTTCCTCTTTGGAAAAATGTCTATTCAGTTCTTCTGCCCATTTTTAAATTGAGTTGTATGGTTTGTTTTGGTTCGATGTTGAGTTGTATGAGCTATTTATACATTTTGATGCTAACCGCTCATCGGTTGTATCATTTGCAAATATTTTCTCCCATAATAGTATTCTTTACTAGTCATCTTATTCATATCTGTCACAAGGCTTTACATTCTGAGTTTAATGACTTATTTAATTTTTAATGTTTTATTCATCATTGTATTCTGTGTGCTCAGGTCATATTTGGCAGACTTAAACAATCAATCAAATACAAGAACACACTCTCATTATTCTCTTTCTTCCCTCTTCTTGCTCCTGGTTCCTTCATATCCAGTGAGTGAAAGGAGATGTCATTCTTTGCATATTTTAGGCAATGGCTTAGCTTATCGCCAGCCAAGCACCCACCTCACCCAGCATGTCCTCTGTTCAGGGATATTTTCAAATTTAATGCCACTTGTAGCTGCTCCTCACTAACCCCACACTCTCCTAAAACATGGATCCCTGGGGCACAAAAGAACAAGAGTAACACACTAACTTCTATGAGCATTTATTCCGTTCATTACATTTGAATTCCTTTTTAACTTAACCATACTGTAAAGTAGCTGCTATTTTTACTATCATTTTACAAAGAAGAGGAAGCTCAAGGTGAAGTCATTTGTCCAAGGTCTGCAGGTAAAATGGCAGAGCCAGGGTCCCTTTCATGTAACCATTTTGTGCTTCTTTCAGAAACAGCTGAGGAGACTAAATGCTAACAGGTTTTTCTCCCCCTTCGGCATCAGACAGGTAGATATGTATGTCCCTCTAGGCAAGAGAGAAAAGACACAGTAGAAATAACCCTGGATCAAGAGGGATGATGGTTCCTGAATGGCCTTTGTTATCAGGGAGAAAAATGGAGACTTCTTGGAAATGTCAATGGTGATATCTTATTAAATGACTCAGAAGTACAGGAAAAGACTTTTTTAAGACAGAAAGGGGTTTTGTTTTCATTTTCAGAAATATCTCTGAATGCAATAGTCTGAGAATGGTGTCATTAAATGTGTGAAGCTTCTTGCTGTCTGTTACATATTTATTGTTTCAGATGCAGTTTCATTCAGTTGAACATGTGCATGGTTTGGAGATACAGGGAAGCCCCATACCTGGTGAATGGTTGCAAGGACTGTGGCCAGGTTCTGCCTCCCCTTACTTGGGTGTGGGCTGTTTTCCTCCCTTGGAATTGGAAGAAGGGCGGTGATAATGAAACTGACTGAAAATTGAGAGGGAA
Source organism: Bos taurus (assembly GCF_002263795.3). Taxonomy (NCBI): domain Eukaryota; kingdom Metazoa; phylum Chordata; class Mammalia; order Artiodactyla; family Bovidae; genus Bos; species Bos taurus. The sequence goes on from NC_037333.1 coordinate 100,612,758, forward strand.
ACTAGATTTGTTAGTGACATTTTGGTGCGTGGTTTTATGAACTCTCAGCTCTGTTCCATGAGTGTAGGAGAGGCAAGAAGTGTCCCCGGGAGGTAACTTCTTTTGCAGACCTTGGTGCTTTGCCTTCATGTTTTATGTGGCAGCAGACACCACTCCACCAGCTAAAACGATTTGCCCTTTAAAAACTCTTGTTTCCACTGAGAGGATTATGGAAAACAGGACAGTGTTTTCAAAGTCCATGTTCTGTTTGCCAAAGTGGGGGAGGGAATGGAAAAGTTGGGTGGAGTGAACAGGCCAATTGCCATGTGACTCTTAGACGGGGAAGACGCCATCTGCCACCAGTTGGCAGGATTTGGTCACCAGGGCACAGAGTGGGCAATTGTCCTCGGCTTTGGAGGCAGAAGCTGGCAGCTGACCCAACAGTCTGCTTTCTCCTAGAGAGATAGACAGTCATTGACCTGAGATAGTGATGGTGTCTCTCTCATATCCTGCAACATAGAAACGGAGAAAATGAGGGAAGGCACAAGACAGTGAGGGAGGAAAGTGGAAAAGAAGAATACTGATTAACTCTGCACATCTATTCAGCTGAGATCGAGACTGATTTTGCTCACTGAATGGAATAGGAAACCTGCATTTCTGAATCAGTAAATAACAGAATTACCAAAGTGCTAAAAGAATAGGAGGAAAGATTGGCTTCCCCAGTGGCTCAGTAGTAAAGAATCCACCTGCCGATACAGAAGACTGAGGTTTGATCCCTGGGTCAGAAAGATCCCCTGAATGAGGAAATGGCAACCCACTCCAGTATTCTTATCTGGGAAATCTCATGGACAGAGGAATCTGATGTGCTACAGTCCATGGGGTCGCAAAGAGTTGGATATGACTTAGCAACTAAACAAAAACAAGGAGAAAAGATGAGAATGATAAATGTGTGTGTAGACATGCAGATATCTATGTGTAGCTATAGATAGATATAGATATAAATGCAAGTTGAAATAATTCATTGATTCCTACTCTATACCAGGCAAAGAAGTATGATGTAAATTTCACAATGATTGAGTCTAGTTTATAGATGTAAAAACTGAGGTTTATGACAAATTTTCGTCTTTGGTTTGTATAACTCCAAAGCATGTGGTGCATCTGATGTTTGTATATTCTTCATTATTAATGTTTCAAGTTTCGTTTTTTATTTTTAAAAATCACTAGCTAGCTTATACTTCTCTTAGGGGGCCAAAACGTTGCCCTAATTTTGTTATATCCCAATGCCATCTTGCACATAGTTAATAAGCAATGAATAATCATTTTATGACCTTTAGCATACTGTTTAAACTTGTTAGAACATAGATATTTTATGGTAAAGTGTGTCTGAAATTTCACATGGAGTCCCTAATTTTGTTAAAATGTTGTAAACCTCATAGCTTACATGAGACCCAGGTACTGAAGTCTTAGATAATCACAGCATATGTGAAATTTCCATGCATTATCAGGACCCTTGGAACACAGTTAAAGCAAGAGAATCTGGATCTCTGAGCAGTCATGAATGATTTTGAAATCCAGATTCTCCAGGAAGAAATTGAAGATAAAGGAAGACCATGTTGTTAGATTACAGTATACGGTTACTTGTCTGGAAAAGAGAGGGGAAAAAAAATCAGAACTTATATGGAAGCTAGAATACATCACTGTCATTATGATATTTATGAGACTATAAGATATCTGTGACCTTGGAGGAGAAATAGGGAAAAAGACTAAGGGAAGTCAGTCAAGTGTTTGAAAGAGTGAAAGAAACCAAAGGCACAGAGAATAGAAGCGTTGGTGCTTCCCTGGAGGGACAGATCCCAGTCTTTCTTCCTGTTTCCTCTGAGACCTCCCCCGCCCCCAGGCCAGCTGAGACTCACTACAAGTTAGCATGAGAAAGCAGTGATTGTAATTCTGCCTCTTACTTTCCCACTCAAGGAAGCACCCCAAAACTTAAGTGAAAGTAACGTTAAATAACTTTAATCATAAATAAGCAAATCAGTAGATTTGCCAATGTCACTATTTTAGTCATTAGCTACTCCTAAATTGTAAAACGTAGCTAATAACACAGCAGCATGCACTGAAGCTGAAAACTATTTGAGTATTTAACTTCTCGGGACTTTCCAAATCTCAAATCCTATGATTTACTGATGGTTTTACTAAGAGCTACTGAATTGTTGTTCAGTCGGTGATTTTCATTTTCAGGATTTTCTTTTTTAAGCATTTCTTTTAAGGAATCCATCTATTTGTGAATAAATCTTTTTTTCCAGTGGTTCTGCTGTGTTTGTTTTGATTACCGTACATGCATTCAATGTTTTCCAAATATTCATAGGAGAAAAAATGGAAGCCATTTTCCATTTGAAAAATGCTTTTCATTGTGTAAGACCCCAGGGCCCTTCACTGGTAACACAACAATTCAAACATGTTTGGCATTAAGCTTACACCCTGGAGAGGCAGGCGACCTGGCTTCTGTTCCCTGGAATGATTATTTGCTTGATTTCAAACCCCATGGCCCCTGAATCTATGAATTTTTAGAATTCTGTTTTAAATCTCAGTTGCATCCTTACGCTGTATGTGTGAGCAAAATATGAGGCCTGAGTCACTGAAATTTCCTACTTGGGCATGCAAATGAGTCCTCTGAGTAAGAATTTAATGAGAATAGACCTTTGGCATCTTGGTTATTAAAGGCTACGCCACATGTTTAAGAAGAGAAAGATAGGGTGAGAGGGAGAGAGAGTACTTGGGACTGAGATTGACCAAGGTTTCTAGTAAACCCCACCCTCCCCTCCACCCACGTGGTTCGAGACACACCAGGCAGTTGCTTGTAGCACTGACATTTCTGGGGCTTCCCAGATGGCACTAGTGGTAAAGAACGTGCCTGCCAATGCAGGAGACGCTAGAGATGCGGGTTCAATCACTGGGTCAGGAAGATCCCCTGGAGGAGGAATGGCCACCCACTCCAATTCTCACCTGGAAAAATTCTATGAACAGAGGAACCTGGCAGGCTACAGTCCGTGGGGTCACCAAGAGTCAGACGTGACTGAGCACGCAGGTGGTTATGACATTCCTGACTGACAGAACTCCAGAGCAACTCATAACGTGAGGGGCTGCTTGTGTTGAATCGTCTTTCGTTTAGTTCAGGGATCTTTTCCATTATGTTGTGCTGCTTTAATCTGAATGGTTCTTGAGTGATTTAAAAATATATCTATCCCCATAAATATCCTTCACGAAGCCCATATTTCAGAGAATTCTTAATAGATACTGCAGTCATTAGAGGGAATTAGCCAGGTGGTACAGAGGCTCGTATACAAGGCTCCATCCACAGCCAGACAAGTCGAAATATGCCCTCCATTTTCAGAAACCTCCTGGATCTTAATCTGGTCTCAATACTCTCCATTATTCATTCTAAACAATGTTTAAATATGGATGTGAGGTTAAAGCTAGGTGCTTTTATCTTCAAAGAGGTCGTCGTTGTCAGATATGGGTGAATTGGTGCCAGGAAAAGGTGAAAAGAGGAAAATCTTATAAATTCAACAAGTATCTATCATGTATCTACTCGCACACTACACAGTATGAAAGACATAAAAAAATGGATCAAATAGTTGATGACGTAAACTCAATTCGTATTTAATCTAATTGACTGAGTGCATGTGCGCTAAGTCACTTCAGTTGTATCTGACTCTTGGTGACCCTATGGACCACAGCTTGCCAGTCTTCTCTGTCCATGAGATTCTCCAGGCAAGAATATTGGAGTGGGTTGCCATTTCCTCCTCCAGGGGATCTTCCCAACCTGGGGATCAAACCCTTGTCTCTTATGTCTCCTGTATTGGCTGGCAGATTCTTTACCATCACCTGGGAAGCCAGAGTACCAAAAAAAGAAACAAATTATGTATTACATGCAAGAAAGTTCTCTGTGCAGAAGAAAGTACTGGAGGAGTTCACTGAAGGGAGAATCCCCATCAGTTGGAGTAGATGGGAGGCTAGAATTTGTATGTTTTCAAATTCAACATGTTTTTCCAGCTCCTCTTCCAGTAAACCTCTCAATAACCAGTCCCAGAACCACTAAACCACTAAGTCATGAAAGATACATTTTTTTCTTATGATATTTCTTATATTTGTTATTTTTTCCTCAATATAATTTCAAGTTTTTAAGCATTTATTTCATACCCTGACCTTTAAAATAAAGTGTGAATTACTTGGGGCAGGGACTATATTTTTATTCTCTGTGTATCCCTTAGCAACATGCCTGGATAGGAGAGGCACTCCGCTTGCTTGCATGGCTGGCCCTTATTTATGTGTGACCAAACCGTGGCTTCCCAGATGGCACTAGTGGTAAAGAACCCGCCTGCCAATGCAGGAGACACAAGACACGGGTTCCACCCCTGGGTCAGAAAGATCCCCTGGAGTGGGAAATGGCAACCTGCTCCAGTAGTCTTGCCTGAAAAATTCCATGGACAGAGGAGCCCAGCACGCTACAGTCCATGGGGTCGAAAAGAGTCAGACATGACTGAGGGTGTGCACACACACACACACACAAACCATGGCTTGGATCCCATTGCCAGTCAGTACCAATATATATTGAGAATAGCTGTTTCTTTCTGTCATGTAAAATCATTGTGAACAGCATTAGAAAAAACTTTTTTTCGCCTAACTTTTAAGTAAATGTCTGAGCAAAGCTTTCTTTAAACATAAGCTCTTCCATTTTTTGCTTTTACGTCAGTTTGGATTTTGGTTGCGTTTTTTAAATGTAACTATTAAAATACTTCCAAAGTATAAAAGGTCTAGTATGACTTAAAAAAAAAAATCTCGTTTGAGAGGTAACTTTGAAGGATGTGATTTGATCTCCTACTGTGCAATAAGAAGCACCAAGCATGAAACACACAAAAAGAGAAAACCAACTGCAATATGACATTAAAACAGCCAAAAAATGATCATCTCTGTTTTATAGTTAGAACCCAAAACGAAATAATTTTTAATGTTTTAAAAACATAATCATTAGGACAGAACAGTCAATAAAAATTGTGTCGTAAATAAATTGAGAGGATTTTGGTGTGGGTACAGGGTAGACTTCTAATGTTTTAAAAGTTTGTGAGTGATTTTCAAATAAAAGTAAAAAGCTATGTATTGTTAAAAAAAAAAAATGCTGATTAGACTCTTAACCTAGCACACCTATTTTTGTTGGTGCCTGGGTTGTTTGGCTCGGTAGTAATAGTTTCTTAATCATTATCTGCAAAATACACAGCAATACTGCCCTCTGCAGTTCCTCTGTAAGACAGTCACTTGTACATGGCTAGAATGAACCTTGAGCCTAACTTACATGGATGACTTCATGTGTGTTTAGCTCTGACATCAGTCTTAACAGTAAGCAACCTGGGCCATCCCCCTACCTCTGTGCATGATGAACACGTACAGAAGTCAAATCCTCTAAGACAGCTGCATGATCTGTGTTTTTTATTAAAATATACACTATCCATAGTTCTTAAAAGATTTTCACTGTGTGATAATACACATCCTCTTTTCTCACACACATGACATATCATACCAGAATTAAGAAAGTAGTCTGATATACCAGAAAGACAGTGAGCTATATAAAACCAGTAACAGCATTTAAGAATAAAAATAATGATGCTGCCTTATAGTCACATTTTTTGTAGCAGAGGAAAGTTAGTAGATTAAACTCAGTTGTCCTCAGTAATTAAAAATAAAAAGTAGAAATAATATATAATTCAAACTAGCTTGTGACAAAAATTTTGGTGTTTAAATGAGATGTGGATATATTTTTAATTATAGATGCAAATGAGAGACTATAAGAAACTAATAGTTCAATGATGTAATTTATAAAAGCTTTGCAAAAAGGCATGAAAATAAAAATGTCTGAAGGAAGAAATATGTTTTATTCCACAAATAATAATGTGGAAAGGTGGTATTTCCTGGTGCATAATTGGAAAATCAGAATGAGTTCAAATCTCAGTGTTCTTGCTGCTAAGTCACTTCAGTCGTTTCCGACTCTGTGCAACCCCATAGACGGCAGCCCACCAGGCTCCCCGTCCCTGGGATTCTCCAGGCAAGAACACTGGAGTGGGTTGCCATTTCCTTCTCCAATGCATGAAAGTGAAAAGTGAAAGTGAGGTCGCTCAGTCGTGTCCAACTTTTCGAGACCCCGTGGACTGCAGCCCACCAGGCTCCTCCATCCATGGGATTTTCCAGGCAAGAATACTGGAGTGGGGTGCCATCGCCTTCTCCAGGACAATGAGATCAGAGATTCCTAAACTTTAGTTTAGCAGCTGTGGTTCTAGAACCAGGACAGAGGGTTCTAGCAGGAAGGTGAGGGATTCAGGAGACTGAAAGCGTCAGGATGATCTTGTCACCTTGTCCCAGCAGATCCACTTAATCCTTAAATGGCTCTTGCTCTCCCTCTATCGAGAGCACAGGGAATTAACTTGGCTCCTTCCTGAAGTCGAAAGTTAGTTGCTCACCCCTGTCCAACTCAGTGATCCCGTGTACTGTAGCCCGCCAGGCTCCTCTGTTCATGAACTTCTTCAGGCAAGAATACTGAATGGGTTGCCACGCCCTTCTCCAGGAGATCTTCCCAACCAAGGGATCGAGCCCAGGTCTCCCATATTGCAGGCAGATTCTTTACCATCTGAGCCACCAGGGAAGACTCTTTCCTATGTCCTCCCTGTTTCTTCCACTCAGAGATTTCCCCCTTCCCCATTCTACTGCAGGGCCGAAATCCCAGAGAGCCGTCCTCCCTTCTACACAGTTCTTGTTGTGGTTTTCAAAATATGTTTTATTTGCCTTTTTATAATCATTCTTAAAGCATTATATGAACTTATGTTTTCGTGAATTACACATTTCAAATCATCAATCTCCCTGACTATATTTATATACATGAATGTGTGTGCAAATAATAGATGTATGTGTTTATTTGTAAATAAGATAATTTAGCCATTCACTTGTGAATTTATTGGAAATAGTATTCATTCTTGTTCTGTATATTTTTTAAACTTAGAATTTATTTTAGATGCCTTTTTCTATCATCACACTTAGATATACTTTGCTCTTTCTAATAGCTGCATAGTATTGCATTGTAGAGATGCAAAATAAATAAAATTTTTATCCAGATTTTAATAGATATTTAGGCTGCTACAGTATTTAGTACTGAAAACAAAACTGTAACCTCATAAATATATTTTGGCATTTTTTTAATTGAAGTATAGTTGACTTATAATGTTGTGTTAGTTTCTGGTATACAGCAAAACCATTCAGTTATATATATATATATATATATATATTCCATTATAGGTCAATAAAAGCTATTGAATAGAGTTCCCTGTGTTATACAACAGGACTGTGTTGTTTATTTTTCATATAGTGGTTTGTATTAATCTCTGCTGATACCAAATTTCTAATTTATCTCTCCCACACTCCCATCTTCCTCTTTGGTAACCATAAATTTGTTCTCTGTGTCTGTGAGTCTGTTTCTGCTTTGTCATTAAGTTCATTCGTATCATACTGTAGATTCCGTATCGAAGTGATATCATGATGTTTGTATTTCTCTGACTTTACTTAACATGATAACCTCCAGGTCCATCCATGCTGCTACAAATGGCATTATTTCATTCTTTTTTATGACTGAGTAGTATTCAGTTGTATATTCGTACCACATCTTCTTTATCCATGGACACTTAACACTTTTTTATGAGTGGACATCAGGGTTTTTGTTTCTAGATTTTGGCTATTGTGAATAGTGCCACTGTGAACATTGGAGTTCATGTATCTTTTCGAATTAGAGTTTTCATCTTTTCCAGATGTATGCCCAAGAGTGAGATTGCTGGATCATATGGCAACTCTCTTTGGGCTCCCCCGATAGCTCAGCGGGTAAAGAATGCACCTGCAAAGCAAGAGACCCCAGTTTGATTCCTGGGTCAGGAAGATCCCCTGGAGAAGGGAACAGCTGCCCACTCCAGTATTCATGGGCTTCCCTGGTGGCGCAGCTGGTAAAGAATCCACCTGCGATGCTGGAGACCCCGGTTCGATCCCTGGGCTGCAAAGATCCCCTGGAGAAAGGAATGGCTACCCACTGCAGTATTCTGGTCTGGAGAATTCCATGGACTCTATAGCCCATGGGGTTGCAAGAGTCCAACACAACTGAGCGACTTTCACTTTCATGCAATTCTTTTTTCATGAAATTCTCAAGTTTTCAAAGGAATTTCCTTACTGCACAGTGGCTTCATCAATTTGCATTTCCACCAAAAGTGTAGGAAGGGTCCTTTTTTCCCTCACCCTCTCCAGCGTTTATTATTTGTAGACTTTTTGATGATGGCCATTCTGACTGGTGTGAAGTAATACCTCACTGTACTTTTGATTTGCATTTCTCTGAGGATTAGCAATGTTGAGCACCTTTTCATGTATGTCTTGGCAAATATTATATGATATCACTTATATGTGAAATCTAAAGTGTAATGCAAGTGAACTTACTTACAAAGCAGAAACAAACTCACAGACATAAAAAAACAAACTTATGGTTACCAAACGAGAAAGGGAGTGCAGGAGGTATAAAAACATTTATATATATACACACACACACACATATACCTGAATCATGGCTGTATCCTGAAACTAACACCATATTGCAAATCAACTGTACTTCAATACACACACACACACACACACACACACACACACACACACACATATATATCTTCGCATACTAGCTATCTCAAATGCTGTGTGTGTATTAAATTTATATATTAGGTTAACCAAATAAATTCTGGAGTCTGTAAGTAAAAAATGGTCAAATATTGGCAATTTTATCTGGATTGACCTAATGGTAAAATTCCTCTCAAGGCTTTTGGCCCAACTTTGTTTATTTTTAATTTCCAGCAGCTGTCAAAACAGAGAGGAATTGTCTTGGATGCTATGCTCCGTTAGGTCAAGTGAGAAACCTATATGGATTGTTATCATTACAAAATCATAGTTTCCTGTTAACTAGACCCGCATTTCCATTCAGGAATGTTCCCAGGTGACTGCCTTCCTGTTCCCTCTAGTGCCAGACACAGAGTCATTTATTGTAGGAATTAGGTAGCTGTATAGAGAATTAGGTAGCTGAAAAGAAAATATGGACCAGGCTGGCTCTAGAATGAAATTTGGTGAATTGTTAACCTTTCTAGCTTGATTCCAGTAACACATACACATATACATGCCTTAAAAATGAATGGCATAATTCTTACTGCAAGCACTGCTCAACACAATATTTGACTCTAAATTCTTAAGCAAGGATTTATTTATTCATAAACCACATCTTTCTTCCTCCTTTCCTTCCCCCATCTCTCCTTCCCTTTCTCTCTCCTTCACTTCAAATCTCCAGACTACAAAGCAATGTAGAAGAGAGCGCCTCTCCAGCCCACTGAGTGCAGTTACTGAGGAGCTCGGTGGATAAACACAGCTTTCCCAGCATTGCTTTCCACCCCTTGCAAAATCCTCCATGCCCACCAGGAAGCATCACTGCCCCGTTTCACAGGCTTCTCTCAGTGTAAATCACTGCAGAGTCACTCTCAACTTCAAGTGTAGGAAGCACAGATTTCTGCCTCAGAGTCATTGGCGTCTGCTGAACTGCCTTTGTGTTATTCTCTTCGTTAACTCAGGAAACCCAGATACAGCTCCAGACTCTGGCTGGGCTCTCATTCAGAGCTGGTCACTTGGCATCAAATATCAGGGCCTGTCTCTCCGTTACAGACGAGCAAAGAGAGACCCTGTGCTTACAGTTTGGTGTTGTGGAGGGACTTGCATGGGAGTTGGAAAGGGAAAGCCTGAGTTTCAAATCTGACACTGGCACTCAGTATCTTCATGCTGTGAGCAAACTGCTCTATGTTTCTGAGCATTAGTTTTCTGTAAAATGGGTAAATGGATTAAAAACTCTCATTAAAATAGCTGGGTTGTGTTTCATATGTATTACTTGAAAAAATATATGCAAAGTCCCTGACACCTTCCTAGTATGGCACAAAGAAGCCTTAATGTTTAAATATTCAATAAATGTTCACCCTGATTTATGATTCTCTATACTGACCTGTGACTAGAGATACTGCCTCTAATCACTGCCAGAATTTCAGCACCGTAGAGGTTCTGTCTTGCCAGGAATAAAGCAGTGTACATTTTGGGAGCATTGATTAAAATAATCTTTTCATAAATAGGACTAAACTTTCTTTTCAGTTGGCCGGTTGATGTTTAATTTGGGAAAAGTTTTCAATGGGTGTAAGAGGATGAGCAGATAAGGTATCTTCTGACACCGCCTTGTCACTGGTGTAGAAGAAGAGAAAGAATGTGCCTTTTTGAAATGATGGCTAAACTGATCACAAAGCCCCTTACAGAATGAAGACCACAGATCTGAGTTACATGGAAATGTTCCAGTGGTGAGATAATGTTCTGATAATTGCAAGGTTACTTTTTTATCTTCTGTTTTTCTTATTCTGTCTTCTTGGCATAGTGGACTTGGCATCATTGGAAAATCACCATTTTCCATAGGGCTTAACCCTGCAAAGGGCAAGAGCCTCCAGTATGTATGTGGAGTTCTCGGATAATATAGTCATTTTGTGGGACCTTTATTTCAAAGTCTCATGAGCACATGCAGCAGTAGCTAATAAACCTTTCCCTTGATGCCAGAGTATCACTCCAGCCTTTGAATCTGCACATGTTTCAGAATAGTGTTTACAGCCACATTTCAATAGAGCAATTTGTGGACCCCCACATGAGCCTTCGTGCACTAGCTGATGGCTTCCTCAAAAACTTGTCTGTTAAATTGGTTTTGAAAAGAGGAATATTTCCTTCATCCTCTGACTTATTTTCAGATCAGCAGTTATTTTTCTGAACAAGCAATAGATTTCCTGGGAATATGCTTATTTATCGTTACCTTCCTTACTAAGTGTTAACTTTCGCTTTAACTTTCAGATTATAACTTCCATTGGCAGTAAACAGCAGATTTTTCTCATGTATTATCCTTATTAGAGTAACTTCAGTGATATTTAGGTTCTCATCTTATTCCCTGGAAAAGATCAGATTGGAATTGTCCTCCAAGGAGATATATGGTAGGCAACACAACTTTAAAGTTACCACTTAAAAGTTTGTGAATTTATGAAGAATTTAATACTGCATAGTTAGGTAGGGGCTTCCCAGGTGGCACTAAATAAGAGACTCAGGTTCAAATAGAGTAGGCATTGAACTTTAAGTTCTTGTGAGCAAGTAATGTGTAGGCTTGCCTCATGAAAATTTATAAAAATAAGGATGAGCAATTGGTAAGAGACTTTAATGTTTGCCAAGTAATGAAATCAACCAGAATGTAGGGGAAAGGGCACTAAACTTAGAAGTGTATTTAGTCCTGATTGAGACATTTGTGAATCATGCAACACTGAACAACCCACTTACATTTTTGGTTCCTCTGTTCACAAGTCTGTAAAGCTGGGGTGAGTATTGCTATCTACCTCATATGGTTGTTACAAGAATCAGACTAGAAGATGTTTGTGAAGGAGATTTGTAGCTATACAGTGCTCTTCAGATGTCTGTCTTTGGTTTGGATTGCCTCTAGTTTAAGTTCTGTAAGCTTTTTGTGAACAAAGATTGTATCTTGGGGTCATGAGCTCTACATTGAATCCTGAACAAATGAATGAAGGGAGGTGATTCTCCCATTGCGATTTTCCATGAGGTTGTTTATTTTGCATTTTTTCCAGAATGATAAAATATAACTTTTTTTTTTTTTTTGCTTATCATCTCGACCTACTTATGGGGACAATTGTCCCTTCATGTGAATTAACTTGCTTAGGGCTAAGAGCCTTTAAACTCAGAGGGTGGAAGTTTCTTAAGGAGAAGTCCAACTTCATGGTGTTATATTTCTGTGTGTATCTGGTGTCAGAGATCAGAATGCAGACATGTCAAAGCTTGTATGGTACTGAGTGTTACAACACATGAAGTAATAATAATACCAACACATTGGTTTCATAACCCTGAATTCTTCACTGATTGAATAGTATGTTTTCTTCTTTAATTATATTGGAAAGTAAACATATTCTTTCATGTATCAGCACTGCTTCAGCTACTGACCTGTGGGGAAAAACATTGCCCTGGGAAGCTTCCATTATTTTCTATCAATTATGATTGGTTACATTGAGTTGAGTATTGTTCACAGCCCCTTCTAGCAAAAGATAAAATGCAAAGACATCGATTATGCTGGAGATTGCAACAGCCAACAGACTATACAATATATCCATACCCATCAAAATGATTTTTAATAATTAATAAATGTACTTATTAAACTACAGGTCTGTACACCTACAAAATGATTGCAAGGACTTAAGCTATTCTAGGCTTCCTAAGTGGCTCAGTGGTAAAGAATTTGCCTGCCAATGCAGGAGATACAGGAGACATGACTTCAATCCCTGTGTCGAGAATATCTCCAGGAGGAGGAATGGCAACCACTCCAGTGTTCTTGACTGAAAAATCCCATGGACAGAGGGGCCTGGCGGGATACTCAAAGTTGGACATGACTGAGCACACAAGCGTGTATTTAAGTTATTCTATACATTTAATAAAAATAGACATTTTTAGGGAATGAACATTATGACCCATACCTAACTCACATTCTAAAACTTAGAACCTTCACATTTTATATCTGATTTCAAAGGTTGAAACTCCAACCTCAAGACTTTTTCCATTATAATATAATTTTATGGTATTGTTAATGAATATTCCCTTATTTTTATTGGGAAAGAACTTACTGAGCCTAGTTCCTCATTTCCAAAAATGAAAAGAATCAGAGGGAAGTGTCTTGAACAAATATTTTGAGGTACCGAATAGGCTCTCGTCTTACTATCTTTTCTTTTTTCAATGACTGGAAACTTTTCAATGACTTACAATAGCTTGGCGTAGAGGAAGTCTTCATACTGTTAGAGAGAAAAAGTCTCATAAATCACACAAGACGGTGCCAGCCCCTTTGCCAGCTGTCATTCACTTGGGGCTTGCTACGTGTATGCTTAGTCGCTCAGTCGTGTCCATCTCTTTGCGACCCCATGCACCGTAGCCTGCCAGGCTCTTCTGTCCGTGGACATTCTCCAGGCCACAGTACTGGAGTGGGTCGCCATTCTCTCCTCCAGGAGATCTTCCCAACCCAGAGACTGAACCCAGGTCCCCTGCATTGCAAGCTGATTCTTTACCATCTGAGCCACCAGGACAGGGGCTTGCTAGAGAAGGTATTTTCTTTTCCGCAGTTGGCTGTATTTTATTGACCTCCAGGATTCAAAACCTGTTTACCAAATGGCAGTATAATTCCTAAGCCCCCTGATGACTGTGGGGTTTGAATTAGGACTAGAATATGAGGAATCCCCCAGTGGCAGCACTGGCTCTAATTCTATAGCAATGATGCAGGAATAAATTCATTTCAGGGTATTACTGGGCCCCTGAGTAATCTTAACTATGTTCCAAAGTTATTTTTGTGTGCTTTCTTGTTTGTCTTCTGACCAGAGCAGCACAGTTGTCTGAAGGTTCCTGGCATCAACCTCTTCTCTGAGATCAGATGGCCTTTGTGAGCCTGAATGAATCAGTTATAGCATTTTTGGGGTCAGACTACCTCCCTCTTTCTCCCAGGTCTACTACTTTCTTCCTGATTGGAACCCAAGGGGACTATACCAGACACTCACTAGAGGGCAGCAGGGAGTCAGTGGAACCAGTTGTTAGGAATTTGCTAGAGTGCATCATGTGCTTTGAAAAAAAAAAAAAGTCTAATAGTTTTTAAGTTTATTTACTGCTGTGCTGTGCTTAGTCATTCAGTTGTGTCTGACTCTGCAACCCCAGGGACTGCAGCCCGCCAGGCTCCTCTGTCCATGGGGATTCTCCAGGCAACTTTACTGGAGTGGGTTGCCATGCCCTCCAAGGGATCTTCCCAACCCAGCAATAGAACCCAGGTCTCCTGCCCTGCAGGCGGATTCTTTACCATCTGAGCCACCAGGGAAGCTACTTTCATTATAAAAGGCAATGGCACCAATAATTTATTCATGTGAGTGTGTTTGTTTCACAAAAACTTGAATAAAAGACAAAGATAACCTTGCTTTTTTTTTTTTAATTACAGTTGATTTACAATGTTGTGTTAATTTCTGCTGTACAGCAAAGTGATTCAGTTTCATTATGATTTATTGAAGGATCTTGAATATAGTTCTCTGGGCTATACAGTGGGACCTTGTTTATCCATTTCATATGTAACTGTTTACATCTGCGAACTCCAGCCTTGTACTCACTCCATCCCTCCCCTTTGCCTCTCCTTGGCAACCACAAGTCTTTTCTCTAGGTCCTGAGCCTGTTTCTGTTTTGTCGATAGGTTGATTTGTGTCCTATTTAGATTCCACATATAAGTGATATCATGTGGTACTTATCTTGTGGCTTCCTTCACTTAGTATGATAATCTCTAGTTGTATTCACGTTGCTGCAGATGGCATTATTTCCTTCTTCTTATGGCTGAGTAGTATTCCACTGGATGTACGTGACACGTCTTCTTTATCTGTTTACCTGTTGATGGACGTTTAGGGTGTTTCCATGTCTCGGCTATTGTGAATAGTGCTGTTATGAACACAGGGGTGCATGTATCTTTTTCAATTAGAGTTTTGTCTGGATACATGCCCAGGAGTGGAATTGCTTTATTCTATGGTAGCTCTATTTTTAGTTTTCTGAGGAACCTCCATAGTGGCTGTACCAGCTTGCATTCTAACCAACAATGTAGGAAGGTTTGCTTTTCTCCACATCCTCTCCAGAACTTGTAATTTGTAGAGATTTTAATGATGGCTGTTCTGACTGGTGTGAGATGTACCTCATTGTAATTTTGATTAGCATTTCCTCAGTAATTAGAGATGTTGAGCATCTTATCATATGCTTATTGGCCTTGTGTATCTCTCCTTTAGAGACATGTCTATTTAGGTCTTCTGCTCATTTCTTTGATTGGATTGTCTGCTTTTCTGTTGTTGAGTTGTATGAACTGTTTGTGTAGCTTGGAAATTAAGACCTTGTTGGTCGTATCATTTGCAAATGTTTTCTTCCATTCTGTAGGTTGTTTTTTTCATTTAGTTTATGGTTTCCTTTGCTAGGCAAAAGCTTATAATCTTAATTAGGTTCCATTTGGTTCTTTTTGCTTTTGTTTCTATTGTAAGCCAGCTATTTTAATGCAATAAATCTGTCAGTTCCAAGGCATTCATCAGCTACACTTAACTTGAGACAGTTGTATACCTGTGGGGGTTTGGATCCCCAAAGGACTGTTCTCTGTGTCCATGCTTAGAGTCAAGCCACAGTTTGAGTAGAGAGTGAAGGAGAAGGCCTAGAGTCCAGGAGTGAGAAGTGATGGACAACGAATGGACCTCTCCAAAGAGCTGGGGCAAAAGGGATAAGGGATGGCAGGGGAAGGGATATTCCTCTCCATTCAGTAATGAGCCAAGGGTCCTGGCTTCATCTAGGTGATATGTTTGCAAGAAGGACTGCCACTCACACTATTTTCCAATGCAGCATCCTAAGGGAATTTGAGAAAGGCGTGTGAGCATCTCATTTTGCAGTTTTATGCTGTGAGAGAGGATCCCAGTTCCTCAGTGCACGTGGCACATTACTGGGAGGGAAGTGAGCAGGTTGACAGTGAAATGACTTTATGAAACGCCTCGAGGGGGAACAATTCACTTTGTGGTTGGTGGCAAGGATGAGGGGAAACAAAAGAGAAGAAGCATTTGAGCCATTGTGCACCACGCAGTAAGCACGAAACACAGGAACCCCTGTCTCTGGATGGAAACATATAATGCGGTCAAGGAATGTGATGCGTGAGTCACCCCAGGACCCTTCTAAGCAAAAGAGAGGATTAAGGTACAGGAAGTTCTATAATTTCACTAGTGAGACTTGAGCATAAAAATTATTTTCATTACCCTTTCATTATTATTATTAATTAATTAATTTCTGGCATGAACTATACAAATAAGTTCTCAATTTATAGAAATAATTGCATTTTCACCCCCAAATTTAACTCTCAGATGTTCACTTAGCATAAATATTGGTTGGCCAAGAAATTCGTTTGGGTTTTTCTATAATATCTTACTGAAAACTAGAACGAACATTTTGGCTAACTTAATATAACCTACTAGTGTAAAATTTTGCTTATAATTTGAATATCACTGGGAAAATATAAATCCCAATCTCTATTTTTCTCTATGTGTCAACTGGGGACTCTCTGCATTAGAATTGATTCTGATATACTAATAATTTTAAGAAGGATAATTTAATAAGAACTATAGGAGAAAGATATAACCAAATGTCAAGGGAACATAAAAAGCAGAGAAATTACTTTCGGTGCCAGAAGACTCAGGGAAGATTTAATGGGGAACTGGCATTTGAACACAGTCTCAAAACATAAGTACGATTCTTTACAGGGAAAGTAGTGGGAATAACCTTCTAGCAAAAAGGAACAGAATAATTAATCAATACCTGCTTGGCTAATGAAGTGAAAAGAAAGAAAGTGTTAGTCATTCAGTCAAGTCCAACTCCTTGCAACCCCATGGACTGTAGCCCACCAGGCTCCTCTGTCCATGGAATATTCCAAGCAAGAATACTAGAGTGGGTTGCCATTCCCTTCTCCAGGGAATCTTCCAAACCCAGGGATCAAACCCAGGTCTCCTGCATGGCAGGCAGATTCTTTACCATTTGAGTCACCAGGGAAGTCCTAGCTGGTTGAAGAGAGACTGATGATTGAAATGTTGGCACAGAGGTTGAACTCAGCTCATAAAAGGCTTTCCACAGAGTACTAAGAAGTTTGAAATGTGTTCTGTGGTCACTTCAGCAGGTGTCTGCACAGAGCTACATAATCAGAATGGCACTCGAGGACAGCTTCTCTTTCTGTAGACCTGGGGCAAGAACTGAAAGCAAAGACATGTTAGGAAGTAGAAGAAAGTGTCTGGGTTTGAAGACATGAGTCTGTGAAGTAGGGCTAGAGCAGTGGGAATGGAAGGAAGGAAGGAACAGAACAGATCTTAAGGAGGGGAAAGTTTGGCTGTTTAACTTTTATTTTTTTTAATGTGCTTCGTCAGTTCTTGGAATGAGGATGGGGCTTTTTAAATTGTATTTATTTTTTATTTTATTTTTGGTTGTGCTGGGCCTTTATTGCTGTGCATGGGCTTTCTCTAGTTGCAGCGTGGGGACTAGTCTCCATTTGTGGTGCATGGGCTTCTCACTACGGTGGCTTCTCTTATGTGGAGCACTGGGCTCTAGGCATGTGGGCTTCAGTAATTGCAGCATTCTGGCTCAGTAGTCGTGGCACACAGGCTTAGTCGTTCCGTAGCATGTGAAATCTTTCCAGTCCAGGGATTGAAGCTGTCTCCTGCATTGCCAGGTGAATTCTTATCCACTGGACCACCAAGGAAGTCCAAGGAAGGGGCTTTGTCTTCAAAAATTTTGTATGTTGTAATCGTGCATCAGTTAGGGTGTGGCCAAAGACTATCCACCTCTATTTTTGAGATTCAGCAGTTGATTCAGAGAAGCAAAGAGGTAAAGACAAGAGGAAAATGTGTGTTGATACCTGAGCATTCCAAATTGTTGCAGTAGATAGGGCTTCATTTAGCCAAATGAAGATAAACTTTTCTTTCTTATTCTTTCTGGTTCAGGTTTACTGAATTACATCCTACCATGTTTAATGCTATTTACTTGTTTGAGTAAATGTTGGCAAGATTATTTCAATAAGGGGACATCTGATTTTTAACCCCAAATGATGATAAACAACATTTAAACTTTGGGATAACTGAAGTCAAGACAAATATATGTGGTTCAGAATTGGATTATTTTAATATGTATAATACTACTAGAATAGTATTCAGCAGTTATAATGAGCTCATTAACTTGAAATTTGCTCTTATAGTAATACTTCATATTTAATCAGTGCTTCAATCCTATGAAATGTCATTCCTTTGTATTGTGATGGAGTCTTACAGGCAAATCTAGGAAACTTAAAATTTCCTACTTGAACTTTCTTTAACTGTAGCTTAGAGTTTCCCATATGGCAATAGAAATGACATTTTCTTTCTGCTATTTGAATAATCTGCTTCCAAACAGGAAAAACAGGGAGTAGGACCAAAAATGCCCATGACACTTTCCTTTGGAGCAAGAATTGAAGCCAATTCAATCATCGCCATATGATTTTGTTTGGACTATAATTGCTAGTATAATGAGATGCAGGAAGAAGAGAAGGCCCTGGAGCCAAGAAGGACAGAACTTGGAAGAGTTCAAGGCCTGTCACATTAGTGATTCTTACAAATTGTACTCAGAAGAGATCTAACTTGCCCCAAGTAGTTCACAAATTGAGCAGTCCAGCTGTATCTTATGTTCTTATATCTTATTTTCTGCTTTCCAGTTTTGACAGATGTGAATTTGTTGTGTTCCAATTGCTCTCTAAAATACATTTCTTAGCTCCCTGCCTCCACCTATTTTCAGCTATGGATCAGTATTGCTAACGGCTTATCAATAATTTAAGGCAAAAATTTGGAAAACAACAGTAATGGGATCTCTGTAGGCATTACAGTGTCAACAGGAAAAGTGAAGACATGTTAATGAGGAAAACATTAGTCAGATTATTTTAGGAGGGTTACAGTCACAGGCTTTCCTGGTGGTGCTGAAACTGCACCACCATCTGCCTCCACAGTGCTTTGGATCACAACAGCACAGAGATTGCTGGAGTTCTTTGTAATTTGATTCTCTCTTGTTATTCTGTGCTTTATCAAAGTTAAAGAAATGAATGTGCATGCATGGCTTAGTCCCTCAGTCATGTTCTATTCTTTGTGATGCTATGGACTGTGGCCCACCAGGCTCCTCTGTCCATGGAATTCTCCAGGTAAGAATACTGGAGTGGGTTGCCACATCCTTCTCCAGGAGACCTTCCTGACCCAGGGATCAAATCCCTGTCTCCTGAGTCTCCTGCTTTGACAGGTAGATTCTTTACCACTGAGCCAACTGCTGTACCCAAACCTTATCAGTGCAGCCAAGATAGTTCTAGAGATTTTTTTCTCCAAGCCTGAGGATGATTTCTCTGTAGTCTCAGCATCTGTTGGTACCTCTGAGTAGCTGACAAGGTTCTCACCAGAAATCCCCAGTGATCACGTGTATCCCACCCTAAAAGAGCCACACTGGGAACACATGGGTCTTTATTGGTCTTTTATTTATATGACTGAATTTTCATGTTATTTCCTCTAAGCCAGAAGTTGTGATCCAAAGAAGGTGAATGGTAGAACTGAGAGAAAGAGTTAAAGGAGACCAATGGAAATTATATTTGGAAGCCTGAGGAGACTGAAAGAAGATTTTTTAATGTCTTTTTTATTGTGATAAAAGTCACATAATATAAAACATGCTAATTTAACCATATTTAACTATCCAGTTCGGTGGCACTAAGTCCATTCACATTAATGTGGAACCCTCACCATCATCCATCTTCCAAATTTTTCACCTTCCTAAATTGAAACCCTGTCCTCATTAAACACTACCTCCCCATCCCCCCTCCTCACCCCCGACCCCCCAGTCCTTGGCATCTACCAATGTAGAAAGAGGATATTTTGAAAGGAAGAGAAAATAAAGTCTTGATGCATGGGTCCAGTGAAGAATGAATATGGTATGAGAAAGGGCTGGAGTTTCAGATGAAGCAAAAATATGCCTACAATACATTCTCTCCGTGGGATGGAATGATGTTGAAAGTTTCCGAAGCCAACATGCCAGGGAGCAGGCAGCAGAGATGATATCTTTCTACTTTAGCATAACTGAGGACTTAACCTTATGGATGTTGACTCTTCCTTTCTCAGGGACAGCATAACTCTCAGTGAACCAACAAATGGATTGAAGGTGTTTGGGGAGATTAAAGACCGAGTCCATAGTAACGGCTGTATTATGATCAACAGGGCTGTTTTGTTTCTTCCCCAAAGTTCCTGTTTATGTCTCGCAGCCTTTATATTGTCTTTCTGAGAACAGAGCCAGTTGGCCGGGGGCCACAGTAAAATTTTCGTTGCTGGTAAGTATAAATACATCCCATCAGTGGGTGCATCTTTCAGCATTCTGCTTAAACTCAGCTTTCCATTTCAAATGTCATATGGTTTTGGGTGAATTAGGGAACGGTATTTAAAGAAAAATGAACTGCTCAAAAGAGTGTCCAAACACTATGCTATGTTATAGAACAATTATCAGTATCATGAAGAAATTTGATTGTTTTTATGTAAAAACTATATGGACATGCAATTGGGCTCCTCTCGTGGCTCAGTGGTAAAGAATCTGCCTGCCAGTTCAGGAGCTGTAGGAGGGTTTGATCCCTGAGTCATGAAGATCCTCTGGAGAAGGAAATGGTAACCCACTCTAGTGTTCTTGCCTGGGAAATCCCACAGGCAGGAGTCTGGCAGGCTATACTCCAAGGGGCCACAAAAGAGTCAGGCACAATTAGGGGCTAAACATCAACAACAACATAGCATGCGATTACACTGAAGCCTAATATTTGATTCTGAGCATTTGTCTCCTGTCCAGAAAATCATAGGGTGCATTTTCCAAGAGAATGAAAAGGGAAGAAGGTTGTTAGAAGATGGATCCAAAAAGAAAGACAAATATCATATATTAACACATTTATTTGGAATCTAGAAAAGTGGTACTGATGGATTTATTTGCAGGGCAGGTACAGAGATGCAGACATAGAGAACAGACTTGCGGACACAGGTGGGGAAGGAGATGGTGGGGTGAGTTGAGAAAGTAGTGTTGACATATATACACTAGCATGTATAAAATAGCCAGGGGGAAGTTGCTGAAGAGCACAGGGAGCTCAGCTCAGTACTGTGTGTGATGGGTGGGATGGAGGTGGGCAGGAGCGAGGCTCAAGAGGGAGAGGATATATGTACATGTATAACTGACTGATGGTGTGGCACAGCAGAAAGTAACATGACATTGTATAGCAATTTTCCTCCAGTTAAAAAAATGAAAATAATAATAATATTCAAATAATATTAATAAACATTCAATAATAATAATAATAGACATTCAAAAAACTAAGATCATGGCAATCGGTCCCATCACTTCATGGCAAATAGATGGGGAAACAATGGAACCAGTGAAAGACTTTATTTGGGGGGGGGCTCTAAAATCACTGCATATGGTGACAGCAGCCATGAAATTTAAAAAAAAATCCTCCTTGGAAGAAAAGCTATGACTAACCTAGACAACATATTAAAAAGCAGAGACATTACTTTGCCAACAAAGGTCTGTCTAGTCAAAGCTATGAGTTTTAGAGTAGTCATGTATGGATGTGAGTTGGACTATAAAGAAAGCTGAGCACCAAAGAATTGATGCTTTTGAACTGTGGTGTTGGGGAAGACTCTTGAGAGTCCCTTGGACTGCAAGGATATGAAACCAGTGAATCCTAAAGGAAATCAGTCCTGAATATTCATTGGAAGGACTGATATTGAGCTGAAACTCCATTACTTTGTCTACCTGATGTTAAGAACTGACTCATTTGAAAAGACCCTGATGCTGGGAAAGACTGAAGGTAGGAGGAGAAGGGGACAAAAGAGGATGAGATGGTTGGATGGCATCACCAACTCGAAGGTCATGAGTTTGAGCAAGCTCCAAGAGTTGGTGATGGACACACAGGGAAGCCTGGTGTGCTGCAGCCCATCGGGTTGCAAAGAATCGGATAAGACTGAGTGGCTGAACTGAACTGAACAATAATAAAACAAGATGGATCCAAGAGAGAAAACATGATAACCTACTACCAGCCTTCCACTTTTCTAACCTTCTCTGTACCAAATCTAATTAACATAAATGAACAGTAGTATAATTCATAAAACTATGGTTTCTTTAAAGATGGCAATGCTAATTACTTTGCATATTTTATCTGAATCATTCCTTTAGACAATTTCAGGAGGTAGATTATTATCTCCCTTTTACAAATTATGAAAGTGAAGGACCCAAAAGTATGAAAAACAAATGCCCAAGGTCATGTGGCCCATGAGGGAATGAGCTAGGATTGGTCCAGGTCTGTCTAACCCATGCTTTAGCGTTTAGAATCTGCTGCCTTTCCTTATAGCCACAAGCTCCTCATTAATTTTCTGTTACACTTATGTGAAGAATTCTAGTCTGCCTAAAACAAAACATTTACTCTGTATCATTGGTTTAATTAGCAGAACTGTGAAGAATCGATGAGTTCAGAAATGCTTTCTTTTAAAGAAAGGAAAACCAAATGGCATGTTATAAAACTTGGAGTTTCTGAGTGCATGTTTAAAATTTCATGACATAATAGCTTAAGTCTTCTTTCAAATGACTGATTTTCTTATTAATATCTAAAATAAAATAGTTTTAAGTATAAATGTGGCATCTTGCAAACATTGTATCTGTGTCTTGAGTATATATCCACCGACACATTCTGGTATTTTATAATTGCAGGAACTTAGTGCTTCAAGTGGAATGATTTGGTAGTTAATTTGTTCTGAAAAAGCAGGCAGTATACAGCACTCAGTCGTGATAAATCACTGACATGCGGCTATGGTCACCAGACCATTATTTTCTATATTAAGAAAAACACTGAGTGCAGCAAACCAGAATTATAGCCCGTGTCATTTTATTGCGAGAACTATTAACTAAGGTGCCTAGGGCACTTGCATAAGCAGCTGTTTCTTGTATTTTCCAGGTGATAAAACCTGTTAGTTTGGCAATTTACAGAAAATCTATTAGATCCATCTCAGTGCCACTGGAATAACTGATGCCCCTTGGGTAGGGTATACCTACCAACAACAAAAGGTAGAGAGGGCAGGAACCAAGAAAGAGGCCTGGGTCAGTATTTAACCACGAGCTAGCTGGGGAGAAAGGGTAGGAACCCAGAGGCTTCAGTGTCACGGAGGGAGGAGTCTAGGATTACTTAGTCATTTATTCTTGGTTCTGTTCATTGATTTCTTATTTCAAAGGGAGAGCATGTCTTAGAGTTCTCTTTTACCCTCCTGAATTATTAGTCTCCAAACTATCAGAAGTCTATTACATACTTAATAAAGTACCCTCTAAGCTATATGCAGGTCAGGAAGCAACAGTTAGAACTGGACATGGAACAACAGAATGGTTCCAAATAGGAAAAGGAGTATGTCAAGGCTGTGTATTGTCACCCTGCTTATTTAACTTATATGCAGAGTACATCATGAGAAACTCTGGGCTGGAAGAAGCACAAGCTGGAATCAAGATTGCCAGAAGAAATATCAATAACCTCAGACATTCAGATGACACCACCCTTATGGCAGAAAGTGAAGAGGAACTAAAAAGCCTCTTGATTAAAGTGAAAGAGGAGAGTGAAAAAGTTGGCCTAAAGCTCAACATTCAGAAAACTAAGATCATGGCATCTGGTCCCATCACTTCTTGGGAAATAGATGGGGAAACAATGTCAGACTTTGTTTTTTGGGCTCCAAAATCACTGCAGATGGTGAAATTAAAAGACGTTTACTCCTTGGAAGGAAAGTTATGACCAACCTAGATAGCATATTAAAAAGCAGAGATATTACTTTGCCAACAAAGGTCCATCTAGTCAAGGCTATGGTTTTTCCAGTCTTCATATATGGATGTGAGAGTTGGACTGTGAAGAGGGCTGAGTGCTGCAGAATTGATGCTTTTTAACTGTGGTGCTGGAGAAGACTCTTGCAAGTCCCTTGGACTGCAAGGAGATCCAACAAATCCATCCTAAGGGAGATCAGTCCTGGGTGTTCATTGGAAGGACTGATGCTGAAGCTGAAGCTCCAATACTTTGGCCACCTCATGTGAAGAGTTGACTCATTGGAAAAGACCCTGATGCTGGGAGGGATTAGGGGCAGGAGGAGAAGGGGACAACAGAGGATGAGATGGCTGGATAGCATCACCGACTCGATGCACATGAGTTTTTTTTAATATAAATTTATTTATTTTAATTGGAAGTTAATTACTTTACAATATTGTATTGGTTTTGCCATACATCAACATGAATCCTCCACAGGTATACATGTGTTCCCCATCCTGAACCCCCCTCCCACCTCCCTCCCCATACCATCCCTCTGGGTCATCCCAGTGCACCAGCCCCAAGCATCCAGTATCATGCATCGAACCTGGACTGGCGATTCGTTTCACATATGATATTATACATGTTTCAATGCCATTCTCCCAAATCATCCCACCCTCTTCCTTTCCCACAGAGTCCAAAAGACTATTCTATACATCTATGTCTCTTTTGCTGTCTCGCATACAGGGTTACCATTACCATCTTTCTAAATTCCATGAGTTTGAGTGAACTCCGGGAGTTGGTGATGGACAGGAAGGCCTGGCGTGCTGCAATTCATGGGGTCACAGAGAGTTGGACATGACTGAGCGACTGAAGTGAACTGAACTGAAGCTATCATAAGCATGGTTTCTTACCAGATTGAGAAAGCACTTTCTACATAAAAGGCCTTTATGCAAAATGCAAAAGCAAATAAACAGGATTTATATGTACATTAATATTGCATGGTTAACACTGCATGTGAACACCAGAATTCAGCATTTTATATTTTCCATATTAGAATATATATCACACTTCATTTTTTTAAAAAAATGTTCATTTTCTGTCTCTCCTTATAAATGTTATGATCTGCGTGGAAATAGATCAACAGATTTTGTAAAAGCAGAGAACTGAGCATCACATGTCATGCTGAATGGTGTGCAGTTTACAACACTGACAGTTTCCTGAAAAGTTTATTGACAGCTTTTTTATTTTTTTTCATGCCTAAAACTCTAAGCAAATTTTATTTTCTCCAGCTTTCCTTTAATTTGTACTTCCTCTCACTTTATTTTAGAGCATTATTATAGAGAGATATGCTGAACAAATCCACTTTTCTATTTACTATGAAGTGAGAACCTTACAAGACAACATTGTATGATTGTCCTCCCCTGCAATAATCAATACATTAAAAAGGAGGAGATTCCATACAAGGAAACTTAAACAATCAATGAAATGCATTCCCAAGCAACAATCATGTGAGGGAGGCACTGCAATTTGATTAGTGACCTTTTCATTCCATGTAGAGATAACCTTTATTGATATCATTAATGAGATGAAATCCTGCTTTGATGCTGCGCTTTTAAGCACAGAGCTTGGTATTGATTGAGAAGCAAGATCTGAGATTTTGTTAGTGTCGAGCTGTTTACAGAGACAAGAGGTACATTCCTCTCCCTCCTTTTCTCCAATCTCTGAAGTAATTTTGTTTTTTATTTTTTTTTTACCAGCAGCTAACAAAGAGGAGAAACCAAGGACATTTTCTTATGTCTGGTCTTTTGCTATCTACACAAAGCTACTTAAGTCAAAGAGCAGTGTCTGGCTGCTCAGAAGGATAGAGGCATTAGTGTGATATAAGTGCAACCCTCTTCTGTTATTTTATTTTTAAAGATATCTCATGATATTTCTCCTCGTTAAAACTTTTCTTTCTTTTTCCTTAGGCTAAGACCCTTTATTTTTATTTTGCATTGGAGTGGAATTGCTTTACAATGTTGTTAGTTTCTGCGGTAC
Organism: Bos taurus; assembly: GCF_002263795.3. Classification (NCBI taxonomy): domain Eukaryota; kingdom Metazoa; phylum Chordata; class Mammalia; order Artiodactyla; family Bovidae; genus Bos; species Bos taurus. Next base: position 100,638,331 of record NC_037333.1, read on the forward strand.
AGCTAAATGAATCAGCTATGTGTATGCCTATACAGCCTTCCTATTGAAGCTCCCTCCCACACCAACTCCCACATCACCCCTCTTGTTGTTGTTCAGTCGCTCAGTCATGTCTGACTCTTTCTCCTTGCAACCCCATGGACTGCAGCATGCCAGGCTTCCCTGTCCATCACCAACTCCCGGAGCCTACTCAAACTCATGCCCATTGAGTCGCTAATGCCATCCAACCATCTCATCCTCTGTTGTCCCCTTCTCCTTCTGCCTTCACTCTTTCCCAGCATCAGGCAAAGCATCTCATCCTTCTAAGTCACCACAGAACACTGAGCTGAGCTCCTGTGCTCTACAGCAGCTTCCCATTTTTCAATTCAGAAAGCCTACAATACTCTTATACGTGTTTACATTTAAACAAACCAGGTACACTTAATTGTTGTCCTGTAAAAGGCATTATCGTGGGGGAGGATCTGGAGATTTTTGTCTTTTGGCACAAATGCCTGACTATCTTTGAAAGATTTCATCTGCATCTGCTTCCATATCATAAAATAGAATATTTGTTTGACCATTTAATGAATGACTGATCAGGAATCAAGCATTAAGTTTTAATTCCTGAGCTAATGTTTAAATTAAAGTCCACTCTTAAGTTGAATGCCCGATACATTCTAGACGAGAAGTTTAGTAAAAACTTGCCATGGCTTAAAATGTGCTTTTAACCTTAATTTGGTGATACTGGTGTCAGAATAATTCTGTTTATGGTGTATGAGTTTGACTGTGTAGTGAGTACAATATTAGAACATGCTTGTGAGTGGAATTATGAAGTTTGATTGATTTGTTGACTAACTTCAGAGCACCTAAGTGCCATGTATGGATTCAGGATGGATAATTAATATTTAGCAAGTAAATGCTAGGAAAAAAATGAATCGAGAGTTTTTTTTTAAGGTATGGATGTACAAAGATTTTTGAGGAAGGAATAGAAAAATTCTTAAGGGTAAGAATATTTTCATATTCTCTTAGGTCTCCAAACACAATCCTAGTTTAAATAAAGAGCTGTGGGCATCTGCTTTTTTTTTTTTTTTTTAATTATTATTAGCAAGCTTCTTATATATTAAGACAATGCAATTAAATTTAAAAATTACTATGTAGTTTCAGAGGGACAAAACTTAGCAAAATAACTATGAAAGATCATGGAAATAGGCAGTAAGAAGAGATTTGAAAATTGAATTCTAGGTGTCAAGAGAGAAACCAGTTTTTCAAATGGAAAGTACAGTTTTTAAAAAGTCAGTGGCCACTGTCATTGAAAACGTGAAATCTCATGTACAGCATAGTCCTTTAGTGATGAAATGTTGAGAACAGAGCAGAGATAGTTTTACACTCAAGAGCACAGGTTGTTTTTAGTCTTGGGGTGACTTTTATTTCTGTCAGTATCAGCTTGGTTTTTTCCCACCCTTAATGACTTACAGATTACAGTTTGTGCAAACATTAAACACGTTGATTTGCTGTACTTTACTGTTGAGTCAGATGTCTTGTTCTTTGCAATCTATTTTCAGCCTAAAATAATATCAACAATGGAAATGCAGAATCAAAATACTTAAAGCCCTGAAGGGAGAATCCATCTAAATAATGTCCCCATTTCTTAATTCTGAATATTGTGATTCATCCATCTTTTATATATAAAAGAAGGAAGTGGAGAATGAGCTAGGATCTGGGAATTGGAAAAGTCAATAGAGATAAAGAAAGACAAGAAAGGAGTGAATAATAAAATTATTATAAGAAGGTTTTGGAATTGATTGCACTTGTTCAAATGTCTGGGAGCTTCCCAGGTAGCACTAGTGATAAAGAACCTGCCTGCCAATGCAGGAGGCATAAGAGATTTAGATTCAATTCCTGGGTCAGGATGATCCCCTGGAGGAGGGCCTGGCAACCCACTGCAGTATTCTTGCCTGGAGAATCCCCCTGGACAGAGGAGCCTGGCGGGCTACAGTCCACAGAGTCGCAAAGAGCTGGACACCACTGAAGTGACTTAGCATGCATGTAAGTGTCAGGAGTGCAGTTTAACACAAAGAACCCCTTGCTCCTTGGCCCCTGCAGAATCTCTTGGTCATTTAAACAGAATCGTACCTTTTAAATCAGTAGTGTGCAGATCCTTGCCCCTTAAAGTATAACCCTCTGACCAGCAGCATCATCTGGGATGTGTAAGAAAATCAGATTCTCAGGTTTCCACCCTCTCCCTAGGGCCAGAATCAGAATCTGTATTTTCAGGCGGATCTGCAGGTGATCATATGTTGCTAAGATTGAGAAGAACAGTCATGCCTGGCCCAGCATCTACTGGCAGAGTGTGCACTTGTCCCTTTGTAACCAGAGACCACAAACAGAGAAACACAGCGTGTGAAAAACAGAAGAAAAATCTCCCAGGATGAAAGCATAAATCAGAGGAAACATAAAATTCTCCACTTATGCCAAGTGCTTCCCGCTAGGCTAAGAGTTCCTGCGTCCCTAAGGTCACTCATTAGCTCTAACTTGAAAAAAACAAACCACGTGGGATTCACTTGCCTTTTATGGCTTCTCAACATCAAACGAAAACTTTCTCATAAATTTCACATTTAATAAATAATCTCAAATAGTGTGTTTATCCTTGTCAGCTCAAGTCTTCAGGTAATAATATTTTAATGTTTTGGTTTTCACTAAATTTTTTTTCTCTAGGTTGCACCACTTTCAACTGTCTATTTCCATGTAGATGTGTGCATGCATGCTAAGTCGCTTCAGTCATGTCCAACTCTGAGCGACCCTGTGGTTGCCATGGGTAGCCCACCAGGCTCCTCTGCCCATGGGATTCTCCAGGCAAGAATATTGGAGTGGGTTGCCATGCCCTCCCCCAGGGGATCTTCCCAACCCAGGGATTGAACCCATGTCTATTGTGTCTCCTGCATTGGCAGGCAGTTCTTTATTACTAGAGCCACCTGGGAAGCCCCTTCCATGTAGATAGGTGCTTTATTTTCTTTCAAATTTTCATATGTGTGTTGGTAATGTATGTGTTATGTGACCAGGATACATAAACACACATGATACATAAGCACATTCATATGAATGCTTCATCCTCTTCATTACATGATGTAAGACTATACAATTTCTGTCATTCCTATGGAGGAGAAAAGTGAAAGTGAAAGCCACTCAGTCGTATCCGACTCTTTGTGACCCCACGGACTCTACAGTCCATGAAATTCTCCAGGTCAGGATACTGAAGTGGGTAGCCTTTCCCTTCTCCAGGGGATCTTCCCAACTCAGGGATTGAACCCAGGTCTCCCAAATTGCAGGAGGATTCTTTACCAGCTGAGCCACAAGGGAAGCCCAAGAATACTGGAGTGGGTAACCTATGCCTTCTCCAGCAGATCTTCCCGACCCAGGAATCAAACTGGGGTCTCCTGCATTGCAGGTGGATTCTTTACCAACTGAGCTATAAGGGAAGCCCATGGAAGAGGAAGAAGGGTTATCTGTATAGGCTGAAAGCCCTGGAGACTTAGAGCATCTCTGGAGACTTAGAGCATCTCAGCAACAACAAAACCAACTGGAGTACCTGAGAGGGAGGAAGAAAAGGGGCATCTGCTCTTCAGCCAGTCGACTGCAAGGCGGGGCAAGTTATTAAAGAAGAAAGAAAACATATTTTCAAATTTTAGTATTATGCTTTAGCCATGGCAGTTATAACATTTCTAGCTGTTGTTAACAAATGTCAAATATGACTGGAGAGAGAAAGAGAGGCTCTTCCCAAACTATGATATGTAGGAATTAAATTTCTGTTATCCTTGTTTTTGTTGGGCAAATGATTCTCTGATGTGTGAACCGGAGAATACAGTACATGTTTGTATATAAGGCTGCAGTGCTTACATTATCAACTTTTGTTTATAACTAGGCCCTTGGAAGTACTGTTGAGGAAAGGAATTGGTCTAAATTTGAAAATCTTAAGACATTTCTGCGGGTACAATCAAAGAAACATACCGACTCCTAAAGAAATGTCCGGACATCTTTGCTTTGAAGGAAAGATAAACAGTGTTCTTACAAGGTGGGAAAAGTGTCAAAGAGATTCATGCTCACAGGCTCAGAGAAAAGAGATTGTTTAGATGTGCAGGCCTTGTTAACCATGAGCAAAGTGAAATGAGTTGGCATGACAACCTGCAAACATGCTCTAGCAAAATAGTAACAGTAAAAAAGTAAATAATTAAAAACAAAGGAAGGAAGATGAAAACAAATGAAACTAGCCTGTCAAATATAGATTGAAAAAATTACCAAGATAAGATAAAAATGAGATAGAAATCTGAAGTCCTCCTTGAGTACCCAATGTTATACATTATGAAAGAAAATACATTATCTAAAAAACCCCCATGAATTCCATAGATGTGAACTCAATGATAAAACAACAGAAAAAAAATGCTTAGAGTTGAGGAGGCAAACTGAGAACTTTAACAAGACTCTTATAAATCTAACAGATAAATTGGAATCAAGAAAGACAGAACTACAGATGAGATCACTGGCATGAAGGAAATGCTTGAAATAATTGTGACAAAAGCAGAGGGAAGATACAGAATTTAGAATAATTAGCAAAAAGATGATAGAAGAAGGAAAAATAGGTATCTCTGAAGGGTGAAAACCAATGAATGGAAAGGAAAAATATTTTAAAACATATTGAAAGAAGAAAAGAATAAGAGTATCTTGGTCTGCAGATTGAATGGGTCCATCAAGTTGACGTAAAACAGGATATCCAAACATAACCTGTTGTCTAGCATTAAGGGAAAAAGAAGAATTCTACTGTCATCCCGATAATAAAATAAAATCAAGTTGCATAGAAAGGGAAAAATAAACAACACAGGCTTACCTCTGACATCTTCATAGAGATTGTGAGTGCCAGGAGATACTGGAGGATAATAAGTGATACCAATGAAAATATATCCACCAAGCTGCTGTAGGAGTATATTCTCAATGATATAATACCTATCTGCCTTCCTGGAAAAAAAAAATTACTCAAGTGTGGATTTTGTGAAACCAAAATCAAAAACTCAAGAATGGGAATGTATGATAAAATTCTCACAGTGACACTGAATTAATTTAACTCTAGGACTAGGGCTTCCCAAGTGGCTCAGTGGTAGAGAATCTGCAGCTAAGCAGGAGACATGTGTTTGATCTCTGGGTCGGGAAGACCCCCTGGAGAAGAAAATGGCAACCCACTCCAGTATTCTTGCCCGGCAAAACCCATGGACAGAGGAGCCTGGCGGGGTTCAGTCCATGGGGTTGCAAAGATTTGGACATGACTGAGCAACTGAACACACACACACACGCACACACACTTATTTACAGAACAGAAGATATAGCATCATTTTACTATTTTTGAGATATTTATATGTACTTAAAAATGTAGGAAAAGATGGGAAAGGCAATGGAAGTATAAGTAATAATTGCCCATAATATTAAACCTGCGAGCCCAATTATGTTGTGAGGAATTGAAATATATGATTAAATAAATAAAATATATACTCTGTGTGTGTGCATATGTAATATATCTTTAATTTTTTTCCCCTAGCTATGTCTGGCAAGACGGTAGAAGCAATGGTATGAGTGTTTGGCATGTTTTGTTTTTTTTTTCGAGAGTTTTTCTTGATGTGGACCATTTTTAAAATCTCTATTGAACTTTTACAATTTTGTTTCTGTTTTACATTTTGGTTTGTTTGGCCACAAGCCATGTGGGATCTTCGTTCCCTGGCCAGGAATTGAACTTGCACTCCCTGCATTGGAAGGTGAAGTCTTAACCATTGGTCCACTGGGGAAGTCCCATGGCATATGGTTTCTAAATGCTGTTTTCCATTAAGACAAATCAAGGAGAGAAGACTCATTTGAGTCTGGGACAGGGGACATATAACTAAGCCTGAAACATTTTGTCCCAGAAATAAGAACGTGCTCAAAGAATGATAGTGACATAAAAAAGGACAGAGGATCTGGGCTGAAAGGGCTCCTACTGGCCACATTTGGAATAATTTCAATATTAAAATATATAATAATTGAATAAAATAAAAATCCATGAGTTTATTTTAATATAAATAAGTAAATACATACATACATAGATGGGATGGGAAAGCTCTCTTTTACAATAAAATGGCAGCTAATATAGAAATAATCAATGGGTGCTAAAAACTGCTGTGTAAGAGTATGATAAGAAAATGGATCAAATTTCATCAATTTCAGAACAACCTGATGTCATGTGATTCTTTTTTTTTTTTTGGAGTATAGTTGTGTTTTTTTGTTTTTTTTTTTTGGAGTATAGTTGTTTTACAATGTTTTCATTTCTCCTGTACAGCAAAGTGAATCGGCTATACATATGCATGTATCTCCTCTTTTTTGAATTTTCTTCCCATTATGTGCCTCTTGCTATGACGTGTTGAAAACATCACTTCCCTGACATTTCTGCTAAGAATGTATAACCTGAATCTAATACTAAGGAAATGTGAGGCAAATCCAAGCTTGGAGACAGTCTATAAAATAATTTGCTGTACCCTTAAAAATTTTAAGATGTATAAAGACAAAGATTGAGGAAATGTTCCAAATTAAAGGAATCCATAGAAAAAGAACACTGAATGCAATGGGTGACTATGGACTGGATCCTGAACTAGAGAAAGAGTAGCTCTAAAGGACATTAGTGGGACAATTTAAAAATGTGAATGTGAACTGTGGATTAGATAATAATATTGTTTGATGTTAAATTTCATAATTTTTAGAACTGTAGGGAAGTGATATAAGAAAATACCCTTGCTCTTAGGAAGTTCACACTGTGCACTGCTAAAGGGCACATTGTCTCCAACTCACTCTCAGTGAGTCAGAGAAAAAGTCATATGCCTATACAGAGATTGGTAGATAGAAATCGATAAACTGGGGTAGAGGGTATATAGGTTTTGTTTGCAGTATTCTTACAGTCTTTCTGTGAGTTTGAAATTGTGCTGAAATAAAAAGTGTTGTTGTTCAGTCGTGTCCAACTCTTTATGACCTCATGGACTGCAGCATGCCAGGCTTCCCTGTCCCTCGCCATCTGCTGGAGTTTGCCCAAATTCATGTCCGTTGAATTGGTAATGCCATCCAACCACCTCATCCTCTGTCATTCTCTTCTCCTTACAAACACCGAATAATGACTCATATCTCTATTATAGCCCTTCCACCTTTGCACAGCTATTTCTATAACTATATCTCTCTGAGTAGAAACAGGAATCTTCAAAGTTTTTCACTGATTGGCGAATTCCAATACATATATGTCTCATTCATATATTTATAAACTACACATATGCCACACACCCAATACTTCTAACACTTCATTGAAATACCACAGGTCTCTGTCCTTGTTCAGCTTTGCTAGTTACACTCACTCTTTCTGATCATCTCATCTACCCATGTCTTTAAATGTTGTCTACTTGTCAATAACAAATGGAGTTTAAAGAATAAAAACACTCTAGCATTTCACCAACAAAGTCCAGTGACATCTCTCTCTTTGACTGAAATATATATTCTTTCATAAGAAAGTATTACTAACATAGATGATGATAGATTCATTGAATAATATCAGGAAAGAAATCAAAGTTGAAGTTTATTGAAAAACCAAAAGACTTGATAATTTCCAGGATAAAGATATAAAGAATCTACTAAGATTAGAAAGAAAAATAAAATTATTTTCTCAGTAAGTGAAAACTGCGAGTAATTATCTTACCAGTTCAATAACTGCTGGCTAAACTGGCCTGTGGGACTACTTTTTCACTGTAGAACTATGGGGAATACTCATTGACATTTGTAATCTCAAATAAGGATGCGGGGATTAATAGATTCAACAATGTGTTGATTAAAATGAAGGAAATTTCAGGGGATAATTTTTTATGAAGATGGATCTATTCAAGTATGGTTTTTTATTGCTTAGTGGTCATATAGTGATGAAAAATACAGTATTCATATCTGAAACAGACAAATCCTCACACAAAAACAGTGCTTGAGAAGTATTCAAATAAGCAATTCTTGAGCATTTGATAAAACAGAGGAATGGGTAGTAGGGAAGTCAATTTACATGAGATTGTTTAATGGCGGCTTCTTCCACATTGATGAGGTTAGGATCCTTGGTATGATTCATTCAAATCGGTAAACGTTGGTTAGGCACTCATTTTGTTAAGCTTCTTGACTGCCAGTAAAATATCATTGCATTTATTTTTTGTAGCCACCTGAGAAGTTGTGTAAGTCCAAGTTATTAAGAATGGAGGAGAGAAATTTATGATGATTAAAGAAGACATATGTGTAATTATGTTGGCTTGCTTGTCTCTAAAGGTAAACACATTTTAATAATTTCAAAAATTGAGGTAAATAAGGAAAGTGTTTACCTTTTGAAAACCAGATTTGTAGATATACATATGTATGTATGTGTGCAGATGTAGATAGTTGCATGGACGAATGTATAGACCATCTGGTTGGATGTACTACAACTGTTGATTCTTAATAATAGAATTTGTGAGGGTTAAGATGGTAGAAACATTAAATTTTACATTATATTCATCTTCATTATTTTTTGTTCAGTTTGGTCACTTAGTCATGTCCGACTCTTTGGGACCCAATGGACTGCAGCCTTCCAGGCTTTCCTGTCCATCACCAACTCCCATAGCTTATTCAAACTCATGTCCATCTAGTTGGTGATGCCATCCAACCATCTCATCCTCTGTCATCCCCTTCTCCTCCTGGCTTCAATCTTTCCCAGCATCAGGGTCCTTACCAATGAGTCAGTTCTTCTCATCAGGTGGACACAATGTTGGAGATTCAGCTTCAGCATCAGTCCTTCCAATGAATATTCAGGACTGATTTCCTTTAGGATTCACTGGTTTGATCTTCTTGCAGTCCAAGGGACCCTCAAGAGTCTTCTCCAATACCACAGTTCAAAAGCATCAATTCTTTGATGCTCAGCTTTCCTTATAGCCCAACTCTCACATCCATACATGACTAATGAAAAAATCATAGCTTTGACTATACAGACCTTGTTGGCAAAGTAATGTCTCTGCTTTTTAATATGTTGTCTAGGTTTGTCATGGCTTTTCTTCCAAAGAGCAAGTGTCTTTTCACTTCCTGGCTGTAGTCACCATCTGGAGTGATTTTGGAGCCCCCCAAAACTGTAGTGATTTTGGAGCCCCCCCCCCCAAATTAAAGTCTCTCACTGTTTCCATTTTTTTCCCCATCTATTTGCCATGAAGGGATGGGACTGGATGCCATGATCTTTGTTTCCTGAATGTTGAGTTTTAAGCAGCTTTTTGACTGTCCTCTTTCACTTTCATCAAGAGGTTCTTTAGTTCCTCTTCACATTCTCCCATAAGGGTGGTGTCATCTGCATATGGTAAGCTTAATGATATTTCTCCTGGCAATCTTGATTCCAGCTTGTACTTCATCCAGCCTGGAATTTTGCATGATGTACTCTGAGTATAAGTTAAATAAGCAGGGTGACAGTATACAGGCTTTGCATACTCTTTTCCCAATTTTGAACCAGTCCATTGTTCCATGTCTTATTCTAACTGTTGCTTCTTGGCCTGCATACAGATTTCTCAGGAGGCAGGTAAGGTGGTCTGGTATTCCCATCTGTTGAAGAATTTTCCACAGTTTGTTCTGATCCACACAGTCAAAGGCTTTAGCATAGTCAATGAAGCAGAAGTAGATATTTATCTGGAATTTTCTTGCTTTTTCGATGATCCAGTGGATGTTGGCAATTTGATCTCTGGTTCCTCTGTCTTTTCTAAATACAGCTTGAACATCTGGAAGTTCTGAATTCACGTACTGTTGAAGCCTCACTTGGAGAATTTTGAGCATTAGTTTGCTAGCGTGTGATTGAGTGCAATTGTGCAGTAGTTTGAACATTCTTTGGCATTCCCTTTCTTTGGGATTGGAATGAAAACTGACCTTTTCCAGTCCTGTGGCCACTGCTGAGTTTTCCAAATTTGCTGGCGTATTGAGTGCAGCACTTTAACTGCATCATCTTTTAGATCTGAAATAGCTCAACTGGAATTCTATCACCTCCTCTAGCTTTGTTCGTAGTGATGCTTCCTAAGCCACATTTGACTTGGTACTCCAGGATGTCTGGCTCTCGGTGAGTGATCACACCATTGTGGTTATCTGGGTCATTAAGATCTTTTTTGTATAGTTCTTCTGTGTATTCTTGCCACCTCTTCTTAATATCTTCTGCTTCTATTAGGTCCGTACTGTTTCTTTCCTTTACTGAGCCCGTCTTTGCATGAAATATTCCCTTGGTATCTCTAATTTTATTGAAGAGATATCTAGTCTTTCCCATTCAATTGTTTTCCTCTATTTCTTTGCATTGATCATTAATAATCATTGATATATAAGGAAATATGTTATTTATGCATTGGAAAGGAATCAAAATACTATGGGGAAAAAGTCTGACTTCCTTGTATTTGTTGGCCTTGAATCTTGAGGTCCAATGTCAAAGAATTGATGGGCACTTTGTTTTTATAGTTTTCTGAACCATGCTCATGTATCTAGGAACTTGTCAAGGACTACAGCGCAGGGAGGAGCCTTCTCTATTTATTTCCAACACTCTGTCTTGTAAATGTGGATTCATTCTTTCCTTGTTAAAAGTGACGGTGTCAGGAAGCAACTCTACACTTCTGAGAAAAATCTGTTCTTCTGTATAAATTCAGTGGTTTGGGGAGCCCAAAGAAGCTTAATATTTAAAAACTATTAAGCACTAGGTGGTTCAACATTTTGTATCTGATGACTTTTCCCATAAGAAAATCCTAATAGTCCTCCTATTATGCCCTAAAAAATAAAATGTTTCCCCACTGTCTATGTTTTTATTCTGGAAAATCTTTAAAAAAAATCATAATTGTGGTTACCAGTGCAGTTGTTTCTTCAATAACTGGCTGTTTTAGTATTTTTATGATGCAACAGATCTTTAGTCCTCATAGATGAATAAACCTTAAACAAATATAAAACATATGGGAGATAATTATCTCAGAGGATAGTCCAACTTCATATCTGAAATAACCCCTGATGTACTCAAACTAAATCCTCTCATTTTTTAAATAGGAGAAAACTAAGCCCCAGTGTAGTCAATTGTTTTGTCCAAGGTTGGAAACCTAATTAATTGTGGCTGATATCTCCTGTCTGTACCTGAGAATGTTTACTTCCTGTGCTATGCTCACCCTTCCTTTTGTCCAGCTTAGTAAGGAACTTTGCCATATAATAAAGGATAGTTTCATCTAAGAAAAAAAAAAAATCTAAGAAAAAAAATGGATTTTTTTCATCTAAGGAAAAAAAATGGATTGAGATTCTACTCAATTTGGTGTTATTAATATTGATTCTGTTATGGTTAATGCATTGAAAAATAAGGCCTGTGCTTATTTTGAAATAATCAAAATAGCTCAGGGCACCCATCGAGACTAATATCTTTATATTTTATAGCAAAAATGTGTATGTGAATACATTACTTTTTATGGGATACCAGATACTGGTCTCTTAGATGGTTAAGAATCCACCTGCAATGCAGGAGACCTGGGTTTGATCCCTGGGTTGGGAAGAGCCCCTGGAGAAGGGAAGGCTACCTACAACAGTATTCTTGCCTAGAGAATTCCATGGACAGAGGAGTCTGGTGGGTTATAATCCATGGGGTTTCAAAGTTGTATACAACTGAGCGACTAACACTACTATTACTAAACACTGTATACTTGCTGTCTGTTACTGTCTTAAAATGAAGTGTAATTTTTATTGTTCGACATCATTTTTTAATACAATAAACTATGGAACTAAAAGGATTATTATATCCCAAATGGTTCAGTTGATCTGACCCTTGTATACGTATTTGAATACCTTGTCCAAGTTGTATAAAAATTTTTTTTTCAATCTTGACTCACTTTAAGAGCCAGTTACTTTAAAACCAATGACCTCATTTTTGATAATATCATCATCTGAAAGACGATGCAAACCTCTAGGTAGGATGGTGTATATCCAGGTTTGTCTATAAGAGCCTTAGTTTTTATCTGCTATCCCACTGTAATTAATCAATGCCTCTTTTTAATATAAAAGAGTCAAGTTTTGGATAGTGAACTATATGGTTATCCTACCTGTAGTAGCTGCAAAATATGCTAGAGAAGGAATTCCCTCCTCCAACTTTAAGGCAAATCTCAGCATTTTTTTTCCTGTTTGAGCTGTCTGCCCCTTTCTGTTTTCAGTGTCTCAAGAGTTTTGCCTCTTCCCTTCTAGACTCATTGAAGCTGATTTGTCTTTCAAACTGCATTGTACTCAAAACTCAGTATTTGATTCGATTGAACTAGGATATCTGCCAAGTCGACTTTCATTTTGGTTTCAAATGGCTATCCTTCTATAGAGTGTGAATAAATCTTTCAGGCTTAAAATGATTAGATTATCAAGAGGAACTTGATGAAGGTTCTGTGCTTTTGCAGGGAGCAAAACATACAGTTTCATAGACACAATGCAAATATAATTCTTTGTGTGTTGTATGCCGTGTTTATTCACTCAATGACTTCCTGAAGCTCTTTGAGCTGTAGCCCCCAGGCTCTGCTGTCCATGGGATTTTTCAGGCAAGAATACTGGAATGGGTTGCCATTTCATTCTCTAGGGGATATTCCTGAACCAGGGGTTGAACCCATGTCTCCTGTATTGCAGGCGGGTTCTTTACCCTATTGAGCTATTGGGGAAGCCCATTGTTTGTGTTGAATTTCAAATCTGAACATGCTTATAACTAAAAAATCTAAACAGTCTGCCTAAGTAAGGAATCTTCTAAGATCCTGCCAAAGTATATTCCAGTCTCTTCAATCCTAGTCACCAAAGTTTAAAAAGGTGTCCAAAATCTATGATCTCCTAAAAGGGATGGACAATTCAGCGTAAAAAATATGATATTGTAGCCATGGGAACATGAGTTCAAATTCTATCACTCTTCTAAGTTTGGTGCCTCGGCTTATTAATCAGCAAATGGATAGAATTTATAAAAAATGTTTTTTGTATAATAAGGATTTACATTTTCATGCACATCTAACACTGTATACATTTTTCTGTAATGATTTTATGGACATTTTGGGAGTAAGTTTGTCTATCCTATATCTTCCTACCTATGGAACAATTTCAATATCTTTTGAGATCATCTCTGTCTTTCCGTCCCTCCAGACCATCACAATGTCTTACAGTGGTATAGTAGTGTCCTCTTAAGTCGTCCTTTAGATCACTTGTTCCTAAATTCTTTTTCTACTTAGCAGTCTAAAACCAAAATAGCCAATGTTTAAAATCCTTTAGTAGCTACCCACAACCTTCAGGATAAAGCCTAGGTTCCTGACTCTGGCTTTTGTCTGTATTTCTTTCTGCATATTTTACCCATTACGGTATGTTATTCATTCTACCTTCCAGCTCTGTAGAACTACTTGAAGTGGCCCAACTCTATCCTTATCTCCTGCCTGAAATGTTAGTCTTTTTCCTTTCCTGATGCACTCAAAGTATTTCTTGGTTGCCCCTCCTCAAGGAAACCTTTGGTCATGTCCCTTCTTATAGTGCCACGTGTGTTCATGCTCAGTCGCTCAGTCATGTGCAACTCTTTGAGACTTCATGGACTGTAGCCCACCAGATTCCTCTCCCTATGGGATTTTCCAGGCACAAATACTGGAGTGGGTTTCCATTTCCTTCTCCAGGGGATCTTCCTAACTCAGGGGTCAAACCAGCATCTCCTGTATTGGCAGATGGATTATTTTTTAACTACCGAGCCATCAGGGAAGCCCTCCATTGTGTTCTCTTATAATTCAGTGTTAATTTCCCAATAGTCAGTAGACTTCTTTCACCTCCAAGATTCCCTATGTTGGATTTTGTATTTTTCTTTATACTCAAACATTGCACACTATATGAACTTAATAAATACAGGCTTCAATAAACTGAAGAAAATAAAGAAGTAAAGAAAGGAAGAGAGACCTTATTTCCCTAGGGAATTCTGTATTCTGGATACAGAAATATTATCATACCATGATATAACAAGGGATTATTATAGAGACCTCATCAGTTCAGTTCAGTTCAGTTACTCAGTCGTGTCCAACTTTGTGACCCCATGGACTGCAGCATGCCAGGCTTCCCTGTCCATCATCAACTCCCGGAGCTTGCTCAAACTCATATCCAATGAGTCGGTGATGCCATCCAACCATCTCATCCTCTGTCATCCCCTTCTCCTCCCTCCTTCAATCTTTCACAGCATCGGGGTCTTTTCCAATGAGTCAGTTCTTCACATCAGGTGGACCAAGTATTGGAGCTTCAACTTTAGCATCAGTCCTTCCAATGAATATTCAGGACTGATTTCCTTTAGGATGGACTAGTTGCATCTCCTTGCAGTCCAAGGGACTCTCAAGAGTCTTCTCTAACACCGCAGTTCAAAAGTATCAATTCTTCGACACTCAGCTTTCTTTATGGTCCAACTCTCACATTCATACATGACTACAGGAAAAACCATAGCTTTGACTAGAAGGGCCTTTGTCAGAAAAGAACTGTCTCTGCTTTTTAATATGCTGTCTAGGTTTGTCATGGCTTTTCTTCCAAGGAGCAAGTGTCTTTTCATTTCATGACTGGAATCACCATTTGCAGTGATTTTGGAGCCCAAGAAAATAAAGTCTGTCACTGTTTGCATTGTTTCCCCATCTATTTGCCATGAAGTGATTGGACCAGATGTCAAGATCTTTGTTTTCTGAATTTTGAAAGCCAGCTTTTTCACTCTCCTCTTTCACTTTCATCAAGAGGCTCTTTAGTTCTTCTTCACTTTCTGCTGTAAGGGTGGTGTCTGCATATCTGAGGTTATTGATGTTTCTCCTGGCAATCTTGATTCCAGCTTGTGCTTCATCCCGTCCAGCATTTCGCATAATGTACTCTCCAGGTAAGTTAAATAAGCAGGGTGACAATATACAGCCTTGAGGTACTCCTTTCCCAATTTGGAACCAGTCCATTGTTCCATGTCTGGTTCTAACTGTTGCTTCTTGACCTGCATACAGATTTCTCAGGAGGCAGGTAAGATGGTCTGGTATTCCCATCTGTTGAAGAATTTTCTACAGTTTGTTGTGATCCATACAGTCAAAGGCTTTGGCATTGTCAATAAAGCAGAAGTACATTTTTTTTTGGAACACTCTTGCTTTTTCTATGATCCAAATGATGTTGGCCATTTGATCTCTGGTTCCTCTGCCTTTTCTAAATCCAGCTTGAACATCTGGAAGTTCTTGGTTCTAATACTGTTGAAGCCTGGCTTGGAGGATTTTGAGCACTACTTTGCTAGCATGTGAGATGAGTGCAATTTCGCGGTAGTTTGAACATTCTTTGGCATTCCCTTTCTTTGGGATCGGAATGAAAATTGACCTTTTCCAGTCCTGTGGCCACTGCTGAGTTTTCCAAATTTGCTGACGTATTGAGTGCAGCACTTTCACAGCATCATCTTTTAGGATTTGAAACAGTTCAGCTGGAATTCCATCACCTCCACTAGCTTTGTTCGTAGTGATGTTTCCTAAGGCCAACTTGACTTCAGACTCCAGGATGAGAGACCTCATGACTTAGCATAAAACCTTGTCGAAAGAAAGCAATAAAAAATATTTGTAGCTTTGATTTATTGACTAAATAAGTGACACCTATGTATTTAGATTAATATTTAATCTTAGTCCATAAGAAAATGGCATTTTTTTCCAACAGTTATTTATATGATGCTATTTTCCATTTAGTGGCAACAGTGTTCTGGCAAGGGATTTTCTCTACATCATTGTGTCCCAGGGGACAACTGCTGTGTGTGTGCTTGGGAAAAATCATTTTCTTCCTAACAAGGAATCCCCCTGTGTTTGCCCACCATCACATTAGCATGTTTCTTTTTTAAAGAAATTTTTTTATGTGGACCATTTTCTAAAATTTGTTATTGAATCTGTTACAATATTACTTCTTATTTATTTATTTAACTTCTTTTTTATGTTTTTTTTTTTTTTTTTTTGAGCAGAGCCATGAGGCATGTGGGATCTAGGTCCCCAGTCAGGAATTGAACCCACACCCCTTACATTGGAAGGCAAAGTCTTAACCACTGGCCCATCAGGGAAGTTTCCCTTTCAGTACCTTTCTGATGTGACTGGACCCAGCGTGTGTTGAGCCAGTCTCATCGTCCCACAGTGCATCTGAGCCCCAGGACCCAGAGGCTGACTCACTAGAACAGGTAATTAGGAAGCAGTAGGAGAGGAGATGGAGGCAATCCAATTCACAGCTCACTGGAGAGCTCTGAATCAGTGTGGAGGAGGACTGAGATGGTGGATGAGATTATCTGTGAGCTCAGCTCTCTAAAATTACTTAGTCTTCCCCCTTTTCATTTAGAAAACATGTGTTGTGAATGCAAAGATTTAGCTTCTTCTCCTGAAGAGTTGGCAGCTGAGAGCAGTTTCTTGAAACCACCTGGAAAGGATAGAATTTGTTGTCGGATATCTGCTGTTTAAATAAAGGCAGTTACTGTAGAGTTTAGGAAACAAAGGAAATATCCAGAAGCTCTCAGGACCTTCTAGCAAATATAATCCCATACCTAGTCTGGTGCATGTATCCATAAAGGATATCCTGGCAAGTCAGAGGTATACTCTGGCCTTTGTGTTAGGAAAATTTAAGGGCTTAGAGTCCCCTTGTGTAGGTACAGTTACATACCTAGAGCCCAACAGGGGCTCTTTATTTCTGAGATGCCTAGCTGCTGAGCCACGAGGAGATTTTCAGGGTTCCATCAGTTGTAAAGGTGGGTTGTCTTTGCCCTCATGCTTGTGGACTTAGGTTAGATGCTTGTTGAATGAAGAGTAGTAACCCAGGCAGGACTATAAATAATTCATTCAAGAAATGTTGATCAAAGACTTATTTTATAGTCGACACTGTTCTGAACACTGGGAATGATGAGGTTTAAAAGAGCCTAAATCTTATTGTTCTGATCTTATTTGTAACTTCTGATACATTTCTGATAATATTTTATAATTAAGTTTATAAAACTTATTCTATTTGTTTTAAATCAGACAATAATTGCTTCACAAAATATTTTTTGTTTCTGCCAGACAGCAACTCAAATCAATCGTAGCTATATACATGTATATATATACACATAACTATATATGTGTATATATATCCCCTCCCTCTTGAACCTTCTTCCCACCCATCTAGGTCATACAGAGCACCAGACTGTGCTCCCTGCATTATATAGCAGGTTATTCTAGAAGAGATACAGTGAACATATTTAAACTAATTGAATGAATGAATAACTAAAAAAGAACCAAAGATAATTTTGGATAGTGGTAAGTGCTGTGAAGAAAAACCAAAGTAGAGAAACAAGGTAGAGAGAATGTGTGTATGTGGTCGGGAGGATGGTTAACCAGAGTGGTCAGGATATTCTTTTTCTGGAGAGGAAGCATTTAAAATGAGCTCTGAATGCTGAGAAGAGAATAGTTCTGTGAAGATATGAGGAAGGCACTTTCTAGACAAACGGAACAGCATTTAGAAAAGTGGGAAAGATAAATGGAGGCAAAATGATGGAGAGCCTAGGAGGCTGTGGCTAGGCATTTGGATTTATACCGAGGGCCATGGGAAATCATTGTAGGGATGAAGCAGAGAATGCAGGGGAATTTTTGGACAGTGTGAACCAGGGGATAATGGGAAACCCTTGTAGGGATGAAGCGAGGAATAATGGCTAATGACTGAAGAGTGAACCAGAGGATAATGCGAAACTGCAGGGAATGAAGGAGAGAGATGGTGGGAACCCGTTGGATGATATAAAGCAGGAGATGATGGAAACCAACAGAGGAGATGAAGAGGGGAATGGTGACTCTGGCTGCTGTGAGGAGAATGGACTGTGAACAGAGAAGGCAACATAGCAAGCAGGAGCTTGAACTAGTTTAAGAGGGTTGATGCTTGAGATTTTTATGTGCGTCAGTCTCCTGGGACAGTTAAAAATGTCCACCTATGAAAACTCTTCCCAAACACAAAATAATCTAACAGCTGTTCACGTGATCACTTCCCTTCCCTGCTATCACAAAACTGCTCTCTGGGATTCTTTAGTACAAACCTTCTTCTAATGTTACTGTAAACCTGAAAATTGAGAGGAGGATACCGAGAGTTTGAGAATTCCGATGGCCTTGCCTGTGTTAATACAGTCTGCCCTGGAGTTCACCTCTGCTCTAAGTGCTACTCCCATCAGTGGAATTCAACTCCATAGATTCCATCTTCATAACACAGTAATTCTTCCCCTCTAAACTTACCTAAGGGCTCTGAAATTCAGAGCATGCCCAGAGTTGGGCAACCTGGAATATGTCCAAGGGACCTAAATATAAAGAGAGAGGATTTTTTTAAATGATTGTATACCACTGTGTTATTTTAGATAGTGCTAAATTTCACATATTGACAGCAATTGCTTCCCTCTCAATGGGGACAAAGGAACAGGGTTATGAATTACAAAGTAAGTTTGAGGGCCAATTTCCTGTTGCTTGCACTGGTCACCAAAATTGCTGGTTCTTTCTTTGCTTACCCTATTTTGAGAGACTTTGGTTCCTGAAATCAGTACCTATAATCTATTGTCTGTGACTCAACCCACTTCTGTTCTAAACAACCTGCGGGTACGTGACTTCTCTCTACACCTTTTTTTCCCCTGAGTCTACTCAACAGCCCTGAATCACCCTGACGTCAGTCATTCCATCTGAATCTCTGTGCCTCCTCACAGCCTACTTCTCCTTTAAGGTTTTACTCACACTTCCTTCCTGCCCCTTCTAACATCCCAAAGGCCAAATGTTCAAATAAAGAGTAAAAGCTTAAGAAGTAAAGGAAAAATACGGAAAAATTTTAGTAAACCCAAGGAATACACATCTGTGTGTCAAACTCTTGTCATATTTGACATATTAGTGTTAGGTATAAATGTAGATTAGATGTTAATGTCTGTGGGGTTTTCGTTTTCTTAGAGCTCAATCAAGCAAGATTAATTAAGAACAAAAGGAAAATAGGATCTACCATTGTGTCAAGAAGCACAGAGTATGTTTTACAAGATTTCTCTCTCAACATTTGCGTATTCTGAATATCAACTGTTTATTTGTCAGGGTTGGAAGATTTATATGGTATATGTTAATTACTCAACACTTTGGAAAATGTTTTTAAAAATCTAATCCAATTTTCATTTTAAAAAGTATACTTTTGCAATTATTTGTTCACAATTACATTGCTTTCTGCCAAAGACCAGGACAAGCATAGATAAATGGAATCTTAAAAGTAGACAAGCAATATCAAAACCAAACAGTGAATTTCTGAGATAAGGAATGAGTAAAAGTTTGAAAATGGTCTTTAATGGTCTGAGAATTTAGTTAATTGTGTCTTTGAGTCATAGCATGTAAAGTTGATTTGACATTAATATTTTAAGGAGTCATATCAAATAGAAAGATCAGTAGTGACCAGAGCAATTTTAGCCTGGGCCACTTCATATTTTGGCTTATCTGACCCTAGGATGGATGTTTTTGCGAGTGAATGACTCAATGGGTAGAATGTAAGTAAATGTTGGGCACATGGTTGATGCATGGGAATGAAGAAAAACATAAGTTATAGAAAATTGGCCTTACTTCCCATCTAAACCCTTTGATTTTATTTGAAAATTATGCACTTCTCTGAAAAAGCTATTGCTTGTCAGTTATTATATTCCACAAGGGATGGATGAGGTAGCTTTATAAATATTCAATTAATATTTGTTTAATAAGTGAATGAATTATTTCAAAAGAAAACTTTAAAAAAATTATAATAAAGAAATCAACCCTTCAGTTCAAGAAAAATAATTTCTCATATATAGGTAGGAAAAGTGATGTGACAGATATCAAATAAAAATTATCGTGATGTTTATCTTATATTTAACAAAATATATTAAAAAGTCATAGTCAAGAATAGCTGACTTCCCTGGTGGTCCAGTGGTTAAGAATTCATCTTCCAATGTAGAGTGTGTTGGTTTGATCCCTGTTGGGGGAGGTAAGATCCTGCATGCCTCATGGCCAAAAACATAAAAGAAGAAGCAGTATTGTAACAAATTGAATAAAGACTTTAAAAATGGTCCCCATCAAAAAAATCTTTTAAAAAAGTGATCAAAAAATAAACTTGTATATATGGTGAAATTTTTTTTTTTAGACAATTTAGAAGCAGAGATTTTTGGTAATAATAATGTGTTTCTGATTCAATAGCCAAGTAACTACTTACTCTAACAACTGTCACAGCTCCATCCTTTTCAGGAGTCCTCTGTAAGGACTAAAGGATATTCATAGCCCCTGAAAAATGGCAACTCCTGAGACATAAAAAATATTCTGGAAAATCAGCAGAGGAAAATATTATTTCCTAAATACAGAAGAAATTAGACATTAGAGAGAGAGATGTTCAATATTAAGGACTGTGAAGTGGAGGGAAATGCTTTTTTCTGAGAACAGGTGGTTCTGACATTGTATTACTTCTTGCTGCCAGCTCGTGTGGGTATTCTACAAGGATGCAGAGGAAAAAGGTAAACCATTTCCCCTCGGGTACAATAGTGTAATAGAAAAAGCCTTGAACTGGGAGTTGTGAAATCCAATAGCTATTCTTAGCTGACACATATGAGCTTTGTGAGTGACTTTGCACAAATCGTATTTTCTCTAGGCATCACTTACATTATTTATAAAGTGAAGGCATTGGGCTAAATTATATTTAAGATCCTGATGTGCTTTCTCTGGTTCTCATTTTTAAACCTCCCCCCCACTTTTTTTTTTTTTTGGTCTATTTCTAAATGCTCAAATACTACATTATTTAAGGTATATTTCCTGGCAGTGTTTTTTTTTTTTTTTTTTTTCCTTCCCTCTCTGTCTCTTTCTTCAATATATGGGATAGGAGGATACTGAGTAAGTCTGAGGGGAAGGAGGAAGAAGATTTGCTACAGGAAGGATTTCTATCCCCCTCTACAAGAAAACTTAATACAGCTACCACCGCTTTGAAAGGAATGGTTTATGTCCCAACAGCACTTTCCAGACAAGCTCTGTACTTTTTTGCCAACAGAATTAACTTTAAACTGAAGTCAGTAGACAGTTAAACAAGAGTCGACACTGGAAACAGCTGTGAGTAGACCAGACCAGTTACTTATAAGGTACTGTTTTTTAACTCATAGAAATCTCCTTCAAGGTTCATTTCTTTCAGGCACAAGTATTCTGTGGTCATCTGACCTTTTTCTCCCACTTTGCCTCTATTCTGAGAGAAAACACACTCTTAGAATATCTTAGCTCTTGAGTGTTTCAGTATTGTTTTGGAGCTGTTGTTGGTTGAAGCTGCTAAGATCTTGTTTTGCTTTTAGGAAACTAAGAATTGTTGTTATTTTATATTGAATCTTAGTTTAGTTTTGTCCTTTGTTGACTCTTGTCATGGGTGGCTTTTATGTTTTATTGATCAGGTTGAATAAAGCAGGATATGCTTTAGTATTACAGAATGTACAGAATGCTCTTGACTTGGGGAAGAGGGGCCAAGGTTGGTTAATCCATTGTCAGCTTGAAGTGCAGAACCTATAGAGTCAGATAAGGGAACCAGCACAGGGCAAGCCCAGGCCCTTAAGCTGTCTGGATCAAGTCTCCCGGACCTCATCACAGCTTGGTGTATCTGACCTGGAAAACATGAGTTTTTAAACTGGAGTTTTATCTTTAGGTTGTTTCTATACTTGTTCATTTTAACCCTTCCTTCCCTTTACCCCCATTTAGTTTTACAAATTCTGGTAAACTTTCTTTTTTTTTTAAATTTTTGGATGAAGTTTATCTTATTAAGTTCGTCCACCTTAAAGGGACAGCATTTCTAAGAGTGATATCTGCTATAAGAGTTCAAATCACTGAGCTCTAAAGGGGTTTTCAGAGCAGAAGAGGAGTAGCCCACCTGGCAGTGGAGTGGACAGATAAGACCCCATTTACCACTGTCATCTGAGATGTCCCTCTTGCCCCAGAGGCCTGGTTAGCTAATACTATATATAGTATTTGCTGCTGGTCAGTAAACAAGTAACAGAGAACTAAGGAGTTTTCTATCTATGGACTTTCCAGAAAAGGAAGCTTAGAAGTTTACTACTGAAAACTCCTAAAGTTTAGAGAGAATTTAGCCATTTTTTGGAGAGTTATCTTTCTGAAATCTATAATAATATGTATGTGCTCAGTTGTATCCAACTCTTTGCAGCCCCATGGACTGTAGCCTGCCAGGCTCCTCTGTTCATGGGATTTCCCAGGCAAGAATACTGGATTAGGTTGCCATTTCCTCCTCCAAGGGATCTTCCCAACTCAGGGGTAGAACCCAAGTCTCCTGCATTGGCTAGCGCATTCTTTACCACTGAGCCACCTGGGAAGCCTTAGATATTTTACTGTCTCTCTGGAGAGGACTAAATTCAAAGTTTTGTGAGTTTCTCAGTATTGTCGTCATGAATACACATCATAGATTTATTCTATAACATAATAATACTTGCGGGGCCTGTTCTGTGGTGTGTAAGGCCATCCTTTTTACGTCATAAGGTCACATAATTACTGTGCTTTAAAAAATTGTATTATTTTTATGGGACTTTTTTTCTTGTGTTCATCATTCATTTGGAACTGTGATCTCTTTACCTGCTGGTGTGGACAATTTGTATTCCTCTACTAACTCTCTTCAGCTTCAACCATCTCTTTGTAATGATCATTTCATTTGTGCTGTGCACAAGAAAACCAGAAAACAAACAAGTTTATTAAAAAAAAAAACAAAACATGGAAGGAATGAGAGGCTATAACTTTATCCGAAGACCCAAGAGAACCTTGTATGAGGAAAGTGCAGAGCCAAAGTGCACAGACATGGTGACATCTATTTTAGGTGCTTAGGAGGCTTTTGGTTTGTGTCCAAACTCTTAGTTGTGTTCTGTAGTAGAAGTTGCCATGGAAGTGGCTCTGGGATAACTACCTCATTCCTACATCAGATACAGAAAGTGCTGTTTGTTTTCCTTTTTACACAATTACCGGAGGTATGTGTCAAGGAATCAGTGACTAACCAATTTCAAGGGGGCTATAATATTAATTAGTATTAATCAAATACTGGGCTTCCCAGGTGGCACAGGGGTAAAGAATCTGCCTGCCATCCAGGAGATAAGGAGACGAGAGTTTGATCCCTGGATTGGGAAGATCCCCTGGAGAAGGAAATGGAAACCCACTCCAACATTCTAACCTGGAGAATTCCATGGACAGAGGGGCCTGGCAGGTTACAGTCCATCCATAGGGTCACAGTAAGTTGGACACAACTGAGCATGCGTGAGTGGACAAGTACTAAGTACATTATTTTAGCCTCATTCACACATATGCTGTTCACATGCATGTGTGTCTGAGAAATAGCATAATACTGCTTGGTAGAAAAGAGAGAAAAGGAAAAATGATCATTGTCATCTAATCTCTGCTGTTCTTCTGTGTGCTGATGAAACTTCAGGGAAAAAAAGAGGAAAGTAAGGCTAACTGTCTCCATTATATCTTGGTTTTTAAAAACTGCATCTTTCTCTTATTTACAGATTTTTCTAAGCTGAAAATGCCATAAAACATTGAATTTAGTAGCTGAATATATGTTTTCTTATCTTCCCACATTTTTTTTATGTAGTGCATTTCAGAGCAAAATGGATCACTGGTTTCTCAATGATCTTGATCATTAATTCTGTTTGACACAAGAAAGAAATTAAAACTGGATATGTTAGACAATACGTGAAGCTATAGATTGAGTCCAGGGTAGTTCTACATTCCAGCTTTAATAAGAATCCACTCCAGCAACCCCACTGCTGGGCATACACACTGAGAAAACCAGAAGGGAAAGAGACACGTGTACCCCAATGTTCATCGCAGCACTGTTTATAATAGCCAAGACATGGAAGCAACCTAGATGTCCATCAGCAGATGAATGGATAAGAAAGCTGTGGTACATATACACAATGGAGTATTACTCAGCCATTAAAAAGAATACATTTGAATCAGTTCTAATGAGGTGGATGAAACTGGAGCCTATTATACAGAGTGAAGTAAGCCAGAAGGAAAAACATAAATACAGTATACTAACGCATATATATGGAATTTAGAAAGATGGTAACAATAACCCGGTGTACGAGACAGCAAAAGAGACACTGATGTATAGAACGGTCTTATGGATTCTGTGGGAGAGGGAGAGGGTGGGAAGATTTGGGAGAATGGCAATGAAACATGTAAAGTATCATGTGGGAAACGAGTTGCCAGTCCAGGTTCGATGCATGATGCTGGATGCTTGGGGCTGGTGCACTGGGACGGCCCAGAGGGATGGTATGGGGAGGGAGGAGGGAGGAGGGTTCGGGATGGGGAACACATGTATACCTGTGGCGGATTCATTTTGATATTTGGCAAAACTAATACAATTATGTAAAGTTTAAAAATAAAATAAAATTGGAGGAAAAAAAAAAAATAAGAATCCACTGCTAATTCCTTGATCATAGAGCTTTATAAAGAATTATGCTGTGAGGTCTTTTGTATTGAAGGCCCTTTTCAAACTGAAACTATTTAAAAAAAAAAAAAAAAAACAGGTTTCACCTAGTCAATGTGGAAGTTGGTCCTAGGTGTAAAAGCATTTTGTGATATATATGACAAACTCTTTCTGTTTGAAACAATGAACTAGGGACTATCTTTTGTTTGCAACAGCGAATTTAGGGTCTGCATAAATGTAGAAACATTATCTAAAAAGTAGAAATTTTGCTTATTTTTGCCCCCTACTTTTAGTTAAATGGCATGAGTTATTTTCAAATGGAAAGAATACTATGTTAATTCAGTAAAAGTTTTCTCTACTTGACTGTTTCAGGTTAATTAAAATTTAATTTTCACATTCATACCTAATTAGAAAATTTGACACATGATATATATTATCACTGAAAACTCAGTGTCATTAGGAATGCACACTTGGGAAGGTTTCTATTTAGAAAATGACTCTTAAAATTAGTAAAGAAGGAAAATTTGAAATAAATTAACATGTGACAGTGTTCACTGATAATACCTTATGTGTCTGCATGCATACCCAGTTGTATCCGACTCTTTGCAACATTCTAGACTGTAGCCCACCAGGATCCTCTGTCCATGGGATTCTCCAGGCAGCAATAATGGAGTGGGTTGCCATTTCCTGCTCTGACCCAGGAATCAAACCTGCATCTCCTGAGTCTCCTGCACTGGCAGGCACATTCCTTACCACTGTACCACTGGGAAGCCCACAGTGCCTTATAAGGATCCTTTTTTTTCACACAACCTTGTGAGAATTCTCCAGAAGTAGTCAAAGCTAGCCCCTCTTAAACTAGAATTCAGTGAGCAAGATGTATGCTTTCCAAGGGGCTGTCAAGCTTAATGCTGTAGGATGTGAACTTGAGAGAGAAGCTACTGATATTTCTTCAATTGGTGAACAGAGAGATAATTGATTTGTTCTGATAAAAATCTGCATTTAGCTTATTTTCAATTGCAGCCTCTCAGGAAAGAAAAGATGCTCAAACAGCAGAACTATATCCTTATATACTGGCCTTTTTTGATGAACTAAATCAATACTTCTGGACAATTGAAGAGGTGATGTGGTTAAAGACCGAGATTCTTTTGGTATGTTTTAGTGCAATAAGTGGCTTCCCGGGTGGCTCAGCATGTAAAGAACCTGCCTGCAATGCAGGAGACACCGTTGACGTGGGTTCAGTCCCTGGATTGGGAAGATCCTCTGGAGAAGGAAATGGCAATCCACTCCAGTATTCTTGCCTGGGAAATCTCATGGATAGAGGAGCCTGGCAGGCTACATTCCATGGGGTCAAAACGAGTCAGACACCACTGAGCAGCAGCAGATCTAAGTGTCTGTTAAGTGAATATAACTTAAAAGATTGTTAACAAATACATGATCCAAAAACCATATATATTTTACTTCATATTTTATTACCAAAGTGTTTGCTATTTAGTTCACTGCTGGGGCATGCTAAAACATGAAAATTTCATTATATAATGCCATTTAACAAATTATGAAATTGCTGTTAGCAACGAGTAATTTGGAACTGTAAATTGCTATGAATAAACAGCATCGGGTGCCTATTGTCAATAATAATTTAAAAAGTAGAGTTGGAGGACATAGAGGTATCAGCCATTTTCCAATACCCCTTTTTGGTTTGTTGATTTCGCTGAAAGCATTGTGGAATTGATAATGCATTTGCTAGAAGAAGATGCTGCTAGCATTTGCTGTATTAATAGTTGGGGGGTGGAAACAGAAGAATAAATAAAAATGGCTGAGTCTAAGACAATTTTACAAGCCAAATATTATTTTGGTAAGCTTTAAACAAAGATTAGATAAGTTACAAAGATCTAGGTAAAATGCTGACATCTTTCCAAATTAACAGGGCTTCCCTGGTGGCTCAGACGGTAAAGCGTCTGTCTGTCTGCAATGCAGGAGACCCGGGTTAGATCCCTGGGTTGGGAAGATCCCCTGGAGAAGGAAATGGCAGCCTACTCCAGTATTCTTGCTTGGAAAATCCCATGTATGGTGGAGCCTGGTAGGCTACTGTCCATGGGGTCGCAAAGAGTCAGACACGACTGAGTGACTTCACTTCACTTCCAAATTAACAAGAAAATAATAATAATTCTGGGCAGTTTTCATTTGTCTGTATCTTCTATCTCCAACCGACTTGCTTTTGAATATGTTTAATATCAAGCATATCTTCTGTAGTCCTTCTCCAGAGCACAGGGCTAGTCCATCAGGAAAGTTAGCACCCAGAGGTCCTCCTCCCCACTTGAAAACATTTTAAGTAGAGTTGAGTACAATGGAAAAGAAAGTGACCTTCCTGTAAAACATTAAATGTAAAATACCTTTCCTAACTCACAAAGGAGTTAACTATTACGAGGATTATAAAGAGAATGATAATACAAAAGGAAAATAAATTGTCACGAATTTCACTCTCCAGTAGAGTAATTCCTATTGTTAGATTTCCTTCTGTATCTGTGTTCATAATATGGCACCAATATTTCGTTTCACCTTATTTTTACAAAATCAGCTTCACACTGCAAATTTGGACTCCACCTTTTTCATGTAAAATTTTATTGGCAACTTTTTCTATATCTTCAGAACACCTTGGAAAACAAATAATTGACAAGGGTATAATCCTCTGTTCTATGACTATCCCATACATAATAAAACACACCCCTCCCACACTGTTGGGGACCTGCATTGTTTCAATGTGTTGTGTGATAAATAAAATAAGAACAAGCATTGATTTATATATGTCTTTTCTGCTCATTTGGTTCTTTTAGAGCTGCGATGACTTAGCAATGAGCAAGTCTAAATCCTTCGTTTTACAGAGTAGGGGAACTAAGTCCGGAAATATTACTCATTTAGCATCCAGGCTTCCGGCTTTCAGTCTTATTTCTATCTTCATCCAGAAGAAGTAATGACTGGATGATAAAATTATTCAGGGGCAAAAGGTGAAAGCATAATTTCCTCCTGTTGAGTAAGAGGTCAACCATGTACCCTATTCTCTGAAAATCCTCAGGGAACGGAAGCATTCTCAGACTAAAGAAGGAGCTCAAAATTCCATGCCAGAAGTCTTTATTACACAAGGGGTGGTAAACATATAACAGCTATGGGAACATTTTTAAATAGCTGTCGTTTCATTAATGAGTATTTGCTGAAGCATTTCCTGGGCCACTGCTGTTTATGGAACTTTTAAACAAAATATTTATGAAGATGAAACCAGGCTTTGCTTCATAAATTATGTCCTTTTACCTGTTCCTGTGCTTTTCCTCAGGGCACAACCAATGTTCAGGCCTCTGTTACACTGAACAAACACACACTCAGCTTTCTCAACCAAGTTTTCTCTTTTTGGTGCCAAGAAAAATTGTATTTTCTGTCTTTGCTTCCTCGCCTCCCTCTGACTCTGTCAGTTCAGTTCAGTCGCTCAGTTGTGTCCGACTCTTTGCAACCCCATGAACCGCACCACGCCAGGCCTCCCTGTCCATCACCGACTCCCGAAGTTCACCCAAACCCATGTCCATTTCGTTGGTGATGCCATCCAACCATCTCATCCTCTGTCTTCCACTTCTCCTCCTGCCCTCAATCTTTCCCAGCGTCAGGGTCTTTTCAAATGAGTCAGCTCTGCGCATCAGGTGGCCAAAGTATTGGAGTTTCTGAGTCTATAACTCTTTGCAATTGGACATCTATTTCTATCACAATACTGAAAATCTCTCAGAGGTTGCTAATGATGGCTGACTTGATGGTTACATCCAACAGCTTCTTATCTTCGTGCCCACCTCCCCCTTGCTACCGTTTATACTGTTTACCTTTGTGCTCTCTTCTTGAAATACTTCTGTCCTGGGGTATTAGGGATCTGATACTGGCCTGCACTTCCATCCCTTTTTTCTTCACTCTCTTCAGAGGTCTCCTGTCTTCTTGCCGCTTCCTGGTTCTGTGTTTGTTTTATTGTTTGATTTTCCCCTATTATACTTTCTTCCTCAGAGGACTGCATCCAGTCTCACAGCTTCAACTTAAAGCCCAATCTAGAGGTCAGGTCAGCAAGATCTCTCCCAACTCATACTTTGTACAAGTTGTTTTAAACGCCCCCTTCCTCTGCATTCACAATGCTTTGTCTTAGCAGGGAACTGGGCTGTATTTTAGTCCCAAATTGACTATACGTAGTATCGAAAAAGGTATTTTTATGTTGGAAAGGTATATTTCGTATGTAGACTCAGTCATTTTTAATGAGTGGGGGACCAAGCTGGGAATTCCTACTTCTGTTTCTTTCCCATACTAGATTCTGAGGTTTACTATGGTAACCCGCTACGCCCATTCCTGTGCCAGTACCTATCTGTATGACATCTTCACTCCCGGCCAGTGACAGATGGGCCTATAGGCGTGTTGGCTAATATAAGCAAAATGGCCATAATATCCCCTTTTACTTTGAGCTATCTAGGATGAGGGTTGGTAAACTACAGTCCATAGGCCAAATCTGGCCCTCTGCCTGTTTTCATAAATTTTCTTGGAACACAGCCACGCCATTTCACCTATGTATTATTTCTTAAGTAGTTGCCCTGCTGGTCAGAGCCCCCTATACAATACCTGTTTCAGGTATTCTAGTGTTTCGAACTCAATGTCTTTCCTTCACTCAAATGAGTCCTTCATCTTTATCTTCTTCCTCACTTCCTATACAGCCAGGTGATGGTGATTACAGGATTCAAAAATATGTATTCTCAGCATTTTCTTCTCATTGTTCTCATGGGCACCATCTTCCTCAGAATTTAATTATTTCTTCAGTCCTTTACCATTCTAATCCACACCATTGGCAGTTTAAAGGACATATCTATGTATAGTCTTCCCCCCAACTAATTTTTCAGTGAGTTTTTAGTAGAAGATTAAGAGCAAATGCTATGGAGTTGACTTTCAGGAGTTGAGGCCCCAGCTCTGGTACACTGTGCATGTACTATCCTATGCAAGCCACTTACTATTTGTAAGCTTTCATTTTCTCACATAAAAAAAGAGTTCCAATCATGAATAACATGTATGTGTTCTAGCTAGTGCTCTATACACTTCCCATGCATTCCTTCCTTCATTTCCTATGCAAAAGAGCACATTTTATTCGATGTATATTGAACATTCTTAAAAGGTGAAATCCAATTAATCTTAAAGAGACTGGCTTATTTATTCTTCTTGAGTTCCTTTGGCTTAATGAAGAAACCTACACTAAAGTTGGAAAAGAAAGACCCTGATGCCAAGAAAGATTGAGGCCAAGACGAGAAGGGGACACAGAGGATGAGAGGGTCTAATGGCTCACCAGTTCGATGGGCATGCGTTTAAGCAGACTCCGGGAGGTAGTGAAGGACAGGGAGGCCTAGGCCACGGTGCGGCAGAGAGTCAGACGCAACTGAGTGACTGAGCAACAACCCAACACTGAAGGCAAACCCAAATAACACCAGTGCTGCTGCTGCTGAGTCGCTTCAGTCGTGTCCGACTCTGTGCGACCCCACAGACGGCAGCCCACCAGGCTCCCCCGTCCCTGGAATTCTCCAGGCAAGAACAGTGGAGTGGGTTGCCATTTCCTTCTCCAATGCATGAAAGTGAAAAGTGAAAGTGAAGTCGCTCAGTCGTGTCCGATTCTTTGTGATCCCATGAACTGCAGCCTCCCAGGCTCCTCTGTCCATGGGATTTTCCAGGCAAGAGTACTGGAGTGGGGTGCCATTGCCTTCTCTGATAACACCAATGACCTTAGTCTAATTGCAAGTGGCGATGAGTGTGTCATTTTGTTTTGAGACAAAGGCATTCTGGCCTCACTTTTTTCTTTTAAGAAAGGAGAAGAAAAGTTAAACAATTATTTTTCCCTTTTTGATAACCATAAACTACATGGTGCAAATAAATACTTTTATATTGCTAGGTGGTTTTCTTTATTCTCTACAACTCAACCTTATAGTCACAAAGCAAACAAGTGGAATAACCAGAAGTCTACCCAGGATTTTTGATAATAAATTTCCTGCCTCATTTGCATCAGTTCAGTTCAGTTCAGTCACTCAGTCTGACTCTTTGCAATCCCATGGACTACAGCACAGGCCTCTCTGTCCATCACCAACTCCAAGAGCCTACTCAAACCCATGTCCATCACATCAGTGATGCCATCCAACCATCGCATCCTTTTTCAGTCTCCTCTTTCACTTTAATCTAGAGGCTCTTTAGTTCTTCTTCGCTTTCTTCCATGAGGGTGGTGTCATCTGCGTATCTGAGGTTATTGTTATTTCTCCCAGCAATCTTGATTTCAGCTTGTGCTTCATCCAGCCTGGCATTTCTCATGATGTACTCTGCATAAAAGTTAAATATGCAGGGTGACAATATACAGCCTTGATGTACTCCTTGCCTGATTTGGAACCAGTCTGTTGTTCCATGTCTGGTTCTAACTGTTGCTTCTTGTCCTGCATACAGATTTCTCAGGAGACAGGTCAGGTGGTCTGGTATTCCCATCTCTTTCAGAATTTTCCACAGTTTGTTGTGATCCACACAGTCAAAGGCTTTGGTGTAGTCAATAAAGCAAAAGTAGATGTTTTTCTGGAGCTCTCTTGCTTTTTTGATGATCCAGCAGATATTGGCAATTTTATCTCTGGTTCCTTTGCCTTTTCTAAATCCAGCTTACTGCTTATCTTTTTTTGAATTTAAGAATCCATGCAGAGACACAGTCAAATTTAAGCAGAAATACTCCACAGTAACGATTAAGGGTTTTCAGGTGTCTTTGAGGAATATTATTTCACTATATTTTTAACCTAGAGCAATGGATTAATGTGGTTTTTCCAAATTGATACATGCCTGTCTCTTTGGGTAGACACACTGACCATTTGCCCTTGTGCCAAATATGAGGTTTTTTTAAAAGCTATGCTAGTGTCTCTTTTAGGGCTTTCCCCTAGAGACCATGAAATTATTCCTGTCAGAGGACTTAGGCTTTTTCTTAACATCAAAGGGTTCTGTGGTTTATTTCATTTCCTTAATCAGCTCATTAATTACTTCTAAATGGAAATTGCACAAATCATACAATAAGGAAGTTGGATGGGATCTTAAAGATCTTGTCATTGAGCCTGCACATATTTCAAATGACCAAAACAGTTCAAAGTAGGCTAAGTGACTTTCAAATGACCAAAACAGTTCAAAGTAGGCTAAGTGACTTTTCCATGATCATAAAGCAAGTCCACAACACGTTTCTTCTGGAAGAACATCTACCTTGCGTTTATACTGGCAACTTCTTGGAATATTGATTGAAATGAACAGTCTCAAACTCACAAAGAATAAGCCTGACTCTTCTCTCCCCTTTTCTCTCTTTCTGAGTCAGCAGGAATTGTTAGCATCCAGTATGTATATTGGGGCTTCCCTGGTGGCTCAGAGGTTAAAGCGTCTGCCTGGAATGCGGGAGACCTGGGTTTGATCCCTGGGTTGGGAAGATCCCCTGGAGAAGGAAATGGCACCCCACTCCAGTACTCTTGCCTGGAGAATCCCATGGAGGGAGGAGCCTGGTAAGCTACAGTCCATGGGGTCGCAAAGAGTCAGACACGACTGAGCGACTTCACTTACTTAGTATGTATATTAAGATCCATCTCTTTTTCATTCCTGGGAGCTGCTTTTGGGTAAAGAAAGCCTTCCATATGCTTGATATTCAACTTCTTCAACTTCTGAAATGAGAATGAGTGATATATGTATAGCAAATAAAATAATGAAATTTTTGTGAGTTATCTGCAAAGTGCAACTCCCAGTGCTCCACAGTCCTCTCTGAAGTCAGGCTCTATGCCAGAGATAAACTCGTACATTTCAGAACGTATGAACTTTATGTTCAACAGTTTTGAAATATGACAAACCAGGGGGTAGAATGGATTGGGAGATTTGGGTTGACATATACACTGTTGATGCGATGTGTAAAAGAGATAACTAATGAGAAACTTCTGTATATAGCACAGGGAACTCCACTCAGTGTTCTATGGTGACCTAAAAGGGAATAAAATCCAAAAAGTGGGGATATATGTATACATTTGACTGATTCACTTTGCTGTACAGAAGAAACTGACACGACATTGTAAAACAACTATACTCCAATAATTTTTTTTTAAAGTAATACTGGAGCAAAAAAAAAAATTATGAAAAACCAATCTCTTATGAACACACACAGAGATTGGGGGAAAAGACTCAAGATGATGGACTTGATAAGAATGATTGTTTCCCTCCCTCCCCTCAGGTTTGTCTCCATCTCTGCCACTTTCTCATATATGCACCTGGCATTAGCATCTCTGCAGTCTCCCCTCTGCGTTATATTCTACACAAGGTGGGGTCTTTCAGCCTAGAAAGACAGTTGGTCAGTCCTGTCTTTCCAGAAATCAGTACCTCCCTCTTCTGAGATTTTCTCCCTTGCCCCATCCCTGCACTTCAACTCCACAGCCCTCTTCACTGGCTTCCATTGCTTTGCATTTTAACTTCTTATTTGCTAGCTTACTTTCCTATCTCCACTGCACTGTAAGCTCCTGGATGCTTTTGTCTTATAGATTGTCTGGCCAGTGTGCAGCACACTGCCTGACGCACAGATGCCAGATTTAGGGGCTTGGTATTGCTCTAGTCTTCTTGTTACCAAGGAACATAAATCCTGTGTAAGGTTTTCCCATACAATGGTATGGAAAGGCTGGGCCAGCCTGTCCCTCTAGACATCTGGTCAGTCCATTGGAAAATAAAAAGACGCAGGCAAAAGACCATGAGCTTGCTTCTTTTTCCCTCTGGATATATTATTCCAGGTTTTTCCTCTAAATATATTTTATTCCACATTTACTCAGATTTTATGATAAAGTTGATGACCATTTTTGCCACTCAGGTTAGGGTCAAGGATAGTTTCATTAAACTTTTACAATTTTAGCTTCTTCGCCTTTTGTCAGAATTTCAGCAATCCCTATATATGATGGAAGCTTAGACTCAATGTTAACGTTCAAGAAATATTTTTAGATATTCATTCATGGTCTGTTCTCTTGTACTTGCTCAAAACTCCTTTGTTTTATGACAAATATTGCCTCAGGAAAGGCCTAATTTGGAAAGAAGTGTTTTAGATATTTTTGTTTGTGACAGCTTTTGAGTTTCAAAAGGTAACTTCTTAAATCCTCAGGTTCAAAATAATGACAAAAACAAAATAAAGCAGACCTTTTATCCCATCCTCAAGAGCAGATGATGATTCTCATGGTAGTGGGACCAAAGGAAAAAATTAAAGGAAAGCAGAGGGGCCTCAGATGCTTGAAGATGTGGGCTCACCCACGTAGGGGCTCCATGCTCTGGCATCCTCTCTCTCACTCCCTGAACCAGGTACCCTGGAGACAGACCTGAAAACCTGGATCATATTGGGGAAATGTAAGAGAGGGCTTCCAGGTTGCACTAGTGATAAAGAATGTACCTTCCAATGCAGGAGACATAAGAGACACCTGTTCAATCCCTGGTTTGGGGAGATCCCCTGGAGAAGGAAATGGCAACCTACTCCAGTATTCTTGCCTGGGAAATTGCACTGACAGAAGGAGCCTGGCAGGCTATAGTCCATGGGGTCGCAAAAGAGTTAGACTAAACAGGAGCAGTGGAATCTTACTGACTTAGTGGGATCTTAGTGACTAAACAGGAGCAGTGGAATCTATAAATTGCTTCCTATATGAAGTGCATGGAAGTATAAAACTGGAACCAGTTTTAGTGCTGTTCTGCCTGATGCCAGGTCATTAGACACGAGTATTTAGGCAGACATGTCCAAAGCATTCTCCCAGCTGATCCTTATGCTGTAAATGCAGCCAAGAGGGGAAGAGAAGGAGCGGCATGATGTCAGGAGTCGGGACAAAGAGGACTTAGTCCCAGGGCACGTGGACTGACCTCCAGCAACAGACAAGAAAGGAGGAAATCAGCATTTCAGAGAAGCCTATGTGGGTAGTGCATGGTGACCATGGACCACATCCCCACTCTCCCTCGTCCCAGACATGGAACCCTAAATGTCCACAACGTCATATGGCTTCTAGGAAAGGGGGGGATCCTGGATTAACCACTTGACAGTAACAAAGAATAAAGAAGTTTTATGTTGTGCATTGGATTTTATAGAACTCCCATTCCTCCCTTCTACAGAAATCATTTTTTAAACCAATTGCTCTTTCTCGTCTACGTTACCATAAAAAATACTAGTGTGGAAATACTGTTTGTTTTCATTTTAAAAGTCTAAACTGTACTTGTTTTTCTTTGAAGTGGGAGGGAGATCAAGGTTGGAAAGACAAAGTATAGGATGTGACGTTTGTAGGTCTTGAGCTCCGCGTAGAGGTGAGAGGATTAGGGAATGAAAAGAAAAATCTTATAGGAGAATCTCTACATGAGACAGCTTCATAGAGCCTCATATTTTAGTTTCCATCTCATTCAAATTCTGATCTCTAAGGACCGGAAACATCTGTTATCTTTCTGTTCCTTATTGATGTTCTCTTAAGGGACACAGAGCAAATGCTGAAATTTTAGTAAAGTGCTCAGGATTGTTGCCTGTCAAAAAGTACCTTATAAACTGAGTTCATACTGGTAATGAGTGATCCTTACCAAGTTCTTAAAACACAGCTAAGCTACAAAAAAAAAAAAAAAAAAAATCTGCTCCAAATCTGTAAGCTCCATAGAGAAAGGAAAAAAAAAGCCACTGACTGGCTTTCTGAGTAGTTTACAGTTTACTCAAAGAGTAAAGGCTGAATCTGTACTTGCCAAGGAGTTCCTTGTAAAGATCCTGAGGAGTTCTTTTCTCCTTTTAATTGGAGGATAATTGCTTTACAATGTTGTGTTGGTTTCTCCCATACAGCAACATGAATCAGCTGTAAGTATACATATACACCCTCTCTCTTGAGCCTCCCTGAGGAGTTCATGATGCAACTTACTGATGGGAGAATTTTCTAACTCATATCTGTTTAGGTCTTCATGGGTCTTCTGGGATGTCTATGGGATTTCTTGGCCAAAACTCGATAACTGCCTATGTATGGCCCAGTTTCTTACTATTCATTGTGCAGATAGAAGAGAGTGGTATGCAGAAGTAGACTTGTGTGCATGGGTGGGGCAAGAGATTAACCCTCCATACACAGGCAAATGCAGGCTCTGAACAAAAATCTTTTCTGAAAGGCCAGACACTGCATCCTCCAGGTTAAGCAACATTGAGGTATAATCTGGAGAAGCAGTCAGCATCAGGGCTACCAGAATATGGCAAATGAGGTCTGGTCAGTCAAAGAGAATACGATGGCAGGCAGTCAAAGAAGAGGGATGCCAAACAGGTCAAGCAGCCTTGTGTTTTCAGGGAAATCGGTCTGCAGATTGACTGGAGTTCATGAAGAGGACTCTTCTTAAGAGTAAAATGTAAAGTAAGATGCAGGCTCCTTAAGCACCTGGGGACTAGACATTAGATAGGAACTGAGACACCAAAAAAAAAAAGCAAGAACTCAGGTTACAATAGGAGATCTCAAATCTTTGGGGCAGGGCTAGCAGTGAGTCACACGGTAGTAGAGAGAAGCATATGACCAGTGTTAGTGATCAGAGAAAACCAGATATTCTGTAGGGCTTTGTCTATTCTAGGGCTCCCCCGGTGGCTCAGTGGTAAAGAATTTGCCTGCCAATGCAAGAGATGCAAGTTCAACCCCTGGTTCAGGAAGATCCCCTGGAGAAGGAAACAGCAACCCCCTCCAGTATCCTTATCTGGGAAATCCAGTCCATGGGGTCACAAAGAGGCAGACAGGACTTAGCGACTCAACAACAACAACAACCATGCCTATTCTGGGCTTCTGATGTTTTTGATTGACTACCAGAAAGTTGTAGGGGATGGGGAAGTTAGTGCAGCTATTTCAATCCATTCCCTATAGAGGCTGTTCCTGGAGATTATGATGGCCCACCTTCCTTAGGTACAATGTCAAGGATTCTTCTAAATCCCCGTGGGAAGTCCTATTAAAGTGACATCAGCCTGACACTTTCTCTTCCAAGATTACTACATCTTGCTTTAAGATCTAAATAAGGATGTTTTCTTGTCTGAGTTCCTGGCCTGTCCTCCAATGCCCTGATGTTAATACTCCTTTCTCTTGTTTTCTCTCAGGAACTCTTGGAGTATAATATTTCCTTTAGCAGGTGTAAAAATCACCTGAAAAACCTAAAAAGCAGATTTCTGAGCCTTTGTCCAGAGTGTCTGATTCAGTTAGTCTAGCTCAAGGCCCTGAAACAGGTATTTTAACAAAAACTCCAGGTGATAATGATGCAAGTGGTCCATGGGTCATACTTGAAAAGCACTGCTTTAAGTCATCTAAATACCTTAGGGATTTTGGCAATTTATTGGCTCTATTACAGCTCTCAGACTATCTCTTGCTCCCCATGTAGCAGCACAAACCATTCCTTATCACGCCATATGTCTTGGTTTTGGATTAAGAAAATGGTCCCCATAACATTATCCAGGGCCAAAACATTGAGAGTTTTAGGATACAATTCAAAATTCAAGATAGATTGTGTTTTGGCTGTCTTTAATTTTGTTGTTATCTACAATTGAAGGGGCAATTAATTTTTATTGAAATGTAGATCTATTCTGGGATAGGAAGATGGTTTCAATTTATACCTGAAATATGAGATAGTATCTCTGTGCTCTCCTCTCTTTCTAGTTTATTAGAGAACCATTCCTTAACTCAAAGCATAAAGACAGATGGAGACTCTTGGTATAAATTAAAAAGGAGTATTTGGGATATTTTCAGTGTCTCTTTCAGAATTGGAAGCTGGGCAGCAAGCACTCATCACATATGGAAAGATTTACATTGCCTGAGTGGGCTCAAGTTTGATGTAGCATAAATGGTATTTTCAAGAGTTCCAGTTCCCCAGATTTTCCATGGCTACAGTATATGCTCTTCTCTCTGCTGAGAAATATGCTAGTCTAGGGAGTAATGAATAAGCATTCTTCCAGGCACTGTACTCATAGCCTTCTGTTTTGGGCCAAGTTTAGTGTGACTGTTTCACATATGATTTTGTTCTTCGTGAGTTGGATTGGAAAAAATGAAAAGTTGGTCTAAAAATAAATATATCAGGCATTTAACCACTAATCAGTAAACATTTGTTATAACTAGGGTCTGTAAGATCTATATAGCAGGCGCATGCCACGTATTGCCAGTCCAGGCTGGTCAAAACTCTCTTCTGTATTTACCTTTTCTAACCCAACAAAGAAGTTAGGAATCACAGAAAAGAAGGAACTCCATGAAATAGTGTACACAGCAAGTTGTCCCAAAATTTTAAAAAGTAGATAGAACTGGAAATAAATGTCCTCATTTGGGGAACGTGTGCAGTCTTACTTTTTTTTTTTTTTTTTTTTTATAGTAATCTTACCAGTTTCTCAGTGCTTTACATTCTGCTGCTGCTGGGAACTTCCCTCTTGGACCAGTGGTTAAGACTTCGCCTTCCAATGCAAGGAGTGCAGGGTTCGATCCCTAATCGGGGATTTAAAATCCCACATGCCTCAAGGCCAAAACACCAAAATACGAAACAGAAGCAATACTGTAACAAATTCAATGAAGTCTTTAAAAATGGTCCACATTTTAAAAAAAAAGCTTTAAAAAATAAATAAATTCTGCTTCTGTAGCATGTTCAGGTAGACTTTGAATACATATTTGAGGGTAAAGATAGATACTAATACTATAAAATATTGCCATCTTCCAAAAAATGGTTAGGATTTGAGAGATGACCTCAGAAAAGAAATTACATGTATGAAAATACAGAGTCACAAATTGTGTTCACCAGATGTTTTCAGCTCTCTGCTCTTGGGTCACATAAAAGAATTATATTTCCCATTTCTGAAGGGAGCCATGGGCCGTGTAACTTTCCTTAGCCAATGAAAGATGGACAGAAGTGATGCGTCTTACTTCTGGGTGGAAGTTTTAGCTGCCAGTATCCAGAATGCTGTGTGCTCTTCCTGCTGCTCTAGGAGCATAGGGGTGCTTATCAGGGTCTTTGAATGAGTATGATGAGCTGCAGCTCCTGCTGACCCACAATGGACAATAGTATAAATCAGACATAATTTTTCCTATAGAACTGGTTGTTAGTGCAGCATCATTCAGCCTATCCTGACTGCTGCTTGTGCTGCTAAGTCACTTCAGTCGTGTCTGACTCTGTGCGACTCCATAGACAGCAGCCCACCAGGCTTCCCCATCCCTGGGATTCTCCAGGCAAGAACACTGGAGTAGGTTGCCATTTCCTTATCCAATGCATGAAAGTGAAAAGTGAAAGTGAAGTCGCTCAGTCGTATCCGACTCTTAGCGACCCCATGGATTGCACCTACCAGGCTCCTCCATCCATGGGATTTTCCAGGCAAGAGTACTGGAGTGGGTGCCATTGCCTTCTCCAAGCCTATCCTGACTAGTAAAGCTATAAACATGGAGACAAAGACAAATGCTTCAAATATTTTGATAGAAAATGAGGGTTTCACAAGTAAAGATGTAAAGATAGAGGTTGTCAATAATGTACAGGTGTACAGGTGCATTGTATATCCCTTAAAGGAGTATAATGGAAAGAAAGAAGCGTGCTTATTTAATTTTGGAGTCAGAGCTGAATTTCAAAGAACTAAAAATAATATTAAAAATGTGTGTTCATTTATATATACATTAATGAGAAGTAATGAGAAGTAATGTACAATAAAACTCTCAACAGTGATAACATTTGAAAATTAAAAACAAGTGAACGTGATAGAGATACTACTTTTTGTTCAACAATTTAAATTTTTCTTTGAGCTTGAAACAAATTTATATTTAAAATACAAATATGGAAAAATTTGCTGTCATTCCCCATTAAAAATCTAAAGTTTTAGCAATTTTTAAAACTGTATTTTAGATAAAACGTGGTGATCAGCATTAAGAGAATTAAGAATATGTTGGTGCTGAAAAAGAACCCCAAATCAAGGAATTGGAAGGAAATGGAGTATTATATTTTACCTATATAAAAGCCAAAGTGCACATGGTCTACTCAATAGCATAGTCTGCTTTGAAGAAACTTGCCCATTAACTGTAAATGTAATTTTTAATTCCAGTAAACTTTAAGTATGTTAGAGTATGTTCTGCTTGTTGACTCATTGCATTATCTCTCAAAAATTCTCCAATTTTTTGCAGTTGTCCCCAAAGTTAATCTGAACACTCACAATTTTTTTTTTTTACCCTGAAACTAGTCCATTCCATCATTTTTTTTTTTTTTTTAATCTTTTTAAAATCCCCTCTTCCTGCTTCGGACTTCCCTGGTAGTTCAATCAGAAAGAATCCACATGCAATGTGGGAGACCTGGGTTTGATCCCTGGGTTGGGAGGATCCCCTGGAGAAGGAAATGGCAACCTATATCAGTATTCTTGCCTGGAAAATGGGCTACTGTCTGTGGGGGTCACAATCAGCTTGACATGACTGAGCAACTCAGCACACACAGCACAATGTGACAATTTATGGATAATGTTCCAAAATGCTAATCGCTCAAAAAACATTGCCAGTATGTCTTTCTTCCCAACAGTATCCCTGTTTGACTTTATTTTCTTAGGAAATATCTGATCTCAAAGAGCTTCTATGTTTCCTCTTTCAGAAGTGCAGAATCATCAAGTTGATTTATGACAGTACAGTTTGAAGCTCTGTCAGACCTCATTGTCATGCACCATTGAAGTACATGAACAAATTGCCCCCATCAACTAATATTTGGATTTAACTCACTGTCATTGTTTAATTAGGCTCAAAACTGTCAGTGTAGGCAGAGAACTCACTGTTTTTCTGTACTTAGGAAATTCTAGTTGAAATGGAAGAATATTTTTCCTGGCCCCATAAATTAGAGACAGTAAGATAAATAGAGAGTTGACAGATATAAAAGAAGCAAAGTTAGCTCCCAGTTACATAACACTAATAAATTTTTAAAGAATGAGATTTTGTCCTAGCTGGAGGTCATTAAGTGTTGCAGCATACAACTTCACTACCCTCTACGTCTCTGAACATTATGTAGTACGGAATATGAGAGCTTTAACTTTGTCTAGATAATAAGTTTGATGTACTTTGTTGAGTATGAAACATCTCTAAAATGTATACTTCAAGAAACTGCCAGCAGTTCTCATTTACAATAAATTGTAAAGTTTAAGTTTAAATAAATTTTAAGTTCTCATTTACAATAAATTTCTGTGGTGAAGAGTCCTTAAGGAAACCGAGTTAAGCAAGTTGTATGTCTCCTTAAGTGGGTCACGACTTAGAGATATCTGCTTTGATTTGGGGACATGGTTTTTTAAAATACAGGAACTGGGTGGATACATAGCTTGCAAACGATAGCCCAGATAAATGAAGATGAGGTGAGTAGAAATTTTAAACCTATTTCCCACAGAATAATTCAAAGATAGGCTAGTCCTTCCTCTTTTAGTTCTGTTTATGGTACCTGGTAAACTCTTTTCCATCACATTCTGTTTTTAAACAAGTCTTCAAAGCTTTAAAGTTATGACCCTCAGTTTGTATATACTCTTTTTTTTATCTTAGATAAAATATGTGATGGGAATGAGATTAGGCTATTTCCTATCCCGATAAAGTAGAATGCTCTTGTGGTATTCTTTGAAAAGAAGAGATTAATAGTCCCTAAGAAAATCCTCTTCATTATTAATCCACTGTCCACAGCACAGTGGGTGTTGCCCAACACACACACACACACACAGAAGCAATACCTTTTTTTTTTTTTTTGCAAACTTATGACTCATTGTCAGCATGTATCCTACAAGAAAATGAAAGCAAAGTGATGGGGGTATAAATAAGAAGATTTTTGAAGGAAATTTATTGAGGTTTCACCTGAGTAGAAAATGTTTTGGTTTTTTTAGCATTATGAGGTAATGATTAGGAAGAGTTAGTGTATAACTCTCGCCACTTTCTTTAGGAAACTATATTCCTTATGTTGAGGGGGAAAGGCATGCTTAATAGTTTAATGAGACAATCTAAATGAATAT
Source organism: Bos taurus (assembly GCF_002263795.3). Lineage (NCBI taxonomy): Eukaryota > Metazoa > Chordata > Mammalia > Artiodactyla > Bovidae > Bos > Bos taurus. Next base: position 100,679,825 of record NC_037333.1, read on the forward strand.
CATAGAGAGGGGATAAAGTCATATATTCTTGAATTTTTAGGAAAAATACACTTTTACCTTAATGGGATGTCAATTTTCTATGACCATTTCTATTGCTTTTAGGTCGTTTGAGTCTACTGAAGTGTGAGACTTTCATAATGCAATTTACATCTGTCAAGAGGGTATCTGAATTCCATTGACATAATGAAGTGGTGGAATGAAAAAGAGATACCATATGCCACTGAAGATTATTCTGCAGACATTTTCAGTACCCTTTTTGTAACATTAGTTATGAAGTCAGTGGGATAATTAATAAAATACAAGCGGAGAAAAAATAATACCTAAATATAACCATAGTATATGAGGTTTTAAAATATGCTATCTTCAAAGTATTATTGCAGATTCTTTTACTTAAACATTATCTTAAGCATCTCAGGAAATTTCAGTTACGTGATCTTTCAAATGAGTAATACTGAGCCTGTAACCATGTTCATCCCTCTGTTTCATTTCACCAGTGGCTTCATCTGATATGTTCTGCAACTGATAAAATCTACCCTCATGCACCTACTGGGTTTTTCTCCTCAAAGGACAACCTGAGAGGTATTAGGAATGAAAGGGAGAAACATTACTTAATTAGCTCAAGGGCATTTTCATGAGTAGTTGTCATCCAGAGTCAGGGAAGCTCTATCAAGTATAGAGAAAAATGTCACCTCTCACTATCATATTTCCTTCATTCCACATTACACTTTTTCACATTTTAATATTTTAAAATTGGCATTTGTCTGAGAATTGACACATACTTTGATATAGAAATTCACACCAAGTTCACACAAAGGAGTCAACCTTACCCAGATGTTTAAATATATATATATATGGTAATAACCTCATGACTTGTTCTTCCTCATTCTCTGTCTCGGCTCTATTTTCTATTCTCTTCCTCTTTCTCCCACTGAAAGGCAGTATGGTTTATTAGAGAGACCTTGGGCTGTGGATTCCAACAAATTAGGGTTTGAACTAGAGTCTGCTAGAGTGGACTATTTTGGCTTTCAGTTTTGTTTTGTTTTTTTTCTCCACAGGAGAATAATGATGCCATTTTCACAAGACTATTGTGAAGTCTAATGAAACAGGTCATGTAAAGTTTGTAGTAAAAAAAATGTATGTGTAGTAAATAATGATTGGGTCCCTCTTCCAGTGTTTGGGGTGCCCACCAGGCTCCAATTCTGCTGGAACTCCTTATTTTATTTTCCCATCTTCCCTCATATAACCTTAATTTTGTTACTGTTAGAGTATGTGGGCTTCAAAGGAAAAACAGACAATACAGTAACAGAAAAAAAAAGATTATTCTTCTATGTGTAGTGCTATGAGACCAAGTTAATATATTCTCAACTCAATGAAAAAGAAAACTACTTTGAATTCATTTGTTTCTAAGTAATAAAAGCCAAGTTTTAGTATCCAAAACTTCACTTTAAATATCAATTTAGCCTTTTCTTGAAAACATCAAAAAGAATTTGTAAGCTAGGAATGCATGACTTCTTTCTAAATATCAATACATTTCAAACATACTAATGTTGGAACTCAATCAAGTCACTTCTTAAAAATAGCACACTAGTCAAGAAAACATGAAATCTCTGTAATATTTCAACCCCTGCTGCTGCTGCTGCTAAGTCGCTTCACTCGTGTCCAACCCTGTGTGACCCTATAGACGGCAGCCCACCAGTCTCCCTCGTCCCTGGGATTCTCCAGGCAAGAACACTGGAGTGGGTTGCCATTTCCTTCTCCAATGCAGGAAAGTGAAAAGTGAAAGTGAAGTCGCTCAGTCATGTCCGACTCTGTGCGACCCCATGGACTGCAGCCCACCAGGCTCCTCTGTCCATGGGATTTCCCAGGCAAGAGTACTGGAGTGGGGTGAAAAGCAGAGACATTACTTTGCCAACAAATGTCCCTCTAGTCAAGGCTACGGTTTTCCAGTGGTCATGTATGGATGTGAGAGTTGGACTGTGAATAAAGCTGAGCAACGAAGAATTGATGCTTTTAAACTGTGGTGTTGGAGAAGACTCCTGAGAGTCCCTTGGACTGCAAGGAGATCCAACCAGTCCATTGTGAAGGAGATCAGCCCTGGGTGTTCTTTGGAGGGAATGATGCTAGAGCTGAAACTCCAGTACTTTGACCACCTCATGCGAAGAGTTGACTCATTGGAAAAGACTCTGATGCTGGGAGGGATTGGGGGCAGGAGGAGAAGGGGACGACAGAGGATGAGATGGCTGTATGGCATCACTGACTCGATGGACGTGAGTTTGAGTGAACTCCGGGAGTTGGTGACGGACAGGGAGGCCTGGCGTGCTGCGATTCATGGGGTTGCAAAGAGTCGGACACGACTGAGTGACTGAACTGAGCTGAACTGAACCCTAAACTTTAGTGACAAGACCTCTAATCCAAATAATTTAGAATCTCTTGGACCTTTATACAGCTTTGAAAGAGATGACAGGCTGAGAAAGGGTAGTCAAGTGTCATTAACTATTGGTCATATAAAGGTCTTTATCTCTTTTAAAGCAATCAAAGGAACACAGTTTGGGCTGAGACCCTTAAAATCTGGCCATTCCTCCTACCCACATATTATTGACAGTAGACACTGGAGGCTTGTTAACCAAAGTTTGACATTCTACTTGTTTGTGTTTTAGGCAATTTTTCTTTAAGTTTTGAAATATTCATTGATCTGACTCTAGTGGCAGATCCTATCTAGAATATTGCTGTTTGTTGTATCTTAGTTCATTGGAAATTTGTAGATAGGCAACAATCATTAAATATTCTTATCCAAATCATTGCAGCATTTCCTACTTTTTGGCAGTCAGAATCTGAAACAGGCTATTTATTTGTGTGCTATTTTCTTACTCAGAAAGTATCTTTTAGGAACCATGCAGGTTTTGTTATTTTAGCATTTACTGTAATTTGACTACACAATTAATATCTATTCCAAAAAAGAAGAGATGTTTTCAATGAATGAGGCATGGTGGAAAAAACTTGTCAAGAATCAACTTCTGTATACACATAAAATAATTTAAAAGCACAAAACTAAAAGTAAAAATAATTTATAATACTTCTTCACTTAAGGCTACTCAGCTTACTGTATCTATTTCATTCAGTTTTCATTCAGATGAACACTTGTTCATCTTGGATAGTCGTTGGATGTGCGTAAGTGCATTAACTACTTAATGCTTACTTAGTTACATTAATTCACCACCAGAGAGTGTTTAGTGTCAATTCCTTGAGAAATGGTTTCCCTTCTGCATGCAACGAGGCATATAACATAAATCTGGTCCCTTATACTAATGTCCAGAACCAAAGATGTGAAGTTTACTCATAAGTTTAAAAAAAAAAATTTAAAGCATATTCCAAAGTATCACTATAATACCATTCCTGTGTAGATCAGAAGTTTTCTAGAATTGGAATCTGTGTTAATTAAGTCTGACTATTCTAGTCTGCTTTTTACAAATATGTGTATGGAACTTTCTAAGACAATTTTGTCTGTAGTATTCTTTTTATTAATTTCATGGACCTTATTTGTATTAGAACTTTCCAATTTCAGTTGTAACTATAGCCAACATCCACAAAAAATGGAATTTATGAGATCACAAAATTGAGAAATCCAAGGGTAGCTCAGCCTTCAGGCATGGTATGTCAATTTGAATCCAATCAGGAAAGAGAAACCACATAGTAATTTGAACAGGGGAAGTTTAGTATAAAGAATTATTAACTGTAATAGAGTATTAGTGTATAAGTAATTGACTAGTACATTGAAGAGGGCATGGCAACTCACTCCAGTATTCTTGCCTGGAGAACCCCCATGGACAGAGGAGCCTGGCGGGTTACAGTCCATACGGTTCCAAAGAGTTGGACACGACTGAAGTGACTTAGCACGCACACACGTAAGAAGTAGAAGAATGTCTAGAGAGGTTGCTCAGACGTGTCCGATGGTAGCCTACCAGGCTCCTCCATCCATGGAATTTTCCAGGCAAGAGTACTGGAGTGGGTTGCCATTTCCTTCTCCAGGAAGATCTTCCCGACCCAGGGATCAAACCCAGGTCTCCCACATTGCAGGCAGACGCTTTACCATCCGGCCACCAGGGAAGCCTTCTTTTCTATAGTTTTTTCTTTTTTTTTTTTCCTATTTTATCATATGTCGGCAACCTCTTTACATCTAGAAGAATGGCTAGTAAGAAGTAAAAGAATTCCAAAGAATATACATATTTCAGATATAAAGAGCAGCTATGAGTCCTAGAGGTGTGATTGATTGCCCAATGAAATTCCCACTCCTCCCACCCTGCTGAAATCCAGAAACCTTTGGACAGGGTATGGCCTTAGCTCACTAAATGGCCAAGTATCACTGTGGTACAGCACTGGCAGAACTTTCTCAAAATTTTTCCTTTGGAACATGGCTGAAATGTGCTGTCCAGGGTGTCAGAAAACTCACAGAGAGTTGTCTCACTGGAGATGCTTGTTAACAAAGGGCCTGAGGAGGTATGGGGGAAACTGCTGGCCACTGACTATTAGGGCCGGGATGCACTGTAGATGCTTGATGCAAAAGAAGCTGCCAGAGCTGCAGTTGCTGGGCACCAAGAAAGCCTCTATACACTGGAAGGGCTGGAAGCTGGAGAACCTGTAGAGCCAACAGACAGGAACCAGGAAGCAACACCTACTTTCTTCTGCAATGTCTCTCATATGCCCTCTACTGGCCGAGTTTTAACACGGTGCCAACTGGCAAAGGAAATATTTTTAGATCGAACCTAACCACCTTCACAGGGCTTCCCAGGAGACACAAAGGGTAAAGAGTCTACCTGACAATTCAGGAGCCGCAGGAGATGCGAGTTTGATCCCTGGGGTCGGGAAGGGTCCAGGTTTGATTCCTGAGTTGAGAAGATCCCCTGGAGGAAATGACAACCCACTCCAGTATCCTTGCCTGGGCTCTCACAAAGATGGACTGAGCACACATGCGTGTACCATTTTCACAGAGCAGGGAAAAAGGATGGATTCAGAGTAAATGTAGAGAGATCGCAAGTGAAATCTCAAATGATGTCAGCATCTCAAAAATGTTGCTTATTTTCTGATTCTCTATATTTCTTTCCTTTGGGTGGCTTCTTCCTAGGCTGACTGCATCCATATTGTGGCAGGATGAATTCAAGAACTTAGCAGCCAAAGAGCTTTTCCGCTCGGCAGTTGTAATGAAAATCCTGTTATGGAGTACAGGCGTACTGTTAATTCAGATTTGTCTGACTTTAGCCATCTTCAAATCGGTGTGGCTGGTATGTGTGTGTGTGTGTGTGTGTGTGTGTGTGTGTGTGTGTGTGTGTATGCATGTGCACATGCATGTGTTCCCTCGTCTGGCGTTATGTTTTCCTTTTCCTTTTTTTGATCGTGTAGACTCCTCATTTCAGTGTGTGAACTGTCTCTAGGTACAGAGCGCAGGCGCTAGAGTGAGAAGACTCAGTAGTTGTGACCCGTGGTCTTAGCTGCCCCAAGGCATGTGGAATCTTAGTTCCCCAACCAGGAATCAAACCCATGTCCCCTGCATTGAAAAGTGTATTTTTAACCACTGGACCACCAGGGAAGTCCCATGGCATTATGTTTCTGCTTCCCTTACCCTTACCCTCACTGGATTGACATCACCAGACTATGAGGAGGTTGCACTGGATGGGCCAAAACACTTCTGGATGAATAGGAGCACGGGCTAAGGAGGGAAACGTCAGAATTTCATGCATGCCTTAAAGACGTTCCTTATGCCCCTTTGAGCTTATTCACTGTCTTACATTAGTTTTTACAAGATTTTAGATCTTGAATACAATTTAGACCATCTAGCTTAATCAAATCCATTGAGTTTATACTCAAAGGAAAAACTACAAAGGAAAAATGCTAGTGTCTGAATTAAGTTTTGAACTCGGGATTTTTGTTAAAACAGAATGAAAAAAATGTATAAAATATAACTTTTTTTCAAAGATGAGAGGATGGATATACTTATCAAAACATTTTTCTCCACAATAGCAGCGTATATGCACCATCTAATATAATTCAGCAAAAAGGGAAACAGACTATTAATATAAACAAAAATGTGGGTAGATTTTAAAGGCACTGTGCTGGGAAAAAAAAAAAAAACCATCTCAAAAGACTGTCTACAGTGTGATTCAATTTTCTAAATCATTCTTGAAATGTATGACAAAATTATACTGATGGAGAACTAAGCTGCGATTGCAGGAGTTGAAATTTGGGAGGTTGTGACTTTAAGTGTACCATGAGAGTTTCTTTGGGGTGATGGGAGAGCTCTGCATCCTGATTACCATGATAGTTCTACAAATCAATACATGTGATGCATTTCATAGAACTAACTATACTATGGGCTTCCTTGGTGGCTCAATGGTAAAGAAGCCACTTTGCCAACGCAGGAGATGCAGGAGACTTGAGTTCGATCCTGGGGTCAGGAAGATCCCCTGGAGAAGGAAATGGCAGCTTACTCCAGTATTCTTGCCTGGAGAATCCTATGGACAGAGGAGTCTGGTGGGCTACAGTCCATGAGGTCACAAAGAGTTGGACATGACTGAGTGACTAAAGGACAACAAACTATACTATAACCCTCAACCCCCATTGACTGTATGTACAAATTAGCAAAGCACCAATAAGATCTGGTTTTTTATTAATGGTATTGTACAAATGTTACTTTTCTGGTTTTGATCACCATTCTATGATTTTCAAATATGTTTATCTTTAGAGGAATCTGGGTAGAGGGTACATAGGAAATCTGTGTGATTTTTTTTTTTTTGGCAACTTTATATACAAGAGTAAAATTATTTAAAATTATGATTAAAAGTAATATTGGTAGTAAAGTGAGGCTGGATTTCTGATAATGAACCAGGGAATCAAAAATCAGTTCCCTTTCAATTTTTGATTTCTTCATGGTAAGCAAAATTAAGTATTAACATTAATATACATTAAGTATATATATCCTGTCGGGATATATATAAGAAATAAAAAGAAAATAGGTACTCATGCTATTTATTCCCCAAATCAGATATTTTAATGATATCAGGGGAAAAAGCAAAAGAAAAACAATATCAAAACATATAAATGAGGAAAAAGAAAAGTTAGAATGAGCACTAAGGTACCAGATCAGGTCTGTGCTAGTGACTGATGGCTGAGTTGCTCCCAGCTCTTGGCTCTTGTAGCGGCGTTGATTTGCTCAGGAAGAGCCTAGCAGCAGATGGATCCCAGGCTGAAGTAGGCTCCAAATGTTAAAATAACAACATCCCAAACCACCGTAGTACAAAGGTAGGAATCAGAAGAAGGAGAAGGAAAAGAGGAGGAGAAAGAGGAAGAGGAGAAAAAAAAAAAATATATATATATATATAAATGCTCAAGCATAAGCTGTTCTTGCTTTTAGAATTAGCTATTAGAATATAAATTTATTTTATGAAGCAATATATAAAGGCTAGAACTTATTGACGCAGAGCAACTGAACCAGGCTATATGGAAAAAATGCTTATAATGTTATAGTCTTTTTATTTCCCTTCAATGTTAGGAATCAGGAAGAATTTTAAAGTTTGCCTTATATTATGCAAGAAAACTATAGCACAGGTAGATTATAACCTAGATATTCACAAGGGGAATATATCCAGTTGACTTAATATTTCCAGTTGAAATTTTTCAGTAAGAGAAAAAGGGAGTTTACATTAAGAAATTATTTAAACGCAGTATCTTTTTTCCTTTGTTAAATTTATAAATGACTCATAATTTCTGAAGGACATACAGCTTTAAGATGAATACAGCAAAGAACAGATGGTGTATGGATGGTTATGTCTCAGTCATTCATGGTCAGTCATTTTCAACTATGTACAGTTTTATAGGTTTCCACGTTTTTCTTTATTTTTTGTTCTTCAAGGACAGCAATTTTAAAATGCATACAAGAAACAATTAATTGGGCAATAAATTTCTAAACTTGTATTTTACTGTCTCCTCAATGGCACCCCACTGCAGTACTCTTGCCTGGAAAATCCATGGATGGAGGAGCCTGGTGGGCTGCAGTCCATGGGGTCTCTGGGAGTCAGACACGACTGAAGCGACTTAGCAGCAGCAGCAGCAGCATATATTCCTATTATAATGACTTCCTGATTAATGAGAGTCTGTGTCCAGGAAATAGTTTTATTTTGGTCATTTATATTTTGAGTTTGGTCTAATTTTATTTTAAGTAAAAAGCCTGGGAAAAGTTACCAAGTCTAGCTTTAATTAACTAAACATTATACGAAATTTTCTATGTAGTTAATTTTAAAATTTGACTTCTCTCTCTTGTGAAAGATGAGTTTTTATGCTATAGGAATTTTGTTTCCAGGTAAAAATTGAAATATATTTACAGTTTCTTCCTTCATATGAAATGATGGTGTCTCGTGATATATTCTAAATAAAATAGGAGTAACCAGAGTATCTTTGGGACTGTTACATTTCTCTATACTGTATAAATCCTTTGAATATTGTTTTAAGTGTTCCCTGTGGAATAAACCTTGTGCTTGCATAGGCAGAAACTAGAAATGAGCCAGCTATCTCAAGGAGGCATTCCTTACCATAGCAATACATTAGTCGGATTCTGTGAGCTCATTATTAGTGTATTCATGTATCATAGATTATTGACATTATCCAAGCTCAGGATAATGATAGAGAAGACCAGAACCCCAGCCCCGATTTTGCTTGAGCTGGATCCCTCTCGTCAGTAAAATCATCATCTATGCTCCATGCAGTTAAGATATATAAGATATCTAGATGACAATGAAAGGTGACTAGGTGAGCCTGGAATCTGAAGCATGGACATTATATGTAACAAGTCTAATAATCAGACTGAGCCATTCACAATAGGGATAAACTTGGTGGTAGATTGAAATAACTGAAATCCATTAACTAGGACCCTTTTGTAGACAATGTTTGGATGAGAACTGATAGTATTGGCTTTGTGTCTTCCAAGGATTTCCACCAGTAGCTAGCTATACATACCTAAACAAATAGCTTAACTTCTCAGGACCTCCTAATACTTTTTATTAAAGGTTGTTGTAAAGACCAGTTAAGATAACATTTATATGTATTGAATGTTGTTGTTTAGTTGCTAATTCGTGCCCAACTCTTTTGTGATCCCATGGACTGCAGCCAGCCAGGCTTCTCTGTCCATGGGATTTCCCAGGCAAGGATACTAGAGTGGATTACCATCTCCTTCTCCAGGAGATCTTCCTGACCCAGGGATTGAACCTGAGTCTCCTGCATTGATAGGTGGATTCTTTACTACTGAACCACCAGGGAAGCCTATGTTTTGAAAGTGGAGAGTGAAAAAGTCGGCTTAAAGCTCAACATTCAGAAAACTAAGATCATGGCATCTGGTGCCATCACTTCATGGGAAATAGATGGGGAAACAGTGGAAACAATGTCAGACTTTATTTTTGGGGGCTCCAAAATCACTACAGATGGTGACTGCAGCCATGAAATTAAAAGACGCTTACTCCTTGGAAGGAAAGTTATGACCAACCTAGATAGCATATTCAAAAGCAGAGACATTACTTTGCCAAAAAGGTCCGTCTAGTCAAGGCTATGGTTTTTCCTGTGGTCATGTATGGATGTGAGAGTTGGACTGTGAAGAAAGCTGAGTGCCAAAGAATTGATGCTTTTGAACTGTGGTGTTGGAGAAGACTCTTGAGAGCCCCTTGGACTGCAAGGAGAGCCAACCAGTCCATTCTGAAGGAGATCAGTCCTGGGTGTTCATTGGAAGTACTGATGCTGAAGCTGAAACTCCAATACTTTGGCCACCTCATGCAAAGAGTTGACTCATTGGAAAAGACCCTGATGCTGGGATGGATTGGGGGCAGGAGGAGAAGGGGATGACAAAGGATGAGATGGCTAGATGGCATCACCGACTTGATGGATGTAAGTTTGAATGAACTCCAGGAGTTGGTGATGGACAGGGAGGCCTGGCGTGCTGCGATTCATGGAGTCACAAAGAGTCGGACACAACTGAGTGACTGAACTGAACTGAACTGAAAGGTTTTCAAATAAAATAATTTCCTCTTAGTCCACTGCCTATATGTTTTAAAGCTAGAAAGAGTTTTGAGCTAGGATTGGCTTTTCATGTGCTCAACTCCAAGCAACAGAAAACTTAAGAGAGTTCAACTTAAGACTTGAATGTGGAAATGTCCAGAGAAATAGTCAAACGTTATGATTATTGACTTATCAATGGTAAATAAAGAATAATAATACTTAATTTTAAATAGAAAAAAATCAAGACAGATTTAAAGTAGCTAATGTTCAGTTTGAAAAATATTTTTTTATGGAAAGTCAAGATAGTTTTAATAGGCAACACATTGAAATGAAAAGAGCAGGGGTCTGAATTGGATTAACTTGCTTTGGAATTCCCAGATCTTTAGCAAAGTTCGTGGAAGTTATTTTAGCACTTATTCATTTCTGTTTCTGCATTTGCAAAACAATAATTAGGAAAAATACTAGGTTAAGGTAAAAACAAGTTATATGTGAAGATGAATGAATTGTCTGATGCACAGTGGGAACGTGCCGTGTTTAGCCCTGTACTTTGTAAACTTCAGAATACTAAGATGAAACGTCTAGGTCTGGCTCTGTGCTTGAGTGAAGCTTCTATGGGAGTCCATGGTTACCAGTGGTCACCTTCTCCACTGGCCGAGCTTCCCATGAGCAGAGTTTTCTAAATACTAGAAAATGCTAGAACTATGGGCAAGTGTGCTTAATGACTAATAACATTTTCCTAACTAAAATAGAGCTTATCTGTTGTCTACGACAGATGGATGATGGATCCCTTTCAAGGTCTCCTCCCCATTGTTGGGGTGAAGGGGAGGAAAGGTGGGAAATCTTCACTAGATCAGAGAACTAGGCTAATACTTTCACACCTGCACGTTGGAACAATTTGTGTATCTTTTGTTATGATGCTCATTTTGCCTTTTTCCCTTTACATTTTTAATCTTTGTGTTTGCATATATTTCCTTTTGTTTCATGGACTTGAAGTTTAATTTGTCCCCAAAACTTTTTAAAAGTTAAGAGATTTTTATGTTTCTAAAATGTACAGCCACAATATCCCTCTGCCATTTCCCAGGCTGGTTATTTGAAAGGCAGTTTTCACCTCTTTTCTGGGAGTTTCTCCGTGCCCTCTACTGTGGGGCCATGTAAAGTGACTTTGAAAACAGTGTGCCATGACTCTTTGCATAATTTTATTGAAGAGGCTCCTACTACTTTCACACATTTTTATTTATTATAAATGTAAATGCTCTATTCCCAATCACAGGAAGAAATATCTTACAGAAAACCCAAACAAACTTTTTGGCCAACCCAATATTTTTATAAATAAGTAAATTATTTAAATAGGATATTATGGAATGGGACTATATGTACTGTTAGAGTTAAGAAATTTTTTTAAAGTTTTGTGAAGTTTATTATGATGTGCTATATAATTTTAAAAAAAAAAGAAAAGCTTGATATGGAAGCCACTCGAGTCCTGGTTTTTGTTCAGCCCCAATAACTTTGACAAATGATTCCATGTTTCTTCAAGGCAGCTCTTTCTCATCTTTACAGTAGGTCTTATATAACATTTTTCCTGTACACCCATCAATAATTTTACTAACTATATACTGAAATATATCATATGCAAAATTTAGATATAAAATTCTATATAAAGCAAAAATTTAATGAATCACAAAAAAACACATTATATTTTAACATAAAGGAGATAACTTGTTTTTTCCTTTAAAAGAACTAGGTAATACTACCAAACAGTATATAAGTGATTTTGGTTTATTTAAAACACACACACTTACACACACATGCCTGTGCACTTGGATTAGGCAGCTCAGAAATGCAAATCAAATTACTAGGCCAGATAAAGATTTTTTCATCATTATATATTACATCATAAGTGATACATTTCTGAGAGACCAGAATTAATTAATTTTTAAAAAGATGTGGCATCTGTACAGGGCTTTATATTTTTTAACTGTTTTATTTTATCTTATTGTAATGACACTGTGTTTTCTAACCCTTTCTTGTGTTTTCCTATTGGAAGCATTCACTATATTCAGTGCTCTGAAAATTGCCAAAGGACAAACAATATTCCAAACTCCCCTTCTGCAATTTTGAGTTCAAAGATCCACAGAGCTTTAGAGGAGAGACAAGTTACCTGCCGTAGCTTTGGTTGATTTTTGTGTTAATCACTGGCTTCTCCTTATTCCCTTTTCCTTTAATCTCTGGTTATAATAGGGTGCCATTATAGTTGCAGACATAGGCTGACAAAACAGGGACAAAGATATGAGATAAAAGTTTATTTGAGCTGCAAGTTTATAGCAAGTGTGCATGCAAGTTGATTAGGGAGCCTGCAGTGAAACTTGTAGGCAGAGTCTCATAAAAATATATCATCTTGATACTTCTGCATTTGAAACTGTCTGCCGAAATGCCTTCGTTACTGACCATTCCTTGCAAAGTGAATGACTTTGACCAAGGATCTGGCTGTTATTTCCCTTTCCACCATTACCCCTTCCCCTTGCTCCGTTTTCAAAGGTGAAAGTCTGGGTGTGGGTGAAATGGAATGGTCCTTCAGAGCAGTCAGGATGATTATCCAGCCACTTTGACAAATTTGCCGACATCTGTTTCAGAGTCATTTTTGCTGCACAAATCTGCCATTAACAAACAGTAAGGACTTTAATTAACTGAGCATACCAAGAAGTGAAGCTCTGATAAAACGGCACCATCTGGAAGACAGAGATGTGAAATTCTCTCCTCTGCTGTGTTGATTAGGGATTATATTAAAATTTGTCTTGCTCACAGATGATTCCCCTGCTGTGTAGGGTTAATAGCGAAGGCTTTATGATTTGAGATACTTTGCTCAGGTGTGCCACTGCATTAAAATGTAAATTTCCTGAGTTTGAGATTTTTCCTTTGGCCTTTTGTTAATGCCCCATTAGTGCTCATTAACTTTGCATGCTCCACGTAGAGTCGCACTGATCAGCTTTGAGCTTCAAGAAGAGGTCAGCCACAACCGAGCAGTGGCAAACCCTTGACAGCTGTCCTCAACAAACCTATCTGGAAATTTAGTCAGGATAATCTCCCTAGAAAAATTCACTTGTGCAGATAATCACAGACTCTTGGATCCAATTTCAGGCAAGGCATCATAGACTCTTTGAAGTCCATGTGTACTTGCCCAGTCACTTCAGTCGTGTCCGACTCTTTGTGACCCTATGAACCATAGCCCACCAGGCTCCTCTGTCCATGGGACTCTCCAGGCAAGAATACTGGAGTGGGTTGCCATGCCCTCCTCCAGGGGATCTTCTTGACCCAGGAATTGAACCCCTGTCTCCTAAGGCTTCTGCATCACAGGCAGATTCTTTACTCACTGAGCCACCTGGGAAATTCATGCTAAATCCACAAATCCCAGATTAAATATGTGTTCATCAGACACACTGTTACCCTCTTTTGTACATGTAACATTTCCTCTGTTTCATACCAGCAGCCTACCCCCATTCAACTGCTTTATTTGACTAGATTTTTAAGAACCTGTTTGACTTGGTTCTTCAGCTTCCCTGGTGGCTCAGTTGGTAAAGAACCTGCCTGCAATGCAGGAGACCCGGGTTTGATCCCTGGGTTGGGAAGACCCCGTGGAAAAGGGAATGGCAACCCATTCCAGTATTCTTGCCTGGAAAATTCCATGGGCAGATGAATCTGGCAGGCTACAATTCATGGGATTTCAAAGAGTCGGACATGACTGAGTGATTTAACACACTAACACTTTAACACTTAGCAAACAGGAACTCTGGATTTAGAAACTAAACTTGTTCCAATATGATTCAGTTTAATGGCTCCCAATTAAGTAAGTTTCCCTACAGACTGGAAAGTGTGATAGATTAAACCAGTTGCACTTTATCAGTCTTGGTTACCTCGGATCTAAGGTGAGGAGTCCAGGAGAAGCCTGAAGTAGATTCAGGGATAAGTTGCATCTAGGGGACTCTGTCACATACTTCTTAGCAAGGAAGCAATGCTTTCTGCCAATAAAGCTAAAGTTCATTGCAGCTTACAGTGTGTGGCAGGGTCATTATTGAAAACATTTTGCATTTGGCAGTAGTGTTAGAAAACCATGAAATGCATGGTCTAAAATTATGCATTCTATTTCTCATTTCATTCGAGAGAAGGCTTTAGGAAACAATCCTAACATGCCTGAGACAGATGACATTATCTATTGTGTAACAGTTGTTCCCTATGGATGTAATTTGTGTTTTTTTCTGGGGGATGGATTAGGAATTCAAGAGAAGGTTGCTACATAACCCCTTGCTATCTCTTAAGACAGACACAAAAATGGGAATTAAGAAATAAAGATTTTTCACCAGTTCTCTCTTTAAATGATAATTATGTTCATAAATTTACTTTGATAATCTCTAGTTGAGTCTTTATTAGTGGCTCAGGTGGTAAAGAATCTGCCTGCAATGCAGGAGATCCAGGGTCAATCCCTGGGTTGGGAAGACCCCCTCAAGAAGAAGATGGCAACTTACTCCAGTATTCTTGCCTGGAGAATTCTGTGCACAGAGGAGCCTGGCTGTCTATAGTTCATGGAGTCGCAAAGAGTTGGACACAACTGAGTGACTAACACACACACACACACACACACAATCTCCAGTTCTAATTTTCCATTTGTAAAATGGGGATACAATGAAACTCAAGAATTAGATAATTAAGAGAAAGCTCATGACAGTCTCAAAATAGGTAGGTTTTGCTACATATAGCTTTTTGCCAATTCTAATTATCTTTGGGTCAATCTGAATAAAGCATTTTTCAGGTGGCAGAGAAAAACATTTGTGATACGCTGTTTAACTTGACAGAAGGTCTGTATTAGCCTGTTCTAGAGAAGGCAATGGCACCCCACTCCAGTACTTTTGCCTGGAAAATCCCATGGGCGGAGGAGCCTGGTAGGCTGCAGTCCATGGGGTAGCTAGAGTTGGACACGACTGAGCGACTTCCCTTTCACTTTTCACTTTCATGTATTGGAGAAGGAAATGGCAACCCACTCCAGTGCTCTTGCCTGGAGAATCCCAGGGATGGGGAAGCCTGGTGGGCTGCGGTCTATGAGGTCTCACAGAGTTGGACATGACTGAAGCGACTTAGCAGCAGCAGCAGAACAGCTATATTTACCCTTTTATCCAAATCAGAGAGGCCTGGTGTCAGAAAGATATTTCCAAGTAATAATCAGTATCTTCAAGCCAGAACGCCTTTTGTATTTTGTAAGATTGTACAAATATTTGTCACAGTATAATTTTTACTCGACAACTGACTCAGTGCCTAACAGTTCATTGTTTCTCTCACCATCTTAAACTAAACTCTGCAATTTAAGTCACCAGTATAGTTAAGAAATATAAATTCAGCCTTAGCCATTATTTTTCCTCTTCTTCTCATCTTTCCCACCTCCAAACAGGGGCTGTGTTAAAATTTCAGAGAAAGGATTTTCAGGTCTTTAACCTACACAAGGCTGAAATGATCAATGCCCAAGCCACACAATGCCCTGATGATGGATGATTCTGTTGCTTCTGTGCCAAGGTCACTGATGGCTTTGTCCAGCCTTGGAGCCAGAGCTTTGCTAAGTCACCATTCTCCTCTGGTCCTGTTATCTCCATGGGGTATTTCAAACCCCACTATTCCAATGGCTTTTTCTTACTCTGAGGTCAGCATATGGGTCCCTATCCCTCTCATCTAAGTTGCTTCAGTTGTGTCTGACTCTTTGCATCCCTTTGGACTGTAGCCCACCAGACTCCTCTGTCCATGAGATTCTCCAGGCAAGAATACTGGAGTGGGTTGCCATTTCCTTCTCCAGGGGATCTCCCTAACTCAGGGACTAAACCCGTGCCTCTTACATCTCCTTCTTTGGCCGGGGGTTTCTTTACCACTAGCACCACCTGGGGAGACCCTAAGTCCTTCTCTTAATCTCTGTCTCCACATCACCCCTTCCTTCCCTCCAAACCCCATCCCAGCACCCCTAGACGATTTTCAATTTTCCCCTCTGTGGACATTTATAAACGCAATGCTGATCTGTCTTTCTTGGGAGCAGAAGGACTTTTTCCTAACTAATGCATATTTTTTATTTAGTTGTTGATAGTTTTATATAGTTGTTTGTTTCTTCTTATAATGAAAGACTTGACATGCCAGCATCTTTGTATTTTTCCTCCAATCCCCAAACTATGCTGTTTATTTCAACGTGGTCTTTTTGTAATCGTATTTATTTGTTTACTTTTGGCACCACTGGGTCTTCCTTGCTGCACTGGCTTTTCCCTAGTTACGGTGAGCGGGGGCTACTCTAGTTGCCCTGCACAGGCTTCTCGTTGTGGTGCTTTCTCTTGCTGTGAAGCACAGGCCGGAAGGCACGTGGGCTTGAGTAGTTGTGGTGTGTGGACTCTAGAGCACGGGCTCAAAAGTTGTGGTGCACTGGCTTAGTTGCTCCGCAGTGTGTGGGATCGTCCCAGACCAGGGATTGAACTCATGTCTCCTCCATTGACAGGTAGATTCTTTACCACTGAACCACCAGAGAAGCCCCTCAATATGATCTTTTCGGTAAAATTGTGTAGCAGGCATCAAATAAGGCAGAATTCCCACTGTTCAGTCCTAGGGGTGACTGGGCATTTTCGCACCCTGCCATTCCAAGACTGTATCCAGGCAGGTGATGAGATTCACCTCTGAGTGGTAGTGCTCTTCTCTAGGTCAGCTTCTGTTCAGCTGTTTAAATCCCTCTTCCCCATAAACCTTTACTGGTTTAATGTGAACCCGTCAGTTACACTTTATTGTCTCTGATGCTACTTCAGTTGCCTCAGATGAAAGTATTTTAAGTTTTTTTTTCAGGTAAAAAAGAAGTATGTTGTTAGTAGCCAGCTTTCCTTAGCCTTCCCCAGAAAGGGGTGGTCTGAAACTAGATGTCCAGACGTTCGAAGGTATTAACTCCACTCCATCTTCCCGCTGCCTCTGTTCATATTTTATTTTCTGAAAATTATCAGAGAGAAGGAAGCTCAAGAGAAATCCTCTAGAGAATGTGAACTTTTAAGTCTAGAATGAAAGAAAGTTGGCCCTCATGCAGCAGCTCTTCTTCAGTCTTGTTTGAGATTTTTGAATGACACTTTCCATCCCTGTTCCGTCATTCAGATGTCCATATGGTAGTAATCATCTGTGTTAATTATGAGAGAAAAAGATCCAAAAGGAAAAGCAGTTGAGTAAAGCAAAAAAAAAAAAAAAAAATGTTTTGTATGATGAGGGAAGATAGGTGATTTGGAAGATTAATCCGTGGACATAGAACAAGCTCTTGTTACACATGAAGTGAAGGCTGTGCTTTCCTGGAAGTCATAGAGGAGATCATTGCAGAATCATTTGTTCAACTCCTCCCACCTACAGCAAAAGTGAGTATCTTTCATAAGCCTTGGATAGAAAGTCATTACTGATACCTTGTTGAAGTTTTGGGATATACCAGCCCCAGGGTTAACTGGTTTAGGACAGAAGGGCATTCCATTAATATCTTTACAAGCAAGATAGAAAACAGTTTCTTCAGTCATCACTGTAAACATTTCTTGACTTATATTTAGCCACCATTGACAACATCATTAATAATTTGGTATATCTCCATTAGGTATTGAAAGAAGTTTAAATGAATAACAACAAGCCAGTCCACATAACCAAACCATCACGTACCTCAAGGATAAATATTGTACAGTCAACAAAACTGATCATTCAAAAGCATTTTATAGGCAACATATTCCAAAATGAGAAGAAACAGCTAAAAGGAGCATTTTATATCTGTTTAATGAACCACTTAAAGATTTATCATTTTTTTATAAGAGGAATATATTAACAGTTGAGATTTTTTGTTTACTAAAGGATAGATAATAGAAAAAAGTTATGGAAAATGTATTCTTAATTCAAAAATAATGAACAAAAGGCTATATTTTAAAAGAATATTAATGCCCAAAAGACAATTATGAAAGAGATAATTACATAAAATATCATTCTGCAGTGTATGTACAGCAAATAAAAGTACAGAGTGAGGTAACTTTTTAAATATTTTTTCATCTCTGTAACCTATCCCCTTACATCATGTTCAGAGAAAACAAGAGCCAGGGAATTTTGTTCGCTTGCTCAGATAATAGCTGAAATTGGAAAGACGTAATTTGACATGATAGAGCCTACACAGGAGACACTTACTCAGTGTGTGTCATGGAAGCATCATAGCAGAATGGAAGGAAGTAGCCTTGGGGACAGGCGGTCATGGGGTCAAGTCTTGGCTTTACCCCTTATTTTCTGCTTGTTATTATTGTTATTCAGTCTCTAAGTTATGTCCCACTCTTTCCAACCCCATGGACTGCAGCATGCTAGGATTCCTTGTCCTTCACCATCCCCCTGAGTTTGCTCGGATTCATGTCCATTGAGTTGATGATACTATCTAACCATCTCATCCTCTACCACCCTCTTCTCTTTTTGCCTTCAGTCTTTCCCAGCCTCAGAGTCTTTTCCAGTGAGTCATCTCTTCATATCAGGTGGTGAAAGTATTAGAGCTTCAGCTTTAGCATCAGTCCTTCCATTGAATATTCAGGTTGATTTCCTTTAGGATTGACTGGTTTCATCTCCTTGCACTCCAAGAGACTCTCAAGAGTCTTCTCCAGTTCAAGTTTTGGCTTTATACCTTACTTTCTGCTTATAATAATAATAAAAAAAAGTTTTAACCTCAAAAAAAGTACTTCCATTTTAATAGAGTTGATAGTAATATATAAAATTAAGAGAAGAAATAATCATATATGGCTAGTTATATAGAGATTCATATCGAAGTATTAATGACAAAGCCAGTAAATGAGTTATTCATGTGATTCATCAAATAAGTATCCCAGATAAGAAACAGAGTTACTTTATTCCATTCAAGGGTTAGTCACTTCCAAAACCTTCCCTTGATGGCTCAGTAATAAAGAATCTGCCTGCAGTGCAGGAGCTGAAGGAGACTCAGTTTCCATCCCTGGGTCAGGAAGATCCCCTGGAAAAAGAAATGGCAACCCACTCTATTATTCTTGCCTGGAGAATTTCATGGACAGAAGAACCCATGGGCTGAAGTCCATGGGGTCAAAAAGAGTCAGACACAACTGAGGTGATTTAACACATGAATATATAGTTCCATATATTCAATGGAACTGAATATACTTATACATGTAAATGTTTATTTAACATTCTTTGGCACTCCCCTCCCCTGTTTTCAGGCATAGGATCTACTTCAGGACTTTCAGTAAATAGTTCTAACATTCTTTGTTGTGTAAATCTTCTGGCCCACAAAATAGTCTGATGAGGCAAGCTTAGATAATAAATGAAGATTTTAGTGAAATGGCATGGATGGGGTTTCCCAGACCTGAGGACTGATAAGAAGTAGAACAGGATCAGCAAAATGAGGTGAGGCGAGACAGATGGTAAGGAAGTGATGTGCCCAGCTATGGGATTTCTTTCCGTAGTCAACCTCCAGCATTGAAATATCAACTGGAGTCCCCCAAAGTTATATTTGAAAATAGTGTGGTCTTCAGAGTCAAATCCGGATTCATCATCTGCTGCGTGTGTGTGTAATCTGGGGCAAGCAAGCTATTTGCATTTTTGAGACTCAATTTCCTCATCTGTAACATGAGGATTATATCATAAAATGATCATCTACCTTTCAGGGCTGTTGGGAGAATAATAAAAATGTACATAAGGTCCTTGAAAAATAATCAACACTCCATAAATAGCAGACATTATGACTGAACTTATTTTAAAATGTCAGCTTTGCCTTTTATATAACTGAATTACCAATTTTGTTAGATAATATCTCCTTCGTCTTTATTTTTCAGCACAAAATAGCTTTTTGACTTTGAGCAATGCCCTTAACCTTTGTATGATTCGGTTTCTTCACACGTGAAATAACAGGGGTAATATCTTGAGGAATGCTCGAGTCCTCCAAGGTCATGGTGCTAATAGCCTGCTATCCATTTTCTTCTTGATCGTAATTAAAGCAAGAGGCATATGCATCAATATGCCGCAACATGCATAATCCAGCACAGCACTGGCGTCAGCAGCATGGACGTTACTTCTCATGGTTCCCCTGCTTAATGTAGCTGAATGTTCTGGGCAGGTCAGGCAGCTGTTTTATGCCTCATTTTTTTCCCCCATTTTATAGATTTTCTTTGCACAACTTAATTTGCTAATGATATAGAGAAAATCATTTGTCCTCAAATCTCTATTACCTCACCTATCCTACTGGCGCTCTGCTTTCCAAATGTAATAAATAGTTTAATGAAAGTATTACATTGTTTTACCACAAGCTGGCTAAACACCAGCACTTCATTCTCTCACCCCAGTCAGACAAAAATGTTCTAGAATGTCATTTCTCTTTTAGTTATAGAGCTATGTAACAAATAATTCACTAGTAATTTGAGAAACTGTCATACAGAAATGTGTGTTATAATAATTATTAACACAGAGGAGAAAGTATGAAGGTAATGTATTTATTAATCAATACCTTCTCAGTATTTACTTGGTGGGTTTTCCTATTCATGAGTGAATTTTCATGATATATAATATCAGTGTAAACATTTCCATATTCATAAAAAGTTTGGAACCTTTCTGATATTAAGGGTCTGTTATAATGAGCAAGAAAAAAATATTGTTCAAGCCATACTTTAAAATTAAGAGTAAGGAGGAATTTGGTGCTCCACGTGGTGAAAGAATCTGCTTACAGGAGACTCAGGCTCGATCCCTGGGTTGGGAAGAACCCTTGGGGAAGAAAATGGCAACCCACTCCAGTATCCTTGCCTAGAGAATTCCATGGACAGAGAAGCCTGGCAGGCTACAGTCCATGGGACTGCAAAGAGTCAGATACTGCTGAGCAACTAACACTTTCACTTTACAAATTTGAACTACAGGGCCACTGGCATTTTCTCTAATTATGAGATCCTTTGATATGTATGTATTTCTTGGAAAGTGATTGGTAATTAAAAATGGTAGCACTTGAAATGATGTCTAGAGTTATAACTAGTGTGGATCAAAAAGGCTTTGTATTAAGATACGAAATTGCAAATGCTATAAAATATTTTTAATAAAAAATTTTAAACTATGTAAATTTGAAAGCTTCCCTTTCCTTTAGCATATGTTACTGCATTATTCCTCATCCTAGAGGAGAGTTTACCCAGATGTGAGATCTGGCTGCTGGTTTATATGGTTGATGCATATACTTCTTGTTGTTCAGTCACTAAGTCATCTCCAGCTCTTTATGACCCCATGAACTGCAGCACGCCAGGCTCCTCTGTCTTCTATTATCTCCCAGATGTTGCTCAAACTCATGTCCATTGAATCAGTGATGCTATCTAACTATCTCATCCTCTGTTGGTCACTTCTCTTTTTGCATTCAATCTTTCCCAGCACCAGTGTTGTGTCCAATGAGTTGGGCTTGTGTGAAGAACTGACTCATTGGAAAAGACCCTGATGCTGGAAGGATTGCTGGCAGGAGGAGAAGGGGACAACAAAGGATAAGATGGTTGGATGGCATCACTGACTCAATGGACATGAGTTTGTGCAAAATCCGATAATTGGTGATAGACAGGGAAACCTGGCGTGCTGCAGTCCATGGGGTCCCAAAGAGTCAAACATGACTAAGTGATTGAACTGAACTGGGCTCTTCACATCAGGCGGCCAAAGTACTGGAGCTTCAACTTCAGCATCAGTTCTTCCAGTGAATATTCAGGGTTGATTTCCTTTAGGACTCACTTCATCTCCTTTCAGTCCAAGAGACTCTCAAGAGTCTTCTCCAACACCACAGTTCAAAAGCATCAATTCTTTAGCACTCAGCTTTCTTTATGGTCCAACTTTCACATCCATACATGACTACTGAAAATAGCTTTGACTATAAGGAACTTTGTCAGCAAAGTGATGTCTCTGCTTTTTAATATGCTGTCTAGGTTTGTTATAGCTTTCTTTCCAAGAAGCAAGAGTCTTTTAATTTCATGGCTGCAGTCACCATCTCACTGATTTTGGAGGCCAAGAAAATAAAATCTGTCATTATTTCCACTTTTCCCCTTCTATTTGCCATGAAGGAATAGGAGCAGATGCCATGGTCTTAGTTTTTTGAATGCTGAGTTTTAGGCCAGTTTTTTCACCCTCCTCTTTCACCCTCATCAAGAGGCTGTTTAGTTCCTCTTCAATTACTGCCACTAGAATAGTATCATCTGTATGTCTGAGGTTGTTACATTTCCCCAGTAATCTTGACTCCAACTTGTGATTCATCCAGTCCAGCATTTCACATGAGGTATTGTGCATAGAAGTTAAATAAACAGTGTGACAATATGTAGCCTTGATGTACTCCCTTTCCAGTTAGGAACCAGTCAGTTGTTCCATGTCTGATTCTAACTGATGCTTCTTAACCTGCATACAGGTTTCTTAGGAGGCAGGTAAGGTGGTCTGGTCTTCTATCTCTTTAAGAAATTTCCACAGTTTGTTGTGATCCACAGAGTCAAAAGCTTTAGGGTCGTCAGTGAAGCAAAAGTAGATTGTTTTCTGGAGTTTCTTTGCTTTCTCTATGATCCAATGAATGTTGGCAATTTGATTTCTTGTTACTCTACCTTTTCTAGAGGTACAGTTTGTACATCTAGAATTTCTCCATTCACATACTGTTAAAGCACAACTTGAAGGATTTTGTGCATTACCTTGTTCAGTTCAGTCCCTCAGTTGTGTCTGACCCTTTGCGACCCCATGAACTGCAGCACGCCAGGCCTCCCTGTCCATCACCAACTCCCGGAGTTTACCCAAACTCATGTCTATTGGGTCAGCAATGCCATCCAACCATCTCATCCTCTATCGTCCCCTTCTCCCGCCTTCAGTCTTTTCCAGCACCAGGGTCTTTTCAAATGAGTCAGTTCTTTGTATGAGGTGGCCAAAGTATTGGAGTTTCAGCTTCAGCATCAGTCCTTCCAATGAATATTCAGGACTGATTTCCTTTAGGATGGACTGGTTGGATCTTGCAGTCCAAGGGACTCTCAAGAACAGTTCAAAAGTACCAATTCGTCAGTGCTCAGCTTTCATTATAGTCCAACTCTCACATCCATACATGACCACTGGAAAAACCATAGCCTTGACTAGATGGACCTTAGTCAGCAAAGTAATGTTTCTGCTTTTTAATATGCTGTCTAGGTTCGTCATAACTTTTCTTCCAAGGAGTAAGTGTCTTTTAATTTTATGGCTGCAGTCACCATCTGCTGAGATTTTGGAGCCCCCCAAAATAAAGTCTGTCACTGTTTCCACTGTTTCCCCAGCTATTTGCCATGAAGTGATGGGACCAGATGCCATGATCTTAGTTTTCTGAATATTGAGCTTTAAGCCAGCTTTTTCACTCTCCTCTTTCACTTTCATCAAGAGGCTCTTTAGTTCTTCTTCACTTTCTGCCATAAGGGTGGTGTGAGGTTATTGATATCTGAGGTTATTGATATTTCTCCTGGCAATCTTGATTCCAGCTTTTGCTTCATCCAGCCCAACGTTTCTCATGATGTACTCTGCATATAAGTTAAATAAGCAGGGTGACAATATAGAGCCTTGACGTACTCCTTTTCCGATTTGGAACCAGTCTTTTGTTCCATGTCCAGTTCTAACTGTTGCTTCCTGACCTGCATACAGATTTCTCAAGAGGCAGGTAAAGTGGTCTGGTATTCCCATCTTTTGAAGAATTTTCCATAGTTTGTTGTGATCCACACAGTCAAAGGCTTTGGCATAGCAATAAAGCAGAAATAGATATTTTTCTGGAGCTCTCTTGCTTTTTTGATAATCCAACGGATCTTGGCAATTTGATCTCTGGTTCCTCTGCCTTTTCTAAAACCAGCTTGAACATCTGGAAGTTCACGGGTCAGGTACTGCTGAAACATGGCTTGGAGAATTTTGAGCATTACTTTACTAACATGTGAGATGAGTGCAATTATGTGGTAGTTTATGCATTCTTTGGCCTTGCCTTTCTTTGGGACTGGAATGAAAACTGACCCTTTCCAGTCCTGTGGCCACTGCTGAGTTTTCCAAATTTGCTGGCATGTTGAGCGCAGCACTTTCACAGCATCATCTTTTAGCATTTGCAATAGCTGAACTGGAATTTCATCACTTCCACTAAATTTGTCTGTAGTGATGCTTCCTAAGGCCCATTTGACTTCGCATTCCAGACTGTCTGGCTCTAGGTGAGTGATCATACCATTGTGATTATCTGGATGGTGAAGATCTTTTTTGTATAGTTCTTCTGTGTATTATTGCCACCTCTTCTTAATGTCTTCTGCTTCTGTTAGGTCCAGACCATTTCTGTCCTTTATAGAGCCCATCTGTGCATGAAATATTCCCTTGGTGTCTCTAATTTTCTTGAAGAGATTGCTAGTCTTTCCCATTCTATTGTTTTCCTCTATTTATTTGCACTGATCACTAATGTCTGGTTCTAGGTGAATGACCGCATCATCATGATTATCTGTGCCATGAAGACCTTTTTTGTTTAGTTCTTCTGTGTATTCTTGCTACCTCTTCTTCTTAACATCTTCTGCTTCTATTAGGTCCTTACTGCTTCTGTCCTTTATTGTGCCCTTCATTACACAAAATATTCTCTTGATATCTCCATGGAGATGCAGGAGACACACGTTTGATCTCTGGGTTGGCAAGATCCTCTGGAGGAAGAAATGGCAGCCCACTTCAGTATTCTTACCTGGAAAATCTCATGGGCAGAGGATCATGTCGAGCCACAGTCCAGGGGATCGCAGCGAGTAAGGTACGACTGAGCAAACATACATGCACTTTTGCAATAAGAAGCTTATGATCTTAGCCACAGTCATCTCCAGGTCTTGTTTTTACTGACCATACACAGTCACATCTTTGACTGCAAAGACATAGTCAATCTGATTTCCCTATTGACCATCTGGTGATGTGCATGCTTGAAGCATAGAGAGTCCTAGTCAGAAACCTGAAATTCCCAGTCCACACTGGCTTGACAGGCAAGGATGTTACCCTATTATTGACCATCTCCACTCCTTATATTCATGCTACTTAATCTATAGAACAAAATTTCTAGGATGCCTTTAGCCTAAAATTTATTTTTTCTTATTACACTACTTAAATATTTATCATTTTATCCCACTGATAATTATAGTAAAAGTAGACAATTTTAATGATGAAGATTTAGCCAGAATTAAGAGCAAGTATTTACTGATTAAAGAGAAAATCTTCACATCTTTTATTATAACATGAATAAGTTCAAAATCTTTAGGAGGAGCTAGAGAAAAATCAATACATGCATTAATGCAAAATTGATTTTAGCATTTTTTTCAAATATTTTCATATCACTTCTGTGATATTTTCATATCACTTTCTGTCTAGAGAAATAAAAGCTGGTGACATAGTTAGTATTTTCTTTTATAATAATTGTATTTTAATAATAAGGATCAGAGCTCCAAGTGAGAATTTCTCACCTTTTCAAAAAATGATTTTCATATTTCTTCATAACATGATTATTGGATAGTAATAGCTATATAAAGTAAACCTGGCTGTTCTATCAGATGTCAGTTCAGGGGAGTTTTAAGTTTGAAAGCAGTATCTTAAACTTAAGATTATTTTCTATGGCATCTATTAAGTTCCAAAAAACTAATTCACACTTTCTTCAGAATCTAGATAAAACTAACAGAAAATTTGGAACTTGAAATTGATTTTTCCTCCAGCCAAAAATATCTTCGTTTACCTTAAGAAAACTATCCCCAGCCCTAACAATAAAACCCATGATCTTTAAGATGTCAGAGAGTCTCACATGGAGATGTGTAACTCCCATTCCCTTTGCCTGACTTCCTGTAGCATTTTTTCCCTTCAGGAGATTTGTTTTTATGAGCTATTTGCAGCCATCCCGTGATGACTTCATAGAGACTTTTGCTTTCATAATTTATCAGTACAGCCAGTCCAATAACAGCCAATAAAACACCTGATGCAAGGCTGGATTCTCACAAGGATCCCAGAGAAAATAAAGGAAAATAACAAGCAATTATTTCCCTGGTGGCTCAGACAGTAAAGAATCCTGCTGCAATGCGGGACACCTGGGTTTGATTCCTGGGTTGGGAAGATCCCTGGAGGAGGGCATGGCAACCCACTTCAGTATTCTTGTCAGGAGAATCCCCATGGACAGAGGAGCCTGGCGTGCTACAGTCCTTCAGGTCACAGAGAGTCGAACACGACTGAGAACTAAGCACACACACACATGGTTTTGTGCCATGAATCACCTGTTCTCCAGGGAGACTGGCTTCAGTTCCAGCATGGGCCCTTTTCTGTCTCAAAGTAGGAGGCTCTATCTTACGAACTGTCAGTCAACTGACTTGCTAGGCATTTTCTGTGTTCCTCTCAACTTAGACCTAGTCAGAATGCCAGAAAAATCTGATTCTTCTACTCTTTGAGAGCCTTTCTTGCTTTATTTTCTTTTTAGTATTTTAGTACAACTACGTAATATCAGGACGAGTTAATACCCATGGTCGGTCTTCACTGCAAAGTCTATGACATAATAGTAATCACCTCGGTATACCTTGGAATTCCCTGGTGGCTCAGATGGTAAAGAATCTGCCTGCAATGCAGGAGACCTGGGTTCGATCCCTGGGTCAGGGAGATCCTCTGGAGAAGGAAATGGATACACACTCCACTAATCTTGCCTAGAGAATTCCATGGACAGAGGAGCCTTGCAGGGTTGCAAAGAGTCCGACATGACTGAGCAACTGACCTTCAGTTTGGTAGATCTCAATGAGCCCAACATTCACATAGGAGGAGAGGACAGGAGCAACAGGGAATGAGTCTGTTTAGATTTCTCCGTAAACCGCCTCTTTTTGACCATCTGGGGCAGTGGATCTGTAACAATAGGGAAAAAAGACCTAACTACTTGAGTAAAAATCATGAAACAAAACTTCGTAGTAAAGTAGGGATAACAACCAAATGAAGAATTCCATGCTGTTTCATATGCCAGAGTCAAATGCTCAGTATTTATGGGACTTTGAGCAAGAGACTTTTTATTTGAAGGTGTCAGTGTCCTCGGTTGTAAAATTCCTACAGTCTTTTTCATATCTATGATTCATGGTCAATTCCTTAAAGTGAAAGTTACCTAAATAGTAAAGCAGATCTTACTTGATAGGTGTCTACTATATCCTTAAGAGAGAAGTAGGTGGATGGAAGTTAGAAGTCATCATAGAATGCAGGTGTGAAAATTTATTGAATCATTTATTTGATAAATAATAAGTAATAATTTATTACTTAGTTAATTTATTACTTAAGTTAAAATTAATAATAATTTTATAATTTGCACATAATTCATTTTATTGGAATTCAGAGTTTCACATGTTATCATGTGATTAAAGCCAAGTATAAATAGTACAGTGAAAATAATCCTTTTAATGTTGAGACTTTTCTGAGATATTTAATACAAAATCATGGCCCTGTACCCCAGATTCTGGTTCTAGGTTGAGATCTGTCCCAGTTGGCTAGTTTCTTTGTTTAAATTCTTAGCATGATTTGTGTCTGATATTCCCATTGTCTTGGCTATTAAAATCCAAGTGCCTATATCCCTCCTTGATTTAGACCTAAGAAAGTGTAGAATTATTGACCACTTGTTGGGTGATATCGATATTATGACAGAATGGTATTGATTTCCTAAGCTACATTTTCCTCATCTGTAAAATGGAAATGATTATATGCATGAAGTCTTTACTCTCTAATTAATTTCTTTTTTCTCAGAAACATGATGAAGAAGGCAAAGCACAAACTTCTGGTGTCTTGTGGGCTCTTTTCCTTTTCGTGTTCATTTTAGCCTAACTTCATGCTTGTGCTTACTTGCTCAGTCAGTGTCTGACTCTTCGCAACCACCAGGTCCTCTGTCCATGGGAGTTTTTTCCAGGCAAGAATACTGGAGTGGGTTGCCATTTCCTTCTCTAGGAGTTAGCCTAATTGGGTTGCCATGTAAATCAGAAAAAGAGACATTCAATGCCACCACAGAGGTGATTGGTTTTATCATCAAAAGAGCCTCAATTAGATGTCCGCAGATCCCTTTTTCTAATATTATGACCTTAGCGTTGACAACTTTGTGAGAAAGTGAAAACTAGTTTCAGGTAATTTATAACTTTTCATTAGAGAGAAATAGGTCTCCTGTTTTAGGTTTCTTCCCTATGCTGAGTCCTCTTCCTCCTCTGTGAAATCTTTCTTTGGGTTGTTTTCTTCTCTCCAGCTGGTTAACATTTATTGATCCCCTGTTGAGGGAGAGGTGTTTATTACCTCCACTATTGCCTGTGCCTACTTGTTTATCCTCGTCTTCCCCTCCTTTTCAAAGTGTCACAATAGCCTCGTCACAACAGATTGTTTGTTGCTATAAAGATTCCTTTTTCATTGTTTTAATGGGTGATGTCATGGGATATGTGAAGGGTAGTAGTTATCAGAAGAAATATTTTGACAACCGCCATTTAGCCAGTTTGAAAAGCTTCATGGAAATGCTTACGACTTGAGTTTGTCCGCATCACTCGTTTATCTTTTGCTTTATGAATGACTGTTGGTGTGAACGGAAAGGTTGGTAATAGACCTTTATATTGTGTCATTATTTATAGTTGCCTAGCAGTCAAAGCCATGGAGCTCATTTTAAAATCAACAAAAATCCCACACCGAATTCATAAAAAAGCACAGATTAACATCTGACAGGAACTCCTTAGATTCTCAGTTTACATGGCATCTCAGCATCCGCTGTCTTATTGGAGTGTCATCAGACAGGTAA
Organism: Bos taurus; assembly: GCF_002263795.3. NCBI lineage: Eukaryota > Metazoa > Chordata > Mammalia > Artiodactyla > Bovidae > Bos > Bos taurus. The sequence continues at coordinate 100,708,641 of NC_037333.1, forward strand.
GGAAATTGCGACCTGCAGAGGGAAAGTCATGTGCCCAGGTTTTCAGTCAACAAGTAGCAGACTTCCCCTGCCTCCCATTCCTGTTCTCTTTCTACCAGACAAGGACACCTCTCCATTTGCTGCTAATTCTTGGTGGTGCTAATTTCTCTAGTTTCCCTTGTCAAAAAGTGCAATGGTGGAGACAAGAAAAGTGAATAAGATGTCAGTGCAAAATTATACCAGTGTTAATCCCTCTATTTTATATACTTCTAATGTGTTTTATTGTAGGCTAAAAGGATGAAACTCCTGCCTCATATTTAAGTATAATTCCTTAAAAATGCTCTATTGATATAGTTGGATAAGTTCAATTTAGTAAAGCAAATTTATATATGACTAACAAATTTGTTTTCACTGTTATAATGTACTCTATTGTTTCTAGATAAAATAATATGGAAATTATGTGAACATATTGAATGAGTATCAAGATACAGTTTTAAATGTATTTAAAACTATTAAAATGTAAAATGTGAGTAAATTTAAATATGCCTCTTACTGTGAATAAGTGATTGATGAATTGCAACATGGAAACAATGGCTGTTCTCCTCCGTCATTAATTTTAATGATACTTTTCATATTGCAAGATGTGCTTTGAGACCTTCAAAGGATCCACACATGGAATTTATCAAATAAAAATTGCAGTGGTTTCTTTGGGTGACATAGATGTATGGTAACCAGAGTGTATAAGAAGTCACTTAGAACTTATCCTCATGTACAAATGAAAGAGGGGATCAGCACCAGCTGGTATCTAATGTTTTATTGGGATAATGTCTGTCCTTGCTCTATAGATAAAAATAAGCCTGGTTACAAAATTTGTACAAACAACTTGAACCATCAGAACACAAACAAATGATATATGGATTAAAGTATCCAAAATAATGTGTAACAATACTTATAAATGTGCTCATTCACTCACATTCTGTCCCCAAAAGAGGTACTTTAAAATTCATATATGCTAATTTTTTTGCCATCAGAATAAAGCTCCCAATTAGATTAGCCTTTTTAACATAGCGATCCTTTTTCCTAGAAATTCATTCTAAGGCTTTGAAAAAAGAAATCTACAGAAAAACAAAAATATTCCTAGTAGTGGGTAGTACAATTTACTAAAAAGAAAACCCTGAAAGCTAAGTTTATGCCTCCAAATAGAGTAACATACAAATAACCTGTGTTATACCATGCAAAAGAACATTATTCAGACGTTGAAAACAGCAAATGAAATAATAATTTTATTTATATATTTTACAATTTGAAAGTGTTTTGCTGTTTTTTGCAGTATCTCATTTGATGATTCCTGATAAAAGGAAAATGCTTATAAAATATTCAAAGTGAAATAGTATTTAAAAATTTATAAATGAACTATGACAATAACCACATAAAATGCTACATATGGATAAAGGTTGGAATGTGTGTATGCATTATGTAGATAGATAGTAGATAGATACACACATACAGTATATCATTGAGGGAGCTATATATATATATAAAATTTTCTTTAATATTAAGATATTTAAACAAAAACTCATTCTAAATTTTAAACAGAAGATGAAATGTGATTATTCCTCTTGAATAGATTAAACTAAAAAATATTGTCTTTTTTCATGATAGAATGGAATTGAATAGAATCCATAAAACGTCTTTTACTATAATTTCTATATGAATGAATAAATCATGTTTCTCAAATTTTTAGCCAACCAAGATGAATTCATTCCATAAATACATAATTTAGTGTATTCAAACTTTATTTAGCTTCCAAAAATAACCCTGGAGTTCTAATAGTATCCCAACTAAAGAGTAGGAATAATGCAAACACACACGTTTGTTTAGTCACAGTCCAAACAAAGATATAAATAAGTAGAAGAATTTACTGTTTTTCTTAAAGTCCATTGGAGATTGTTGTTTTGAGAATATCACACCTTTATATATTTGATCCTCTAGCTCAGTATTATCTGAAAAGCATACTGTTCTCTCAGTTTTATTTGTGTTGACTTTTTGTTTAAAGAGCAAAACCCATCCCCTTCCTGCTTATCTAATGAACCTGTTTCTCCTTATGAGCATGTTAGAAAATTTTTATTCAATTTAAAAAGGAAAACATATGTCTATGACTTAACTATTGAAAATGTAAATGCTCAATATGCATGAATTCGGTCTTTCTATTTCTCCAGTTCCTCAAATATTATTTAAGCAGACAAACACAAATAAAACAGTAGTACGTGAATGAATTTTGACCTGAGTCCAGATACTCCTGACTGGCCTCTAGACCTTTATGCTCAACACAGCTGGTAACAAGAAACACTTAAATTGAGGACCTGAGTCTGCTATTTAATTAACAGGCTGGTGTTTGTTTATTTTCTTGTAACTCCTGTGTTCTCTACCAGCTGGTTCCTAGTTAGGTCAGAAGATATATAGAACACAAACAAAAGTGCAAGTAAGGCCCAAGTGACTTCAGCGATGCAGTCTCTCCCTTAGGCACCCTGCTTGCTGCTGCTGACAAGTGCTCAGTCGTGTCCGACTCTTTGCAACTCCGTGGACTGTGGTCCACCAGGCTCCTCTGTCCATGGAATTTTTTCCAGGCAAGAAAACTGGAGTGAGTTGAGGCACCCTGGTTACCCCCAAATAAATTTATATTGACTTTACAGAACAGAGCTCTATAAAATATGCACTAAAGCAAGCTCTTTTTTAGAAGACAATAGATTTTCTTGATTGTATATACTGTTAGTTCATCATTCCCCTTTTAGGAATAAGTAGGGGTTCTCTACTTATTCCTAAGACATCAAACAAAGGTCTCTATAGTCAAAGCTATGATTTTTCCAACGGTCATGTATGGGTGTGAGAGTTAGACCATAAAGAATGCTGAGTGCTGAAGGATGCTTTTGAACTGTGGTATTGAAAGACTCTTGAGGGTCCCTTGGACTACAGGGAGATCACACCAGTCAATCCTAAAGGAAATCAATCCTGAATATTCTCATTGGAAGGACTGATGCTGAAGCTGAAACTCCACTAATTTGTGAAGAACTGACTCATTGGAAAAGCCCCTGATGCTAGGGAAGACTGAAGTTGGGAGGAGAAGGGGACAGAGGGTAAGATGGTTGGATGGCATCACTGACTCAATGGACATGAGTTTGAGCAAGCTTTGGGAGATGGTGAAGGACAGGGAAGCCTGGAATTCTGCAGTGCATGGGGTTACAAAGAGTCAGACATGACTGAGCAACTGAACAACCAAGGGGTTACCTGGTGGTTCAGATGGTAAAGAATCCGCCTGCACTGCAGGAGACCTGGGTTCGATCCTTGGTTGGGAAGATCCCCTGGAGGGCATGGCAACCCACTCCAGTATTCTTTCCTGGAGAAACCCCATGGACAGAGGAGACTGGCAGGTACAATCCATGGGGTTGCAAAGAGTCGGACATGACTCAGTGACTAAGCACAGCACAGTGATTCCAAAACTCTGATCACAGACACACTTAATACAGTTGGTAAGAGAAATGATAATAACAGATATAAAGACTGAATGTTTCCACTTGCAGAGATTATAAACATGGGTGAGTTAGTTCGAAATTTTTTTTCAAAAATGATTCCAAAATATTATGATCTAGAGTTATTGGGGGTTTTTTTCTTCTTTTTTCCATCTTCCTATCTTTTCTTTCTTTTTACTACATGGTAGTAACAATTGTTGCAGAATATTTAGAAAATAGAAAAAAGATCAAAAATAAAATTGTTGCTATTGTCTCACTGCTGTTAATGTTGCTGTTTAGTGGATAGGTCATGTCCAACTCTTTGCGACTCCACGGACTGTAGCCCACTGGGTTCCTCTGTCCATGGGATTCTCTAGGCAAGAATACTGGAGTTAGTTGCCATTTCCTTATCCAAGGGATCTTCCTGACCCAGGGATCGAACTCAAGTCTCCTGAATTGGCAGATGGATTCTTTACCACTGAGCCACCTTGGAAGCCCCTCCATGTATAGAGGAACCTGATGAGCTAGAGTCCATGGGTCCCAAAGAGTTGGACATGACTGAGTGACTAACATTTTCACTTTCAAGGGACATTGACACTGATGTTTTGAAGGTTTTACCCTCAAGGACCTACTTTGTAGAAAATAGAAGTACCCAGGTCCCAGAGGGTCCCAGGCTTCCAAAAGGAGCCCTTACTGAAGGATGTTGGTGGAACAGCATCTGAGGCTATAGTCACCTAGCCCAGGTTTCCAGGTGACTGAAAGCTTTCCCTCAGACCACCTGACTATAATGGCCTGTCACACTGTACGTGGGTGATAATTATATTGCAAGACTATCTTTTTATGAAATTTCAAATATGTCCAGTGCTCCTGATTGTACATTTTAAAACAACTTAAATACCCAGAAATTCCTTTCCCTGGGTTCACAAAATGATAATCTTCAGAATTTTTCTCTCCTAATTTATACTCCTAAGTATTTTTTTCTAAAACCACTTGAACATATTTAGGAAAAGTTTCAGTAAAATCAGGACAGTGATTATTTACAGCATAGAATAGAGAGAGATGAACAGAAACATATTTTAGGCTTCAGGGGAAAAATGTCTTCAATACAAAATAAAATTATGTTTCAAGTAAAAAATTTTTACTGTTCAGGAAATGTTCAGTTTCATGATTTTGACTGTATATACATTAGGAGACCCGATATATGTATCTTTAAGCATCCACATAAAATGACAATCTAAAAGCTTACACATTTCAGATTACTTTACATTTTTCCCTAAATGACCTTCAGTGTTTTAACAATATTTGCTCTCCATCGCTAATAATAGTTATTATCATGTGGTGTTGTTTCTAAGGCCCAAGAAAAGGAATTAAATTGAAGGGGAGGGCAGGGGAAAATGTGCTAGAAAAACCATTTTTCTCATTAGATTACAAACTAGAAACAACCGAATTATACTCATACAGGAACCCAGTTCGACCCTAAATGGAAAGATTCTAAGGATTGCAGGCCAGACCTCCTTTAATATCTGTGTGAAGTTAAATACTGCCAGTAGGACACTTCAGGAAGGTATCATCATTGGGAAAGGAAGCAAGAACCAAGCAGAAAACCAAACCATCTTATTTGCTCTTTTACCCATTGCAAATACTGGCCCATGCTTCCAGATGCTTTCTTTATACACTTAAACTTTAATACAAGTTTCTTTTCATCTGTTGTTGTTGTTATTCAGTTGCTCAGTCATGTTCGACTCTTTTGACCCCATGGACTGCAGCATTCCAGTCTTCCCTGTCCTTCACTATCTCCGGGAGTTTGTTCAGACTCATGGTTATTGAGTCAGTGATGCCATCCAAACATCTCATCCTGTTTTATCCTCTTCTCCTCCTGCCTTCAATCTTTCCCAGCAGCAGAGTCTTTTCCAATGAGTTGGCTCTTTGCCTCAGGTGGCCAAAGTATTGAAGCTTCAGCATCAGCATCAGTCCTTCCAAAGAATGTTCAAGGTTGATTTCCTTTAGGACTCACTAGTTTGATCTTTCAGACCAAGGGACTCTCAAGAGTCTTCCCCAGCACCACATTTCGAAAGCATCAGTTCTTTGGAGCTCAGCCTGTTTTATGGTATTACATGATTTGAAATCAGGATCTTGAAATGAAGTTTCTGAGACAAAGAAAGAGAGGATGCAATGTGCTCTTCTGTATTTTCTTCTGTGAAATTACACTCAGGAAAACACTAGCTGAAGTGTTTGAAAAACCAAGTGCTTTAATGGGACAGTATAACAATTGGTAGAAAATGCCAGAAATGATGTTTCCTTTTTCATTATTTTTGATTTGAGAGATAGTTGAAAACTTAGCCAGTAGATTTTTCTTTTGTTAAAATATCACTGCAGTAGTTTCTAAATTTAAAACAAATAATAATTCTGACATGGCTGTGTTTTTAGCCTTTCTTCAGAAATAAAACGAATTTGGGAATAAGAGAAAGCAGCTGTTTCACGTTGCTGCATGGTGGTTTTGTTGGTCAAGAATCTGCCTGCAGGGCAGGAGACCTGGGTTCAGTCCCTGGGGCAGGAAACTACCCTGGAGAAGAAAATGGCAACTCACTCCAGGATTCTTGCCAGGGAAATCCTATGGACAAAGGAGCCTGGCAGGCTACAGTCCATGGGTCGCAAGAATCAGACATGACTTTAGCAACTAAACCACCACCTCCATATAAGTCATCATAGACTTCTCTATGGAGTAATGTTTTTTACTTGCTCTTTAGTTAAATATGGTGCCATAGAACAAGAGGGTTGTAGTAAGTGTCACAATGTGTATTCTGAGCAAAAATAGCAATGGAATGAATGCCAAATAGCTGAAGGCCTTTTACCTTGTTTTATGTGGGCTGATTGGCTATTCAGGATGATGTTAGTGCTTTTGTTTTTTTATTCAGAATTTAACCTGAAAAAATATTAAAGTCCCTGTTTTTATTCTTTTTATCTGCTATTTATTTTGACTTATCACTAGTTTAATCAGTGGCCCAGTTATATTTATCTCTTTAAAGAAAATATCTGCAACACACTGATTCTAGCTCCAAGATTTTGAAATTTAGTTTTCTTTTTAAGGCTAGATTTGGCAAGGATGAAGACGCTGGTTTTATGAAGTGATGTTGGATGGTGCAGTTTGCACATAAGAGTATTAAAAGCAGAGGCAAAGTATCATCAACCAGTGGCATTCTCAGAGAAGATTGTAAAAATATGGGAAAGGCAGATTGAAGGCAGGAACAGTTACCCTATCTGAAGGATTTGGTGTGAATTGCCCTGCTGACTTGCAGATCTAATTTCAAGGTTTCTCTTTCAGCTGGCAGTGCCACTTAAAATGAGGAGAGCAGAAATACATACCATGCAGGGCTGCATTTCAGGCTCTGCTTCTAGCATTCCAATAAATCTAGTAGAAAGAACCTGGTGTTTTATTAACATCCTCAGACTCAGGGAACTGAAAATTTTGACTCTGATACAGTACTCCAAACTGTAGTTGAAAAAAATGCCTTGTCTGCTACATTTAAGGGTAAGAGATTGCCTTGTTCCCTTGTGGGCATTTCTAAGGATCTTGTAATTTAAGCAAATTAAAATAAAACAATACTTGTGAAAAACGGAGTGGTAGTCTACTATATAGAAACACCTCTAAACTCACATCTTCAGAATATTCTGTATGGCATATGGATGTGTGCTCAGTTGCTCAGTCATGTCTGACTCTGCAACCCCATAGACTGTAGCCTGCCAGGCTCCTCTGTCCATGGAATCCTCCAGGTAAGAATACTGGAATGGGTTGCCATTTCCTTCTCCAGAGGATCTTCCCAACCCAGGGATCAAACCCATACCTGCATTGGCAGGCAGATTCTTTATCACTGCAACTGGGAACTCTACTTTATGCACTGTGGTAACCTAAACGGGAAGGAAGTCCAGATGGGAGAGGATGTGTGTGTATGTATGGCTGATTCATTTTGCTGTACAGTAGAAACTAATACAACATCGTAAAGCTACTGTACACCAATAAAAATTAATTTAAAATAAATACATATTCTGTTCCTTTCTGTAAAAAATAAATAGACATTCATCTTCAGCTTGAAGACAGGCCAGATCCATTAAAAAAAAAAAAAGAATTATAGGCACATATTAACAAAAACTATCATTTTTTGTCTGTATCCTACATCAACTTCCTTTAAAAAAAAAAACAAAAACAAAACTTTTTCTAAACATTTCTGTGCTCTTTATAAAAGCTAACTTGTCTGGCAGATATTCTCAAGGTTTTGTGATAATTGCATTCTTGTCTTCTCTACTCTGTATTTATAAAGCACATTTTATTTCTGTTCTTCTTTTGAGAAAGTTATAAATCAACAGATTTCCTCCAAGTTCAAGGCCAGGCAGACCATGATTGTAGTTCAAGCCCTGCCACTCACCAGTAACAGTGTGCAGGCAAATTATTCTCATTGATAAAATGGGATAGAATGGCATCATCCACTAAATGGACTTGAGTTTAAGCAAACTCTGGGAGATAGTGAAGGACAGGGAAGCCTGGCGTGCTGCAGTCCATGGGGTCACGAAGAGTCGGACACAACTGATCGACTGAACAACAGCTTTACAGTGGGAATAACACCAATTACCTCATAGCATCTACAAGGATTAACTGAGATAACATTCGTGAAGCCCCCAGCCCTGTGTGTCTCAGGAGACAGATGTTCATAGGTTAATTCCTTTCCTGTTTCCCATTAGTCTCCTTCCTTTACCCTCCCTCAACCTAATTTCCAAATAGTGCATACATAATTGTAGGAACATCAGCATGAATGGCCTGATGCATTTGTTACTGAATTAACTCGGCAGTGAACTTGGCATTCTCTCCCCAAACTTTCCCCTTCATTAATCCTCCTGGGCAACATCCTTAAACACAGTCTTACTCCTAGACACCAGAAACCGTGAAACCAGTCATGCACGAGAGCGTTTTCTACCAGGCTTTCAGCTGGTCTCATTTGTCCTCAAAGACCAGACAGATCTTATGTTGTTCACAGTGGGCTGACTCTGGCCATGTGGTCACTGCCGTCAAGATCTGCCACCAGGAGGACAGCAGTTCAATAAAATCTTGAACTCTATTTATAGCCTACTTGAAACAAACACTCTCCCATGAAGCCTGAGGAGTCCTCCTTGAGTACACAGAAAGTAATTCACTAGTCCCAGTACCAAACTAGGGCAACAGAAGGGTGGAAAATGCAGTAAGTACATTTTTTTCTAGCCCTCTACAGTTTATAAAGCGTTTGCTCCTACGTGCTGTCTCATTTCATCCTCATATTGACCCAGCAGGGAGCCAAAGCAGACGTTGGCAGTAAATTCCCATTTTATAGATTATAAACCCAATGTTTAGTAGGTTAGATGAGTTGCTCATGTTACATGGTTGGAGAAGGAGGGGAGAGGAAAGTGGTTAAAGAGTAAGAATGATTTTCTGTTAATGCAATCAATCTAATCTTCAGTGAATAACGGTTTACCTGTAAGAATAAAAAAGAAAACAAAGAGAAATAATGTTTTATAATGTTTTGGCAAGCTTAAAAACTGTTTCTTCTCCACTTCAGATTGGAAAACCAAAATAAGATAAATAGAAGCCTGCTGTTTAGGGCAGGGAGCTCAGCTCAGTCGGTGTTCTATGATGATCTAGATGGGTGGGATGGGGTGGAATGCGAGGGGGGCCACAAATGAGGAGATAGATAGATAGATAGATAGATATATACACACACACACACATATACCTGCTTCATTGAGTATACAACACTATAAGGCGACTGTACCCCAATTAAAAAAAAAAAAACCTAGACAGACTTTACAGGGAAACGTTTATAAACATGTTTGTATCTGCCTAGAACATCTACATGCAGAATGATTATATTTTAGGCCAGAAACGCCTTTCTGAAATCTCTCCAAATTAAAATGTGCATCAGTCAAGACTAATCTTGAAAAAGATGGCAAGAATTTTTATGAGAAGTTTTAGTTGATTTTGCCAGTCATCTCTGAAATAGATATATCTTTACTGTCTTTTTAATATGGGGGATTTACATAATTCAAATATGGGTCCCCAGAGCAAGACTTCATTAATGTGAATTAGTTTATGGAGCAGAAATGATTTTATTCTGAAAAGAATTATTTTATTTTGATTTTGGCAAGTACTTTAATTTTCTAAGATCTTTCTTTAAGCTGTGTTACCGCAAAGAGTCGGACATGACTTAGTGACTGAGCAGCAACCACATTAAAAGGGCATACAAAAAACTTTTTGGCTTGAAAAGGACGTCTGATCTATTAGAACAGCTACACTGAAGTCCGTGTGTGTGTATGTGTGCATGTGTATGTATATGTGTGTGTGTGTGTGTGACACACACACAGAGATAAAGAGAGGGAAGGGGGGAGAGAGAGAGAGAGAGAGAGATTACTCAAGAGTGCCTCTGGCTTAGCAGATTGGCACTGAGCCATTTGGGGCTTCTCAGATTTACTGCTTCTCTGACTATTGTTGCAGCTCTGATTTATGGAGTTCAAAATCTCTTGAAAAGCAAGGTGTCTTAAGTTTACAGTATTTCCCTGATGGTCCCTCCCTTTCCCCTGTTCATTCCTTTTGCCCCCCGTTCACCTTGCAATGACCTTGCACGACTCAGCATTTTTACCTGAGCTCAGTAGCCGGGGAACCTGCTAGTGCTGGGGCAAGGGCAGCGGTTGGTTTCCATTCCTGCGTGATGGAGTCATGGGAGAAACTGTCGGGAACCAACAGAGAGTAGGACCGGAGCGGCAGCAGGGCTGAACTGTGTTTAAGCGGCTCAGGACAGAGCAGCTGGCTCCCTCTCCCAGCCTGCAAGCGCAGCCTGCATTTGTCACTGACCACTGAAGTGTGTGTTTGTGCAAGGTGAGAGCTGGGTGCTTTCTCATTACTTTGGAGACAACTTGCCAGGTATTGCTGTTGATTGTGTTTGCTCATTTGGGGAGGTTTCTGTCGCTGCAAATTCAGGACCTAGACTGTGTGTGGTTTGATTTATTGTTTTCTATCGTGATCCATTCAGTGCTGCACGGTGTCCAAATTATGGCAACAGATTGGACGAACTGCTGTTCTTACCCTGCGATGTGAACAGTTTGGTGCCTTTTGCTTGGATTCTTTCATTGATCGCTGCTGCCAAATGATAGAGCTGTTCATAGACGGGATTCCAGCACTGATTTGAAAGCGTGTGAAAACTGCTTCCGATAGAAATCTGGATTGCTGTTTTTTGGAGTAATTGCTGGGGTGTATTCTTTGCTCATATTTTAGTAGGTGAAACTTTGGAGAGAGCAGAGTGCCTTAGGGTCTGATCTGGTGATAAAAGTAACATGGGAGTTTTCTGCGTTTTCGCTTGTGGAAATGAAAACTTATGCTTGGCCAATGGTGTGTGTGTGGTGGGGGGAGGGTATAATTTTTAAAAAAAGAAACAGACTCAAAAGAAAAACATTTTGCTTAGCTATAGTTTGATGTATTTATTAATTTAATCAGCTCCTAAAGCTTTTGTTATCAGCATATTTTAAATTTTGGAACTTTGCATTTTGTGTGCACAAGGACAATACAGCTGCAGTGTGTGATTGTGAAGGCATGTGGGGACATGGAGTATGTGCTTACTAGGAATAAAACAGGAATCCAGAATGTACCCTTGGCTAAGCTGATGGCCTTAAGGCTGCACCCGTTTTGTGTGTTAGCTACTTAACGGACTTATGCAAAATGTAAAGGAGATACAGTGTATTATTATATCTAAATAAATATATAGGAGATTTGTATTAATAAAACACATGCTCTAAAAAAGAAAGCTCTTGGGAATTGGGTAGTGAAAATAGGACGAGCAAAAGTTTGAAAAGCTATCAAATTTTACAGGGAGAGGAAAACAATATGTTAAAATGAGGAGAAAGTTCACTGGGATATGAAAAGTACTTCAACTGCTCAAATTTATAAGTCTAATGAAAAAACAATAGCATATTTAAGGAAATTCAGAGTGTGCAGAAATGAAGCCCAGAGCAAAATTTCTTAATAAGACATGGTTTCAACCTACCTGTGGAATATACTTAATCAAGTTGAGTTCTGTTGCCTAGATTGATAAAATTAGAATTTGTTTAAAAATATAGATTTAAAAATTTTATTTAAAATTTATTTTCATTTAGGTAGATTTGGAAAGCTAATAAAGTAACATAAGATGTATTAAAATGCAGTAAACATTGAAATTGTTCAAAACACTTAACAAATAAAATACAATATGAAAATTTTTTTGTCCTGCTTTTGAATTATGTCCGTTTAGAAAGACACTGATCTTCTAAACTAGAATGTCAGCTGTCGGTACATACACTTGAACTGCTGAGCCCCGTGGATCCACTCTTCATGGTTTCTTGCTTTTAGGCTTAGTTACAACACTGTGGAATGGTGAGCAGAAAACACTTGAATCTAACATTGTCGTGCTTTCTATGAGTTTAGGACAGAAGTATTTTCATATGATAGATATGAAACCTGAGGTGTACAAAGAATTCATGATTAGTTGGCCTTTCCATATTAGAATCTGTACTATTAATACCTTGACTTTTCAGCTGCCTCCATCTCAAATTTGACTGCTTTAAAAGGGTGTAACATAACATTATCACCAGGACTGAAAAGAGGTAGTGGAGGACCTCTTATCATTGTTTTATAAACATGAGAGTATCCATGTCTCTATCATGGTGGTGGTTGTGGTTTTGTTGCTAAGTGCTGTCTGACTCATGCGACCCCATAGACTGTAGCCTGCTAGGCTCCTCTGTCCGTGGGATTTCCCAGGCAACTGGAGTGGGTTGCCATTTCCTTTTTCAGGGGATCTTCCCAATACAGGGATTGAACCTGTGTCTCCTATGTCTCCTGCATTGGAGGCAGATTCTTTACTGTTGAGCCACCAGAGAAGTCCTGTCTCTATGATGAGTGCAGTCTGATATGTTTAAATGTGGTGTGTCCATCTGTACCCATGGTCACTTTCCACCTCAGAAAACTTGTCGTCTCTTTGATGAACCACAATCAGTGTAAGCAGCCAAGAAATGCCTTAAATAGTGTCCACGTTTATTCTTTAGATAACTAGCTTACCATAGCATACAAAGAGGTTTAAAAAGATTTAGAGATTATAGGTACTGACCTCAAAGCACATGCTAGTCTGTGCAGACACATTTATGTCTATGCAATTAAGTACTCCCAGTTAAAGGGAAAGATTAGGCTTTATTTATGTATTTGATGATTATCTCTATTTTTTTTCTTTTAAAGCTTAATTTTCTTAACACATTGTATTCTTTCTTCTTCTCTTCTTTTAGCTTTATACCTGATTCTAGACTTTAAACTTGGTATATCCTTAATTTGCTGCTGCTAAGTCGCTTCAGTCGTGTCCAACTCTGTGTGACCCCATAGACGGCGGCCCACCAGGCTCCCCTGTCCCTGGGATTCTCTGGGCAAGAACACTGGAGTGGGTTGCCATTTCCTTCTCCAATGCATAAAAATGAAAAGTGAAAGTGAAGTCGCTCAGTCGTGTCCGACTCTTCTCGACCCCATAGACTGCAGCCTACCAGGCTCCTCTGTCTATGGGATTTTCCAGGCAAGAGTACTGGAGTGGGGTGCCATCGAATTTACTGAACCTTCTTTCTTTTGATCTACACTCAATCTCTTCTTCTTGGGTAAGAAAGCAATTGATGATTTACCTCCTGGAGGAAGATCCACCTCCCTGAGACCAAGAGACAAATGTTCCCTCTCTGAGCAGGAAATGAGATGATCAGTGGGAAACAATGGATTGAGAAATGGCTCCTAGGCAGGCAATGGCCATGCCTCTCTCACTTAGTGTTTCTGCTATTCATGCTCTTAGCCGTCTAGTCTGCTACTGGGCTTTGAAACATTTATCAAGAAATGTTTGCACATAGCAACATAGTTACCCTGTCATGAAGACTCTTGGTAAATTGAGATTAAATATGATTTGTAGTGTATGGGATTGGTTTAAAGTAGTATTGGTTGTCTTTTATACCTTAAAGTGAAGTCGCTCAGTTGTGTCCAAACCTTTGTGACCACATGGACTGTAGCCTACCAGGCTCCTCTATCCATGGGATTTTCCAGGCAAGAGTACTGGGGTGGGTTGCCTTTGCCTTCTCCAGGGGATCTCCCTGACCCAGGAATCGAACCCAGGTCTCCCGCATTGCAGGCAGACACTTTACCATCTGAGCCACCAGCTTAGCATTAAGGTAATTAAGTTCTATTTTGCTTATTAATTCCTCATGAAGTACTGTACATTCAGGTGAAGCCATGAGCATTCACACAACTTTTAATTATTATTTCAAGATTCCCTAGAGTAGGCCCAGATTGTTTCTGGACAAGAAACATGGAAGGCAGGGTGTATGATCTGTTTTTCTGGTAGATGTCCCCCTGAGGCTATAGAGTGCACAGATCATCTCTGGACTGCTTAGTGGACCCCTGGGCTCCAAGAACCTGGCAGCTGCTGGAGGAGCAGGTGGCTACAGGCAGTTCTCCACTGAAGGCTGTGATGAAAAACATTTCTACAAGTCTTCTCAAGAGGTCTGCCTCATCTGTCTTAAATCCAGTGTGTCTTCTAAGTAAACAGGATGGGCAGAGTCTGGTTGCTAGCAGGTGGGCCCAGATTGTGACAGACCTCCACACAAAATGCATCACCATATTTTTTACACATTTTTACAACCAGTATAAGTCCTGTTTTTACAACCCTTAAATTATTTCTACTAGTGCATGCTTAAGTTGCTTTAGTCATATCTGACTCTTTGTGGCCCCATGGACTGTAGCCCACCAGGCTCCTCTGTCCATGGGATTCTCCAGGGAAGAATACTGGAGTGGGTTGCCATGCCCTCCTTCAGGGGACCTTCCCAACTCAGGGATCGAACCCAAGTCTCTGACGTCTCCTGCATTGGCAGAGGGTGGGGTTCTTTACCACTAGGGCCAACTGGGAAGCCCCATTGGGCAGGCTTCAAACCTGATCCCAATGTTTAACCAGTCCCTTCCAATAGCTACCCTCTACCACACAAAACAAATAATTTTTAAGAAATACTAACAGCCAATTAAGCTTTTTACATTTTAATAGCCAAACAATTTTCATCCATATATAATTTGAATAATGGCTTCAAGAGAATAAAATTACAATTTCCAGATATCTCTAAAGGCCAAGAAACCATCACCAAAAAATTATTGCAGCGTTTCCTGTTACAAACATTTTGGATCATAAGGGAATGTTCAAGAATTTTATTCCAACTCTCCAAAGTCAAAACAAAGTGACTCCTAGCTGTTCTTTTGTGATGGAGTATTTTCAAGATCAGCCTGCTTAGAAATATATTTTATGATAAAGTATAAAACACACTAGAGCCTGTCCCTTCTCTCACTCCTGTTCTCCTGTAGTGTGGGATTTGCATATTGAATAACTCTTATCAGAACACATCAATGTGTTAAGAGGAATTATTTTGTAGCCATAAGAAAGTATCTCCTTTCCTTTATAAGTTAATATAAGAACTCAACTTTAAAATGTAAGCTTTGGAGACTTCCCTGGGAGCCCAGTGGTTAAGATTCTGTTTCCAATGTATGGGGCAAGTTTTCAATCCCTGGTTGGGAAACTAAGATCCCGCATGCCATGTGGCATGGTCAAAAATTTAAAAACAAAACTAAGTAAAAATTTTAAAAATTAAATAAATAATTAAAATGTTGGGTTTATTATTATTTAGATATAGAGTGAGAACAACAGATCAGGAGATGATTGCTATTGCAAAGACAGTGAGCTACTCAGTTTCAGAAGGCTGGACACAGCGTGTCTTGAAGGGCCACACAGGGAAGCCCCAGGGTTGGTCAGAAGGCAGAGAGAGAGAAAGAAGAAAGCATGGCCAAGAGCCTTTATTGTGCTTTCCTTGGGGAAGAACACATACTTTGGCCACCTGATGCAAAGACCTGACTCATTTGAAAAGACCCTGATGCTGGGAAAGATTGAGGGCAGGAGGAGAAGGGGACGACAGAGGATGAGATGGTTGGATGGCATCACTGACTCAATGGACATGAGTTTAGGTAAACTCCGGGCGCTGGTGATGGACAGGGAGGCCTGGCGTGCTGCGGTTCATGGGGTCACAAGGAGTTGGACATGATTGAGTGACTGAACTGAACTGGGGAAGAACAAAGTAGGGTAAGCAGGCTTAGGCTTGGATCGTTGGAATAATTTCAGCAGTCTCTGGGGCATAGAGAGTCTCTAGTTGTCTACGTACCTGGTCCTGAGATGCCTAGGGCAAATGGATATTAGCCCAGAGTATGAGTGCCTTGTGCGAGTCAGATAAAGGACCTGATTGGGGTCAGGGCTCAGAACTGATTTATTTGCATTAAAAACCACTATGAGGTACCATTTCACACCAGTCAGAATGGCTGCGATCCAAAAGTCTACAAATAATAAATGCTGGAGAGGGTGTGGAGAAAAGGGAACCCTCTTACACTGTTGGTGGGAATGCAAACTAGTACAGCCACTATGGAGAACAGTGTGGAGATTCCTTAAAAAACTGGAAATAGAACTGCCTTATGATCCAGCAACCCCACTGCTGGGCATACACACTGAGGAAACCAGAAGGGAAAGAGACACGTGTACCCCAATGTTCATCGCAGCACTGTTTATAATAGCCAAGACATGGAAGCAACCTAGATGTCCATCAGCAGATGAATGGATAAGAAAGCTGTGGTACATATACACAATGGAGTATTACTCAGCCATTAAAAAGAATACATTTGAATCAGTTCTAATGAGGTGGATGAAACTGGAGCCTATTATACAGAGTGAAGTAAGCCAGAAGGAAAAACATAAATACAGTATTCTAACGCATATATATGGAATTTAGAAAGATGGTAACAATAACCCTGTATACGAGACAGCAAAAGAGACACTGATGTATAGAACAGTCTTATGGACTCTGTGGGAGAGGGAGAGGGTGGGAAGATTTGGGAGAATGACATTGTAACATGTAAAATATCATGTAAGAAACGAGTTGCCAGTCCAGGTTCGATCCACGATACTGGATGCTTGGGGCTAGTGCACTGGGACGATCCAGAGGGATGGTATGGGGAGGGAGGAGGGAGGAGGGTTCAGGATGGGGAACACATGTATACCTGTGGTGGATTCATTTTGATATTTGTCAAAACTAATACAATTATGTAAAGTTTAAAAATAAAATAAAATTTAAAAAATAAAAAAAATATATATATATAAGACTAAAAAAAAAAAAGAAAAAAAAAAAAAAAAAAGGCATGCTCTGGGTTAGTCTTCCCTATCTTTAGGAATTGGCTTGCCCTAGAAAGGGCAGCTTGTTTATGGTCAACAAAGCCCAGATGCCAAGCATTTGAAATACAGGAAATTTAGGTCCCCACAGAGCACTGAATAGGGGCCCTGTGCTATACAGCAGGTTCTCATTAGTTATCTATTTTATGCATAGTAGAGTGTATGTATCAGTCCCAATCTCCGTTTCATTCCATCTCCCATTTCCCCACTTGGTGTTCATACATTTGTGCTCTGTGTCTGTGTCTCTATTTCTACTCTGCAAATAGATTCATCTGTACCATTTTGCTAGATTCCAGATAGGATATCCAGAAAAGAGGGTATACATGTATACATACAGCTGATTCACTTTGCTGTACAACAGAAACTAGCACAACATTGTAAAGCAACTATACTCCAGTAAAAAAAATTTCTTTTAAGAAATACAGAAAATGAAAAGGCATTGCTAATACACACTAACATACCCAAACAGAAATATATTGATTACTTAGTATCATTTTGCCAAATTTGGTATTCATCTGGTTGGTCCCCTATGGACAACAATCTCTTGACATGAAATGTACCTCTTCATCAATTCCACGACCTCTGCCAGTAAACTCCAGAAAGGTTTTGGTTCAGTTGGTTTTGTTTTTTAAATTCAATACTTTAAAACAACAAAAAGGTCGAAAATAGCTAAATCCTCTTTATTGAAACACTAGGCACATTTTACTTGTCCTGCACAGCTGTATATTATTCGAGTTAGAGTCTAACAATAAATGCTTCCACATTAGAGTTGTGTTAAAATCCTTAAATAGGCTGTAATTATTAAAGAAAGTTTAACTTTATGTACTCACCATTCACCTTTGGTTGGAACCAACTCCTGGCACACACAAGTTAATAAATAATTGCTCAATGGATAAATAAATGATTCAGTCACCTGGGCTCATTGGCAGAATTTTCTTCAGATTCCCTAAGAGCCTTTTTCATTGTTTCCAATATGATTTTCATAATAAGGAAATTAAGGAAAGAAGAGCAAATTATGTTGATTATTCTGCTCAAACAAAAGCTGAGTCTCTTGTCACTTAAAAATATCCACGACGAGCCGCTAGTATAAACAATCATAAGATGTGGTAAGGGACATATATAAATTGAGTAACAATTCTGTTTCAGCTGAACTGGCATAACTGTCATTCATAATGCCCTACTCCTTGAGTCAGCAGTAATGCACAGAGGGATCAAGAACATTTAGCAGATGAATAGGATAGCTAATTTATCAAATTAGGATAGACCAACATGTGCTAAAAATAACCTGTAATCAAGGAAGACGACACCTTAGAAGTGTGGCATTTTCCCTCGTAATATTTCTGTTTCGTCGTTTTTAAACATAAAGGAAAGGAGAAAGCATGCATACGGCGTTTCAGTGGAAAGAGAATTTTCTCCCTCTCCCTATTTAGTTTCTCATTCCAGTTACTGGAATTTCCCACGGGAATTTATTGTGTAATAAATATGGAACTTCGAAACGGTGGGGGAAGAATGACTGAGTTAACAATAGGTATTGGTACTACTGGCTTCCCAGGTGGCGCAGTGGTAAAGAACCCACCTGCCAAATGCAGGAGATGCAAGAAACCTGGGTTCGATCCCTGGGTTGGGAAGATCCCCTGCAGTAGGAAATGGCAATCTACTCCAGTACTCTTGCCTGGGAAATCTCACAGACAGAGGAGCTTTGCAAGCTACAATCCAGGGGGTCACAAAGAGCAACTGAGCACAATTGGGTACAACAAGATAGCCATCTGAGGGGGGAAAAGGGCTTATCTTTTACCCCAAAATAAATTTTAGAGGAGTCGAAGATTTAGACGTAAAATATGAAACTACATGCACACTAGAAGAAGGCGTTGGTGTACTGATTTGCACAGAGAAGATGCTACAGTGACCGAATCACTAAGCAGCCATGAACAGGAGTAGAAGTGACAGCCTGCTGCTCGAGAGGCACCTGGGCTTGGTGGTAATTGCAACGGTTATAGCAGAAGGGAGGTGTTCTAAGTGTTCATTCTCCACACACCTTCCCCATCATTCTCTGTGTCTTTCAGACACCAAAGATCCTGAGATGAAGGGAAGCAAAGAAAGGGATACGTGTAAATCACCAATTTCTTGTTTTCATTCCAAAGCAGATGCTCTGTGTTTTATCCTGGGACCAGACCAGTATCGGGAAAAAATTACAGACTGATTTCTTGCTCTGAACTCTCCTGATTCCCAAATCTGACACGTGACTGAGCCCTCAAAGTGGCTTCACTGACTCTGGTATCGGCAGGTTTCTCATCTGTGATTTCCATGGAGTGACAAGAGAATGAAATATTGTCAGCTGTGCCCGGGCCCTTCTGAGCTGTTGTCAGACTAGATTGAACCAACTCGAAAAGCTCTCAAGGGGAGCGTGCTTGGTAAGAGCAGAAGAGCTTCAGTTGGAAAGCTTTTCCTTTAGGGTCTGTGGCTTCTTTCTTCTTTGTCACTTCCTTTTCCTCTAGTTCCTCTCTCAATCCTGAATTCCTCCCCTCCTCTGACCTCCCATAACGCCGCACACCATCCTCTGACCTGGATGAAAGAAACACTTATGTCATTCACGCTAGGTTTCTCAGACTGGCAGCCTGTTCGGAGCAGTGTGCAGTGTTCCTAGCAACAGATTAAGGCACATTCACAGCACTTCAAAAGCCTGCAGACATTGAAAAATCACAGAGGACTACCTAGTTATATTTGGAACTTCTGCTCTGTGGGTTTTGTATTAGCTAAGAAACCCAGGGAAGTTTTTAAACTTTTTTTTTGATTTATTTTTAATAGAAACTTGGAAGGTATAACCGCTTTTCTAAAACAGTCGTGATGAATTTAGCCAAGGCACTGAGAATGAAGGTCAACTGCGTCTATGCTGAGATTTAAAAGTAGGGCATATAAAGTTCACTAGCAGTCACAAGAAGGTGATTTTAATTATTAGGAATATTTTATATTCATTAAGAACACAGGCATTAGGGGCTGTTAGACCTGTTTTTAAATCCATGAACAAGTTGTTTTACTGTGGGAAAGTTGTTTAACCTTTTAAGCTTCAGTTTGTAACATCTCTGACGTTAGCATACATTACAAATTTTAAGGTTAAAATGATAAAATATGTATGTAGACTTGTTTTTTGGTGGGAAAAATCATTAAAAAGCTAATCAATATAGATGTGAAAGGAGATATTTTAGCAAATATAATTGCCACAGTTTTGTGGAGGAGTGAGTTTTTTTTCAGATCAGGCAAAAGCTCAAAGTTGGGAAAAGTTATCAGAGGGAATAAGGAAAATAAATAATGAGAAATAAAATATGGTAAATCTGACTATATCAGAAGGAAGATCTGATTATCATTATATATAACCTTCTTCCATAAGTCTTAACACCATGTCTTAGAGCAAGTGCTTATTTGTGTTTGAAGAAGGAAGTAAAAAAGGAAGAAATGAGACCATAACCCTAATAGTGGAAAGAGCTGGATGATTGCAAAAAGAATGCTTAAAAACATCTTCAAGATATCCTGTCTGAAATATAGTGTTAGATTTGTCTATAATGCTAAAACAACAGTAGCAATCCAGAATAGCTATGTTAGTTACACAGTATGTTCTTTATTACAGCCCATAAAGGGCTGAGAAGGGGCTGAGAAACCAGCATTCTCTAAACATGCAAAGCAATGGCACACCTGTTAAATCAGAGACAAGGAAACCTGTGAAGTCAGCATGGTTTTGGGTAGAAGTCAAGAGGTGAGCCCAGAGCCCAAACTGGAAAGACCATTCATCTTAAAGACACGTCCAGATGGGCGGAGGGCCTCAACATAGAGAAGCTGTAGGTGTCTGGCGAGGGGCAAAGATTTATTATCTCTTGCTTTGCTTTATTTAGTTTCCCCAGGCCTTGCCCATTAAATGCCAATAACTCCCTCCATTTCTTGTGAAAACTCAAACACTCCTACACTTTTCCATGCACCCCTTCAAGGAGTGGTACCACCCCCTAGTTGGGAACCACAGAGAGCTTAAAAAATGAGATGAACTATATTCAGAAATGGCTAAGTAACAAAATCAAGAACTCCCCACCCTTGACTTTCACAGACCTTGGAAGTTTGTGTTTTACTCTTTTAAAATGAATGCAAAGATTTTGAGTAATTTGTCACTTTGCTGAGGAATGTATTTGAATCATGTTTGGAGTGAGACTGATTTGCCCAGACCCATCATCTAGCTACTGAGTAAGATCAGTTTACCCCATTCTTTCCTACACTTTTCACATAAAAATCTATGTGGATTGTTCTTTCCACTTGTATTCACTGCAAACTTAGTAACTTTCATAGTGTGATTTAAAAACAAAAATAGAACAGCCTCGTTTCATTGCAGAAAAGTGGCATCAAAAAGAAAAGCAGTTTGTACAGCATGAAGCACAATGTGAAGAGGTGGAAACAAGTGGGAATTCATAGACAAGGGCAATTTTGAATAAATTATGGAGTTCAAATTTGGCAGTACTGATGATCTACGTAAAAAGGAGTCCACCAGATGTGCTAAATAGCAGCAGCAACAACAACAACAAAAAAAATGATGTGTAAAACCATTTCAGTGCCTTTATAATTTATTTTAGGTCTATGCATATAGGATTATTAAAGGACCACTCCAAGTCTCATTTTCTGAAGGAAATTCTTCTCTATAGAAGCATTTGAGAGTTTAGAGATTCACAAAAGTCCGGGACTATGTCCTTTGAGTGTTAGGCGGTGTTAGTGGTAAAGATGGAGAAGGCGATGGCACCCCACTCCAGGACTCTTGCCTGGAAAATCCCATGGACGGAGGAGCCTGGTAGGCTGCAGTCCCTGGGGTCGCTAAGAGTCAGACACAACTGAGCAACTTCACTTTCACTTTTCACTTTCTTGCATTGGAGAAGGAAATGGCAACCCACTCCAGTATTCTTGCCTGGAGAATCCCAGAGACGGGGGAGCCTGGTGGGCTGCCATCTATGGGGTCACACAGAGTGGGACACGACTGAAGTGACTTAGCAGCAGCAGTGGTAAAGAACCCACTTGCCATGCAGGAGACAAAAGAGATGCGGGTTTGATCCCTCAGTTGGGAAGATCCCCTGAAGAAGTGCATGGCAATCCACTCTAGTTTTTTTGCCTGGAGAATCACATGGAAGCCTGGGAAGCCTGGCAGGTCACAGTCCATGGGGTCTCAGAGTCGGAGATGACTGTAGTAATTTAGCACGCACACACACACAAGGGGAACTAACCCAGACGGTAGATTTAACCTGTTCCATGATTAACACTTGCAACAACTCTAGGGCCAATCCAAGCTTTTGTCTTAGGCAGACCTGAGAAACATGACCTACCCTTCTGTGTTACCTTATCTGTGTGTGGAATGTCGCCCTCACATTCTTGACATTGTACTAAGTTTAGTGGTGTGCTGAAATGGTTCATACAGGTCAGAGCGGAGAAAGGTGTCAGGGAAAAGCTGTTAATACGAATCTGTACTACTTTCCTACGGCTGCCATAACAAGATTCCACAAACTGGGTGGCTTATACAACAGAAATGTACTGTCTCACACTTCAGGAGGCCGGAAGTCTAAAATCAAGGTGCTGGCAGGTCGATGCTCTTTCTGAAGGCTACTGGGAATGGATCTGTTCCAGGCCTCTCTCCTTAGCTTGTAGATAGCCATCTTATCCTTCTGTCTTTACATCATCTTCCTCCTGTGAGTCTCTGTCTCTGGGTCCAAAGTTCCCCTCTTTATAAGGACACCAGTCGTATTAGATGAGGGCCTACTCTACTGACTTAATTATCTTTGTAGAGACCCTTTCTATTTCCAAATAAGTTTACACTGTGAGATACCAGGGGTTAGAGCTTCATCATATCTTTTTTTGGGGGGTAGACACAATTCAACTCATAACGTTGGCTCTAGTGAGGTGATAAGGGCCTTCCCCGCTGGTTCAGTGGCTGAAACTCTGTGCTCCCAAAGAAGGGGCCCCGGGTTCGATCCCTGTTCAGAGAACTAAACCCACATGCTGCAACTGAGTTCACATGCCATGACTCAAAGGTTCCACGTGCCACAACTCAGACCTGGTGCAGCCAAATAAATAAATAAAAAGTTAAAAAAGAAAGCCAGGGAGAATTCAGAGAATAGGACCGGCTGTTTTATTATGTCAGTGCTGTCCAAAGTGTGGTCAATGGATCGGCAGCATCAGTATCACCTCAGAGCTGGTTAGGAATACAGAACCTTCAGCCTCATCTAAGGGTCCACTGAATCAAACTCTGCATCTTTACCTAAAACCTCATGTTTTATTTATACAATAAAGTTTGAGAGGAGCTATTCTAGCTCATAGAATAGAAGCACAACCTGCAATGCCAAGAAGGAGAAGAAAAAAGAATAATGTTTATATGCAGAAGCCCCATTAATATGTGTAGTCAGCAAGTATAGGCCATTATTGCAGCACAGCTATGGCAATTAATTTTAAAGGGAATGTTGATCTCTGGGGATATCTTTAGGAGTTAAACTTCAATTATCATTAATTTACTTCATTGTAGCTTATCCCTTAGGAGAAAACTCAGAAGATCACTATATACAGAGAGTGCTCATATGTTTTCTCCTACATGTCCTTTGCTTATATATGTTGCTTTTTTTCTGCCAACCTGGTCTATAGTTTAAGTTGACTCAGCTAGCTGAGTCATACAACTTAATGCTAAAATAAGGTTCATTGAGGGGGAAAACAAAAAAAGCTGCTAGTATTGGGGAAAAGGTATTTGGATCTGTGATCTTTCAGGCACATTTCCTTTCATCCATAAACCAAAAAAATGCTTTCTGTACCTCACCTCTTCATCACTCTTTCCACACCCCCTCCATTTACCTGCCGTCTCTGTGCACCTGTTGCCTTCATCATTCACCCAAGGATGCACCTTGGATGTGTCTGCTCTTCCTCTTCTTGCACCTGCCTCTGGCTGAACTGAGTTCCTTGTTTTTATTTTTTTGCTGATATTCTGGTCTAAACACAGTTCTCATGAAAAAACATAGGTCAGTTGCCACAACCTGAGTATTGTCAATGGCATTCTCCTGAACAACTAATTGCCTTACATGACAGCTAATAAGTGCTCGTGCATGCTCAGTCGTGTCCAATTCTTTGTGATTCCATGGCCTGTAGCCTGCCAGACTCTTCTGTCAATGCAATTCTCCAGGCAAGAACACTGGAGTGGGTTGTCATTTCCTACTCCAGGGGAATCATCCCGACCCAGGGATCGAATCTGTGTCTCCATCTCCTGTATCTCCTGCATTGACAGGTGGATTCTTTACCGCTTTGCCACCTGGGAAGCAATACATGTTTGACGTATGCTTAATTCTAGAGGGAAGGGGAAACACACAAGGGCAATGAAATATTAGCTACACCCACAGCTTTGGGAAATTGTAATGAAACAGAATGAACGCAACAGAAATAATCACACAAATTATCTTTAAACATGAAAAACAGCAATTTGTAATTTGGTATTACTTAACATAGTTCTTGCTTCCAAGTACCTTTCTCAGAGAGGAAAGTGTCCATATTGATTAAAATTTGAATATCAGAGGATAGATATTTTTTACCTTTTATCAATATTTTCTCAAATTTGAATCCCTGGTAACAGTTCACACAGAATTTCTTTATCACTACAGATAAAGCACTAAATATACATATCTCTGACTGTAATTCTAACACTTTTTGAGAATAAAATAATTTTGAGAATAAAATAATTCTAATCTGTTGACCAACGCAGATGCAAAATAAATACTAATTTAACTGAAATTAACTTAGAAGGTATAAAGTACCTTTCTTAAGAAACCTGTATCTGGCTGGGGGGGAAAGAATAAGAAAAAGCAAAATTGAAAAACATATGACAGAATAAATAGAAGTAAACTTTGATTAAAAAAATTACTTAGGAAAACTAATGTTTTCAAAAGTACTCAAGGGACATGGGGAATCATTTTAAATTGAATCTAGAATGACAGTTCAATAGAATATTTTCATTCAATAGGGCCTATTTCTGTATGATCAGTACAGTATGCATTTTTTTCTGGAAATTCTTTTTTTTAATTATTATTTTATTTTATTTTTAACTTTACAATATTGTATTGGTTTAGTGACTCATGATGAAAAAACACTCTCATGAAACTGTGACCACAGATGTATAAGTAGGTGATCAACTCATTTGAATGTCTACATATTTTCACCTTTTTTAGCAGATAATCTGTGATCAAAGACCAAATAAAAGAGGAAACTTCTACCACAATTGATTTTTCAAGTAACTGAACAAAGAGAGACGAAGTACACGGCAGTCTCTTTGTTTTGTTGTTGTTTAGTCATTAAGCCATGTCCAACCTTTTGCAACCCCCTAGCCTGCCAGGCTCCTCTGTCTGTGGGATTTTTCCAGGCAAGAATACTATAGTAGGTTGCCATTTCCTAGTCGAGGGGATCTTCCCAACCTGGGGATCGAACCCATGTCTCCTACATTGGCATGAAGATTCCTTACCCTCTGAGTCACCAGGGAAGCCCCTGCTGTAGTCCCCTGCAGTTTGTAAATCCTTACTCTCGAAATGGGTTAGGTTGAGGCTCTATTAATACAGTTTCTGGGAGAGAGGGAGGATCCTTTGCTGTTTTCTTGTTTTTTAAAAAAATAGTGTGAAAGGATTCACTGAACATCAAATAGGATGGAGCCACATAACATGGCACAGTTCTTTGTTTGCTTTGGCCACACTGATAGTTTCCCTCAGTTTCTTGTTATATTTTATCTTCTTATTGGGAAGGCTTTCAGATGATATTGTCAGACTAGAAATCTTACATTCATTTATTCTAATTCAAGTTTATATTTCAGGGCTAGTGATTGAAAATTGTGTAAATTCTGTGAAGAGGAACTTTCTTTTCAACTTCTAAAATGCTTTTCAGATGTGAAAGGGGGTAGGGATCTGTGTATCTCTTCTTTTTCCTAGTGAATTCAGTCATTCTAACATATATCTTTTTATTTCATGTGCTTCCTATTCTTGAGGGAAAATGCATAATGAAGCTTTCTATTGTAATTAATTTCAGGCCAGGTTTAAGGCAACTGAGATTTAGTTAATATGAATGAGAGACAATTTTAAATATTCAAAAGGTATAATTTTAAGCTCTGTTAAAACACACACACATGGTTTTCAACATTGGTATAAATCTGGTTAAAATATGTAGTTTTCAAAATGTGTGCTTGCTTGCTTTTCAGTACAAATTTTGATGTGTTCAAATTATGTTGTTTACTTAAAATAGGAAATATGGGCAGATTTTTAAACTCCAAAATCAACTACTGATAACTCCTATTTTAAACAAATGTAGTACATTACAGTTTCCTATTTCTACCAGATGGGTAAAAGTAGAAGATGTTATTATAAAAGTAAAATCCTTTCATATAATTTCATATTTTTTTTTCAGGACAAGTGTTCAAAGAGGAAGTAGTGATGGAAGAATTCTCTTTGTAGATTATTTGAACACCAATAATTTGGGGCTTGTGTGTCATTGAGATGATATAAATACTTACACTAGATTTTTATTTACCCAAATACAGCCCTATGAAGTGGTCACAGGGTCATTTCCATCTCACAGCAAAGGAGGAAACAACCGAGTGTTAAAGGGATGGAATTACTTCCCAACTATCAAATAGCCGCGTCGGGTCCAAACTCAATTAGCCTCGAGTCAAAAGAGGCCAGGAGCCCTTAAGTTGTTGCTTAATCAACCCTCCTCAATTCAACTTTATAGGCTGCCAAGGAGCACCCTGCTGGTGCCCAGGACTGTTTAACACTGCTGAATGAAATGTGCTCCCGGAATGTGCCTATGTGCAGGTGTGCTAGGGTGAGGTCAGAGGAAGAAATTCTTACCCCCATTTATCCAGACAGTGGTGGCTTTATGCACATTGCCGTACAATATAAAATCTGCTTTAGGTATATTGGACTTTTGTATCCAGTTTCATTTGAAGAAATAATTCTAATAAGAACAAAAATTGAGACTTCCCTGGTGGTACAGAAATAGGACTCTGTGCTTGCACTGGAGCGGGCACAAGTTTGATCCCTAGTCAGGGAATTAAGATCCACAAACTAGGCATCAGGGCCCCAAAAACCCAAAAGAACAACAAACAAAGGGAAACAAAAGAACAAACAAAACTATTCCTATAGTAAGGTAGATAAAATTGATGATAACAGGAATAAAATATAATACATCTATGGGACTTATGTTGGAGAAGGCAATGGCACCCCACTCCAGTACTCTTGCCTGGAAAACCCCATGGGTGGAGGAGCATGGCAGGCTGCAGTCCATGGGATCGCTAAGAATTGGGCACAACTGAGCGACTTCACTTTCACTTTTCACTCTCATGCATCGGAGAAGGAAATGGCGACCCACTCCAGTGTTCTTCCCTGGAGAATCCCAGGGATGGAGGAGCCTGGTGGGCTGCCGTCTGTGGGGTCGCACAGAGTCAGACACGGCTGAAGCAACTTAGCAGTAGCAGCATAGGACTTATGTAAATCAGAAACTATTCCCAGTAATTCTTATTGTTACGCAATAAACTCTATTATTCTCATTTCATAGGTAAGGAAATTGAAGAGGTTAAATAACAACATAGTCCGGGAGTTGGTGATGGACAGGGAGGCCTGGCGTGCTGCGATTCATGGGGTCGCAAACAGCCAGACACGACAGAGCGACTTATCTGATCTGATCTGGCTAGTTGAGAGTGCATTTGAGGTCAGAACCCAGCCAGTGTGGTTCACAAATCTGGGCTCTTAAACACTATGTTATGCAGCCTCTGGGTTGTAAATGATAATAATAACATTAAAATATTAACAAAATTGTAAATAATTAATATAGTTCTCATTGTGTACCAGGCGCTAGTCTAAGCACTTACACACAAGCCAGCTTATGTTACCCTTTCCCCATGGGTAACAGAGACCCAAAAGAGGAGGAATGTGCCTCTGAAACTACTGAATATTTTTGTTGTTGCTGTTCAGTCACTCAGTCGTGTCCGACTCTTTGAGACCCCATGGACTGGACCATACCAGGCTTCCCTATCCTTCTCTATCTCCCAGAGGTTGCTCAAACTCATGTCCATTGAGTCAGTGATACCATCCAACCATCTCATCCTCTGTTGACCACTTCTAAACTATGTTGCCTGTCAAACATGCACTCTACTTGAGTGGTATAAAAGGAGATGCAAGGACTTCTGTGGTGGTCCAGTGGCTGAGACTCCATGCTCCCAGTGTAGGAAGTCTGGGTTCAAACCCTGATCAGGGAACTAGATTGTACATACTGCAACTAAAATTCACATGCCACAAGTTAAAAAAAATCCCACATGCCACAATAAAGATCAAAAATCCTGCATGCTACAGCTAAGACCTGGCACAGCCAAATAAATAAAAAAAAAAAAAAAAGAGGAGATGCATATATATCACTCAAGAGGAAATTCCAGAGTTTTTCTTTTTAAATAAATGCATAATTGTCATCATTCTGGTATTTGGTGATATGTTCTATACCCTGACCTCTGTGCAATGGAAAGCAGATGGGAGTTTAAAGCCTGTGTTCACTCCATGGGAGCATCAAGCTCTCTCATTTTCATTTCCATGAATTTAGAGCATAGACTCCGTGATCAAGATGTATCAATTCAAATCCCAACTCTGTCCCTTTTACCCAGGTGATGCTGGGCAAGTTATTGAACCTGTGTTTCCCAGTACCTGCATCCACAGATTGGAAGGCTTAACAGGAGATACATTAGCGGGCTGGGATGGGGACAAAACAGTATTAAACATTTTTGTTGGTGTTATTACAAGACAATAAACGAGGTCCTCCAGGTCTGTGAAATGTACAAAACATAATGAAATGGCCACTTTACCTCAATTGGGTCCCATAAAATGAGAAACAATAAAGAAAAACAAGTCAATTATTCCATGGTCATGAACTCAAACCATGAGGAGAACTGGCAACGCACGTTATAGACACATCAGCTGTGGCAAAAATAAGTCAACATTGTTTGTAAAGGCCTGTGATGTCTGGGTTACCAGCTGTCTGGAAAAAGGAGAACACAGCTTCCTTTTTTGTTTAATGTGGCCTGCCAGCCAGCTGGCATTAGGGGAAGAGGAAGGGAGCTCATGTTGTTTGAGCGACTCTCTGTGCCAAGTGTATTGTGTAACTTGTCTCGTTTGGTTCTCCCAGCTCATTGCTAGGGTGGTATCAATACCCCTGATGTACACATGGAAGATAGATGTAGGGAGGTCAAATAAGCCAGCCAAAAACCCACCAGGAGCAAATGGTATTCTGACTTCAAAGTCAGTTGGGCCATGCCATTGACTGCTTTTTTTTTTTTTTTTTTAGTTGAAGCATAGTCAACTTACAGTGTTGGGTTAGTTTCTGGTATATAGCAAAGTGCATACATATATATTATTTTTCATGTTCTTTTCCATTATGGTTTTCACAGTTGTTGAATATAGTTCCCAACAGTAAGCTAAATAGTAGGACCTTGTTGCTTATCTAGTTTAGAAGTAACAGTTTGTATCTGCTAATCCTAATTGCCTAATTTATCACTCCTTTCTCTTTCTCCGTTGGTAATTATGTTTGTTTTCTATGACCATTGACTACTCTTAATAATGCCAAGTAGATTCATCGTTGACCAGTTGGAGTTAGCAGTAAAAATAAAAAACTTCACATGAGGAAATACCCCATTCACATTAAGATATTTGAAAAGTGTATAATCAACAAATATTTATTTATAAATGGCCTCCAGTTTTTTTCCCATCCAAAATTTACTCAAAAGCTTCTTGCATATTTCAGTTCAATTTTTTCTTTCTCTTTGTAATTTTTCATATTTCTTCCTTATTACTAAGGTAAAAATGGAAAAATGTGGAAGGGATGAAAATTATGTATCAAATTAAGAAGTTTTAAATGTATGAAAAAAACTAAAATGCATAGGGTATGAAGTATACTATACTTTTTTCTTGTAATTATCCATAAGAAATGAGCTCATGAGCAGAGCAATAAATTTGTCATTATTATTGAGTCAAATATACAAGTTACCATTAGAATTTTTATGATTGCCTTTAAGTTTTTAAAATATTAGATTGATGGTACAGTAAGATTTTCTATTAGGTTAACACTGCCATTAAAATGCTAGATTAGCTAGATAGCTCTTTTATTTTCTCTGTCTCATAACATAAAATAGATTAACAGAATCAAAACTGCACCATTTGTCAGGAAACCTGCATTCTAGTTCTATGTTGTATTATTTTCTGAGATTTACAGGTAGGGAAAAGTTAAACAGCTAGGAAGTGGCAAAGCTAATATCCGTATTCAAGACGCAAGTAACGAAAGGTCCAAAGGAGACTTGTGATAAGAAGCATTTGATAGTAGATTCATAAATTTAGACTTGAAGTCTTTTAACTCATCCATTGTAGATTAGAAGGCAGATGGTGGTTTCTATGAATAATGTACAGTTTCTTAGCTAAGCTATTAAGATAATCATATTTAAACCAAAGTATACCAATATTGGAGAAGGCAATGGCACCCCACTCCAGTACTCTTGCCTGGAAAATCCCATGGATGGAGGAGCCTGGTAGGCTGCAGTCCATGGGGTCGCTAAGAGTCGGATACGGCTTCGAGACTTCACTTTCACTTTTCACTTTCATGCATTAGAGAAGGAAATGGCAACCCACCCCAGTATTCTTGCCTGGAGAATCCCAGGGACGGGGGAGCCTGTTGGCTGCCGTCTATGGGGTCGCACAGAGTCGGACACGACTGAAGTGACTTAGCAGCAGCAGCATACCAATATTGCTTAAACATTCATTCCAACTGATAGGATAAATCTGAATTTAGAGATTGGTGCATAATAAAAAAAATAAGAAATAATGATTCTCTATATCCAATATTATAATTTAACATAATTTCTGACAAATATAAATTTGTATATATTCATGGAGAGACAGTTTATGGAAAGTTTGTTCATTCAAAGCTAAACCTTTCTCATGAGTCATTTTTCATGTGATTTTTGTTAGTACTCAGGAAAAATTTTTAACATGCTTTGTTCTGTAGAATTAATAGTACAATACTGAACATGACATGGAAGATATTACAGTGTTATTAGATTGAAAAAATATGCAACTGTAATTAGAGTAAACTTCAGTTGTTTGCAGGATAATTATTGTTCCACATTGTTTTGCATTCCTACAATGGACATAGATGTGTGAGTGTACACACGTGCACGAGTGTGCAAATGTGTGTATACAAGTGTCGTGCAAGTTGTGTCTGAGCAGGGTGGAACAAGGGATGTGTAGACAGATAATGAATTTTAAAGATAGAATGAAACATTCTATTTTATTAGATTACATGTATATTGAATTTAGCATGTTAAGATTTAAAAAAACTATGACAAATAGAGATTAGACAGCTTGCTAAAGTCACATGGGTAGTAAGTGGAAAAATCCCATTCTTACTTGTGTGTCTCCCTCTCAAACTACAGAAACATTAATGTATGCGGTCATGTAATGCATTACTGTATATCTGTGTACATATTTTGGAATTTAATAGAGTTTTTGCATTTGCTTCCTTAGGATTTTTTCCCATTTCTATTTGTTCCCTCTCCTTTCAATATGTTTTACTTAAAGCATACAAGACATTGCCGTATTTCTCATCAGCAATAATAAATGCTGAATTATGAATTGGGAGCTTCCAGTTATGTTAATAGGATTAAGGAAAATCAAGTTAAAAATACAGTTTCCATTAGTGGGTATTGAGAAGTTTAGACTAGGACTCACTTTTTCTTAATACCAAAGATTTCAAAGTCGTTAGAAAAGTTTATTTAGCTACTAAGAAGATTTATTGGTGATTATTCTTTTTAAAGTAAAAAGAAGATCTTTTTTTAATATTTCTGATTATTACTGCTTTTCTATGGAATGTTATGCATTGGTAGAAGACAAAACAAAGCTGTCCTCTTGTAGCAGCTTCTCTTCCCTCTCTGCTCTGCTCCCAGCAACGTAAGAGACTGAAGAATTCAGCATTTCACAATCAAGTCAGGATTTTTGATCAACGATGCTTTTTATTGAGATACTACTTTAATATGTTAATTTTGCTTCTTCGGTAGAATGAGTATGTAGACATAAATCATATATCATCTACTATCCATCATTAGGATTAGGCAAGTGCTTTTTTGAAGTCAACACTTTTACATTTCCTATTGGAATAGCTATAAAACAATCAATTAATTCTCACTTAATAGTAATGGGGTAATTCTCACACCTCACAATATGGTTATTAACCAACTTTCACTCTGCCCTGTTACCTTGATAAAAAATAATTTGTCTGGATTCCAAGACTGTTTTCATCACCATGCCAAGGGTCTCAGAAAAATTGATTTCTGGCCTTTTAATTAAGAAAAGCAATAAGGAAACAAATTCACAAAGTTTGATATCCAAAATATAGTTATGTAGAAAGTTACCCTTCAGTCAGAGGACCACCTTTAGAACTATTCAATTATGCATATTTCAGGGTAAGATGTCATAGTGAGATGTATAATAGTTTTGCCACCATTTCATAGCTCAGTTCTTGCAAAGGCTAGAATATAATTTAGCCAAAATGAATCCAAATTCATACATTCTTTCAAAAGATCTTAGATGCCAGCTGGGTCTAGAAATAAAAGGGGGAATTTTGAGGGCACATCCATTTATGAACTCTGTTGGGAATTTCTAAACATCATATTTCTGCTAAAACTTTCTGAAGTACATACGAAAAATCATTCCAGTACATTTTTATAACATTATAATACTTCAATATCTATCAATTCTTGATTTTGTCTGCAATAAACTTATAATAAGAAAAATTAAAATATCACCTGATCATTTTGAACCCCCAGAAAATTTGCCTGATTTATTTTTTCATTCATTCAACAAATACTTGTTAATGTTAATTATGTGATAAGTACTATTCTGAATACTGAGAATATAGCAGTGAGTCAAACTGACAGTCTCTTTGTCCTTGATAATCTTACATTTTAGATACCAGAAGATATATAATAATATTGCATTATGTATGGATAATGCTTAGTAAAATAAATGTAAAGCTTTCCAGGCAGTAAAGGCTATGAGAAAGATAGAGCAGAGTAATAAAAGAAAAGAGACCAAAGAGTGAGTGGAGCAGGGCACTATCTTATGTAGGATTTTCAAGACATACCTCTAAGTAGTGAATTGTGAGCCAACGCCTAAGGGAGGTTGCTGTGTATCAAGCTGTCCAAACAGAGGAAACCACAGATGGATAGGTTCAGATATGGGAGTGTACCTGGCTTGTTGGAGGAACTGCAAGGAGACCTGCTTAGGGAGCAGATGAGATCAGATTCAGACACACATAAAGTCCTCATTGGCTAAGTGATGATCTGTTTCTTCACAACATTAGGGTTCAGAATGTGGTGATATCTGGTGGGTCAGCACTGTCAAGAACCAATCATCAGTCACTCAGGTTGCAGGTTTAGTGGTTTAAAGTATCTCAATGCTGCAGAAAACTTAGACTTGTTTTTCAAATGAAGACATCTCACAATAAGTGAATCTAGGTATGTTATACCCGATTTGTTGTTGTTTAGTTGCTAAGTCATGCCCAACTCTTGGACTGTAGTTTGCCAGTCTCCTCTGTCCATGGGATTTCCCAGGCAAGAATACTGGAGTGAGTTGCTATTTCCTTCTCCAGGGGATCTTCCTGACTCAGGGATCAAACCCACAGCTCCTGCATTGGCAGGCAGACTCTTTACCACTCAGTCACCTGGGAAGCTCATGTTATACCTGATTACATGGTAAAGGGCAGAGCTGGTAGCCTCTGTGTTCTATATTTTTTCTCCCAGTTCACCGCACTGTCTCTGCATGGGATAAATCTGCTATGTCCATTTCTGTACCTCAAATCAGAAACAAGTGAGCTGACCAATGAAATGTCTCCCATTTTTCAATTTGTTAATATGAGATATAACATATCCAAATGGTGTATTTACATATGGAAAGATAGTCCATGAAATGATGACTGCCACAGAAATC
Organism: Bos taurus; assembly: GCF_002263795.3. Lineage (NCBI taxonomy): Eukaryota > Metazoa > Chordata > Mammalia > Artiodactyla > Bovidae > Bos > Bos taurus. Next base: position 100,742,487 of record NC_037333.1, read on the forward strand.
TTGTCCACATGAACTGAAATCACAGAGGCAAGGACCATTATAGATCCTCATTTTCAACACACTTGACAAATGGCACTTTGAATTTACAGAATTGAAAAACTAGAAAATTGATTTCACTATTTAGACTCAACGCCTTTTTAGATAATGGTGCTGGTGTGTTGTTAGCTGGTGAAAATTCAACATCAACAATGACGAGGAGGAAAGTACCAAGACTAACATGTTGGTCAGCTTTGTCTTGGGGAAGTTATTTCTTCCCTTTTCCCAACTTTCCCACTTTACTTATAAATTGAAGGTGTTCTAAAACATTACCTCTTAATCTTTAAGGTGTCTTGTGAAAAGTTCCAAATTTCCATCAATCCATATCTTTATTGCTCTTTTTACTTCTCTCTTTTCCTTTAACCTAGAAAGCCCCAAAGCCTCACAGTTCAGTGACCATGTTTCTCCCCCTAGGTCTAAAGTGAAACCAGGGGTTATGCTGAGCTAGTGAGTGAGCTCAGAAATCTCATATGCCCTTGGTCCCTGGAGTTCCGCCACTTGAAATGGTATTTTCAGGGATGACTTCACAATATAGGAAATAGATCCTTAGCCATGCGTGTCATTAGTTCCAACACCTAACGGGCAGCATTTCCAAAAGAAAAACAACAACACTTGGGACCTTTAAAATCCTGGGGTTGCCTTAAGAACAAGGGGCTATTTGCTAGACCTTATACTTTTCAAAGTCCTGCTGCTGCTGCTGCTAAGTCACTTCAGTCGTGTCCGATGCTGTGTGACCCCATAGACGGCACCCCACCAGACTCCCCCGTTCCTGGGATTCTCCAGGCAAGAACACTGGAGTGGGTTGCCATTTCCTTCTCCAATGCAGGAAAGTGAAAAGTAAAAGTGAAGTCCCTCAGTAGTGTCCGACTCTTAGCAACCCCATGGACTACAGCCTACCAAGCTCCTCCGTCCATGAGATTTTCCAGGCAAGAGTACTGGAGTGAAGTGCCATTGCCTTCTCCGTTTCAAAGTCTTAGCTTCGTGTTAACTTTGTTTTGTTCTTATAGCAGTAATGTCAGGTAGCCGGGTGCAATCTACTTTGTATGAAGCCTACCACCATCACTCCTGACGATTGCAGCTAAGATCGGATACTGGTGGGGCTCTTTCCATTTTGAAAAACAATTTTCTGTGGTTTATCTCATGTATTCACACTAGCCCTGTGAGTTTGTTTGTATTAGATTACTAGTCTGATATAGCCAAACATTATTTGCGTGTATGTCTTTGTGTAAGAACATGAGAGACACTAAGCCAAAGAGAAACTAAGTTTTTCAGACTCTAAATCTACTCTTCTTCTCTACACCACAGAAATCTACATCTGAAATGGAACAAAACACGACTGAGTTACACAGAGAAAAGGCTCTGTGAAATTAAGCCTAGACATTCTAATCCTACATTTGAGTGAGAGTGCTCAAACAGGATCACCAAGTCTAGGATTAATTAGACAGAGTCTGATAGCCTACATGAAGACTGAGACTCCCATGATGTTTCCATTCTATGTAGAAAAGCAGGATACTGAGCAGTTCCTCATTCCCTCAGACTGGCTTTGGAGTTGTCCTCTATAAGTGATATGCTATTTTCCATATAAAATTAATTTTTAATACCATTGGTCAAGTTTGGGGCTCTTATAAATGAAGCCTCTATGAACATCATGTACAATTCTTTTTTGGACATGAGTTTAGATTTCTCTTGAGGGAAACCTGGGAGAAGAATGGCTGAGTAATTTGCAAAGTGCATTTTTAACTGTATAAGAAATTGACCAACTCTTTTCCAAATGATTTGTATCATTTTATATTCTCATTAGTATATATGAGAGTTTCAGTTGCTTCACAGTTTGGCTACTGTTTGGTAATGTCAGTCATTTTTTCTTTTTTAAATTTTGGTTATTCTAGTAGGTAGAACTTAGTGGAATTTCACTGTGGTTTTAATTTTATTTTCTCATGACTAATGACATTAGTATCTCTTTATATACTTTTTGGCCTTTTATATATTTTCTTTGGTTTACTGTTCACATATTTTGCTAGTTTATTTTAAGGGGCTTTATATCTTCTTATTAACGTGTAGTGAGAATTCCTTATATATTATGGATAGAAGTCTTTTGTCAGATAAATGTAGGTATCGTGAATATTTTCTCTCAGTACAGAGCTTGCCTTTTTGTTTTACTTAGCTATGTCTTTCTAAGAACAAAAGTTTAATTTTGATGAAGACAATTACAAATATTTCTTCTGTATTAGATGAAAATTTACTGAAATGAAAATATAGGTGTTATTTACTAGAAAAGCCTTATATGCAGAATGATTTCATTTTGGTTAAAAAATATCTTTATGTAGATAGATGCCCAATAATTCTGTGTTTTAATTTTTAAAAGTTAAAGATGTTTTAATTTTTTTAGTCCTCCTTATCAGCACTTACTTTTTACAAAGCTTGTGTCATTCTGTTGTAATAATTAAAGTATTTTTTAAAGAAATTATGTAAAATAAGAAGTGAAAGTAGCTTTCTTATTCTTCCCTTCCAAATCTACTCTTACTACTAAGCTGTCTTAACATTTTAGTACATTTTTCTATAACTACTTTTATGTATATTCTTAATATTTAAAAACTATGATATATTGTTCTTCATTTGGTAACCATTTTTGTAAGAAAATTTGACATATCATGCACATCTCATAGATATTTATCCATCAAACAATATTTATTATTCCCCTTTTGTTGGATACATAGACTGTTCCCATTTTTGTTATGTTGTTATAAGCAGTGGCTCAATTAGCATTCTGGAGTGAACACGTTTAAGAAATCAACATTCAGCAAGTATTTATTGAGCATTTCTGCCAGGCTCTGTTCTAGACATTGAGTATACAGTAGTGAGCAAAGCAAATTTTTTGCTGTTCAGGAATTTACTACTACAGGGTAATGATCAAAACTATTAGCAGGAACAAACTTCCTTGCTCTTTCAAAGACTGTGGGGAAAGCAGAACAAAGGTGATTTCATAAATATTTATTTTCACAAACAGCAAGGAAAAAGAAGCTTGTCATGAATATAAATTAAATGCATAATGTAGCAATAAGGTTACTAGAATAAGAGTATCAGAATAGAATATTCTCTGGAAATATTGGGTGTATTGCATATACTCCATTTCCCACTGTTTGTTTATTTAGGAATAAGAAAAGCGTGGGTTACAAATTCAAGCTAATCATCGTGATCAGTTGCTATATATATATATGTTATTTTATATATATACATATATTTTATATATCCTGCGTGTGTGTTCAGTCACTCAGTCATGTCCGGCTCTTTGCGACCCCATGGACTGTAGCCCACCAGTCTCCTCTGTGCGTGGAATTTTCCAGGCAAGAATACTGGAAGTGGGTTGCCATCTCCTACTCCTGGAATCCATTTACTCTCCCTCATAATGCTTCATTTCCTATTCAGAAGTTATCTCTGTGAAGTTTTAATGGTAGGAAAAAATCTAGGCTTACACCTTATCTTAAAGAAGCAGAAGACATTGGATCCTTCATGCCTCAGTCCAATAGAGGCAGAGAATAGCACATGGATTTATTTTGACCAATTTGGTGCTTTCTCTCAGTTGTAAGATACACAGGATAGACAGAAATGGTTGGAAAGTTCACATCTGAACAGTAATTGCGAAAGACACCATACCTGGTAAGTTACTGTGGTAGGCTGAGTACTGTGCCTCTGGATCTTACTTTTTATTTTATTTAATTACTTTTCTAGCCCTCTCACACTCTGAAGCCTGACCCTTAGCCTCTCATTGATTCTGAGCTCATAACTTTAATAATTATGCTTTTGATTAAATTAGTCATTTAAAAAATCTCTTTTGCTTTCAATTTAGAGCTTTAAGTGAAACAGATGTTGCTTTTAACTTTTTCTTCAGTACCTACCACAAAATAGGCACTTCCCTGGTGGCTCAGTGGGTAAAGCGTCTGCCTGCCATGTTGGAGACCCGGGTTCAATCCCTGGGTCGAGAAGTTCCTCTGGAGAAGGAAATGGCAACCCACTCCAGTACTCTTGCCTGGAAAATTCCATGGACAGAACAGCCTGGTAAGCTACATTCCATGGGATTCCAAAGAGTCACACACGACTGAGCAACTTCACTTCTCACCACAGAATAAGTTCTTCCATACCACAAGAGGGGTGAGAAATATAGAATAATTAGAACAGGCACGTAGATGCATGCTCCTCTTGGATAAGACACTCATTCATGCAATTTCAAGAAACAATACAGTGTACAAAGCACTGGACTAAGCTTTGGGGAGCTAAGGAGACAACTCTAATGTTTATGAAACAAGAACAAGGCAACAGGGGTACGTTAGTCCGTCTGCAGATTCCTGAACTCACATTAGATGAATAGTATCTCCTTCTTTCACACATTACTGCAGGTCTCTGTGGTCATTAAAACTTAGACCTCTTACATTGGAAAAAAGTGAGGGGTGGAGATCTGATATCTACCTCATGGCACATGTGCACGTGTGTGCACACACACACACACGCACACACAATGCCCTTGTCTTTATGCCTTAATTGAGAACAGCTTGGGTTTTGTGCACTAATACAATCAGTTTCTCCACCATGAGCTATGAAGGACTGGACACTCCTTCAGACATCCCTTAAGAATTATTTCATGAACGTTTGACATCAGAACCTTAAAGAGATTTACTTAAAGAATGTTCACTTATGGAGCAAAGACAGAAAATGGTGATAGGATGATAAATCATCTTGGCAGATAAAAATGAAAGTACTCAGTAAGCGCAGGCATGTTTTAGTAATTACCAATCAATTGTTTAAATTCATGATAAACTTTGCACCCTAACTGCTGAAATATCCTCTCTCTTTATAACTAGGAATTAGAGTTCCATGTGGGTTTTATTTTTTTCCTTTTCAGATGTTTTAGGAAAGATTTAGGTCTTAGTATCTCCACAGACCCATGCTAATAGGTAGGATTATGTTGACAAGTGACGTTTCCAGGCCAGGGGTAAGATGTCTGGACTTTCCAGTAAGTGGGTTCATATATATCTGTGTGTGGACTATTTTTACTGACAGATTCTCCCAGCATGCTCTACCCTGGAGTTCTAGCTTTCAATTTCATTTAAGGGCCCACGCCTACTAATGAGGCCATTTTTGTAGCAGGCGGGAAGAGGGGGCAACAGACAATGACCGTCCTTTTGAACTTTCCTGGTTATCTTTTAATCTCTTTACCACCGTATCAAAGTGGCAGACCCGTTTTAGAGCTTGCAGTTTTAAAAAAGCGAAGCATTCTCCCTAGTGGGAGAGTATCCTTTTCCCCAATATTATAATAACAGGGCAGAGCTTTCTGATAAACATAGTGCCCTTAAGCATCCTTTAATATTTAATGATGGTATCGGAGAGATATTGACCTGAGTGAACAATAAGTTATAAAAACACCCAGAAGCTCACGTCAGATAAATCAGAACAATTGATTTTCCTTTTAAACATGAGCTTGCTATGGGAAGTATTTTAATAGGGAAGAAACAGGGCCAAGAAGCTGAGATTTAGAATGAATGAGGCATGGAAGATGAATTATAGGACTAAGTGCTATTTATGGAGAATATAAAAAGCAAGTGTGTAGAGAGGTGGGAGCAAGCAGGATGACTTGTTGAAATATGGTGCCCTGTGAGAGCACGTTGACATACAATCCAAAGAAAACATGGACAATGCCATGAAAGAATCGCGATTTATAGAGATGGTCTCTCCAAAGACCAGATATTAGGTACACACGATATTTTTGTGACATCTCTTCATTATGGTTTAATATTCAACTTGTCAGCCCCCCTTAGGCAGGGACAACTCTTCAGCCATTTATTGCAGGACCCATTATGATAGAATCACCAGCGTAGTAGTCTGAACAGACTGGAAGGCTTTTATTCCATGCGTCTCTGCAAAACCCAAGACTGGCTTAGAATAGATGACTTCACTTGGAATGAAGCGCCAATTACAGCAGGAAAGTAGGCATTAAACATAACTGGAGTTCCTGAGGACAGGACAACCATAAAATGATGAATGATTAGGAGTAAATTTAATATTGTACTCTAGGTACAATACAAAATAATTTGTCAATCACCAGTGGAATGAAGGTGGGCATTACGGAAGGCAATTGCTGGCATCCATTTTATCTTTTCATTTGTTATTAAAATGAATCATGAGAGTCACTCTCCCTACTCATCATGTTTTGTGAGCAGGTTGCTTATTAATATTATTAAATCTTTCCTTGCTGGTTTGAATAAAATGCTTTGGAAGGAATGCATTATGTTTAATATTGTTTTGCTCAGACCCATTTGTCAGTATTTAATATCTATTTTATGCCTCTATATTTTCTAGGTGCCTTTTAAGAATATGTATTATTCTGCATGCACACACATGGTCTCAAATACAACTCTCTCCCACTTCACTAGATTAAGTGATTTCCTTTTGTAGATGGTAAAACCAGGACACAAAAAGGAAAAGAATTGCCCGAGGCCAGATACTGTTTTAACAACATAACAAAAATAAGAATGTCAAAATTAAACATAAAGCAGACTGTTAATCTGTCTTGGCATTCAGCTAGCTCTTGCTGGTGACAGTATTTTCCGCCTTGTTTATTTGGTGTACTTTTGCAAAATTTACATTGCGGTGATCCCCCGTTCCCATAAAATAAAAAGCCTTATATGAAGTAGGATAAGAAAAGATTAAATGCTGTGAGGGCTGCATAACATGTGCTGTTGCGCATGTTTCTTTGCTGAAAGTGTAGATTTTGCAGATATTCATCAAACCCCTCAGCATTCCTTACTTCTGTGCTGGAAATTGTCTGGCCCAGCGATCACCAGTTTTGTCCTGATGTCTCCCACTATGGGTTTGTAGATCAGAGTCAGCCATTCCAGCATGAAGCAAGGCATACGTAATACACACTGCTTAGGCATGTGGCCAAAGTATAGTGGTTAGTTAAGGAAGGAGAAAAGGCTGAATGGTATTTACCAAATTATTTCCTCTATTTCCCCTCCTCTCTTGATGTCTGAGGCACCAAATATTTTTTAATGTTACTTTATCCTTCTCTTCCTTTCTGTTTCTGGGCCCATGATCTTAGCACAAACATCCATTCATACCACAATTATTAAAATGGTGTCTTGAGAGACCATCACATCAGCCTAATGCTTTCCATACCTCCCCAAATCTTACACAAATAGTCACTGTTTTAATGATACCCTTCACTCACCCTCTTGGCTCAGATGGTAAAGAATCTGCTTGCAATGCAGGAGACCCAGGTTTGATCCCTGGTCTGGGTCGGGAAGATACCCTGGAGAAAGGAATGACAACCCACTCCAGTATTCTTACCTGGAGAATTCTATGGACAGAGGAGCCTGGTGGGCTATAGTCCACGGGGTCACAAAAGAGTCAGACATGACTGAGCAACCAACACTTTCACTTTCACTGACACAACACCTCCCACTCTGCATCTCTACTCAGTTACCCTGGATGTCTGCCTGAGCTGTGTGCTAAGTTGCTTCAGTTGTGTCTGTCTCTTTGCAACCCTATGGACTGTAGCCTGCCAGGCTCCTCTGTCTATGGGATCCCCCAAGCAAGAATACTGGAGTGGGTTGCTATGCCCTCCTCCAGTGGGTCTTCCCAACTCAGGGATCAAACCCACATCTCTTAGTCTCCTGCATTGGCAGGGAGATTCTTTACCACTAGAGCCACCTGGGAAGCTCAGATGGCTCCTTAAAATTAGGCAAAAAAAAAAAAAATTCATAAACTTGGAGTTTAAAAGCTCTCTTAATCTGACACCTACTTATTTCTCCAACATTTTTTCTTTTAGTGCATTCCTACAAGAAATCTCTACTGCAGCTAAACTTTTTATTGTTCTACAATTAGATCAACCCATGCTTCTAAGTACCTTGAATGGGATCTTCTTTTTCTAATTCTCCAAGGCTGACTGTTCCTTCAGTTCCCAACTAGAGTCTCAGCTCTTCCACCAGGGCTAGCCTCTTCTTCTGAATTCCTGCCCTGGCCCTCTCCCTTGATGCAAGGACTCACATAACTGACTCATGGTTATTATGATCTAAAAGTTAAGCTGTCCAAAATGCCACTGTATATACACTCCCCCACCACCACCAGTCCCTTTTCCATCCTTTTCTAGCTCATTAAGTGGCAACATAATTCATCTACTGTTGCGTAGGGTCCCATTTTTCCTCGTGTCTCACATTCAGTTCATTTGCAGTCTTATCAGTCCTGCTCCCAAGATATGTTTCACATCTTTGGACTTTTCTTCATGTTTCTTGCTATCACTCTAGCACAAGCCACCATCACTTGAACTGCTGCAAGGGTCTCCTAAAATGTCTCTTTTCCACTCAAACACATTCTCCACAAAATAGCCATTAAAACAAACAAATAGTTTGGTCCCTGCTTAGAACAAGGATCCCAGGGTCCAACAGAGATCCCTGCTGAGAACAGATCCCGTCGCTTCCCTGCTTGGAATGGTCCACATGCTTCACCATGACCTGTAGACTTAGCATGACGAGGTACATCACTAATCTTCTTTTGGGTCACTCTCTCCAGATGTATGTTCTAGCCATCTTGGCTTCCCAGTGACTCCTACATACACCACCAGGATTTTTTTTTCTTTTTTAATTTAAGCTTCTACACTTAAATCCATCTCTCCGCTCCAGCAGCCTATTTCTTGACTGATGGGCTGCTTATTCAAGTCTCAGCTTAAACTTGAGAGGCCTTTATTAACCACTCCTAAATATTGTAGGCTACCACCCCATTATTTTCTATCACCAAACTCTATTTGTTTCTTTCACAGCATTTACTGCAATCTCTATTATTTAGACATTTATATATTTACTTTATATTATCAGTTCAGTTCAGTCACTCGGTCATATCTGACTCTTTGCGACTCCATGGACTGCAGCACACCAGACCTCCCTGTCCATCACCAACTCCCAGAGCTTGCTCAAACTCATGTCCATCGAGTCAGTGATGCCATCCAACCATCTTATCCTGTCATCCCCTTCTCCTCCCACCTTCAATCTTTCCCAACATCAGGGTCTTTTCACATGAGTCAGCTCTTCACATCAGGTGGCCAAGTATTGGAGTTTCAGCTTCAGCATGAGTCCTTTCAATGAATATCTGATTTCCTTTAGGACTGACTAGTTTGATCTCCTTGCAGTCCAAGGGACTCTCAAGAGTCTTCTCTAACACCATAGTTGAAAAGCATCAATTCTTTGGCACTCAGCTTTCCTTACAGTCCAACTTTATAGACCTTTTTTAAAAAAATCATCTCTCACTAACACTATAATGTAAGGTCAGTGAAGTCAAGGATTAGGTCTACTTGTTTATCTTTGTGTTTCTAGCCCCACTGTGTTAGGTGATAACAGATGCTGCAAACATATTAGTTAAATGAACGAACGCTACTTTGGGGGCACAGGTATTTTCCACTCCTTAATACTATTACTTATCACTGTTGCAGAGTTTTTCTTATAACGTTTGCTTCCCTAATGTCTAGAAAAGTATCCTACATATACTTGGACTTCAATAAAATTTTTATTGTTAATGTTTTTGAAATAGGATCTTTGAAATGTCAAATTAAGTGTACGGGGTGTGGTGGGGGAGTACATTTGCTAGGTAACAGCTCATTGCCCCTTGAATACAAATCTGAATGGTTTTAGGGAACTTTTAGTATGACTTTTAGTAGAGCCCTGCCAAATAAAATAATATAGTCATATAAGAGGCTTGAATAGCCATGTAAAATTTGGCACAGATTTATCTTAAATTCAGTATATCCTAAGAAAAACAAAGTTATTCTCCTCTGGCATGTCAAAGACATCTGTATGAAAACTTTGAGTCCAAACTTAAGATGGACAGGACAGGTAATTTTCTGAAAAGGAAGAAAATTAGCTTTTTTGTTTTGTTTTTTTTGGACTAACAGACCCCAAATATAAGCTTGGGTAGGAAGCAGAGAATGTAAACGATAGCATGAGAAAGAAAGAAGAATCCTTCAGAGGTGAGTTCATGAGCCAGGCCCACTGGCAATGAATGAGAGCGGTAAGAAGTGCACAGAAATGCACAGCATTTAGGCAGGGTAAACTTTTTTGATTTTTCTTTTCATGTGTTTTAGAGAAACAGAAGAGCTCTGAAGCTTTTTACTAAAATGTCTTTGAAGTAAATCATTCATAATAGCATCTTGAGAATGTACATACATTTGAAATGACTAACTCTGTCACCCTGAAAAAATAAATTTCATATGCTACACTCATCTCCCTCTTTCATGTGGTATCATGGCCCTGATTTCCCATCTAACACTCGTTAGGAGGCAAGTCAGATTTCTTGAGATATATAGGTGGAGAAATGACTTGATAAAATTTGCTAAATCCTCTTAAAGAACAATTTTCCTTCTAGGCTTTCCTGTTAGGATGAGTTTCAGAATTCTTATTTATTTCTTCACAGTGCTGTTCAACTTCATTTTATAAGCAAAAAGCTTTTTAAGCTAATTCTTGATTTTCTAGGTCAATAATTATTGTGACCAAATTAAATCCTAAGATTATTGAGGTTAAATCACTTATTCACTTTAAATAAATTATCAATGCTGATCAGGGAGTGTATTATATTTTATTTATGTTTTCCAGAACTGATTATGTAATTTACTTTAGAAATAAGTCTGGAATATTGAAATCAAAATAAACAAAGAAAAGGAATTATTCATTTCAATTAGCATAACATATTCAAAAAGACTTCCAATTGGATTCTTCTGTCAAAGGCATCTATAGTACACTCAAAAGATTATTGGTTTATTGAATTTTAAAAGTTAGCTTAAATATTTATTACTTGTATTTATTGAGAAACTGTTCCTTGTACATTTATATATGTTTTGGATAATTCACACTGAAAAACAAAACAATGAAAAGAAAATCAACAAAAATCAGTTAAAATGAGCAGAGAAATGGTTATTGGAAACATCTTTGACAATGTGACTCACTCTATGCTGATCTTATGGGATATTAATTTGATGACTGATTGAATATATATTAGGTATTGAAATAGAGGTAGAGAAAGTAACTGAGGCAAAGCAGTGTTATTAAGTCACTTGTCTAAGAATATTCAACCACTCAGTAATGGAACTAGAGCCTCGGTTCTTCTGGAATAACTTCTTATGATTTAGAATCTCTTCATTGAGCAATAAGTGTTGCCTGGAGAGTCGTGTGTGTGTGTGTGTGTGTGTGTGTGTGCACAGGTGCACGCACAGGAGACACAAGAAATATGGGTTTGATCCCTGAGTTGGGAAGATCCCCTGGAGTAGGAAATGACAACCGACTCCAGTACTCTTGCCTGGAAAATCCCATGGACAGAGTCCTGGCTTATAAGACATTGCTTTGGTTCACCTTGTCAACCAGCAAAGGCTCTACTTGAGCCTTGGCCATGGTTTCTATGGTTTTTCTATGGATTTGTTTTTTCCACTTGAACAAACTCACCTTTGATCCGTCCACATTTAGAAAGATTTGGTGCAAAGGTTTTTTCCTGCTGTTTTTCAAGTTTATTTTCAAGAGAATAAATACGTAGCATATTTAAATGAATGTGGATCCTATGTTGTTTCTATGCTTAAACCAATGGTAGAGAAATGTCAGCATTCGCTGAACTCTTGTGATTACCTCTCCCGCCACTGTTCACCACCCGCTTCCTGCTCTCCACTCCAGTAGGCAGAACTGGGAGGACCACTTCCTCTCTCTCTTGTCCTATGCCTTTTGGTTGGAGTTGGCTCACAGCGGACCTAATCAGGGCATCGGGTGATGGGGGGAGAATAAGGATGGTGTCTGTTGGCCTGACTCCTTCACTGTGGGTGGCGGGCTGGGTGGGTCGTGTCTGGCTGGCTGTACCCTGGGGGAGGGTACGACTCTACTGTGCCCAGTCTGGAGAAGTGCCTTGTGGTTTCCCTATCACCTGCCTATGTCTTTAGCAGTGGCCTTTTCGTTAACTCCTCCACCAACTATCCTAATCTGCATGGACTGTTTCCTGCTCGTATCCTGACAGACATAGTGTGTAAGTGGTTCTTAGAGTCTTTGTGAATCTCAGTCAGAAAAAATGTCATATCTTTAAATCTGGACTCTACTGCATGTTTCATGGATGTTTGGACAAATCACTTAACCTTTAGTTTTTGAATGAATAAAGAAGACTAAAGCAAAGGACTACATGAAATAATTTATGTTTACATAAAGCACCTGACCAGTACCAGTCATTTTCATTTTTTTTAAATGTAATGCTGACTGAAGAGCTCTATTTTCTTCTAAAATGTCATGGTTATTTATACTCTATACTCCATCTTTAACACATCTAAGTATAATTTGGGCCTCATTGTCATGGATTCTACTGAATTTACAACTGATGTCAGACTTAAAAGAACATCAGACCTATGTTCATTAGCCAAATAGCTAATGTAGAAAATATTTGGCTTTCCAGCAGTCCAGAGATTGGAGGATGCTGACAGAACTGTAGTTGATGAGGGAATAAGCAATAATAAACATATGATTTCCTTCTTTTTATTTTTTTGCTGAGGCATCCTCTTTTCCTCAAAATAGCACAGATCATTTAGCTTGCCCAATAAATTACTGTGCTTTTTTTTTATGAGAAAAATATGGAAACATAGTAGTGCCTGGAAGTTACAGCTCCCCCTTTTTTTAGAATCCTATTTTTATATTCAATTCTCAATCCTAGTGCTATTATTATCAGGCAATAGTGATCTAGGTGATCTAAACTTTCTATATTTAAATTCTTAAGAGTTTATATGTGGATAGTGGATATTATGATATATGACAACCAAGATAACCTTGTCCAGAGGTCATTGTGAACCAAAAGTGTACACTCACTGAGCACAAGCATAGAAATGGTGATTAGAATTCAGATGGTAGGATGAAGTTTTCTTTCTGTTGTGATTTTGTTTTAATCTTGCTCACCATATAATTGGAAATCTTGAACTGTAGGGCATTCACACTTCCTCCATTGACGATGGTGAAAAAGAATATAGTGGCCACTTAGGAATATTGTGAAAAGAGGATGGGAGAAGAAAAGGGAGTAAGTTATAGGGAAAGGGTATGATCTGAAAAAGCAGTCACTTTTAAATTAGAGAAAATCAATGAAACACTACGGAATATTTTTTAAATATCAGTCATACACCAAGCACCCAGATCTTGGTTTCTAATACTATTATCCAACAAAGAATCATGTCTCCTCCTGGAAAAAAATGTCTGATTCTAAGTCTGGGGCAGGAAATATACAAGATGAACCTGCAGCATTCTGTAGGGCCAGAGCTAAAGACGTTTTATTTAAAAACAAAAACATAGTTATGGGGATATGTCAAAGGAACAAAATAACCACCTGAAAGAGCTCCCAATAGATAAAACTGGAAAAAAAATGTAAAAAAAAAAAATAAAGAAGTATTGGATTGTAACCCAAAGTACAAAATATGTGAGTTATTACAAAGTACAACATTGCTACATATTACAGATACATGACTGAATTCCAGTCTGTACAGAAACTCAAGTGAGGATTGGGGGTGGCTGTTGGAACACCCAGTTGTCCATGTCTGTAGTTCCAAGAAGATCCTGCTTCTCTTCCATTTCTATCATTCCTTACAGGGAACTCTGGTATTTCACTACACTAGCTCTAATTTCTAGTCATTTTTATGAGATGATGCTTTCAGCTGCATTTGCCTGGTGTCTTCTATTATCATCTAACTCTAAGATACTACAGTCCTCTTCTGGGGAAGGAAAAAAAAAAAAAAACAAGCAAAACTGAGAAACTTTCAGCTCACCAATTGTTCTCCAATTGGTGTTCTGTTCTCCAATCAGATGTCAGATAAAATAAAGGAGCATATTTTATTACACCAACTTGTGGAAAAGGAAAAGCTTTTCTTTCCCCATACATTTCCATAATCAATTTGTTTTTCTTTTGTAGATTAAGAGAAGCCTCTTGGTAAAGGAGCGGATTATACTGAATTTTGGGGAACTGTTTTCTGAACCTGAAGTTGAGGCATATATCAGAGAAATAGGAGAATTTTTATTAGGGATTAAGGGAGAATATTTGAAATTAGAATTATTCAGAAGACAGAAGTCAGCTCATTATACATATGACATAAAAGTGAAAAGCTTGGGCTAGGCATCCACACTGCCTGGGTTTGAACCCCTCTCTGCCAGTACTGTGGCTTCGTGCCTTTGCATAGTATCTCAATACTTTTGCACCTTAATTTCATCATATAAAAAGGGGGAATGATAATAGTAGTAGCTAGCTGAGATGCTGTGTGGATTAATGAACTAATGCATGTGGAACCCTTAAAACAGTGCTTAACACTTAATACATGTTAGCTGTTATTATGATCATTATTATAGCATCACAGTTACAGGAGAGCAATATAAGAGGCTTCATAATTTATGTTATCATATACTATGCATAACTTATCTTTTTTCTCTTTCCCCAGCCTTAAGCATTGCCAATCATGTCTAGAAATACAAGTCTACATCCTACCTGTATTGTTAAGACTTTCAGATGTATATGTCTATATTTTCTTTCAAAGATGAAATTTAAGCCATAAAGTCATTCATTAGGTATGCCTATAAAGCAAATTGACTTCAGTTGTTAGTTTTGCTTTTCAGGAAGAAATATAAATCCAGTGTACTCTGCTGAGCTTTCCTCACTCATCAGTGGAGACTCTCATTTGTCTGTCTGTGTATGGTAGCTTGATTGCCCCAACACTTATGGGTTAACTTCTTCAGAAGTAAAGTCCACTAATTATCAGAGACGTTCTCTTTCCACAAACTCACATATTTATGGGTGATTTGAACATAGGGTTCTTGGAGACGATGGTGTTTTGTACATTGGGACAGATGTCTCTAAGGGTTTTACTTTGTGCTCTGGGCACACTTAAAGTCCACTCCCATTGTATAATAACATTTAATTATCTAGCAAAGGTTTTGAGGCCCTTTCCTTTGATAGTAAATATTTACAAAGGAAACTTTTTCTCATACATATCACAGAGATTAAAGAATAAAACCTGCTTTGTTTTAAAGATGGCATGTACTCTATTTTATTGTTTACTGTTTCACAAATCTACTTTGTTTCTTTGCACTGAGTAGTACCTACTAAATGGTACCATTGTATTTCTACTTGCTTACCATGGTAATGTTGAAACAAGGGGAGGAATTATTAAGTAGACAGACTAGACTTTTATTCTTATGTATTCTCTTTTTTAAATAAATACCACTTAAATAATTCCTAGTTGGAATAAAGCTGTTGACTTTCTTGTCTATTCCAAAGAAAGTATATAAAGTGTATGGATGTGTATAAAGTATATAAAGAAAGTATATAAATGTCTCCATGAATATTTCAGATTACTCTATAAAGTAATGTTTGAGGGATCTAAAACTTAGACCATGTGGGAGTTGTATTTAAGAGAAAGAGTACAAAATTATGAATAAGAAATCAACTGTGATCTCAGAATGAAAAAGAATTCACAACAAATTCCAAATTTATGACAGCAGCCCAGTACCCACAAGAATCACAAATCCAGAAAAATAACAGGATTGTTACTTACAGAATGCCTAAAACGCCTTCTGCCCTACCTTAATTGACAGAGTACTCTCTGATTACCTTTTGACAACTATGTTGTAATATCACTTTCTACAGAAAGAGTGAAAAGATAATTCAGCCTTTCCTTGAACCACATGCATATATTCCACTAAAGTGAAAAAACACGAAAGTTGCTCAGTTGTGTCTGACTCAAGAATACTGGAGTGATTAGCTATTCCCTTCTCCAGGGGATCTTCCCAACCCAGGAATCAAACCCCGGTCTCCTGCATTGCAGGAAGATTCTTTACCAGCTGAGCCACCAGGGAACCTGAGCTAGATATATCCTCAGTACGTCTTCTTATCTGGATACCAAAAATGCTGGTGCCCATTCCGGTGTTAACAGACCCAAGGGAGGTACGATGGTTGGAAACAGGGGGTTTACTAGACTGTGGCTGCTGCTGCTGCTAAGTCACTTCAATCGTGTCCGACTCTGTGTGACCCCATAGATGGCAGCCCACCAGGCTCCCTTGTCCCTGGGATTCTCCAGGCAAAAAACACTGGAGTGCTTTGCCATTTCCTTCTCCAATGCATGAAAGTGAAAAGTGAAAGTGAAGTCGCTCAGCCGTGTCTGACTCTTAGCAACCCCATGGACTGCAGCCTACCAGGCTCCTCTGTCTATGGGGTTTTCCAGGCAAGAGTACCGGAGTGGGGTGCCATTGCCTTCTCCAAGACTGTGGCTAACGCATCTTAATTTTGAGAATTTTACAAAGCACATGACCATGTGAGCAGCTTGACATAACCCTTGCAGGACCTTGGATGAGGGCTGTGCAGTTGAGGAGCCTTGAAGCTTAAGCTTCATTTGTTCCAAAATTAATTCTCCTCTGCTTGAGGGACAAAGTAGTAAGAGCAAACTGACCCTTCCTTTCACCATCAAAGAGCGGCATTGTATTATCCATGTGTTTTATTCTCCTGAAGACTCTTAATTATTGGATGACATTATTATGCTAAGATGCGGGTAAAAAAGAAATTGTTTTCATCAAAAAATAATGATTACAGCCATGAGCTTTAAAAGTTTATTTGCTCTTTAAACTAGATATTTAACCAAAGTCTAGTGTGCATCACATATTAAGTCTAAATTGCCAGTGTACTTATAGGAAGAACTGCAAAAATATACATGAATTATTTATTCACATACTTCAAACAGGCTAAACGAATGTTTGTTTTTGTCTAATAGGTTGTGTTTTGATTATAGGCTGGCAACCTTGAACTTATGAAATTTTTTATCTTTCACAAGAACATTTGAATTTCCTGTCTTATATTTCACATTAAAAGACAGAACCAACATCACTCTAAGTCTTAAGCCATATCTTATACAAACAAAAACAAATCCATTGGAATTGAACTATAAAGAAAAGGTAAGTTTTAATGGCCAATTATTCTTCCCTGATTGGGAAGTCATAGTTCATTCTGCACTTTACAGAACTCTGAAGCTGGTATCCATGTTACTTATGCCTAAAAAGATTTATGATGGTAACTTCAATCTGGTGGCTCAGACCGTAAAGAATCCGCTAGCAATGCAGGAGACCTGGGTTCGATACCTGGGTCGGAAAGATCCCCTGGAGAAGAGAATGGCTACCCACTCCAATATTCTTGCCCAGGGAATCCCATGGACAGAAGAACCTGCCATGCTACAGTTCATGGGGTCGCAAAGAGTCAGACACAACTGAGCCACTAAGCAAGCAATCAACAGGCCCTACCCCTTACTGGCAACATAAGGAAGATGATAGTATAACACCCAGGTCAGATCCTATTGCAGATTCTGATCCAGCAATTTACTAGCTATGTCTGTTTTGGGGGAACAAATTAACTTCTGATCTTCAGCTTCTGCTCTGTAAATGGGAATAAGCGGGCTGTAAGAGTCGGACACGACTGAGCGACTGAACTGAACTGAACTGAAGAACAACTTAGAGTAATAAGTACTTGACTCTCCTTCTAACACATAGGTGACTTTGATAAATATTAATTCTCTTATCCATTTTCTTGCATTTCACCCTATTTCCTTTCCAAGTGAAGCCACATCTTTTTTCATAAATCACTGTATTCACTTAGCAAATGCTTGTAATCATACCAAAGGAAAGTTAAAGTGTTAATTGCACAGTTGTATCCCACTCTTTGTGACTCCCATGGACTGGAGCCTGCCAGGCTCTTCTGTCCATGGAATTCTCCAGGTGAGAATACTGGAGGAGGTAACGATTTCCTTCTCCAGGGGATCTTCCCAACCCAGGTGGAACCTGGACTAAACCCGGGTCTCCTGCATCGCAGGTGGATTGTTGACTTTCTGAGCCACCAGAGAAGCCCTGCATACCAAGGCGTTTGCCAAATGCAGAGGGTTTTTAAAGCTGAGTAAGACATGGTTCCCTGTCCCAGGAGTGGGGACAGCAAAAACCAACCAGAATGTAATGTGATAAACATTGCCACAGGGCGTTCAGAATGTTCAGAATGAGAGATCCCTTTCTTGTCTGCTGCATGACCGAGTTCTGTCTTGCTTTTATTTCCAAGCATTCATTTCATGCGACATCATTTCATGCATTTCTATTTCAGTATATCCATCCGTCTTGGGTTTCTGTTACCTGACCCATTCGTTGAGAGTTCCTCACTTTCATTCTCCACACTGAAGCTGATGTCTACTTTTATTCACTTTTTTCCATGGAGGATAATAAAAAAATTGGAGTAGTACTCACAAAACATTTTCACCTGTGCTCCCTCAATTAAAAAAAATAGAATAAATAGACTATGCATTCCAATGTAAATAAGGTATTTATTTGCTTGTATGTTATACATTTTTATTAATGTATTTTTAAAACATGCAGAAAAAAATTTAAGATTGGATGATTAAATTAGGCATTCTCCTATTAAGCTCCTTGAGTTCATAAAAATTCCATCTTGCAAAATTACTTAATAAAAATATTAAGGCTTGAGTTTTCCCATAGAATTAAGAAGAGATCATTTGAAACCTAGAGCAATTTGAAAATAGAGCACAAACGAAAGTGGAAAATGTCTGCATATAAACATTAGCACTGTTAAATTTTCCATAGAAACTGGCCCAAACCTCACTGTCAGACAGTCAAGCCTTTGAATCTTGGACTTGACATCTTCCTTTGAGGTGTAGGTATGGAAGTAAATTTGCTTTCAGTTCAGTTCAGTTCAGTCGCTCAGTCGTGTCTGACTCTTTGCGACCCCATGAATCACAGCACACCAGGCCTCCATGTCCATCACCAACTCCCAGAGTTCACTCAAACTCACGTCCATCAGGTTGGTAATGCCATCCAGCCATCTCATCCTCTGTCCTCCTGCCCCCAATCCCTCCCAGCATCAGAGTCTTTTCCAGTGAGTCAACTCTTCACATGAGGTGGCCAAAGTGCTGGAGTTTCAGCTTTAGCATCATTCCTTCCAAAGAAATCCCAGGGTTGATCTCCTTCAGAATGGACTGGTTGGATCTCCTTGCAGTCCAAGGGACTCTCAAGAGTCTTCTCCAACACCACAGTTCAAAAGCATCAATTCTTCAGCGCTCAGCCTTCTTCACAGTCCAACTCTCATATCCATACATGACTACTGGAAAAACCATAGCCTTGACTAGATGGACCTTTGTTGGCAAAGTAATGTCTCTGCTTTTGAATATGCTATCTAGGTTGGTCATGGCTTTCCTTCCAAGGAGTAAGCGTCTTTTAATTTCATGGCTGCAATCACCATCTGCAGTGATTTTGAAGCCCCAAAAAATAAAGTCTGACACTGTTTCCACTGTTTCCCCATCTATTTCCCATGAAGTGATGGGACCAGAAGCCATGATCTTAGTTTTCTGAGTGTTGAGCCTTAAACCAACTTTTTCTCTCTCTTCTTTCACTTTCATCAAGAGGCTTTTAAGTTCCTCTTCACTTTCTGCCATAGGATGGTGTCATCTGCATATCTGAGGTTATTGATATTTCTCCCAGCAATCTTGATTCCAGCTTGTGCTTCTTCCAGTCTAGCGTTTCTCATGATGTACTCTGCATATAAGTTAAACAAGCAGGGTGACAATAAACAGCCTTGACGTACTCCTTTTCCTATTTGGAACCAGTCTGTTGTTCCATGTCCAGTTCTAACTGTTGCTTCCTGACCTGCATATAGGCTTCTCAAGAGGCCAGTCAGGTGGTCTGGTATTCCCATCTCTTTCAGTTTTCCACAGATTATTGTGATCCACGCAGTCAAAGGCTTTAGCATAGTCAATAAAGCAGAAATAGATCTTTTTCTGAAACTTGCTTTAATAGACACCATTTTCATCAAATTGAAAAATCTCATCCCAAGTGTGCTCTTTCTAATTAATCCACCATTTAAGTGAAAGTATGTGTCTTACACAGTTTATACAATTACACTATTAGAAAGATGAGAAGTTCTTAAAATTCCTTAATGAGTCACTATTGGAAGAAGGCCCCTCTGTATATCTTCAGCTCTATTATTAAGGTTTTCAAATATCGCTAAGGCTTTCTCTTTGATTATGATAAAGATTGCACTTGATTTCTTCAAAACATTAACATTCTAATAAAAAGTCATGTATGAACCTAAACTACTATTATATCCTACTGGTATTATTCCTCTATGTACAATCGCACATGACGGAATTCAGGTCAAAGAAACACAGAGCAGAAGAGATCGTGTTTTAAAAATAATAACTTCATTTATGACTAATGCAAAAATATCTTAATTTAAATGAAACATACCTTTAATATATGGCCCCTCTCATAATCTTTATAGAAGTGATTATTTTGCTGACTATTATGACTGAAATAAATTGTCCCACAAGGGCAGAATATACATTCCAGGCAATCAACATACACCCAAGGCAAAGTCTGTCAACCAAAATAGCAGATATACTTATGTTTCAAATAATCTTATGTTTTCACCACTTTTGGACTGCTTTTCCTCACACCCAGTTAGATTGTTTCATCTTGTGATTTACCTGATGGAACTGACTTGTGCTTGAATTACCAGCATTGTTTTTAATTCTTGGTTTCTTGGAAGGAATATTTGTATGCTATCTGTTCATTTCATTAGGACTAGTTTCTTAAAATGGAGGCTCTGATCCATTACTTCACTGAACCACATGCCTGTAAAGTACAATATATTTAGTATCCTCAAAGCTCAAATACAATTGTGAGATCTCTGTTTTCACTTCCTTGTGAAACCCCTCCTCTTCCCCCAAGAATCTTCATCTTCAGTAAGCAAAACTGATTGTCTGACCTCTGCACTCTGTGAAAGTCTCAGGTTCAATCGCATGTTAAACACTTCTAACATTGGATCTCTTTCTTTTATTCTATGAAAATAATATCAAATCAAGTTGTAATATTTCCTTACAGCACCCAGTGGATTATCGTACTCAACCCCTCTGACCATCAGCTCTAAATGTGATAGAATTGAATATAACCTCACTGGTACTTGACCATCCTGTAAAGACTCCCAATTAGTGCCCTTGTTTTACAATTGCATGACAACTTTGTGTTATAAAGCTTCTTTTGGCACTACCTAAGAATATTTGTGTGCTTTTTTGGTTAAAAATATTATATACAGTATGAATTAAAGACTGTTCTGTGCTACGCTCAGTTGCTTCAGTTGAGTCCGACACTTTGAAACCCTATGAACTGTAGCCCTCCAGGTTCCTCTGTCCATGGGATTATCCAGGCAAGAATACTGGTTTGGGTTGCCATGCCCTCCTCCAGGGGATCTTCCCAATCCAGGGATCAAACCCACATCTCCTGTATTGCAGGTAGAGTCTTTACCCACTAAGCCACCTGGGAAGCCCCATGAATTAAAGACTAATAAGGCAGATTTGGGGCTTCCCAGGTGGAACTAGTGGTAAAGAACCCACCTGCCAATGCAGAAGCCCAAGCGATGCAGGTCAGTCCTGAGTTGGAAAGATCCCCTAGAGGACGGCATTACAACCCACTCCAGAATTCCTTCCTGGCAGAGCAAGCAGGTCCCATGGACAGAGGAGCCTGGTGGGCTACAGTCTGTAAGGTCGCAAAAAGTTTGACATGACAAGTGACTTAGCACAGCACAGCACAAGGCAGATTTAGGAGAAGGAAATGGCAACCCACTCAAGTATTCTTGGCTAGAAAATTCCATGGACAGAGAAGCATGGCGGGCTACAGTCCCTGGGGTTGCAAAAGAGTCAGATACAACAACTAAACAATGGCAGATTTTATTCCAGGGGACCGTTTCAGTAGATATGGGGACCACTTCACTGGGGTTTTGCAGTGGAGGAGAGAAATTGGACTCAGCTCCGAATATAACAAAGAATATATATAAAGTCCACTTGGGGACTTTATAGCCAAGGAAGAAGGTGAGGGGTCAGTGAATAGAAAGTTACTAAGAGGAAACATCAGGGGTAAGGGGAAATTCTGGCTAAACCATCCTAACAGGACTCTTGCTAAAGGAAGGCCAGGGTGATCAGACATCATGTGGGGTTACTAGGGCATGAGGAATCCCATCAGATACCAAGGTTGGGAATTCTAGCTAAACCGACTTAGCAAGATTCTTGCTAAAATTGGATAATGCAAAGACAAACAGAAATTCAAGAGTCAGGATATAGTTGAAAAGAGAGTTCAGAGGAGCCTGAATAAGTTTGATCAAAAAGAGATTCTTGGATAGTTTGCAGTCAGTCTAATTCTACCATTTTTAATCAGACTTTTCCTTTTATCTATTAAAAAGATAACAGACTAAGGCTGACATGAGTTTGAAATTGATGTGCTTTCTTAACTATGACATTATTATTAAATTCCGTTTTCATGTAAATCTTCAGTTATAAATATCATTTCTGTATTCCAGCTCTATCTTTCTATATTTATCTATCATCTCTCTTTTTGTTTTCTTGAGACTGTTAGAAAATATGGTAGCTAATTTAAAATGTTTTAATTATTTGCAGTCTGTTAGATTTCTGTTTTTCAGTCAGCTAGATTTCTGTTGTTGTTTTGTAAGTTTCATTCCTATTGTATATTTATTATTTAATTCAGGGTGGTATAGAAAAAGCAAAAATGAGTAATGAATGTAGATTTCTGTTTTGAAATAAAAGTATAAGAACATAGGGGCACATGTCATCCTATATAAAATATAAGGAGATTAAGCAGGGGCAAACTATTCAGAATGTTTTTATGTTTGATAAAGACTTAATTAGGTGTTTCATAAATTGTTTAAGAAAACGTATTAAATGTGCCCAAACAATACAGAGTTTAATGCATTTATGTTTACTAGTGAAAGAAAAATTTTGTTCATGATTTTGAGAATAAAATAATATATAGAAAATACAGTTACAGGAATTGATAGTTAATTAAATATTAAATTAATGCACACCTCAGAGTTTTATAGTCTTTATTTGATGTTAAAATGGTTAGGAAGTAAGCCTATTTTGTAGCTAATATAAATGGAATTCATAAAAGATAAAATATCTTTGTAATATCTAGCTAAATTGTCCTGTTACCTATCAAGTCCATTATTTTCATTAATTGCAAGTACTCAAAAAAGCTTATTTTATCCCTTTAATTTTCACACATATATAGACAGATATGTGTATATGTGTGTTTTGGATGCTGTAAATTCTTTTAAAAGACCAACTTGCATCTTTTTTAGTAGAAAGTGAATACAGTGTACAATGAGATAATTCCTTGATAAAGATTTCAGGAAGACTGTGTGTTCAGGTATTTTAAAAAGGTAGGAGCAACCATAGTATAGCCCACATTTATGTATACTATATAAGAGATAGTTAATTTTCTAAAGTTACAATTAATATTAATTGCTAATGGTTCCATCATCTTTTAAGACTGAGGAGAAAAATTCTACATTAAGACGCCTATTAATAAACAACAATAATTAGTGTTCATTAATAGATGAAAATTAAGCCAGACCCAGGTGATATTTCCGGTCAATTTTGAAGCAGCATTTAATTATATATACATTTTTTAGATCCTATGTTTGTGTCTTTTATCTCTTATCTTAGAATAAAATATGAAAATCTTGTCATTTTTGATCTTATGTAATCCATTTGTTTCATTATAAAAGAGCATAGTATTTGTTATCACAGAGAATCTTACCATCTTGAAGCTCCTCCAGTTATATCCCTTAAGAGATTAATAAAAAAGCAATTTTAAGTTTTCCCCCCTTATCTCTGATATAACATTTCTCTTACATTATGTCCATTTTCTCTACAACATTGAATTTTTCTCTTTGGCCAAGCTTTATAAGATATCACCTTTTATGAAAGCATTGAAGAAACTGTAAAAGCGTGGTATGAAAAATTGACATGGCACTCAGTCTCCAGTAAGCAATTCAGCCAAGTACAATACCAAATGTTCTGGTGCTTGTTGAAATGCTACATTTCAACTGAATGTAGACGCTGAATAAAGACACTGGAATTTTTATCTCTAAAATATTAAGAAATAGAAGACTTGTGAATCATAGTAACTATGTTTAGTAATGAGGATACTATTTTATTTGACTTTTTTCATTTTATTTTATTTGACTTTTTATTTGACTTTTATTTGCCTTTTTTTTTTTTTACTATTTTATTTGACTTTTTTGCATAAAACATTATGATCTTGTTCTATGAATTTTCTCTAAGACAACATAATCAGTAAAATTGTGTTCCATGCACATATCAATTGTATTAGGTTAATTCTGAAAATTACTCTTTGGGAATTTTTTTTTTTTTTGCATTACAGTGAGATACTATTTATTTCTGTCCAACCCATTGCCTATCTTTATGTGTCTTGGAGATTTTTCTATGACCATCATTTAGCTATTATATATTTCTATAAATGCAACAACTGATAGTGATCAAGAAAAATGTAAATTTACAGATCAGTTAAGGGAAATTACCATTTGGTTCCAGTAGCACTAATAAAATATAAATAGTTCAAAAATCATTTTGGTTTGCTTTTATCCTCTTAAAGATGTTACTGTCATTCCTTAGATTATGTTTTCCATCTCATGAAACTATGAGCTGTTGAAAATGAACGTGTTTTTATAATATGAATACTAATTACTATTATAATAATTGAAAATAGCATAAAATAGTATTTGTGCTAAGAATAGTAACAAAAATAGCAAAGAAAATAATAAAATTAAATGATTTGGGGAGGCAACATTTGTATGTTTTATTTATTTTGTAATGTTAACCTTGCCATGCTTTTTGTTCATTAAAATAAACAGTGGAGAATGAGCAGCTTGTGCAGGGTTTTTTACATGGTTTATGTTAATCTCTGGGGTAAGTTTTCTTTCATCTCCTCAAGTCTAGGTTAGACCACAGTGAGTCTGTTGAATTGTCTATTGGTCAGAATTGTCTATTTTGATCAAACCATGTAAATCCGTGATGCTTGTACCTTCAACCCGATGAGCGTATATTGAACTACCTGGTGAAACAAGCTGGCAGTTCTCAGTGTCCTGAACACCCTGAGCGTCTCTGTAGCTCTGGATTCCATTTCTCTACTAGAAGTTCCACTGTCAGGATTGTGATCACTGTATAACACAGTGTGTGATAGGCTGGTATAAAGCTTCATTTCTCCTTTCACTGTATGTACCAATTTCTGGTAGTTTCTTTTTTTGTCTGAAAAATTGAAAAAAGTGTTAGTTGCTCAGTCATTCCGACTCTCTGTGACCCCATGGACTGTGTAGCCTGCCAGGCTCCCCTGTCTATGGAATTCTCTAGGCAAGAATACTGGAGTGGGGTTTCCTGGGGAACCTGGGTCTCCTGCATTGCATGAATCCTTTACCATCTGAGCCACTTAAATATATATATATATATATATATATATATACACACACATACATATATATATATATATAATTTTTTAAGGCTTTATTTTTTGGAGTAGTTTTAGATTTACAAAAAAACGAAGATAAAGGTAGAGAGTTCCATTTGCCCTTCCCTCTGCACACGTGCCTAACCTACCTCATTACCAACATTGCTCACCAAAACAGTACATTTTTACCGAGCAGGGACCTATGTTGACAAGATAGTTTCTTGGTAATTGTCTGTGACCATGAGCAATACATTCTGCTAAGTTAAAATCTCTCCTATTTAACTGATTTTCTGAGGAGTTTGATTCTGTGAAAATCAGACCTGGCTGGTGGCAAAATAGCACACAACACTCAAACGTGGTGGTCTTTTACAACAGTGACCACCTGTCTCCAAACACACATTAATGTCCGAAGTGGGGGAATAAATTCTGCTGAATATAATCAGCATCATAAATACTTTGATGACTTTTCAGTCAGAGAAAACGTAAAAGATTGTAGACTTGGATGAGCACACAAGGCTACATGTTTTAAGGCCTGTAGTAAATTGTTGCAAAATTTAGTGCTCACTCTTTTCCCCTTAAACATAATTCAGAATAGTTTATTTTGGCAATTTTAGGTCAGCTTTTAGGCTCAAATCAAAAGAATTATGCACTTATTATTATGTAAAAACTTTCTCCTTCAAAATATATCTTCTGAGTAGTATATAAGTGGTGATCAAGGGTTAGCATAGTCACTCAGTAATGCCCTACTCTTTGCAACCCCATGGACTGCAGCCCACCAGGCTCCTCAGTCCATGGGATTCTCCAGGCAAGAATATTGGAGTGGATTGCCAATTCCTTCTCCAGGGGATCTTCCCGACCTAGGGATCAAACCTGGGTCTCCTGCAATGCAGACAGATTCTTTACCAAATGAGCTATGAGGGAAGCCCCAGTGATCTAAATGATAAGTAAATGATATTTTACTTTGCTGATTTTCTAAAGATATATAAAACTTGATGAAATCTTCAAATAATGATTCCTAGTGCACAGTTTCTAATGAGGTCTAAATTCTCTTGGAAGTTTCCCTTGGATCTTGAAGTCACCGTTGGATACTGTGAATAAAGAAAAAATATGAGTTTGAATTAGGCATCCCAAGTGGGTCAGTGGTAATGGAGGAGGAAATGGCAAACTACTCCAGTATTCTCGCCTGGGAAATCCCATGGATTTCTTGCCTGGGAAATCCCAAGGAAAGCCTTGCGGGATACAGTCCATGGGGTTGCAAAGAGTAGGACATGAGACAACAAGTGCTTAATCAGTGGTCTTTTTCTCCCATTTTTTATCCATGATGCTATGTTCATCTTCAGACCCTCCTAATAATTAAAGTGACAGCATTAGAAGTTAGGCTATCCACGATCTCTGTTACTAACTATTTGCACAGCATTGGCCAGTTCATTAAGCCCTTCTGTTCTCTAGTTTCTGATCTATAAAGTGAAAAATATGAACACAATAATCTTTGTGGTTCTTCTGAATTCTATTTGTTAATTCTATATGTTGAAATATTTGAGTGCAGTGAACAAGGATGGGAATGATAGAAAATTTAAATAAGGTTCATTTTTTTTTTTATTTAAGCTTATGAATTTTTTTCCCTAATAAAATGTGCAGGTACTTCCCTGGCAGTTCAGTGGTTAAGACTTCCTCTTCCAACGCAACGAGTAAGATTCAATCCCTGGTCAGGGAGCCAGGATCCCACATGCCTCGGGGCCAAAAAACCAAAACTTAAAACAGAAGCGATATTGTAACAAATTCAATAAAGACTTTAAATGTGGTCTACGTTAAAAAAAATCTTTTGAAAAATAAAATAAATAAAATGTGCAAAGCAGTTTGAACAAGTGCCAGGTACTTTGTGAAATATAACAGCAAAAGATAAGTAAGACACTGTTCTTATCTACATGAGGGCTCCAGTGTAATGCCTGACAGTTTCTAAGAGACAAAAACACATTGGGTGAGTGAGAACAGATCTGGGACCCAACATAATTCTTACAGTTGGAGCCACACGAGGCAGGTCCAACTGACTGCCAGCTTAGTGAGTCAATCACGAAGTACTGTACATGGCCAAGGGATCCAGGAAGCATTCTGCAAAGATTTTCCGAGGATGGAGGAGGTTTCTAAAAGATGATGATTAGAATGTAGAAACAGAGAATGTGAAGGGACGATGCAGGTGTCAAATGGCAGGCCAGAATCAGCATATGATTGTCCAAACCCCAGTGATTGGAACGAGGTCCTGGGGTATAACTAGAGTCTCCAATGAGAGTCAAACAGGAACCCAAGCAGGATTTGCCCAGAGCAGACTGAAGACCAGAGTCGTGGGCAAGACACAACTCAGCACTCCACAGCACAGGATGCCCTGCACTGCAGCTGCCAACTGGGAGATGGAGTAGGACCTTGCTGGACTGACCCAGATTGGTGAGGAAAGACATTGAGAATATTTAAATACTTCCTTTCCTGGTCTGAATGGTCTGTGTCAAGCTAATCAGCAGGAACAGATCTAGGAAACAAACAGATACAAAGGTAGAGCAGTGAGGAAGACTTGTCCCCCTTTCTAAGCTTATCATTAAGAAGGAGGGCTCAGAGAAGAGCCCTCTGCATACAAAGAGCCTTTGTCTGCATACAAAGAAGAATTTGGCAAAGATTCTTGGAAATTTGCAAGAGAAACTTCAATATGGCTGAAAGGTTTATAAGCAAGATTTGAAGAGATGAGAATTTTGATAGGTTTGTGTGGTTTTTCACCTAAGTTGACTATCGAAATCACCTGAATTGGCTTGTAAAATATGGCATGGTTCCTCTCCTTTCTCGGTGATTCTAATATGCAACTGAGGTTTAAGAAACACTCTTGGGAGACTGTTCCAACCAGAGGGAGTGCCATTAGCAAAGACCCAAAGGAAAGAACAGAGTTTATTTGGGGGCCAGAGTCTTCCAGCCTTGCTAGTGCAGGTGCTGGGAGAACTTGCTGGCGTGTTACATTGAGGGAGAGGAGAATAATACATCATTACACAAACAAAGAGACATGACATGACAAAACCTTGAATAATTAGCTAAACTAGGAGAAATGAAGGAATCAAGATAGTACAAGTTCTGGGAGCCAAGTCTGATGAGAGTTTCTGGAGCAATATGGCTGCATAGTGAAAACCCAAACAGATAGAAGTCAGGAAAATATAAGAAATTGAGAAGGCATTCAATCTGTTTTTCCTGCATTTTGGTCTCATATGATTATTTGTTGTTGTTTCAGTCGCTAAGCCGTGTCCAGCTCTTTTGCGACCCTGTGGACTGTAGCCTGCCAGGCTCTTCTGTCCATGGAGTTTTCCAGGCAAAGATCCTGGAGTGGTTTGCCATTTTCTTCTCCAGGGAATCTTCTTGGCCCAGAGATCAAACCTGTATCTCCTGCTTGGCAGGTGGACTGTTTACCACTGAGCCACCGTGATTACGAAGTACAGTAAAACTATTTGTTCTAGTTTTATTGCATGTTGAGCTATAGTTTTTCATGTACATTTAGTGAAAAACACCCTACGTCTCAAATTCTTTATTTACAAAATAGAGATTTAAAAAACAAAACTTGTTCACTTAAAACTCCTGAGGTTGTTTTGAGGACAAGTGTGCAAAAACTTTATTTACAACATCTGTTCTAAAAAAAAAAAAAAGAAAAGCGAAAAGTGGTTAAATCTTGGGCAAAAACCTGTAGGTTAAGTTGTAATCAATAATACATGACTTAGTATT
Source organism: Bos taurus (assembly GCF_002263795.3). Lineage (NCBI taxonomy): Eukaryota > Metazoa > Chordata > Mammalia > Artiodactyla > Bovidae > Bos > Bos taurus. The sequence continues at coordinate 100,771,652 of NC_037333.1, forward strand.
CATTTTATTAACACTCTCAACTTACCTAATCATTACTTAAGGAATTGGCAGTTCCAATTTATTTTCTATACCCTATTTTTCAAAGACATTTTGCTCAAGCTTTCTCAGGCAAATCCCTTTAAGTACTATCTGATCTTAGAAGATTTCGATTCCTTCAAATAAGAAGATGCTGAAAAGTTAATGAGGGGAAAACTTTGTGTCTGTTTTGACTTTAAAGACGGGGGGTGGGGGGTGGCGGTGGGGGACAGTAAGCCACTTCAAAGCCTGTCTTTTAATCTTCTCATTGTTGAGCTCTTTTTTGTGAGGGGACAAGGGGGTGTGATTTTTATCCCTGTAATCAGTTTCTGTCAAGACAAGCTTTCTAAACATTTGTTAAGGGGGAGTTACGGAACTATTATGTGTGGTCACTGGTCTCTCACCCTTAGCTGATAAAAGGAGGGATGAGTGTCAAGTCAGCAAACCTCTAGTCTGGGTTAGTTTTCTTCTGGAGGGCCTAGAAATGAACCCGCTATCCACAAACACACATCTAGTGAAGGAAGATTGAATTTGAAACTGTCAAGTTACGGCATGTTTGACTTCGTTCTAGAAAATATGGAAGGTAAAAATCATTGATTCTTTTTTCCTTTTCAGAAATATTTAGAAATGTTGAGGATGGAGGTAGGGGTTTGAGGGCAGAGAGACATTATTGTGTCAACTAAAATAGTTGTTTTAAAGATTTATTATTTCAGTTTATTTTCTGCTGCCTTCATAAGTAAATGGTATGTATAAATATAATCTCTAACATTTGCTACTTTGTATGTGTGAATATGGTGAAAATGGGTTCGGAAATTTTTAAATTGTATAGGTTCTTTATGTCTGTCAAGAAATTCAAATAGACTTCAAGAATGGCCTGAAGTCACCAGATAGAAGCAAACAGGGGAAAAAGTGAGACTTGAGAATATATTTCTTATTTAAGGTAAATAGCCTTTTTTTTTTTTTTTGTATTTATTCACTATTAGCCAATGAATTTTAAGAAGACATTTTAGGATTTAGTGTCTTTGCAGTACATATTAGATTCATTGTGATTCCTTTTGCAGAGTTTACTGTTTGTGTATGTGGCTTCAATTATAGTGTTTTAAATGCAATATAACTCCCCTAGGCTTTTAGTTTTGTAATCTACGTGGATAGCCTAATTTAGGTTTATATTTCCTCTGGAAACTTAGTGTCTATGTGTAGATTTTTAAGTGTATGTTTTTATTTATACTCCTTTTTAATTATGCTCTTCAAGTAAAGACCATTTTTACAAATGCTGAATTCATAGTACATTTTCTTTATAAATCTGTAAGTAACTATTAAGTCCAGTTTGAGGGTGGTATTAACTTTCTCAGAGAATGTAACAATGCATTTTTAGAATTTTCAAGGACATTTTGGAAGGTTATTCAGTGTCTCTGAAATATAGTCATTTCGAATATATCAAAAGCACTGTTTGATCATGCACTGTATGGTTTAAATTGTAAAATAAAAGGCAATGCAATAAATGTTTAATACCTATTAATTTCTTTTTGAGCTGTCTCTAATAAACTGAGAAGACAGTAGTTCTTCTTAGGTTTTCCATATGCTTCCAAACATTTGATAATCTCTCATTCGTGAAACCATATGGAAAACTAAAACAGCAGGTTGTTATGTTTAGTACAGGGGTCATTTCTCTTAGCATCTGGGCTCCTTAATTGTCTAAAGCTAGAGTTAGAGAGGGTAAATTATGTTGGTTGATATTTCATCTATTGCCTTTTATGCCTCAGAGAGCAAAATCCTGGATAATTAATGTACTGCCTAGAATGAGAAGCCCTCACTTAGAGAATTTTAAAATGGAATCTAATAATCAATTTCATTATTGGACTTGTTCAAAAATTAAAGATAAATATTAATCAAAATCACACTATCACTATTCTAGTGCTGTAGAGAATTTTGAATCTTCTTATGCTTATTTCAAAATACTTTCAGGGGTTATATTCAGGTTTATCTTTAATTTAGCAGTAGCTGGACTCAGAATTAATTCATTGTTTAAGGGCTGAAAATACACTTTAGCAAACCATGTTTTTAGCAAAACTTTAAAGATTGTCAATGACCATTATCTGAAAACATGATTTACTTACTATAATATGCTAAACTTCACAGAACAATCATAAAACATATTTGCTTTTTTATGATTGTAAAACATATTTACTGAGTGAAATAGGAATTATAACTTGGATTGCTTAAAAAGTTTCCTATACAACAGTGAGGCAGCCCATGGATAGAGTAGACGTTCCATTTTTAGTTTTCATCCTGACTCTAGATTAACATTCCCATGAGGTGTAAAGGTGAACATTTTACAAATGGTCTTGCAAGTATTAAACTTTATCACCATAGACCAAGATTGTGTGTCTCTCCTAAAATCACTGCTGAAATAGTCTTGATTTTAGCCTACTCAAACTAATTGAGAGGGAAGACGTGATAAACAGTTGATGTTTATTTTCTGAATGGCACTTTAAAATTGATACATATTCCTAGAGCTTTGAAAGTATTAATTGAATATCTTCTTTGTTTCCAAATAGACTAACACATTCTAAGTTGAAATCACTCATAAAGCAGCCAAAATGTTGACACTACACTGCAGGCATTTTTCCTTAAAAAAATACAAAGTAGTTTAAATTAACCCCATACATTCAGATGTGAAAGCAATAGTTGATACATGTTTTGATATAAGATAATGTTAAATAAGGGTGATTCATGATGGACTATATATCTGTTTTATGCTTAGAGTTTATTACTGGTCATCACAGAGACCATAAAGTTTTATATATATAAGCTGCTGACCTTTCCTTGCCAACTAGAGACTATCCTGGATTATATATGAATCATAGTTTTCCTTGCAACACAAGATACATATTGATATTAACAAGCCTGAATGGTGCTTTATGATAAATATTGTCTTTTTTTCTATGGTCAGTTTTTTTTTCTGGGACCCAGAGGAAGTACCATGCCTCTCATCTTTCATCATGTAAACCTACTTTCCACCTCTCTTTCTGTTCTCTATCTTCTTTCTCCTTATCTTTCACCTTCCCTTCCCCTCTTCATATAGGCACAAGATAGTCTATATTTTATCTCATACATTTTTTGAAAAACTATGCTTCTCATTCTTTATTTAAAAATTGGCATATAATGTGTTTTTAAAAATCACTACCCCTGAATACAATTAAACAAATTTCGTGCATTTGTGATCTTTTGCTTCTAAGGCCCTTGTTTGAAATTTTTGGCATGTTTAAGTGATCTGGATTTAAAAAAATTCTATTTTTACTGTTTACTAGTGATGTTTATAGCTTAAGATATATTTTATATTACATTAATTGTTCTGAGCAGCGATTTTTACAGCAGTCAAAAACTTTATTAAGTCTGTCTTTTAAACTTTATTAGGTAATTATTTCAAGTGGATGTATATCCTACCCAATTCATCCAGAAAATATCAGAGATATAATTAAACAAAAAGTAAATTCTATTTGGGCGTAGAGTTGTACTGTAACAGGAGCTTTGTTTCCCATTCCTGCTGAGAAAGTGTTTACATTAGTAGTCACCTGCAAGGTGGTAAGAGAGGCAGAATTCTCATATTTATTCAATGTGTCAGCTCTTTGTGCTAACTGCAGGTAAACTGCAAATTTATGTCTTCCTACTTAGCAAAATTGTAATTAACATTAGCATTTCTCGATAAAATAAATACTTAGGGAGAAATCTCAAAGGAGTCACTGTTTCCTTTTTAGTATAAAAGCTCATGAAATTAGAATGAAAATAAAACACCTTTTATTCTGTTGTTTGCTAGGCTTAGTCACACAGTCTAATAATGCGTTGGCCGAAAATTTCATTCAGGTTTTTCGTAACAGCTGATGAAAAGCCTGAAGGAACTTTTTGGCCAACCCAATAGTATGCACAGTGGTTCCGTAGTGGATATGCCAGAGAACTTTGAGAGCCACACGTCTTCCTTCAGTGATTGTTTAGCTGCTTGTGTACTGGTGTTTACAGAGCAAAATGGATGGAAAGTCAAGAGAAAACACTTAGTATCTGGTTAAGGTAATGCACATTCAATCTCCCAAAGTTTACACAGCAATTGAAATGGCCTCTTCTATAAATAATGCCATGCTTCCTGGTATTTCTATCATTTACAGCTTATAGTAGCAAGAGCAGCCCCAGCTCAATATTTCTTAATCCTCCCAATGCCTTATGCATGTATAAATCATCTGCGCCCTGGCAGAATCTTGTCTTGACCCTCCAAGACTTTTATTGCCATTTCATTCATTTTTTATTGCCTCTTCTTTCTTCTTCTTTTTTTTTATTTCCTAAATCCACGAGCTGAAAAGGGGGTTATAGTTTTCATTTTCTTGTGAATGATGTATATATAGTTTCTTCCCCAGCATGCTGTCAGGGTTGCAGGAAAGAAAAGCTTCTCTGTTATGAAGAGCCAACTGAAGCAAATGAATCATTAGAATGATGAAAGGTCTGCTGGGGACAATCAGTGTCTTTACTCTTAGCTGTCAGCTAACAATGACACCTAATCCTTAGCATTTACTGAGTGTAAAATAAAGGTCCTTAACCATTTTATCACCCATACTTTTAACCTGAAAATTTCCCTTCCCCCAACTTTCTTTTTTTTTTTTTTTTTAGCTTTTTAATCTTTGGCTTTTTTTTTTTAATTAGATGAAACTAACATTTAAGATTAGTTGGAACCAAATTCACTTTCCCCTACTCTGTCATATGTTGTATTCTTGTTTGTTTGTTTTTTTAATTATTTGGAAATCTATAAAACTTGGAAATACAATAAATTACCAACTTTCTTATTTTTGTCTTTTTCTCTTTTTTAATTAGTGGGAAATTGCTGTACAGTGTTGCACTGTTTTCTGCCATACAACAATGCGAATCAGACATAATTTATATATATATATATATATATATATATATATCTTCCTTATTGAGCCTTCCTCTTCTTTCCTCATCCCATTCCTCTAGGGTATCACAAAACATGCCCTGACTTTCTGTTCACTCTTCTCTTTCTTTCCCTCTTCCCTTTTTTTTCCTGTTTTGTTTCTGTTTTTGGTCCTTGAACACATCCTTACCGTGTTCTTATCATGGTAGAAATTTTGCTTTGATAGGGACTCAAGATTCAGAGATGACTACGTCATTTTTGCAATGAAAGAACTTACAGCCTAGAGGGGGACATACAGGTGCAAGCAATGAATTATAATATTCTGTGAATATGGTCAGTGATAGAAGCATGAACAAACAGACATGAAAGAAGCGTCAGTGAAACCTGGCTAGGACAGCAGGGGTAACTCCACTGAAAGTGACATTTTCTAGCTAGGGTCTTAAAGCTTTAATAGAATTTTGCAAATAAATGAGTCAGGAGGAAACACATTAATAAAAACATAGCAGCTAGAATTTAAAAAAGAAAACAGGGTGAAAAGAGTGAGGTTCTGATTGAAACGAGGACTAGAAATATTTCTGAAGTCAGATTGGATTTTTTTTCTTTAATTTTTATTGGAGTATAGTTGTTTTACAATGTTGTCTTAGTTCCTATGGCACAGCAAAGTGAATTAGTTATTCGTATACCTATATCCCCTCTTTTTTCGATTTCCTTCCCATTTAGGGACCCCAGAGCATTGAGTTGAGTTTCCTAAAGTCAGATTGTTAAGAGCTTTGTGTACCTCTAAAACTGGAGACCTTATTCTATAATGATGGATTATAAATCTGAAGAATCATCAAATGAAATCTATCACAATAGCACACAAAATCCATTAGGACAGGAACTTTACAGAGCTGGGAGGCATCAGTAAGTACACCGTTAGCAACTGTCTATCCTGAAGATTGCAGAGGGTCAATATGACAGTGGAATTGCTAATGGAAGATACAGAGATGGGACGTGGTGAGGAGACAATGTAGTGATCTAGGTGAGAGATGATGACAACCTGAGCTAGGGAAACAGGTGTTGCTTTGATGAGAAATGTGAACTGGAGAGGTGAAATGACTTTGGACATAATATTGACAGGGCTCAGGGCTTCCCTGGTGGCTCAGTGATAAAGAATCGACCTGCCAGTGCAGGAGATGCAGGTTCCATCCCTGGATTGGGAAGATCCCCTGGAGAAGGAAATGACCACCCACTCCAGTATTCTTGCCTGGGAAATCCCATGGACAGAGGAGCCTGGCAGGCTACAGTCCATGGGGTCACAAAGAGTTGGACATAGCAACTGACCAACAACAATATTGACAGGCTCAGTGACTGATAAAGTCTGGAACATCAGTAGGGGGATTGAAGCATTCTGCAATAGGACTAAAGTAACTTCCAAATAAGATAAGAAAAGCAAGAGAAAATGCAGATTTGGGGGTGAAATGGATGACTCTTATTTGATGGTGGTTTAGTCGCTAAATTGTGTCAAACTCTTGCAATGCCATGGACTATAGCCCACCAGGCTTCTCTGTCCATGGGATTTTCCAGGCAAGAAGACTGGAGTGGTTTGCCATTTTCTTCTACAGATTCTTATTTGGGGATACTTTATGTTTGCATTCAGTAGAGTACATTTCTCATCTACATAAGAGATGGAGAAGTATAATTAGGAACCATCACCCCAGTGTTAATAACCAAGCTGGCAGAAGCAAATGAGATTCCTCAGGAAAAGCCTCACACCAGAAGGTCACTATTTATAGGGAAGATAAAGACAGGAGAGGAGGAGGAGACACAACCAAAAAAGAAAGAAGTTCCAGGAAAAGTATAGATTGTCTACTCTCTCCTCTCCTCCTCCTCTATGAACAACATTCTTCTCTTGGTTTTTGAAGATACAACAGGCTCGTCTGTTACTGAAAGTGGGGGTCTTCCTGCTTACCTCTCTGAAGCCAATAAAGAGGCAAGGTTGCTGGAAAGTTTATTTCCATGGCCAGCAACCCTGGGGAGGTAGGGAGAGTGGACTCCTGACCAAAAGTTAACACCCCCAACACACACACACTGACAGTCAGTGGGCATGAGCTTTTATAGATGGAAGGAGGGGGGGTAAGTGTAGAAACAGCACAGTCAGCTCTGACAGTCATGCAGTGAAATTGGTCACGTGGTGGTCCGACCAGCATCATCTTGATTGTTTTAAGTACAGTTGATCTTCAGTTCCAGGGTCAGTTTGCTCCCATTTCTCTGAGATCAGCTCTCAGAATTGTGGCAGCTTATGTTATGACTCAGAGAAGGCAATGGCACCCCACTCCAGTACTCTTGCCTGGAAAATCCCATGGACAGAGGAGCCTGGTAGGCTGCAGTCCATGGGGTCGCTAAGAGTCAGACATGACTGAGCGACTTCACTTTCACTTTTCACTTTCATGCATTGGAGAAGGAAATGGCAACCCACTCCAGTGTTCTTGCCTGGAGAATCCCAGGGACGGGGGAGCCTGGTGGGCTGCCGTCTATGTGGTCGCACAGAGTCGGACTCGACTGAAGCAACTTAGCAGCAGCAGCAGCATGTTATGACTAGTCTGATCATGGTGTAGTTAACTTCTTCCACCTGGTGGGGGTTTTGGTATCTATAAAACAGCTAAAGGGAAATTCGGCAGGATACTATCTATAGCCCTTGGAGAGGAACTGAGGGTCCTCGACTAGGCTTAATGACTAAACTATTATTGTTCAGTCTTGTTGGACTGTTTTTCTTTGTTTCTGCATTTTCTCACTTCTCGGATTAAACTTATTTCTTGGCTAAAGTTTTTCCACAGACAAAAGGCAGACTGAGGAGATGGAGGGCAAGGACCCCAGGTCCTGCTGTGTTTCACATCCACAGCATTCAGCATGAAACATGACTGAGGGTGGAAATTTTGCTCATCTTCTTTGTCAACTCTAGGCCAAGTTGAATCACTCAGGAATTTAATGACAGTAGGTGACCAAACCCCACATGATTCTTGAAAATATTTAACAGGCAGGAGACAAAACAGAGAATTGCTAAAGGGATGAAAATGAAGGACATAATTTACTTATTTATTGTTGCCAACTTCTGTGGCTTGCCATGGAGAAGTTTACACTAGTGAGGTTAGAACCAGAACTGTCGAAGCCTGTGGAAATTTTTCTGAACTATGACCAGTTTCTCATGTTAAAGGCAGTCATCCCTAAGATCCCCTGGGCTCCAGGCAACAAAACAGTCATGAAGAATCACATATAAGTAACCGTGGAATCCATCCCATGCTCTCTGAGCATCTGGGTTTTCCATTTTGTGTATTTGTTTTCCTGAGAAAACTTTGCAGGGGAGATTTTTTTCTTTTTTGGTTTTTATTTTTTGCAACTATTGATGTGGTATGTTCTGCATCAATGTTTGATGACATAATTCATATTTCTAAATCCTAATTCCTTAAAATGTATCCAGTCTGACTTCTGTCTATGCAATCTTTGAAGTCAGCATTGATTCTAAACACAAATGGTGCTGTGTATGAATGAAGAGTATTATATGGAAATTTTGCTTGACAGACTTATGGGAGGTAAATGATCAACAAAATAACTTTCAAAAGCTGAGTGCTAGATCGTTCTTATCTTATTTCTTTGTATTTTGATGTTTCTAGCCTGCCTGCCTGATAATATGGAAATTTAATACTGGTTACCACAACCTGTCTGAAAGATTTATAGGCCATTTCTCTCTTCCAATGGTTGTATATAGATCTCACAGTCTATAGTGATCGATTACCTTAATTCCATAGTAGACTATACTTCAATGTAACATTAATGGCTTCTATGACTAAATTCATAAGAATAATTACCTTATTGAAACAAAAATGCTGGAACAAAAGAGCTCCCACTCCTAAGGAAGCATGTGCCTCTTGATATCAGGTGTAGCTAAATAAATAAAATATTTGATATGATATTTAAACCAAATTTATCTGTATTAATGAAGTGGTAGAAATATAACAAGAATATTTTCTGTAATTTATTTTGTTAACATTGGGCTTCCCAGGTGGCTCAGGGGAGCCACCTGCCAAGCAGGAGATGTAGGTTCGATCCCTGGGTTGGGAAGAGTCCCCTGGAGAAGGAAATGGCAACCCACTCCAGTATTCTTGCTGGGAAATCCCATGGACAGAGAAGCCTGGCAGGCTACTGTCCAAGGGGTCACAAAGAGTTGGACACAGCTGAGTGACTAAGCACAAGCACCTTCTGCAACCTCATGCCGGGAATTCTCACCTCCTGAAGTTTCCCCAATAATGTTGTTATAGAATTTCTGTGTAGAAGTGGCTCATATCTAGAATGTGTTTAGAAGTGGGTACCAGATTCCTCTTCTTAAAGTTTCACTCCCAGAGCAAGCAGTGTATTTCTTTGCTTGTTTGAGGGCCATAGAGATAAGGTTCCTTTATCCCAGTACCTTTTGCCCCTTCACTTTCTCCGTCTTCTCCTGATGCTCAGAGGCCCTGATGGTGTTGCATGTTTGTTCTCTCAACCATCCTTTCAGATCCCAGTGTTGCAGTTGTCGCTGTCTGCTTCTGTTCTGGGGATCTCTTTTGAATGCCACGTAATTGCAATGTTCTTTCTCATTTCTCTATTGAAATACAGAATTGTCTGCAATGCTGCTCAAGACATAATATCCTTTGCAGAACCTATCACGCCCCAATGTTAGACAGAAGACTTTCTTCCCCATGAGCTCAGGATGCACTTCTTTGAACTCTCAAAACCTTTCATGCAGTTAGGTTTTAACATCTCTTGTAGACTTTATTCAAACCCTCTGCCTTAGATGTCCCATATGAACCAAACTGAGGAAGATATGATTAAAAGGAAATGGGTGCTGTACCACCTGATCCTTTCTCCTCTTTAGCAGTTACCTACTCCCGTGGGACACATGGATGTCTCAATCTTTTTTCCCCACAGATTGAGTTCTTTCTTGGAAGGATGCAGAGTCACATGCCGAATCAATCCTTGTTCCACCATACTCTCAGTTCGAATGCTAGTGTGAACAAAGATCAATTTTCAGGCAGAAGCACCACCCACTTCAAGTCAGTATTCATTCAAAAGACATGTGTGAGGGAAACCACTCTAAATACTGCATGTAATCAGATTTTTTTTTCTTATTTAGTTGCGTGTTATATGCTTTATTTAAGGAATACATACACCAGCTTTTCTTCACTAACATTGATCATAGTGGTAAATGTGACCCCAAGATCTTATTAGGTGCAGTTATCTGTTTAAACTCTAGTGTTAAGGAATGATGGATTATTGTTCTTATTCCTAATATTAAAAAAAGAAGTAACAACAAACACGGTAATTTAGGTCAAGAACCCACTTGCCAGTGCAGGAGACATAAGAGACTTGGGTTCAATCCCCGGAACAGGAAGCTCCCCTGGAGGAGGGCATGGCCACCCACTCCAGTATTCTTGCCTGGAGAATTCCATGAACAGAGGAGCCTGGCAGGCTACAGTCCATGGGATCACAAAGAGTCAGACACGACTGCAGTGACTTAGCACGCACACAGATATCTAAAGATATGGAGAGAAAAATTTCATAGGGACTCAAAAGGGTGATTAACCAATGTCAAATGACAAAGCTACAGCAATTTAGTAATGAGTCTGATATTCTTTATTCAAGGGGAATCAACGCATGGATTGGGAGAGCACAGTGCCTCACAGTGGTGGAACAGTATTCCTGAGGGTCATGGCAGGAGCCTGTTTTAGCAGCTGGAGAAGCTGTCATGCTGGAGCAGGGCATGATTAGCTAGGAGGTCAAGGCTTTCCTTATAAGGGCTGGCAGGTCCCGTTTTCTAGAGTAAGCTGATTTGGAGGGTTGTGATTGGTGTTAGATTTCTATGACAGTGAGGCATTTCCGTAAGCGCGTGCTGAGTTCATTTTGATTTGTGACCTGGCCAGGCCGCTGGAAGCCCTGCATTTTGGGTTCCGGATACACAAATTAATGTTATCACCAGTATTAACATGAAACCAACAGCTTCCCACTTTTCTCTCCCCATAACTCTCTTCTTATTGCTTTTCTTATTCCTTTACTTTCCTCTCCATCCATTCTTATATTTGTTCTTTCTCATTTATCTTCTTCATTCTTTATGATACTTTCTCATCATCTATTCTTCTTCCTATGGTTTTCCAGTTTTCTTCTTTTCTTTTTTCAACTTGAAGATTGGTTAAATTGACAGGCAGAGCAAGACAAGTGAGGAAGGAAAAGAAATGCTCAGCAGTGGGGGAAGATAACATTGTGTGTGTGTGTGTGTGTGTGTGTGTGTGTGCACGCACGACACGTGTATCCACTCTGAGTTGACTCAGGGGTTCAGATGGACCAGGCATAAGAAATGTTTCCTATATAGCAATTTACTGCTCATTTTTTTTGGTTAGATGTTTTGCTTGTCCTTTAGGGGAACTTTTTCATGGGAGGGATTGGGGTTTGGTTTGGTTTGTTTGTTTTGGTTTTAGGAAAGATCTCTAAAGGAAATTGAGCCTCAAAATATTAATCTGTTACTATCTTTCTTGAAATGCCTTTTTTAAAACTATTGTTGTTCTTCTTCTTCTGAGGTCAATTCTTATACTCTTGTTTGAGGAACTGTCAATAGAAAAATGTCATCTCCATCTTACACAGGAAGAAAATGGGTCCAAGGAGTTTCAGCAACTTGCCAAGTGGCACATGACTACATGAATGCTGGGTTCAGAACTCTCGATAAAACTTCAACATGATTTGCTTGAGTTACCAATAGTATTTTATTCCAAGGCACTTTGCACAGAGCACTACCAGCTTCGTGCCTAAACGTGGGTGCATATACCCTCTTAGGTACGCATCTACACCCACATGGTCACACCCTGTTCATTGATTATAGAACAAGATGACTGCCTCAGGCTGGAGTTGATGAGATGTCCTTTCTGAGTAGTTTAGTCTAGGATACATGTAAGATTAAAAAGTGCATTTACAAAGAAAATTATCAGGACGTGAACGTGAATAAAGACTGATGCATTTTCAAAAACATCAAACCAGGATAGTTGATCAACTGGCAGAATTAGGATCTCAATGGTTCACCACTTTTCTTAAGAAAATACAAACAGCTAGCAAGATGTAAGAGAGTTAATCAAATCAGTCTTACAGGGATTTAATATGTGTCTAAGATTTTTAGTGGCTTAAAGAAAAACTGATGGATCCTGTATTAAAAAATATAATCAGATAACTTTTCTGGAAATTCTTAAAGCAGCAGCTTGTTAGTAAAATCTCTAAAGTTAAAACTACTCTTTTCTCTGTTTTGGGGAAATCTCTGTTTTGTGAAGAAAAAAAATCTTTAGAGGGAATAAGAATTTCTCTACTACATAGATTGCTTGAAATTTATTTATAGAATGTAAATAAGAAAAGAACAAAACTACATTGGTAACTAAAATAGCATTGTACCTCCTTTGCTTTGGGGACAAGGTCAGTTAATCAGTAAATGGATTGGCTGTGTTACAGGCACTGTTCAGGAGGACCTTTAGTTCCTATCTTCACTTCATCTGCACACTTTCAGAGGTCACTGTTTCTTTACTTTTTGTATGACGACTTCCATTATGCAGAGGTAGAATCAACAAGGAAAAGGAAGACAGAGAAATTATTCTTTAAAGGTGAAAAGGTAGTAAGATAGTACCCAGTGATAAAGACATAAGGCTGAGATTATGTGGCAAACATAATTTAAGTTCTGGAAACAAAATATACTTTGAGATATCACCTGGTCAGCTTCCAGGCAAAATTAAATTTAAACCAAACAGTAAATTAAGTCTAATTTCAATACTCTTCAAAATTCCAAAACACCTTTGAACTTCAGATCGCCATCTGTAATATATAAAACTATTTAAAATAGTCCATATCCATTAAGATAATATTTTTAAAATGTGACAAGCCTCACATGATAAAGGTATTCACAGAATAATGAAGATTATAAAATTATCAATGGAGCGATGTCTACTAAGTTCTGCAACATTACAATGGCTAACATGGTAAAGAAACCAGAAGAACAAAAAGAATGTGTGCTTTAAAGTGCTTATGCTTCCAGCCTGTGGCGCAAAGCAAAATTGGAGCAAACACAGAAATTATTGAACAAAGAACATAGTCTAGCTGTTTCTAACAGCTGTTTGACAATGTCCACCTGCTAATCTATATATTTACAGGTTCTTAATATCAAATGGGGCTTCCCTGGTGGGAAAGAATCAGACAGTAAAGAATCTGCCTGCAATACAGGAGACCCGATTTGATCCCTGGGTCAGGAAGATACCCGGAGGAGGAAATGGCAACCCACTCCAGTATTCTTGCCTGGAGAATTCCATGGACAGAGGAGCCTGGTGGGCTACAGTCCATGGGGTCGCACAGAGTTGGACACGACTGAGTGACTAGCACACACAATATCAAATGCATCCTTCCTTTCTATCAGCATATTTTCTTCTCTTAACTATTCAGGATGGATTGGCTGATCATTTTGACTGAGTCTGAGAAGGAACAGAGTATGCAGCAAGTGCAATTAATATTCATTTATATGTAAAACTAAGTAATACAAGGAATTTAAAGTTGTCTTATCCTGAAGATCATTTTTAATACCAAAACTTTCCTCATACAGAAGAAAGTAGAAAGAGTGTTCCTGGCACCACAGGGTCACGAGATTCTCCTGGGGTCCCAGAAATGCTGAGCCCAGGCTTCCAGACTTGATGCCTTTCCATTGAACAAAATCAGTCTTCCAAATTCCACTCATACTTGAACTCTACACTGCTGATTTTCTCTTGCAATAGTGGAAAAGGACAGCTTCCTTTAGAAAGAGCGGATATCTGTAAGATAAATTTGTAGAGTATCATGGCCATACAGTTGAAATTCTCTTCACCACTATGTTTGGACTAGAAGATGTCCAGTTAATTAATCCACTGAAAATGTTGGCTAAAGTAGGGAACTGTGAAACAGGACATACACAATGTAGAAATTTTGTATCAATTTAAAACATTTAAGTGTATATGCAGTTGCCAATTTTGATGTGAGACTGGGCTCTTTGAGTAGGAACGTAATGATTGGTTTTCTTCTTGTCTTTATCACTTGCAAAATTTAGCACTTGCAATTTTCATATTCAGTTTCTTTACAAAGTAATATAAGCTCAGAATCTTCCTAGATTTCTATGATTTGTTTTTAAAGTCAGGTCAATATATTGAGGTGTGATTTTTTTTAAAACCAATTATTACTTTGGTCTTGCTCACATCTAACTTAATAATGACTTTATTTCAGTCTTATACAGCAAATCCTTAAACTCATTTTCATAGGAACACCTCTCTTTGTTTTTGCCTCCATGTTTGATCACTTCATATTACATACACTACACGGTACTATTTATGAAACTGAGTACATCAGACCTTTTTTCTGTAGGTATTGGAGTGAAGTAAATGTTTTTAGCTCAAGTAAATTTATAAAATTCTATAGCAAGTTATGCACGTTTCCTGACCGAATAACTTTTTCATGGCATTTGCAACAAGTCTGACTTACATACATGCATTTGGCAAGAAACACAATTTACCCAGCTGATGGAAGCAGAATTAGATCTGCAAAGAGTTGGACATGACTGAGCAGCTAACACACACGAACACAAGAAGGAAGCCAGCCACAAAACTTATTCGAGTCCTATGAGGAAGAATGAATCTGTTTTATAGGAGGAAATGGAGAACATTGGTTACCCATGACACCAAGGGAAGCTAGTGAAGAAACTCTCTTATTTATTACGTCAAGCTTGTGAAAATTCTGTGTCCTATTTAGGTATATATAAAGTTGTCCTCATCCATAAGCTCCAGAATAAATACTCTAAAGTCACTCTCTTCTGTATGGCGTACAACTGTCCTCAAGGTTCTATCTGTCTATTTCTATCTCTATTTTTATGTCTCTTTTCTTTCTCTTTTATTCTTTTTCTAACCACTTTTGACAAAAAATTTTTTCACCTATAAATACATTTTTAATTTTCAAGATTACGCCTTCAGAGCTTAGAAATGTTGTTTATCTTCTGGGGAGTACTCAAAGTAAAGGTGTTGCTAATCTAGAGAAAATAGAGTCAATTTTGCTCCCAAGAGGAAGAAGAGTATTCTTACATCATTCTAAACTTCCTACAACAGCATGTTTTGTTGATACAAAATCATGATAACTTAAACAGTCATCTCCTATCAAATTATCTAGGGACAGTTTTGGTGGTGTTATTCAAGCAAGTGTATGCTATGGTCTGACTGTTAGGTAAGACTATTTTGTGCCAGCAGAGCATAGTGAACATCCGTGCTTTCCCAGTAACAAATGACTCTTGGATGTCAAAAGAGTACTCAATGTTTCTGAACTTCAGTTATCTCATCTGCATAATAGACATTATAAAACCTCTATTGCAGGATTATTGGGAGAATTAAATACAGTAAAATGTGTAAAAATGCCAAACACAGTGCTTGGCAGGCATATAGTTGGTATACAATAAATATTACTCTTCCCTTTTGATTACACTCACCATGTGACCTCTCAGTGCCAACAGTGACCTTCATTCTTAAAGGCAAAGTTAACCTTTTACTATTTATACATATCTTAACATGTTATGGGCTTGCCTGGTGGCTCAGCTGGTAAAGAATACGCCTCCAATGCAAGAGACCCTGGTTCAATCCCTGAGTTGGGAAGATCCCCTGAAGAAGGGAACGACTACACACTCCAGTATTCTGGCCTGGAGAATTCCATGGACTGTATAGTCCATGGTGTCACAAAGAATCGGACACGACCGAGAGACTTTCACTTTCATGGCAACTTTAACATATGAAGTGCAGTCACCTTGTTTTTTTCTTGGTTAAGGAAATCTTTCCAAGACCGATTACTTAACTTCTTCTAGGGCAGTCATATTTTCTCCTTTGTTTTGGGTTCTAGAAATATGTCAGAAAAAATAAGAAAAATAAATGATTACCAACCTGAGTTGCACATCATCAAAGGCAATTATTTATGTTATGGAGATCTCTCTTCAATTTAACTTCATTCCTTCATATTGAAAGAGGAGAAATAGAAAGTTGTAATGGTTTGTTGCTTGTCAGGATCCATTATGGGAAATCATAGGGCAAAAAATAACTGAAAAGAACCTCGAAACTATAAGAAATCTTTCTTACATTTCAATTACCTATCACATAGTAGACTAGATGGAGCAGACTTGGTAGACCCTCTGATGGATGAACAGATTTTTACCTGCTGTTTTAGAATCCTAAGCAGAAGACATTATATTATAGGATCGATAATGTTTGTTAGCTGATAGTTTACCTCCTTGAAAAGCACGTTTTATTTACTCAGCAAGTAACTTGAAAACTTTCATGGGAAAGTAATTAAGCCAAATAATACAGTAGTTGCATTAGCAACTTTATTGTACTCCTGCTCCTTCAAGAATCTCAGTTAGCAGCCAAGAAGTTATTTGTTTGCCAAACAAAAAGTAAATATTTATTGTAGACTTACTGACCATAAGAGATGGTTCATTCTGTTGGCAATCTCTCTGTGCATGTCTGTGTAGTCGTTTCAGTCGTGTCTGACTCTTTGCAACCCCATGGACTGTAGCCCACCAGGCTCTTCTGTCCATGAGATTCTCCAGGCAACAATACTCTCTGTTTACCAAACTATATATGGCATTTGAGTTATATTGACCACATCATACTCTTCAGGGTATATTTAATGTGTAACACTTCCATTGTGGTAGAGACTCTTGAAGATTTTAAAGTCTCTATTAACTCAGGCAGCACACAGAGTTAACAACTGAAGCCTACTGGTCCATCTAATTTAGAGATTATGATATTTTCTTTCCCAGGAAGTTTGGTTTCCAAATGATCACATTGAGGGGATCTAGTGTCTTTATACTTGTACATTCCAATGTAGGTTGATATAACATCACAGTTCTCTGTCTCAAATAACCTTTCAGCTTTTAACTGGCCACTCGTTTTTAAGGTTGGCTGAGAGCAGAAAATAAAACTTCCATGGTCTGGTAATCATAGGTTGCCCTTATTTGTAACATGTTCCCCTTGGCTTGAGTCACGGATCTGCTTTAAAAAGCAGATCAATCCTGTCTGGAACAAAATATCAATCAGATGTGACCAGAGTTTTGAAATTTGATGAAAACATAAAACTTTCTTGTTGAAACTGACCCGAGCTTTGGTGAAAGGTTTAATTGTTCTGTCCCACATCTCAGTTTGTTTGTTTGTTTGTTTGTTTTTTGTCTAGTAAACAGGGTATTTTCATGTATGATTTAAAAATAATCAACTGAGGATGTAACTGAGAGTGTATTGAAAAACATTTCTCCTTCCAATTTATTGAAAATATCAAAAACACTATGTTTAACTTTTTCTTAAATGAGAAACTTTGTATACTTCTATATTGGATGTAAGAGAGGAGAGCAAGGTCAAAGAATTTTTCTAATTAACTGAACATTTTGATCTTTGGTCAAAAGCATCTAAAATCTAAAATTCTTCTGATATATGCTGGACCTATGGCAATGCTAAAAGCACTGATGTATTTACTACATTTGATTTTACTGAAGCTAGGCTATTGCAACTTAAAAATGAGTTTTTAGTTTTGGTTCTTATTATAAAATCTTATAGTTTGTTCACCTCAGGATTCTTGTGCTGGATAGCAATAATATTTTGGTGTTCTCCTTCCAGAATATAGTTCAATAAGTATAAAAATTTTACTAAGTTAACTCTATCGAGAGACATATTTGAAAACTTCCACTATTTGTAATGTGAAGTACAACCTCGGGACCTAAAACTGCTTCCAGTTTGAAGTATTCCTGAAAAACTAAAACCAAACCAAACCAAAGCAAACCAACAAAAACACAGGGTGTTTAAAACATCAAAATTACTCTAGGAGCTTTTTTAAAAACACAAATTTGTGGTCACATCCTCAAATATCAAGATGTGAGGTATCATCTGCATATCATCCTTTCTTGGCATTTTTGTAAAACATTTTTAAATATTGAGGTTCTGGGAAATCCTGCAGAAATTAACTCTATTTACCTTAGTGTAACCTGTAGTTACTCAGATGGACTTGATCCTGGATAACTTTTTTTTTTCTGTCAATGGTGCTTTATATTTTATTTTTTTATTAAGGCATAGTTGATTTCCAATGTTGTGTAAGTTTCAGGTGTATAGCACAGTGATTCAGCTATAAATAAATATATATATATCTCTACATATTTTTTCAGGTCCTTTTCCCTTATCAGTTATTACAAAATATTGAGTATAAAACTAGACTGTGAAATCTATTTTCTCCAGAATGTCCTTTGAGAAATTCTGCCGAATAAAATTGGACAAGATCCAAATTGTTGTTTACATCAGTACTGCTTTCTAATGCAATATGGTTATAACATATTTGAGAATGTGCCACATTCAAAGCTATTGAAAACATTTTACCTCCATTTAGACCTATGAATGGAATATTTCTATTGCCTAAATGGTGTCTAAAAATTAAATACTGAAGAGTCACGTTACTTTTGTGTGAAATGGAGTATTTCCTGCCATATCAATAAGCGATGATGTCACAGCCCTCAGGGATCCCGGCCCTCCAAATATGAATTTCTGAGCCCAGGAAGAATAGTACCTGCTAAGTGGCAGCCATTGAGCTGCCACAGTGAGCTGTTGCCACTCCCGACGGTGAGGGAGGAACTAAGGATGTGAAAAATCAAATCTCAGGGTGCTGGCCCCCATATAGCTGAGAGGCATATGAAAGGAATGATTTCAGTGATTTCTGGTTGAACATCAGACTGTTGCATCTTGCATACATAGAAAAGCACTAAATTTCTTAATTTGAGATACCTGGTTTCCTTCATTAACAATAACCTTTTTTAAATCAATTAATTTTAATCAGAGGATAACTGCTTTACAATATTGTGGTTTTTGCCATACCGCGACATGAATTGACCATGGGTGCACCTGTGTCCCCCCACCCTGAACCCACACACCCACTTCCCTCCTCACCCCATCCCTCTGGCTTGTCCCAGAGCACCAGCTTACATCATAATGTTTTGATGTTCAGACCACCTACCCCTTGTTGCAAACTTCAGTATAAGCTTACCCCTCCCCACTGCCTCCTCAAAACGGTTCTCTCCGGGTTATTTGAGATGGTGTCTCCCAGGCTTGAAGTTCTAAAAATTCCCAACAAATAAAGCATAGCTCAACTTTTAGGATGTGACTCTTTTTTTAAGTCAACATTTGTACGATTTATTTTCTGACTGCATGAAATAATCAGGAAAAAAGCAAATAAATAAGTATGTATGAGTGTTTTGTTTCAGTGGCTTAAGTTGCCCGTTCCCTGAATGGAATAATGGTTCTGTGGAGCTAAACTACTAAGCGTGCTCTTGTCACTTCATTATTAGATATGTGCTGAATTGAAGTTTAGAAACAAACACACTTTGTTGGTGAGTGCTCCTTTTCATATCACAAGGCTTTACAAATAGACTGGTAAAAAAGCAAATTACAAATGCTTATGTATTGCCTTTAGTGGGATGATTTGAGTGAATAGCATTGAAACATATACATTGCCATATGTAAAACAGATGACCAGATGAGAGTTTGATGCATGAATCAGGGCACCCAAAGCCAGTGCTCTGGGACGACAGAGAGGGATAGGGTGGGGTGGAGAGAGGGTTCAGGATGGGAGACACATGTATACTTATGGCCAATTCACGTTGATGAATGACAAAACTCATCACAATATTGTAAAGTAATTATCTTCTAATTAAAATAAATAATTTTAAAAATTATTGCCTTAATTGGAGGATCAAATCTAAAATTATGTTCAGAGGTTGGGGACAGAGAATTTGTCAAAATTAGTTACTTGAGTTTTTTAATTTATTGTAATATGTTCAGAAGAAGTTTGAATTGTATTTGTATTTTTCTTCCACTAGGGAAAGTTATGAGAGACATTTTGGGTTTGGAGGTAGACATACAGTCACAATTCTAAGAAAGGAAGCATTTCCATAACATTGGACAATGTTATCAAAAAAGAAGAGGAAGGAATCGTTAGTTTTACCTCTGGAAAAAGGGAGAAAAAAGGGTGATTTGTTAATCAGTGTCTTTTCACTTCACATGGGCCAGTCACTAAGCTAGACACACTAAGTACATTATATCACTGAAGTAGAAGAAATTTTCTTTAAATCTTATATTTACAGACAACATCATCTGTTGCTTAGAGTTTCTTTAAAAAAAAATTGTGATAATGGTGTGTGCGTGTGATAATGGACTTAGGTATTATATCTGTATCCACACTGTTTACTTCCTTTCCCTATTATTCCTTTATCTGCCCTGCCCTGTTTTGTTCCAGTTCTTTCTTCCACTGTATTAAACAACTCTGTGCTTTTTACACAGTAAATCTGATGTAAAATATTAAGAAAGTAAATGAAGAGCCCTGCCTCCATGTGTTCTGTGTGAAGAGATGCTTCCCTTTGCCATTGGTTTGCACTGAGCATCAGTCCTCCTTGGATCATAAGCTCTTCATTGTACCTTATCCTAAATACATATAAGGAATCTTCTGCTTAAGATTTTAACGCTAGCAGGATTGTCAGAAAGCCATTTTCCCCTTACATTTAGTGAAGCAAAAATAAAACTTCGTATGCCTGATTTCAAGTTTGTAGATGCCCTAAAATTGTGTCCATGGGTTATGTTACACATTTAATTCACCTTGGTTGGTTTCATGATGCTGTCACCTGGGTGCCAATTAGTACACTGGACATCTGCCAAAAAGGAGCTGAAATAAGGCCATCGGCTCATTTCATCTTGGCACCAAGGTTACTGCTAAGCTGTATTTAACCAGGTGCTAGAGGCCAAAGACATTGTTTAGTCCAGGAACTGTATTTAATGCAGGAGTTTACAATAAAGAAAGACTATGCAGGAATTGTCTTGCTTTTTCAGTCTTCTTACAAAAGAAAGATAGTGAAAACCTATCACAAACATTTAAGAATTATGGTAATTGCTTCCAGCATACAAGGTGCATATTATAGATTTTCCCAGCATACTAAAGCTTATCATTTACATAAGTGTTAGTCACTTAGCCGTGTCTGACTCTCTGCAACCCCATGAATGGTAGTCCACCAGGCTCTTCTGTCCATGGAATTCTCCAGACAAGAATACTGGAGTGGATGGCCATTCCTTTCTTCAGGGGATCTTCCTGACGCAGGAACTGAACCTCCGTCTCCTGTGTCTCCTGCGTTGCAGACAGGTTCTTTACCATCTGAGCCAATTGGGAAGCTCATCATTTTTATAACGAAGTTGATTATATCTCTCTCTGGTATTTCTCAGAGTCAAATAAAGGGTTTATCATCTGGAAGGCAGGGAGTATGCTCACTTGGCAGAAATGGGAGTTTAGAAATAAGGTAATAGTTGGGATTGATAACATTCAAACTAATTGTGCTAGGATCAATAATACCGATTGGAACCTAAGGCAAAAGGAAAAATCAGTAATAGTGATGGTGTCTTTATTTTTATATTTCATTCATCATGGGCTTTTTAAATATTAATTTGTTTCTGTTAAATGTTTTATGTTGATTACTATGTACTTTGATGCTCCTTAAATTTTGTACCATTTTAATTTTTGCTCTACAAACTAACATAAGCAGAAAACTGAAAAAAATTATGGAAAATTGTAGGAAAAAAATCACCATACTGACCCCATATTTCATATAACTGAACAATAGATCTCAAAGTTTCATCACTGCTAGCATTTGGAATTTTTAGTGCATAATATTGGACAGTAAAGTTCTCAGCATCTTTGGAAGATGACGATAATAGACTGATTCACTGCCAAAATTTTATGAGGGGCAAGATAAAAGAGATGTGGCTGAGCTACATGAAATTTATGTTTTTTATATTTAAACAGGGATCTTAGTCAAGGAAGAGTCTCTCACCCACCAGTTTGTGCTATTCTTTATAAATCAGAAAGATATTTTTATTATTTCTATTTTGACTAAAGGAGAAGGTTAAAGTCCTGGCAGGAAGGTACATATGGGTGAAAAAGGAGACTGAATATGCAAGGAACTGACTGATTATTAAATCTTCTGATTACTAAATCTAAATCAAATTGTAGATGCAAAATGAAAATTAAATATGATTTGCATGACATTTTGCTTGCTCAGACATCTTTCAGTGGAATAATGATTCAGTCTTGACCGAACTCTGAACCTCTTGAATTGGATTTTCATTTTACCACCTTTCTTCTTTGCAGTTGTTAATATATTCCTAGTGTTAATACGTTCTCAGGTACTAAGAAAAAGGAATAGCCTCGCTGTGACCAAGTTAGCATTTGGAATTCCCATGTCAACACAAACATGGATAGCCAAACAAATCTGTTTATTTTATTTAAAATTCTGCATATATTTAAATGTTCAATATATTTTGCTCACCTGAATCCCTTTATGAAACCTAAGTAGATCTGTCCAGATGAATTAAGTGAAAAGAAGTATTATCTTCATAGTTATCAAAGATCTTGCACTTCTATACTCTTTTTGAAATTGATTCCCTGGATGATTTTAATATTACATATTTTCTCTTCATTATAAGCCTATGTGCAAATGAATCCCAGTCTGATATAAGGTTACCAGCAAAAGTGTCTTTGTGTGAGCAAGCGTATATGTGAGTGTATGTATGCACTTGTATATGTGTAATCATTGTATTTGCCCACAATGCCCCTGCTTTTATTGGGAACAGCAAGTGGAGATTCATATACTCTTTAATTTCTCCTACTCAAAGGCATACTACTTGCGAACAATTATGACAATCATCTTTGTGTCAATGGCTCTTGACTGATTTGGTGCTTGCCATGTCATGTCCTGTTGCTGATGATGAACTTATCCAAAAAGGGATGCTTATCTGCTTCTCGTCTATCTGAGGAATCTTCTAATCATGGAGCAATTATTTGCAAACAGTGAGCCTGGAAAAAGATGGCAGTATTGGTTTTGGCCAGTAGGCAGCCATGGCAGGAGACAGATTGGAGGTGAGATAGAAGTGTGAGATCAGAGTATTTATTTCCCTGACTCCTTAGCTCTGGGGTTGCCCTGAGTTAGCTCTGTATTTTGGCCTAATCCAATGGGAAAACTATAAGGATGGGAACCTGGTTCTATTATCCATGCAAGTTAGTCTCTCTGGGCAGGAGTCTGGATGGAAAAGTGCAGAGCGTATCTGAAGGAACTCATGGACAATATCTGGCACATCATCTCTTAATGGAGCCTACCCTGATACTTGAAATTTTTACCACTAAGAGTAATGTTTTCTTTAAAAATTAATAGTAAACAGATTTTTAATTCAGTTAAGTCAAATGCTTGTGTGATGCCATTCAACTTTAATAACAAAATGTTACGTGTACTATGCCAGAAAAGAAAGAAAGTGAAGTCACTCAGTCATGTCCAACTCTTTCCGACCCCATGGACCGTAGCCTACTAGGTCCTCCATCCATGGGATTTTCCAGGCAAGAATACTGGAGTGGGTTGCCATTTCCTTCTCCAGTAGATACATTCAAAGTGCTGGGAAGTCAGGGAGGGAGGAATCAACTTTATTTGGAAAAGCAGCGGGGTTTCTCCTTTGGATAAGATCTTTCATTGTTCTAATGAAGAAAAAAGGAAGGAGATACTATACAGAGAGGACAAGGTGATTCCTGAAAGAGCATAGCATGATTCTGAAGAAATCAAGAATAATAGGAAAAGAAAATTGGCCTTTGGGGTTAAACTGAAAGCAGTTCAAACCCCAGCTCTATTAGCAGTTGGTAAATGAATAAAACCTCTCTGATGCTCAGTTTTTATCATCTGCAAAAGAGACATAGTAATTCTTACCTCACAGGTTACTTTTATTGGTTAAATGAGACACTGTATGAAAAGTACCAATAGTTATATTTAATTGTTAGGAGTACTCCCTTTAGACACAGACTATTATGTCCAAATTCTTATTCTAGACTACAAAATAATAACCTGTTATTAGGCTGAGAAACTATAGATAAAAAGGCAAACAAACCAATAAGCAACAAGAATTTACCATATAGTACAGGGAACTATTTTCGGTATCTTGTAATAATCTGTAATGGAAAAGAATGTGAAGCTGTACATTTCAAAATAACCACAATATTGTACTTTGACTAGTTAAAAAATTTTTAAAGGGCAAACAAACAAATCATCAACAAAATAACTTTCTAACTTGGATTCACATGGTAACTTTTGTCTTGGGTGGTGGATCACTTACAATAGTCGGTAAGTTATTCCACCATTTCTCGTGTATGGTTGTTCTCTGCTGGCCTCTATTTATAGTGTGGGTACTGAATAATTTCCCCATTTTTGCTCATTTCCTCCTTTTAAATACGTTGTAAACCGTAAAGCAGTGTTCATGGTGGGTTCCAGCATACTCTAGGTCAAGCTTGTACGCATACTGTGCGTGCATGAATGTGTGCTAGGCTGCTTCTGTTGTGTCCAAGTCTTTGTGACCCTGTGGACTGTAGCCTGCCAGGCTGTGTTGTCCATGGGGTTTTTCAGGCAAGAAAACTGGACTGTGTCACCATGCCCTCCTCCAGGGGATCTGCCCGACCCAGGGATTGGACCCATGTCTCATAAATCTCCTGCATTGGCAGACGGGTTCTTTACCACTAGCACCGCCTGGGAGGCCCCATATTGAAGAGTAATAAATGATAATGTTCAGTGAATGGAGTCATGCAAGTCTCTAATCTTCTATTACGTTATTCAAGAAAGATTTTTCAGCAACTCTCATAGCTAGCTCTCGCTTACTTTCTTCACATCTTCTGAAAAGGGTCAGATTTTTCCATTATCTAGAATATTGAATTTGCTAACTTTGAGGTGTTTATGAACTCTACTGAAGAGAAACTCAGTGACCTTGATTTAGTCTTGGTTTCAACTATGAAACTTTCTTCTTCAGTAAATAACTGGCTTTATATCCCTTTTCTTTCTCTGTCTTGATGTATATGTATAAAGAGATGTGTATCTATCCATGAATTTTATTCTCTTGCCCTGACACCCCACCTACCACACAAAAGATCAGGATATATACCATATATCTATTACCTCTTTGGTGACTTTTGTACATTATATTTGAAAAAAATATTATTTTCTCCCTTTTCTTTTTTTGGAACCTTGCCTCTAGTTTAACAATATACCCATCGATCTGCCAATCTGTATTCAGAGTTTAGTCAGATTTAGGTTGGTAATTATATATGAATTAGACTACATGCCCCCAAACAGCAACTGGTTTACTGACTTCAAATGCTACTGCAGACACCCGAGGGTATTCATTAAACGTTAATTAATAATGGTATGCTGAGTTGAATTGACTTGTGGATTCTGGCTGACTGCTCTTTAATTTAAAATTATGAGATGCATAGCATCAATCTATCAGCAGGCAGGATCAATTTTAATTTATTGCATGTGTCTAGAAAATTGTAGAGCTTTAAGAATTCAAAGAAGTGGATGTTGTATTAGATATGAAACATAATATATAACAAAAAATGAATGCAATGTGAAAGATCTGAGAGTTTTTTCTAGGGGCTTTTCCTTGCCTTTGTTCCTCTTTAAATTCTCATTTGGACTCAGTTATCCAAAATTCATGCAAAAGTGAGGTGGCATTTTTTTTTTTTTACTTCTTAACATATTTGTAGATTAGTGAATAATTATGAGAACTTGGAACATTCTATTGTTGTCCTAAGTGAACATTTTACTTCTCTTTGCTAAGGATAGTCACTGTTTTTTAAGGTTTTGGAAGTAGTTGCAGATTATTTTGAGAAGTAGGAAGGAATTCTTGAAATATTCTAAGTTTTTTTGGCTTTATGATGGTTCTCTCAAGATGGTTCTCATTTGTTATAAGTGGTATATGACTCCATATTTATGTTGCAGCCTGCAAATGGTTACAGGAGCTGTAATTTTAAGGGAGACTTTCAGATTTTCATTCATTTGCTATCTTAATGATATCAAAAACTATAAAATTGACTTTTTAAGAAGCCCAAGAAAACTTTTCTATAATAATTCTGATATAATTAGCCAGATTCAATCTAATTTGGAGTAAACAGAAAGTTTACTATTTTAGTAAGATAGATTTGATGTGTTTCTGAGCTTTAAAATTAGTGTCCACTCAAACTTAAAAAAAAAAAAAATCATTTAAGAGGGGTGCTGGGCTTCCCTGGTGGCTCAGAGAGTAAAGAAACCACCTGCAGTGCAGGACCCAGGTTCAATCCCTGGGTTGGGAAGATACCCTGAAGAAGGGAATGGAGACTCACTACAGTATTCTTGCCTGGAGAGTTCCAGGGACAGAAGAGCCTGGCAGGCTAAAGTTGATGAAGTCACAAAGAGGCACACAAGACTGAGCGACTAACACTTTTACTTTTCCTTAGGCAAACATTCCTCAATACTGTGGTGGTATACATTAGTTTCTTGGAGAAGGCAATGGCAACCCACTCCAGTACTCTTGCCTGGAAAATCCCATGGACAGAGGAGCCTGGTAGGCTGCAGTCCATGGGGTCGTGAAGAGTCAAACACGACTGAGCGGCTTCACTTTCACTTTTCACTTTCACGCATTGGAGAAGGAAATGGCAACCCACTCCAGTATCCTTGCCTGGAGAATCCCAGGGATGACGGAGCCTGGTGGGCTGCCGTTTATGGGGTTGCACAGAGTCGGATATGACTGAAGCAACTTAGCAGCAGCAGCATACTTCAGTTTCTAAGTCATGTCCAACTCTTGCTACCCCATGGTCTGTAGCCCACCAGGCTTCTCTGTCCATGGGATTCTCCAGGCAAGAATACTGGAGTGGGTTGCCATTTCCTTCTCCAGGGGATCTTTCCAACCCAGGGATCAAACCTGGGTCTCCTGCATTGCAGGCAGATTCTTTATCATGTGAGCTACAAGGCAAGAATAATTGTATTTAAATTAGTATTCCATTAATTAAAGATGTAGAACCCTAGAGTTTTCTGAGCCTTCAATTGTAGTTCCAGTTTTTCCTATTTTACATATAAATCTAGTAAATTATGTTATGATTAAAAATAACTTTTATATGTTTTTGCTTAAAGCTCAATAAACATGAATTTGACAGATTAGATTTCTGCGGCCCTTCATGGGGTCGCAAGGAGTCGGACACGACTGAGCAACTGAACTGAACTGAACTGAAATAAACATTGTCAAAGAGTCAGGACATGACTGAGAGACTGAACAATAACAAAAGATACTACTTGAAATCCCTGTATCATTTTAAATTGTACAATATATTTAATTCTCATTAGTAATTAATACTTCTGTCACCTCCCAAGGCAGTCATAGAGATCTACCAAAATCTTTCCAAGTAGATAATGAATACTTGCCAACCTATTATATTTAAGCATTTAGATTCCATAAATATTTTTCTTTCAAAAATTCTGAAGTTAGTTAAACTCCGCCAGTACGTATCTGCTGCTGCTGCTGCTAAGTTGCTTCAGTCATGTCCGACTCTGTGCGACCCCAGAGACGGCAGCCCACCAGGCTCCCCGGTCCCTGGGATTCTCCAGGCAAGAACACTGGAGTGGGTTGCCATTTCCTTCTCCAGTGCATGAAAGTGAAAAGTGAAAGTGAAGTTGCTCAGTCGTGTCTGACTCTTAGCAACCCCATGGACTGCAGCCTACCAGGCTCCTCCGCCCATGGGATTTTCCAGGCAAGAGTACTGGAGTGGGGTGCCATTGCCTTCTGCTTGGCTTTAAATCATCTCTTCACCAACTGATTTACTTTGCAGTGATCCTACACCTTCCTTTAATAATAAAATTTCCTACCTGACTGTAATGCTCATTATATTTGATTATACTGAAAACTGATGCACTGACCTATCATAGGGCTTCTCTGATAGCTTAGTTGGTAAAGAATCTGCCTGCAATGCAGGAGACCCTGGTTCAATTCTTGGGTTGGGAAGATCCACTGGAGAAGGGATAGGCTACCCTCTCCAGTATTCTTGGGCTTCCCTTGTGGCTCAGCTGGTAAAGAATCCACCTGCAATTCGGGAGACCTGGGTTTGATCCCTGGGTTGGGGAGATCCCCTGGAGAAGGGAAAGGCTACCCACTCCAGTATTTTGGCCTGGAGAATTCCATGACAGTCCATGGGGTCACAAAGAGTCAGACATGACTGAGCAACTTTCACTTTCAACCTATCATAAGTAGTGAAAATTTTTAATTCCAGAGAATTTGAAAGGAAATTCAACTTTTTGAAATGTGTAAG
This sequence comes from Bos taurus, assembly GCF_002263795.3. Lineage (NCBI taxonomy): Eukaryota > Metazoa > Chordata > Mammalia > Artiodactyla > Bovidae > Bos > Bos taurus. The sequence continues at coordinate 100,799,826 of NC_037333.1, forward strand.
ACTGAATTACTATGAAGTCTTGCCTACAAGGAGTTAAATTTTAAAGAATAGATCAAATGATCTATAATCAACCTGAATGCAGTTATGAGTATATTCATATGTGTTTATTTTGAAAGAAATCATCCTAAAATGTGTTCATGTCACCAATATGAAAACTAAAAATGAAATTCTGTGTTGCATAGACCTTCTGATAGTGTTAGCCATTCTAAATTTGGATTAAGAAGCAGATATGGAAGAGTATGCTTTCTAGAAACTCCTATGTCTGTAGTCAGTTTGGGAGCAATATGTATCCTTCTGTCCCTACTCCTTCTGTAGGATCATGGAATTACTTTAATTAGAATGGGACAATTAGGTGACACCCCTAACCCCAGACACTGTGTAAACATACAGAGTCTTTTCATCATTCATTGTGGAAACTGCTTAAACTTGAGGAAATTATAGAATTAATGTGTAATATATTTATGGCTCAGTGGTAAAGAATCTGCCTGCAGTGCAGGAGATGTGGGTTCAGTTCCTGGGTCAGGAAGATCCCCTGGAGAAGGAAATGTCAACCCACTCCAGGATTCTTGCTTGGAGAATCCCATGGATAGAGAAGCCTGGTGGGCTACAGTCCATGGAGACTCCTTGCAGGCAAGACTTCATAGTAATTCAGTCTTACACATTTCAAAAAGTTGAATTTCCTTTCAAATTCTCTGGAATTAAAAATTTTCACTGCTTATGAGTTGAACATGACTGAGCGACTAAGCAACAACAAAAATATTTATATCAAGTGAGTTAGGAAATTATTCCCAGGTATCCTTGCCAGTGGAAGTGATAATAGTTTTAGAATACAAATGATCTTGTCTGTTTAGGCTTTTGACACATTATACAAATGTGTGCATTTGAAGTAGTGTCTTTACCTGAAAGCCTAAGTTCAAATTCCAGATTCTTAAGACAAATTTTTTATCTTACCCTCCCAAGCATATATACATGGAAACTCATGAAAACAGAAAATTCATAAACTGTGGGAAATAAAGCACAGTGTGCAGTTGAGCTCTTCTGATCACAAAGTTAATTTTAGCTGCTCAAGAGAACAACATTGAAACCTAAATCAAAGAGTTAGTCTTAATTTTACACTATCACAATGATTACTAGTTGTCATTTGTTGAGTGAAATAATTTAATTTTGAGTTATGCATCATAGCATTTTAACATATCAATTCTTTTGTTTATATAAAAACACATTTTATGTAATTGCTGCTATGTAAAGCTGGGCAATTAGCATCTGTGGCAATTAAAACTAATAGAGTATAAAGAATATTATCCCAATTAAGTTGCCAGAAATTTCCTATTGAGCAAATATGCTGAAAATTGTGTTCAAATAAAAATAGTAAAATTTAACTTTAAAAAATGACTTTTCCGCATAACGTCCTTATGCTGCTCTCAGGCAGAGATGTGAGAAAAACAGCTACTCTGTCTCTTCTTTTTCTTTCAGGGGTTCTCTCCTAGATGTTTTATATATTTTGAAATTAATACACTTTGAGGGAAAATTCATTATATCAATTTTCAAACCTTATTAAAGATTCATAAAGAGTGAGAAATTTTTAATTTCATTTATTGGAGTGTAGTTGCTTTACAATGTTGTGTTAGTTTGCAGTGTACAATGAAGTGAATCAGATATTTGTGTACATATATCCCTTCCCTCTTGGACACCTTCCCACCTTCCCCCACCCCCATCCCCGTTCCACCCGTCTAGGTCAGCACAGAGCGGCGCTGAGCTCCCTGTGCTGTAAGCAGGCTCCCATTAGTTAGGTGTTTCACACATGGCAGTGCATATATGTCAGTCCCAATCTCCCAACTCACCCCACTCCTCCTCCCACCTCCGTGTCTATACCTCTGTTCTCTACATCTACATCTCTCTTCCTGCCCTGCAGTTAGGTTTATCTGTACCATTTTCTAGATTCCACCTATGTGCGTTAATATATCATTTATTTTTCTCTTTCTGACTTATTTCACTCTATACAGCCACTATGGAGAAGAGTATGGAAATTCCTTAGGAAACTAAAAAACAGAACTATCATATGACCCAAGAGTCCCACTACTGGGCATGCACTCTGAGAAAACCATAACTCAAAAGGACGCATGCACCCCAGTGTTCGCTGCAGCACTGTTTACAATAGCCAGGACATGAAAGCAACCTAAATGTCCATGGACAGATGAGTGGATAAAGACAGTGTGGTACATAATACCCGACACAATGTTATCAGCCACTAAAAGGAATGAAACTGGGATTTGTAGAGATGTGGATGGACCTAGAGTTTGTCATAGAGATGATGAGAAATTTTGAACACAGCTTTAAAGAAATATAGATGAGTCTTTAAACCTCTTCTCTGTTACATCATCAATTTTCCCTCTCCAGTGAATAATTCCAGTAAGAATATAATATTCTGAAATATTTCTCCTTTTAAATCCCTTTACAACGCCCCTTCTCATCCATCACCACCCCTATTTCTCTGCTCCTCTATACATTAAAATGCCTAGGAGACTTGTTTATATTGGCCATTTCTGTGTTCTGTCTCCCATAGTGTTAGTTCCTCGGTCATGTCCAAATCTTTGCGACTCTAATGGACTGTAGCCCACCAGGCTCCTCTGTCCATGGAATTCTCCAGGCAAGAATACTGGAGTTTATTGCCATTTCCTTCTCCAGAAGATCTTCCTGACTCAAGGATCAAACCCATGTCTCTTGTGTCTCCTGCACTGGCAGGCAGATTCTTTACCACTGAACCACCTGGACTTTCTTTTTCTAATTCTTTTCCCATTTAGGTTATTTCAGAATACTGAGCAGAGTTCCCTGTGCTGCCATACAGTAGGTCCTTGTTGGTTACCTCATTATTTATTTATTTATATATGGGCATACCACTGGATTATGGAATCTTATTTCCCTTATCAAAGACTCAACCCAGCTTCCTGGCAATGAAAGCCCAGAGTCCTGACCACTGGACAACCAGAGAATTCTCTGGTTATCTATTTTAAATATAGCAGTTTGTACATGTCAATTTCTTCCATGATCTGATGAACACATTCCAATGATGATTTTATTTGTGTTGGCCCAGTCAGTCTTTCAAGGTCACCGATAAGCTCCATGCTATCTAATCTGTGACCCCTGCTTCCCCTAATTTAGTGGTCTGTACTTAACTCTTCATCTTCTTGAATGCCCTCGACAACATCTGACTCACCTGATCACTTTCTTTACTCAACCTCTCTTGTTTCTCTTCCCATCATCTCAATCTGATTCCTTGTCTTAATCTCTAAAAGTTGGAGCTCACTTGAACTTTTTTGCTCTAGTCTAGCTACAGTATTCCCTGGGGACCTCATCCAGGTCTATGTCTTTTTATATTATCACATTGATGACTTCCAAATCTGTATCTTCAGTCCAGATCTTTCCCTCTGTTTTGTTCCCTGCTATATCCTCAGAAGAGTGACACGGTACAGTTGCTCGATCAACATTAATTGAATAAATGAATGAATGTTCTGTTTTATTTCTCAGAGTAGTTGTAGAAACCAAGTAAAATCAGGAGATAAAGGTAATTTACCTTGAAATTGTCATAATATTATTCATCCTGCATTTTTGCACTATTCAAAAATGATAAAAGCAGTAGGATATGAGAGGATTTGGTGGGGGGTGGTGCTTACCCATGGCTCAGCAGTAAAGAATCTGCCTGTAATGCAGAAGATGCAGATATTTGAGTTGGATCCCTGGGTCAGGAAGATCCCCTGGAGGAGGAAATGGTCACCCACTCCAGTATTCTTGCCTGGAGAATCCCATGGACAGAGGAGCCTGGTGGGCAACAGTCCACCAGGTCACAAAAGAGTCAGACACAACTGAGCGACTAAACAACAGGATGAGAGGCTTTTTATAATTTTTCAAGTTTCTAATCTAGATTTTCAAAAATGGTATGTCTCCCCAAATTCAATGTTCTGTTTCATTCTTCAGACTCTGAGAACCAAGAAAAGAGGAAAATGAATCTGTATTCAAGTGCAAAAATAAATGCTCTAATGTTTACTCTGATAAAAGCATAGAATCTTTAATGCATGAGGCCCACAAATTTGATAGACTCTAATTCCAACTTGAAAGACAGGTCCTTGCAAAACTAGTTGCAGAGTATTAATCATTTACAATGCAAATAAGCAATTAGATAAGTTATATGATTCATAGCTTTAAAGCTTAACACTTTCTGGCTTAATGGCTGTCAATGAAAGAATGAGACATGGATGCAAGCTAATACAATGAATGCAGTTGAAACGCATCAATTCTAAAATTGTAAGTTCTGCCTGTTATAACAAATCTCTTGTTGTTCAGTCACTAAGTCATGTCTGGCTCTTTGCAGTCCCATGGAGTGCAGCACTCCGGGCTCCCCTGTCCTCCACTATCACCCGGAGTTGGCTCAAACTCACGTCCATTGAGTTGGTGATGCTGTCTAACCTTCTCATCCTCTGCTGCCTCCTTCTCCTTTTGCCCTCCATCTTTCCCAGCATCAGGGTCTTTTCCAATGAGTCAGCTTTTTGCATCAGGTGGCCAAAGTGTTGGATTTTCAGCTTCAGTATCAGTCTTTCTGATGACTATTCATGGTTGATTTCTTTAAACTTTATGGTGCATCAAAATCTTCTGGCAAGCACCTGAAAACACAGGTTACTGGGTCCCACCACCACTGTTTCTCATTCAGTTGGGCTTGGGACCAAGTATTCGCATGTCTAACGAGTTCTCAGTTGTTTCCTATTATTCTCTTGGACAGATACGAGTTTCATTACACTTTGAGAAATGCTGCAATAAAAAGTTTATTGTTATGTTCATATGGAATATAAAATTCAATATAACTCCAAAACATTTCTCCAAAATTTCCCAATATTCCCCATATTAAAGTCATCAATTATACTGTTAAGGGACCTTCCTACTGAAGAACACTTTTCATTTTAGATTCATTCAAGGCGAAACCTCTCTGCCTTGCTTTTTAAATGGTGAATGGCATTTCATTTGCTACAACTTGTAGATTATTGCATCAGGACTTGCTTTCATTTGTAACTTCCATCTGTATCACCACTGTCAGAGTAACTCTGATCCGAATATACATGTCATTTATTCTCGTTGCGTTGCATGCCTTCTATGTCAATCAGATAAGATTTTTAATTCATTGATCTCCCAAAGTAAGCCAAGCTAAATTAAAAGGCAAACGTGTACATATTTTGGTTCTTCTAAAGAAATGTTCTACTTTAAATTCTCGGTTTTCATCAGCATAATTTAATTAGATACTGTGAAGAAAGTGACTAGATCCTGAATCTTTGACAGAAGTGAGTCAAAATATATTGTTGGATTTAAATTCGGCTTCTATTGACTGCTCAGTGCAATCTGGAAAACAGCTACCCAAAATGTAAAAAATTGTATCACTTTTTATAGTTAATGTCCTCAGCACAAATAGTAGGTTTTTGAAAGAATGAGTCCAAGAAATGTAGAAAATTAGAGGAAATATGAACTGTGTCTATTTAAGTTTTTAAAATTTTAATTTAATCATTTGAAAATAAATGTATCACAATTGTACTTTTAAAACATGACCAATATGAAAATTAACATTTCCTTAAAAGATAAATCAATGGTTACTTTCCTATAAAAGGACTTCCCTTAAGTATAGTTGGAATATATATATATATACATATAAATATAATTTTTTTCAAAAGTAAGCTTTGTTGTTCAGTCCCTCAGTCATTCCTGACTCTTTCCGACCCCATGGACTGCAGCATGCCAGGCTTCTCTATTCTTCACCATCTCCCAGATTCTGCGCAAACTCATGTCCACTGAGTTGGTGATGCCATCCAGCCATCTCATCCTCTGTCATCCCCTTCTTCTCCTGCCTTCAGTCTTTCCCTCATCAGGATCTTTTCCATCAGTCAGTTTTCGCATCAGGTGGCCAATGTATTGGAGCTTCAGCTTCAGCATCAGTCCTTCCAGTGAATATTCAGGGTTAATTTCCTTTAGGATTGACTGATTTGATCTCTTTGCTGCCCAAGGGACTCTCAAGAGTCTTCTCCGATACCACAGTACTAAGGCATCAATTCTTCGGTGCTCAGCCTTTTTTATTGTCCAGCTCTCACATCCGTACATGACTACTGGAAAAACTGTAGCTTTGACATAGCTTTAGTCAGAATATATGTATACTTTTCAAAAGTAAGCTACTTTCCTGCATTTTAAAGGATTCAAATTATAAATATTTAGTTAATTTATCAAAAAACTTTGTGTTTGAATTTTACATGGCAGTGGGGCTTCCCAGCTAGTGCAGTTGGTAAAGAATCTGCCGGCCAGTGCAAGAGACGCAGGAGATGCAGGTTCAAATCCTGGATCATGGAAGATCCCCTGGAGAAGGAAATGGCAACCACTCCAGTATTCTTGCTGGGAAATCCCATGGATAGAGGAGTCTAGCAGGCTACAGTCCATAGGGTCACAAAGAGTCGAACATGGCTAAGCAGGCATGCAATGATACATGGCAGTTACAGCAGCAGGGTATTCTATGTCCCAAGCACTATACAACATATTTTGTGGTGTTACTTACCCAATTAATTCACAATAATGCTAAGAAGCAGGTACTCATCACCCTCAGTTAAAGCTGAGGGATCTCATAGCTAGTCAGTGAGTAATTTGAACTTGAATCTGGCTTCTCTGTCTTAACTCTTAACCACTTTTCAGTACTTCTTCATAAGCACATATCTGTCTTTGCAATTTGATCCAGGCATCACTTTTGCTCTGATAGTCACATATTTGGACATTTCTTAGAGTGAAGCCTGTAGAAAGATAATCAGAAATCATTTGTACGGTATAGAATTTTTAGGTCAATGCTTTCTATATCTGTAGCCGGATAATGATGGTGTGATCACTCACCTAGAGCCAAACATCCTGGAGTGTGAAGTCAAGTAGGCCTTAGGAAACATTACTACAAACAAAGCTAGCAGGTGATGGAATTCCAGGCTAGTTATTTAAAATCCTAAAAGACGATGCTGTTAAAGTGTTGTATTCAATATGTCAGCAAATTTGGAAAACCCAGCAGTGGCCATAGTACTGGAAAAGGTCAGTTTTCATTCCAATCCCAAAGAAGGACAATGTCACAGAATTTCAGACTACTGGACAATTGCACTCATTTTACATGCAAGTAAGGTTATGCTCGAAATCTTTCAAACTTGGCTTCAACAGTACTTGAACCAAGAACTCCCAGATGTACCCTTTGGATTTGTGAAAGGCAGAGGAATTAGAGATCAAATTGCAACATCCGTTGGATCATAGAGAAAGCAAGGGAATTTCAGGAAAAGAGCTATTTCTGCTTCATTGACTATGCTAAAGCCTTTAATTATGTATCCACACAACAAAATGTGGAAAATTCTTAAAGAGATGGGAATAGCAGACCAACTTACCTGCCTCCTGAGAACCTGCATGCAGGTCAAGAAGCAATAGCTAGAACCAGACACAGAACAACAAACTGGTTCCAAATTGGGAAAGGAGTACATCAATGCTGTATATTGTCACCCTGCTTATTTAACTTATATGCAGAGTACATCATGCAAAATGCCAGGCTGGATGAATCACAAACTGGAATCAAGATTGCAGGGAGAGATATCGATAACCTCAGATATATAGATGATACCACCCTAATGACAGAAAGCAAAAAGGAACTAAAGAGCCTCTTGATGAAGGTGAAAGAGGAGAGTGAAACAGCTGGGTTAAAACTCGACATTTAAAAAGAAAACAAAACTAGGACCATGGCATCTGGTCCCATCACCTCACAGCAAACAAAAGGGGGAAAAGTGGCAGCAATGACAAATTTTATTTTCTTGGGCTCCAAAGTCACTGCAGATGGTGACTGCAGCCATGAAATTAAAGACGCTTGCTCCTTGGAAGGAAAACTATGACAAACCTAGACAGCATATTAAAAAGCAGAGGCATCACCTTACTGACAAAGGTCCATCTAGTCAAAGCTATGTTTTTTCCAGTAGTCATGGATGGCTGTGAGAGTTGGACCATAAAGAAGGCTGAGTGCTGAAGAATTGATACTTTAGAAATATGCTGAAGACAGACACTTGAGAGTCCCTTGCACAGCAAGGAGATCAAACCAGTCAATCCTAAGGAAAATCAACCCTGAATATTCACTGGAAGGACTGATGCTGAAGCTGAAGCTCCAATACTTTGGCCACCTGATGCAAAGAGCCAACTCACTGGGAAAGACCTTAAAGCTGGGAAAAATTGAAGGCAAAAAGGAAAAGGGGATGACAGAGGATGAGATGGTTAGATACCACAGACTCAATGAACATGAATTTGAGCAAATTCCAGGAGATAGTGAAGGACAGGGTGGCTTGGTGTGCTGCAGTCTGTAGGGCTGCAAAAAGTCGGACATGACTTTGTGACTGAACAACAGCAACTAGCCAAGTATAGACAGACTCTCAAAATAAATCATTTATAAGTATTATTAGAAAATTTTAGAAATGTACCATAAATAATAAGTACCAATCATAGTTGGTTAATAAATGTGCGTTTACAGCTGTTTTCAGCTTACACATAATGTAGCTATATACGATAGGATGATTCCTTCTTCCAAAGAGAATATGATCTAGTAAGGAGTATAAGAAGTATGTAAAACAGTATTATAAAGTAGTCATGAAATTAAAATGTCACATTAATTATATTATAATGTAAGACATTTAGTAATGTGTTTGCCGTGTCCTGACAGCAGACTACAGAGTGATGGTACAGCCTTCAGCCTTTAATTAATTCTCATTTTCTTGTTTAAGAGTATTAAAATTTTTTAAATCTCATTAAAGATTAATGCAAAGTTTCTGTTGACAAAATGCATTGAAATTTTGCCACTCTGATATTTTTGAAATTAACCTTGGAGGAAAAAATACTTGTAAAAATTATGATTAGTAAAGCATACCAAAACTCTTAATTTTCAGAGAACAATGTCTCTATAGTACCCATGAAAAAATGAAAAGGATATTGAATGTGAGGTCAATTTGTTTTCTGGCCTTATTTTGTAAATTACATGCTATTTTATTATTTTGTTGTTGTTGTTTATTGAGATGACTGTATCCATAGAAACCTACAATTTGTTGCTTGTAGTTCACAGGACACTGGTTGTTTTCCAAATGTCATTCTCCATAAAAGGGAAGAAATGTTTTTCTATTTCAGTAACTTTCCACTGATGTGCTTCATAATTTACTTTTTATCTTGCAATTTATCATTAAAGTTCTACTACTGAAGACTCAGACTAAGTGTTGAAGAAAATAATGCTTAAAAAATTAAGACCTTGGAGTCATATGTGTAAAAATTAATAACCCTACTTGAAACACTTAAATATTTTCTGTAAGCTCTAATTAAATTGGTAGTAACTAGGTCTCAGTCTGAACTGATCTGTAATTGGGAATGAGGAAACATTTTGCCCTTGAAATTATTAACAGTATCAGAGGTGTTCACTGAAATGTCCTCAGGTCTGTACCATGAACTCTGCCTGGAAACTGAACCCAAATGTTTCCCATGAGCAAGTTGTTTTAAAGTTTAAACAGAAACAAGTAGTTCACTGTGTATTTTTAAAAGTTTGTTTACTTGAGCTGATACACATATAATATTTCACTTCTGATCATTTTGCTTTTAAGTTCATAATTTTAACAATTTACAGTTAATTCTCCAAGGGATAATAACCTACTTTGGTGACTGCTTTTGGAAATTTCCACACAATAAATTCAGCGAAATATTTCTTTAAATATTGTCTTTAAGAAAGGTAGCAGCCTATTTTACTGAGAAAGTCCTAGTTACATGATACAGCCTGTACTTTGAGCAATGCTGGTCTGCTGTCTCAAATCCTCTCTTGGGAATGTACTCAAGGATGTATTTTGGGAAAGAGGAAAGAGGTTACAGGTAAATAAGCTACTGAGAATTCTGAAAGTTCAAAATTGAACCATTTTAAGCAGCACTGAATGAAGTTAGTCATAATTACCTTCCAGCTCACCTGGGATTTTTGCTGATTAATGCTTTCATGAGCATACAATTCTTATCATTTCTTCTTTGCAATAATTTCTTTCTGATGATAAAATAATACGTAGCTGAACATCTGGAAAATACAGAAAAGCACCAAAAGAGAGCAAAAATTTTCCAATCCTAGCATTCACAGATAATCATCATTAAAATTATCGTGTGTTTCAATCTAGTATCTTATTTATCTGGCTTTCTATCTATTGAAAATAGAGATATCATATGTGTATCTATATAATTTGTACATTCTCTTGTGTATTAAAGGTTCATATTAATAAATATTCTTCAAAATCTTAATTTTAGTGATTTCATCATAAGGAATATTATCCATATTCCCATCAACAGTGAGCATATATATCTCAGTATACCATTCCCAATATTTCTCTTAAATATTTAAAATCTTTGCAGAGGTTTTCGTCAAAAGTATTATCTTTTAAATTATTATTTTGTCATATAAGAGGGGTTGAAGTTTCCATGTAGTAAATATTTGTATTTATTTATTGAATAACTGTACATCTACTTTGGCCTTCCCCCATGGCTCAGGGTTAAGTAAAGAATCCACCTGTAATACAAGAGACATAGGAGATGTGGGTTCTATCTCTGGGTAGTAAAGATCCATTGGAGAAGGAATTGGCAGCCCACTCCAGTATTCTTGCCTGGAAAAAATCCCAGAGGAGTCTGATGTGCTATAGTCCATGGGGTCACAAAGAGTTGGACACGACTAAGCGACTCACACACACGCACACATACACTTGAATTTTACATTAAGCTTTTTCTTAATCTACTTTTTAATTTTTGCAAAAGTTAATCATGCCAATTATTTTATTTTGGGGAAGGAAAAACTTCATATTAAATGCAAATATACAGAAGATCCCAATGAAATGTATACATACTTTCAATTACATATAAACGAGTAAAATTGAATTATGTGACCTACTTGGTTAATTTAAAATCAAATGCTTGAAGTGTTAACACTAACACCAAAGCATTGCTACCAATCCAAGTTAATATCTAAAAGGGAGTTTTAAAAAATAAAAATAGCACTGTATAGATATTCATGTTCAAGCAGAGTTTACAAATGGAAAATATATACTGGTTATATTATAATATATATCCATATATACACATATACATGGATTGAAGATGACTATAATCCTATCTGGAGAAGGCAATGGCACCCCACTCCAGTACTCTTGCCTGGAAAATCCCGTGGACAGAGGAGCCTGGTAGGCTACTATCACTCTGGTGATAGTTACTTAAGGATACAGTTTAAAATTTTACCTTTTGAAAGAATTTTAGGTTAAATAGTTAAATGGAACATTAAGAGTGAAACTTGATCCAAATCCTTGAAAGTCAACATTGAGCTTATTCATTTATCAAATCATACATTTAATAAATTGTCTTTGAGTCCCTGCAATTGCAAGGCACCATACCAGAACTGTGTACTCTCAGAAGACCGTACTCTCAGAACTGAAGGATCATGAATTAGGAACAGATGGCTTCTCCAGTTAGAAATTACATACCTTTAGTGCAGAGAATTTAGTTCATATCTATATAAATGTCTCCAATTGTTTTAATCACATTCTTAGCAATGAGTCTTTTATTTCCACTGAGACCCATAGAGAAAAGTCTTTCTAAATCTTCTTCCCCTTCTTCTGCTAATTCAACTGAAGAATCGAGATCTATATCCATGGGTGAAATTCACAGGTGGGATTTTATATTTGTGATTGACAGTCAAAATGAGATTCAGGGTCAGACACACAACATCGTTGGCAGAGATAGAGAATCAAATGAAAAGTCAGGGGATAATGGCCTGTAGTGCTTATCATTCTCTTTTTTTCCCGCTGTTTTCAGGCAGAAACACTCCAGTGGCTGTCGCTCACTTTCATTATTAGGCCTGTCTCTGCCAGGGTTGGGCGTGACACAGCAGGATATTGCTGTCTGAATTGCTAAGCATCCTCCAGGCAAAGACAATAATTAAAATATTTTGATTTCAAAATGGTAATGTTTTTTATGAGTGGATCAGATACAGAATAAAGTTTTAGTACTATGCCATGCCAAATGAAGCATCTTTTTCTTTTGTCATTTAGTTCTTTCTGCTACTTACGTCACACAGTCATGCATATGCATATTAATGTGTGGTAGATTTTCCTACAGGGAAGATCCCCTAGAGAAGGGCTTGACAACCAACTCCAGTATTCTTGCTTGGAGAAGCTCATGGACAGAGGAGCCTGGCGGGCTACAGTCCATGGGGTCACAGAGAGTCAGGCACGACTGAAGTGACTTAGCAAATTTTCCTACATGTACAGTATACAATTTTAATGTGCAGTGTTATGTATCAAAGAAAGACAGCCTTCTAAAAAAAAAAAAAAAAAGCCTCCTCCTGTGTATGTGTATTACTGACTAATTGTTCCTAAGCCCTTAGTAGCATACTCGACGTGTATATCTCTGAGGTCAGATTAGATGTACTATGTCCTTTTTGCATTTGTAGATACAGGAGGCAGTTAAATTAGAATGAATGAATATTTTCAGAATTTCTCTTTCAGCCTAACAGTACTAGTATTTTAACTTCGTTTCATTTGATTTTCACAAAAAATTTATTAGAGACTATTATTTCTAAAGCATGACTAAAAATACTGAGTTTCCAGAAGTTATGTGATTTCCCAGAAGATACACTGCTAATAGAAAATATAACTGCGGTTTCAGCAGGGTTTTCTCTGATATTCTGAACCTATACTATTTCAGATACAAGTATGAGGATTGACCTAGGATAGACCTAGAAGTGTAAGAGGGTCATTGTTTCCCTAATAGTGAGCTGTTCTCTTCAAAGTGAAAAGGCTCCTCTTGTTTATTCAAGAGATTTATAAACTTTAGGAAATTGATTGGATGTTGTCCCTCACCCTCCCCACCCCCTAATTCAATTGTATTGAAATGTAAAACACCAATGCTGGCATTTCTACTGATTGGCTTAAAGTTATTTCATTTCTCTAACCTCTCACCTGTTCTGTTAACTTGCATCATGCTAGAAACGTCATATTTCCAACCTAGGACATTTGTATAAAATTCAGAGAACACAAACTCAAATTCTAGAGTTTTTGGAGCTTTGCAAATGAGGCTGGATGTGCAAGAATAAGGAGTGGTGGGACTTGTAAATTGGAGCCTCAAGCTTCTCATAAAGGAGCTGTTTTTGAGCTCCTTCAATTGCAACGTGTGATAGCCAGCTCTCAGAACTAAAGGGCTGTGAATTAAAACAGTTGGTATCTGCTCTGATCACTTACAAACAAATGACAACAATGTCTCAAACAAATAAAACACTGGGTATGAATGCATCCAAACCAAGGCTACACCTTTCCAGCACTTCATGAAAATTAAATTGTGCATAGATAGTTTGACCACCTTAGAAATCAAATAATACTAACATATTATCAGAATTCAGAATTAAGTATTTAGTGATCCAATTTCTTAATTATTCCTTCTGTGAACAATGCTAGTCATGAGTAAAGAGAGTGAAGCTGTTCAGTCTCAGATACTTGTTTTCAGAAATACTCCTTTAAGCATAAAAATGTTTCAGAGACCACTAGCATTTCAAGATTGATTTCAGAGATTATACAGGTTTCAAAGTGTATGTGTTGTCTTTCCGGGAGGGGGAGGAGGAAATAAGAGAAACCAACAAGCAGTTATGTATGGATGTGAGAATTGGACCATAAAGAAGGCTGAGAGCCAAAGAATTGATGCTTTTGAACTGTGGTTTGGAGAAGACTCTTGAGGGTCCCTTGGACAGCAAGGAGATCAAACCAGTCAATCCTAAAGGAAAGCAACCCTGAATAGTCATTGGAAGGACTGATGCTGAAGCTAAAGCTTTTCTTTGGCCACATGATGCAAAGAGCCAAGTCACTGAAAAACCCTAATGCTGGGAAAGATTGAAGGCAGAAAGAGAAGGGGGCGAAGAGGATGAGATGGTTGAAGGGCATCACCAACTCAGTGGACATGAGTTTGAGCAAACTCCGGGAGATATTGAAGGACAGGAAAGCCTGACATGCTGCAGTTCATGGGATTGCAAAGAGTCAGATAAAACTTAGCACCTGCACAAAAACAAGCAAGGAGTTAACTGCTCACTCTTAGGTGGGAGGGCCATTTGGGATGTTGATTTGGCCGTTGTGACTGGCCAGGCTTCTGTCGTCTTTTGTCTGTTCCCCTGAAAGTGTGATCAAGGAGAAGAGGCTCCCCTTTCCAGCACAGTAAAATAGAGGCGAGACCTCTGGGTCAGATTTTCACATGTGGCTCTTTCCCTCTCCTGGACTCTTGTTCTCAACCATGATGTCCTGGTGGCCTCCCTGTGTATGCCGAGCAAAGGCAGACCATTCAGTTCTTGCTTGGAATGAAAGCTCAGGCTCTGTGGACCACTTCTCCATCTTTCATTTTGCTATTGCTATTTTTCCTTATTCAGCAGTGCAGTGTGAATAGACTGGATTATGAGTTAATGCAGGCCTATGGGCTGTTGCTAGGACAAAAAGCTAGGCTTTGTTTGGGGAATGACATTTGTTTGCTGGCTTTCTCTTGGAAACATAAGAGCCTTTCCCTTTTAAGCAGATTCTTTTTTTTCCCCCATGCTGAAACCATGGTAAATATTTTCAATTCATTGGGTAGAACCTAGTGCTAGCTGCATTAGGTACAGTTTATGTTTCAGGGATTCATCGGAGGCAGCTGATGAGGAAACTTGGCTGAGCACACACTCATGTGTAACTGCTCCTGTCTTTTTACAGGAGGCGATCGAGATCGAATGACAGCCAATCATGAGAGCTATCTCCTTATGGCGAGCACCCAGAATGATATGGAAGACTGGGTCAAGTCCATCCGCCGAGTCATCTGGGGACCGTTTGGAGGAGGTGAGCAGATTTTAAAATCATGGAAAAACAGGAAGGTTGGCCAAACCTGTTCATCCTTTCCCCAAGCCAGTGTCACTATCAACTCCTATTTTCACATGAATGAATGTTAAAGTAAGTAGTAGACTACTGATTTATTTTTAGACACATATCTAAGTAACTTCTAGATGCTGCGTGTGTGCTGAGTAGCTTCAATGGTGTCCGACTCTTTTGCGACCCCATGGACTGTAGTCCACCAGGTTCCTCTGTCCATGGGATATTCCGGGCAAGAATATTGGAGTGGGGGTGCCATTTCCTACTCCAGGGGATCATCCCAACCCAGGGATCGAACCCATGTCTCATGTCTTCTGCATTGGCAGGCAGGTTCTCTACCACCAGCACCACCTGGGAATTTGGATCAAATATCATTAGTAACCAAATTTCTTTCATGAATACTTTGAATTATAAAAAGATATAATATTTTTCTTTTATTTTAGATTGTTCCTTTTTATATTGTACTAACAATATATATGACCCTGATACCATAAATGTGGATTAGTTAATTGCATGTAGATACAGGACAAAAAAACATTTTGACTGTTAGTTTTGGATGAGATTTCAGTTCCCAGATGCACGGTGGTATCAAACAGAAGTAGCAAAGCATTAAATGAGAATCTGCTAATTAACAGAGTTAAAAAAAAAATCTTTTAAATCAGGAAAGCATTTCTGGGTTTGATAATGTGTTTTTTTTTTTAAATATTATTTATACAGTGTAAAGAATACGTATTTGAAGAATAAGGTTTATGGTGCTATGAACAGAGCTAAAAGAGGGAAGGAAAGATAAAAGATGTGATATTTTCTGTCAAGTATTATAAAATAAAATGATATAAACAGAAAAACATATTTCAAGAGAAAGTTCAGTAAATGGAACCAAATAAATAAGGACCCCAAAATATTCATCTATAACTAACATGTATTTCTAAGACGGTAAAACCTAATTATTTTATGTTGATGTAGTTAAAATAGATGGCATAAATCAAATGCATATTTAATAAAGCAACTGCAACTTTTGTATTTATTTTATATTCTCTTTTGTGTATTGTCAGCACCCTGAATTCAGACGTGAAATGTTTTTCCCTTAACATATCAGATGCTTCTTAATGACTGACCTCATTATATTTTAAAATAACTTCAAAAATTTAGTTAAAAAAGTTGAAAAGTTAGGTTAAAGTAAAAATAGTGAACTTGCATGGAAGATATGTTGATATTTTATAAAAGCGGTGGTACATGTCTGAAAATTGTTGGTCATTTAGCAACAATGATGTGGGAAAAGGAGAGGTTGACCTTTCATCCCAGTTTGCCTGGTAACAGTGTGGTTTACAACTGTTGTCCTAGGCTAATTATTGACAGTGCTACCTCTCACTCTCATGGTGTCCTAGTTTGGATGGCAATTTGTATGGTCACCCTATTCATATACTAAAATGGCTAATAAGTGACTTCAAAATGTTTGAAGAGGCTGGTGGGCTAGGACTCCATCCCGGTGTCTTAGCAGAGGGGTCTTCATGATTATTCATGAGAGATACATGTGCTGTTACCTTCAGGGTCAAGGATTTATGGGGAATACTAAGGATATGTATTTTCAAAGTTTGTGTTGTTTCTAAAGACCGTCTTCTCCCTCCATTATCAGATTTTGGGGGCTCCTGAGTTCAGGAGGATTCTTAATATCTGTAGAAAATGGTACTTTTATTGGGGGATTATTTCCATCAAGTGTGTTACTTTCTCCCTTTCCTCCTCTTCCATCTGTCCTTTTCTTAAGGAAAACGAATGAGATCCAGTTTACTTCACCAGATCAGTGGCCACAAGAAGTCCTGTCAGCACAGGGGTATCACAAATGATCTTGGTTCTTAAGTATTAATCTTCAAATTTATGAACCTGGAACTCTAGCAGTTGATTGGTTTACATTCTTTATCCTATGGGATATGCTTCAAAAATTTTGCAAATGCTTGATTCAAATTTACTTTTAAAGAGATCTATTTTAACATAGAGCACTTAGAATAGAAACAATAGTCTGAAGAATAAATCTTCTCTTGCCCTCTTTGTTTAATTGAAGAGTGTTAAGAGATTGCACACCAAGCTCTTACTCATTCAGTTTGCAAGAAATCTTTTGTGACTCATCTTAAAGTCAGAATTTTCTAAAGTTATTACAGAATGCAGAACCAAACTGATGCTGATCCCGATAGAAGGTTGCAAATGTCACCAAAAATCTTGTTTCAAGTGTTTGTATTAATATGGCTCCTCTATACTTACTGATTGATTTTTAAAGAAATATTATAAATTTGGGCAATAAACAATAAATTTATGTGACTGAGAATTCCTTTATCCTAGGAGTTCTACTTAGTACTTCCTTGAAAATAAGTTGAGTTTTTCACTGATTAAGAATATTTTAAAATCACTCCATTAGTTCAACCTCACATTTTGTAAATTAGGTCATTAAGACCCAGTGAGAAAGAATGACTTTCAAGTGTCATATCATGAATAATATAAGTAGGAAGAAACCTTGTGTCTTCTGACTAGTGAGCTTCCTGCTTTATTACACAATAGTGTGACCTGTTACTTTCACTGTGGGACCGTGTGCTAAGTCTCTGCAATCATGTCTGACTCTCTGTGACCCTATGGACTGTAGCCCACCAGGTTCTGCTGTCCATGGAACTCTCTAGGCAAGAATACCAGAGTGGATTGCCATGCCCTCCCCCAGGGGATCTTCCCAACCCAGGAATCAAACCAGCGTCTCTTATGTCTCCTGCATTGGCAAGCACGTTCTTTGCCACTAGCACCCCCTGGGAAGCCCACAATTACACGTCCCTGTTTTATTGATAGTATATTATTCAGTACATAAAAAACAAGAGTGTTTAAAAGTGTGATAAGTAGAATGAGTATAGTTGAGTCCTTCAAAAAAATCTGAATTAATGCCATCAAGTAAGTGAAAAGACAACCCATAGAATGGGAGGAAGTATTTCCAGATCATAAATCTGATTTTGCACTTGTATCCAGAATATATATATAACTCTTACAGCTCAAAACTAAAGACAAATCAAAATTTTGACTCAATTAGAATTAATTTAAAAATGGGCAAAGACTCTGAATAAACATTTCTGCAAGGAAAACATACAAATATCCAAATAAGCACATGAAAAGATGCACAGCATTATTAGTCATCAAGGAAATAAAAATCAAAAGCACAATGAGATATTGTTTCATACACGGTAGGATTGCTGGAATCAGTAAGTTCAATAATAACAAGTATTGGTGAGGAT
This sequence comes from Bos taurus, assembly GCF_002263795.3. NCBI lineage: Eukaryota > Metazoa > Chordata > Mammalia > Artiodactyla > Bovidae > Bos > Bos taurus. Next base: position 100,818,040 of record NC_037333.1, read on the forward strand.
GCGGAGAAATAGAAACCTCCCTATATTCCTGTTGGGAATGTAAAATGTAGCTGTTTTGGAAAACTTGGGCAGTTCCTCAATGATTAAACATAGAGTTACCATATGGCCCAACATTTGTAATCTTAGGTATATACCCAAAAGAAATGAAAATGTATGTCCACACGGAAAATTGTACGTCAGTATTGGTGTACTCAGTCGTTCATTTGCGTCCGATTCTTTGTGACCCCATGGACCATAGCCCACTAGGCTTCTCTGTCCATGGGATTTTCTAGGCAAGAATATAGAGTGGGTTGCCATTTCCTACTCCAGGAGATCTTCCTGACCCAGGGATCAAACCTAAATCTCCTGTGTCTCATGCATTGGCAGGCAGATTTTTTACCATTGTGCCACCTGGGAAGCTTGTACATCAATATTTATAGCAGCATTATTCCTAAATGCCAAAAAGTGGAAATGCACTAATGGATAAACAGAAAGTGGTATGTTCAAACAATGGATTAGTCAACCATAGAAAGAATGAGGTATTGATACCTGCTACAGTGCAATTGAATCTTGAAACCATGCTAGGAGGAAGAAGCCAGTCAGAAGGAGCTGTATGTGTATGTGTGTGCATGCTCAGTTGCTTTAGTCATGTCCAACTCTTTGCAACACTATGGACCACAGCCCAGCAGGCTTCTTTGTCCGTGAAATTTTCCAGGCAAGAATACTAGTGTGGGTTGCCATGCCTTTCTCCAGGAGATCTTCTCAACCTGGGGATCAAACCTGCATCTCTTGCGTCTCCTGCATTACAGGCCAAATCTTTACTGCTGAACTATAGTCCTATTTATATGAAAGTACAGGACAGAGAAATCTATAGAGACAGAAAGTAGATTACTGACTGCTTAGGGCTGGGATGGGGGAACTGCAATTATAGACAATGAAATGTCTTCTTTGCAATATATTGAAGATGCATCCAAAGGTACTACATAGACTATGATAAATCAGGGTGGAAAGTCACCTTCCAAAAGTCTTTATGGATGCCATTTAACCAATGACAGCAACAATCTTTGAGCAGTGGGAAGGAGATTGGAAGCCAACAGGTGTTTATTTGGGATTAATGATCTTGGATTCTATGATGAAGATAGGAAAGGGAAATGTATTCTCCAATGAAAAGCAATTATGACAATTCAGTGTCTATAACTGCAGTTTGACAGCCTTTGTTTTTAAAGTTACAGTTTTTCATGAGGCCCTGGAGCTTATCTTGTTCGGGTTGTTTATCCATGTAAAATATTTCTTATTTATGGTTTTTATATTGGACTTTTAATTAAAATATAGGCAACACCTGAGGAAGTTGCCTTGCTTTTCAATATTTAGAAATTAAAAACTAAGTGAAAATCATAAAATATAGACTTTGGTGTTTCTTCCTATGAAATACAACAAACTTATGATGAATACTGAGATGAAGGAAAGGAACCAGTGGAAATGCAAAAAGGAGACATCCTCTCTTAACAACCAAACCTGATAACCTAGTTCAATATTGAATCTAGATACCTCCGGTTTCTGTTACCTGATTAACTTCCCCCGATAAACAGTTGCTTCCCTATTCATAATGCTCACTGAGAAGTACATGGTATCTGCTTAAAAGTCAAATCCAAAAGTTGCGATGTCAAAACATGAATTTAACTTTGGAAAACTTTAGGGTTTTGTTTTTGTCATGTTGGTTTGTTTTTGTCTTTTTTTCTCTGGGTTCCTTTTTCACTGTTTTTGAGGCAGTGTATATGGAGGTACCCAGCCTGGGATCTGGGGAGAGTGAGAATTCCATTAGTTGTTCATTAGACCTGAATGCAGAGCCTAATTTTAGCTACTAACTAAAAACGGTTCTTCCTGTATATTTCTGTCTCCTTACGAAAAGCCTTGAGTCAGAGATGTATCAAGGCAGTAAAAATACTGAATGTAATCCTCATGATGAATAACTAGCACGTGGGCAAGCAGGGGTTAATTAAGTAGCTCTGTGGTCCTGCCTCTGACACAGACCACTGTGTCATTTCCCATAAGTGGTGTTACTCCCACCTCTAGTTTCCATACTTGTGAAATAACACTGGAGAAAAATGTTTCAACTAAGATTCAGTCCAACTCCAAAGTCCTGTGATTACATGCATTCCCTCCATACCAAGGCTCAGAGGAGAGATGTTTTCAGTCACCAAGGTGCCTCCCTCCAGCACTGCCACTGTCTTGGTGGACAGAGTTATGTATGTCACAGTTCCTTATTTTCCTAGCATCCTGCTGTGACAGGGAAAACAAAAACAACGTTTGAACCATGGGACAGAAATAATAACGATTTCCAACAGAAGTTCTCCTATCTGGGCATGCTCATCAGAGTAATGGTGATGAAGTTTCTCAAGGGAGGACCTTTGTGTAGTATTCCTCACAGCTGTTTTAACACTCCTGCTGAAAGGCTCAGAAGGCACCCAGAGGCCTGAGGGGTCAGTTGGGGTTAAAGCACTCGCATTCCCAATCTGCTCATGGAACAGCCAGGTGGATGAATGATTAACCTAGCCAGTCAATTGTTCAGTGACTAGGACCAAGGAGGTTGGTAGACGTCGGGGCTGGGGTTAAGTGGGTGCATGCAAGAGCTGGGGAAATATAAAAACAGGATCAATTTTCAAACCACAGCCAGAGAAATAAATATTTAAATGTATAAACACACATAAGAACCCGTTTTAGTTATAAATAAATATATATATATGTAAAGGAGTTAACTTGTTTTGTGGTTATACTTGCAGATTCCTTGTTGCTATGTCTTGAATATTTTTCTGTTTCACACACACGTGTATATAAACACACATATTTTTTGCTTTTTTTAAAGTTTTTTTTTTAATATGGACCATTTTTAAAGTCTTCACTGGCTTTGTTACCATATCGCTTCTGTTATTTATGTTCTCTGTTTTTTTGGCCACAAGGCATGTGGGATCCTAGTTCGCTGCCCAGGGATGGGACCCAAACCCCCTGGGTTGAAAGGTGAGTCTCAACCACTGTGCCTCCAGGGAAGTCCCTACACCCATAGGTTTTAATGATATGCACATTGAGATCGGCACTCACAAATAGATTCAGTGGCAAAGTACCTGGAAAAAAAAAATCTTGTGTAGGAATGGAATAAATGCAGAAAGGAAAGGTCAAAAAGTTGACCCCTGGTGGGGATGGTTTGGGGCTGAGGCAGCCAGCTGTGAAGGTATGTAGAGGAATAGACCGGCCAGGGGAGGCAGCGGCAAAGTCAGAGGAAGAAACCAGGGGTTCACACGGCCGCGTGGCATTTCCCTCCTCCCCCTCGCACTGTTGTGACTGCACCTGCTGCATGTGACCACGGGCACTGACGGCAGCCGCAGCCACGGCGCGGAAAGGGCGGCTGCAGCCCTGCCAGCTCCCGCCCAGCTCTCACTGAGAAAAGGGGACCAGGAGCGGGACAAGGGGGAGGAAAAGCTCCCTGAGCAGCTGCCTCCAACAGGGATCCTCCGAGGAGCCTTCCTGGAACGGGGCACTGGGACTGTTCTGACGTGGTGGTTCCCTGGAGAGCCCCGGGAGTTTAAAGACAGAAGGGAGAAGCCCGCCGAGAGCATCAAAGGCTGAGGGGTACTGTAAAAGGACCAAGGGAGTTTTTTGAAAAGAATCTCTCATGCATCGAAATGCCTTCTGGAGAAGGTGCCATTATCAGCCTCCCCTTTTGCTCAGATGAAAGGAGCCGGCAAGGACGGTCCTGAAGTATATCCCTCAGGGGCCTTGTGGTCATTGTTCCTCTTGCCCCCGGCTCATGGCTATTTGCTGACCTTTCCAGAGGAACCTCAGTACCCCCCCAGTTCCAGCTGAGAAGCCAGTTCTCAATTAAAAAATAAAAAAATTTAACAATCCTGCTGTCTGAATGGGAGGTGCAGCTTGCTTGCTGTGGTTCTTTTTGCTGTGGCATTTTGGAATGTCTGCAGAAACTTTAAAAAGAAACAGCCTCCAGAACTCTCGGGATTAGGCAAGAGAAAAGGAAATTATTATTTTGGGGGGCCAAAAAAGAAGTAAATAAGAGGGGGTAACTTGTCCCCCATCCAGGACCTGGCTGATCAAAATCTTCAAGTTCTAGGAAACCGCGCTTCAAACCTAACAAGCATGAGGCAGAGTGGCTGTGGAGTCCTGAGATCGTCCAGAGGCAGGTTTTAAAGGAAGCCTGAACCGGGTTCAGAACTCTGGCCTGTATGATGCCTGAAGACCGAAATACTGGGGAGCGCCCCTCAGGTGCCTTGGCGTCTACTACTTTCATTCCTAAAACTACATACCGAAGAATCAAACGGTGTTTTAGTTTTCGGAAAGGTAGGTAGATAATATGTTCATGTCCTTAAAAAAAAATGTACAGATATTTTCTGATGCTTAAAAGTCAGTTTATGCTCAGACAAAATGCGAATTTGGAAACCAAGAGTTTAAAACTGCACTAGAGTGGTTTATAGGTGGTTTTGCTTGTCTGCACGTACTTCTGGAGGCGCCTATTGATCTGTTTGTTACTGTCTGTGAATGGGTCGGGTGGGCGGGGCTTAAAGAACGGTGGTCCTATGGGATCACCTTGACAGCCGGAGAACAAGCAAGCTGGCCCCACCATGCTGAGGGGAGGGCCCAAGGCTGCCTTGGGCTGTTCCCAGACCCACATCCAGCAGCCCTGGTGTTCCCCCTTGAGATGAGTCCCTGTCAAGTCTCTGTCCTGTGCTCCCATCAGATCACTTTGATTCTGTCTGCCTGCCCTTGCCTCACCTTCCCTAATGAGAAAATTTTAGTAATCACTTTATCTGTAGTGACTCTTTTTCAGGAGGCTTTCAATCATATTGATTAACACTGATTAGAAATAGGGGTCACCTTGACTTTCCAAATATATCAGAAGGTGGCATTGGGAGAGGGCAAAGATATGAACGATCAGGAACAAGGAGTGGGAAAATTAGAGTTTATGATCAGTAAAAGAAACTGTTTCAGAAATGACTTGTGTAGGGGGAGTTAAAGGGTACAAAATAATAAAGAATATTTCTAGAAAATGTTTATGTATCAAAATATTTTAAAATGTCCTTTGACTTAAAAATGGGAGTAATTAAATCAAATTATTTAACTTGGAACTAGGTTATTATAATTTTAAAGTTGTGTATGCTAAGTTAATAACTTAATCAGAAGCCGATTTGAGTAACATCTAATATGGTTCCTTCTCCCCTTTTTGCTTTGATTTGCCCATTGATTAACATTCTCTATACAGTAATTAGCAAAAAATAGAAGAAAAAAGCCATATTTAAAGCAGGATATAGTGGGAACTTTAAAAAACTAAACCTCATTCCTTCTGAATCTTTTCCTTTGAGCAGTTAATATCTGGTTGTAATCATTATCATATATTATAAGCAAGGAATTGAGTGTTAATTTATATTGCTCTCTCATCCACAAAGACAATTAAATGAGAGATACGTCTCATATTTTACAGATCTCTAGAGATCTTGTGGTTACTGTAAGATTGCATCATTGATAGAGGAATTGACAATGAAACTGAAAAAAGCTAGGAATTCATTGCTTCAAGGACATCCCCTCTTCTGCTCCCTCCACCCATCAGCAACTAAATTGGGTTTATCCAAACAAGGAGAGAAGGTCTAATTTCCTGGTTATCACTGCTCATTTGTAACACGGAATGTTCTGGGGAACAATTACTTTATCTTTGAAACACAAAGTGGGTTTTTTATGTTTTGCACTTTCTGTCTTGTCGTGAGCTATAGCACTTCTCCAAGAATCCTGGCTAGCCCTGCTATTCATTATGCCCCCTTCCCTCTCTCCTGAAATATCAGCAAGGGAAGGCAATGCTGAAAAAAAAAAAAAAAAAAAAACATGGGCAGGCTGGCAAAGGGCAGCCACAGAGTGGGAATAGCGTCCATTTATCATCTCCCGTGGGCTATTTTTAAATGATTGTCCTTGCCTCTGCGAAGTCTTGGTAATCTGAGGAATGTTGAGCATTTGAGTCAAGGATTAACAGATTTTTAATTGACAAAGCTGCATTCTGGTCACTGTCAGAGGAGACTTACCGGAAGCGTTCAGCTGTTTTCTAAGTTCCTTCTCCCCTTCTGCTGAGCCCTGCATACCAGCCTCTCCCAGGTCACTGCTCAGCCAGCTAGGCAGTGAGGCTTTGGAGGAAACAGTGCCAGGCTGTGGCTGTGAGACTGTGTCTGTGCGGCACTAGCCAGTCCCTTCAGCAGCAGCGTCCAGCGGAGAGTTAGATCTTTATTCAAGGTCCTGCACTGAAAAGAATGAACTTTTCTTTCAATCCCAGGTTCCCAAGCCATGCTACCTTAAGAAAAGAGTGTCACTTTGTTCTTTGTGTCATCCCCTGGGTGCTCTGGGAGTTCTAGAAGTGGATGGGGGTTTCGGAGTTCCTCTCTCAAGCCTCTTAGAAAGTATCCCCTGAAATCCTTTCAGGAATCATGGGAAGGCATCCAGAAGTGAAAAATGGTGACATGTCTGCTTTTCCTGATCCATATTTAAAACATATTCTCTCTGTTGTCCTGGCTAGGCTGACAGAATGGATAGGCTTTCAGAATGCAGAGGGGAGTTGGACTGAAGTTTCCAGAGGTCTGTGGGGATTGCAGCTTCTATACTGAGCCAGTGGAGCTCACTGCTCAGCCATCCTTTCTCTTTCAGACCTCTTCTGTCCTTTACTGTTCTTTCCATCTCTGCTTCTTTCTTTAGGTACTAATAGGGGTCTCCCCTGGAGAAGGCAATGGCAAACCACTCCAGTGTTCTTGCCTGGAGAATCCCAGGGACAGGAGAGCCTGGTGGGCTGCTTTCTATGGGGTCGCTAAGAGTCGGACACGACTGAAGTGACTTAGCAGCAGCAGCAGCTGCTTTTCTGGAGAAGGCAATGGCAACCCACTCCAGTACTCTTGTCTGGAAAATCCCATGGACGGAGGAGCCTGGTGAGCTGCAGTCCATGGGGTCGCTAAGAGTCGGGCACGACTGAGTGACTTCACTTTCACTTTTCATTTTCACGCATTGGAGAAGGAAATGGCAACCCACTCCAGTACTCTTGCCTGGAGAATCCCAGAGATGGAGGAGTCTGTTGGGCTGCCGTCTATGGGGTTGCACAGAGTCAGACAGGACTGGAGCGACTTAGCAGTAGCAGCAGCAGGGATCTCCCCAGGTGGCACAGTGGTAAAGAATCTGTCTGCCAATGCAGAAGACATGGGTTCCATTCCTGGGTCAGGAAGATCCCCTGCAGGAGGATATGGCAACCCACTCCGGTATTTTTGCCTGGAAAATCCTCATGGACAGAGGAGCCTGATGGGAAACAATCCATAGAGTCACATAGAGTTGGACATAACTGAAGCGACTGAGCACACGTGCATGCACACACACACACATACACAAGGGTCTCAGAACATGCTTTCCCAGTGGTTTTAAAAATTGAGGGAATGTGAACCATCTATCAGGCAGGAAGCTGGGGAGAGTGGTGCTTTGTTGGATTTATGTTCTGCTGAGATAAAGGTTAGAATGTATTTTTTACTATTTTAAACTTTATTTTTTTTACCTCCATAAGACTAATATTGAATATACACAGCATAACTCATCTTTTGATTACTTGGGGGTGCATAACATTTTGGATCCTGATGTCAGTGAAATTTCTAGTCAGAAAGGGCTGGCTGGTTTATGATTGTTGTGATCACAGGACATACCAAAGTACAATTTTATGCCCTAACTTTATCTTGTCTTTTTCTCGAGTTGCTCTCTTCTTGGAGATATGTCATCATTAATTCCCCAGTTGTTCTCCTGACACATACCATAGCCATTTAGTTATTGTTGTTTAGTAACTAAATCATGTCCAATTCTTTGCAACCCCATGGACTGTAGCCCACCAGGCTTCTCTGTCAATGAAATTTCCCAAGGGAGAATACTGGAGTGGGTTGCCATTTCCATCTCCAATAACCATTTGTGGTCATGCCATATTGCTTCTGTGGGCTTCCCAGGTAGCACTAGTGGTAAAGAATCCATCTGCCAATGTAGGAGACAAAAGAGATCCCTGGATTGGGAAGATCTCCTGGAGAAGGAAATGGTAACCCACTCCAGTATTCTTACCTGGAAAATTCCATGGACAGAGGCACCTGGAGGGCTGCAGTTTGTGGGGTCACAAAGAGTTGGACACAACTTAGCAACTTAAGAGCAACATATTGCTTTTTCCTTCCTTATATACTTTCAGCTTCATTTCTGTTTCCATTGCCTTAGTTGTTTGTGCCTTTATCGTTTCAAGCACACAACTGACTTTTTAAAAATTTATTCATTTTTCATTGCAGGATAACTGCTTTAAAATGTTGTATTGGTTTTAGTGTTGTCCTCTGATTCATCAACATGAATCAGCCATATATATTTCTATATATCCCCTCCTCTTGAACCTCCCTCCAACCTCCCACCCCATCCCACCCTGCTAGGATGTCGCAGAGCACCAGACTGAGCTCCCTGGGTCAGGTAGCCAATTCCCACTGGCTGTCTGTTTTACATACTGTGGTGTATGTTTCAATGCTTCTCTCTCGGTTCATTTCACACTCTCTGTATCCCGTTGTGTCCATAAGTCTGTTCTCTATGTCTGCATCTCTACTGCTGCCTTACAAATATGTTCATCAATACCATTTTTCTAGATTCCATATATATGCATTAATATATGATGTTTTTCTCTTTTCAACTTACTTCACTAGTATAACAGACTCTAGTAGAACTGACTCTGATTCTTCCTTTTATGGCTGAATAATATGTCATTGTATTAATATATGTGCACCACATCTTCTTTATCCCCTTTTATCTATTAATGGTCATCTAGGTTGCTTCCATGTATTGGCTCTTGTAAATTGTTGTTGTGGTTCAGTTGCTAAGTTGTGTCTGACTCTTTGCGGCCCCATGGACTGCAGCATGCCAGGCTTCCCTGTCCTTCACCATCTCCCAGAGTTTGCTCAAATTCATGTCCCTTGTGTTAGTGATGCTATCCAACCATCTCATCCTCTGATGTCCCCTTCTCCTCTTGCCCTCAATTTTTCCCAGCATCAGGGCCTTTTCCAGTGAGCTGGCTCTTCACATCAGGTGGCCAAAGTGTTGGAACTTCAACTTCAGCACCAGTCCTTCCAATGAATATTCAGTATTATTTCCTTTAGGATTGACTGGTTTGGTCTTGCAGTCCAAGGAGCTCTCAAGCATCTTCTCCAGCACCACAGTTTGAAAGTATCAGTTCTTCAGTTCTCATCTTCTTTATGGCCCAACTCTCACATCCATACCATACCTGACTGACTACTGGAAATATCATAGCTTTGACTATATGGACCTTTGTTAGCAAAGTGATGTCTCTGCTTTTTAATATGCTGTCTAGGTTTGTCTTAGCCTTTCTTCCAAGGAACAAACATCTTAGAAGCACAAAACTGATTTTAACCTTAAAAGTGGCTCTTCAAGACAGCATCCATCCTCACCTCTTTTTACCCTCAATATTGTTCACACGTTTCATACAGTTAATTTGCTAAGGGTCATCCAACCGATATTCATCAAACAGTACTGTTGAGCAGTGTTCCGCAGCTCAGAAATGTTTTATGAGTTCCTGTTGCTCCCAGGAGGATGTCCTGACTATTTCATGTCATTATCAAGGCCTTCTAAGCAACTACAACTGTTCCCACGTCCCCAGACTGGCCCCACTTTCCTCCCTGAACCTATCTCCTATACCACTGCTTTGCTTCTGTCCGTTGTCCCTCCTCTGCAGGCTGTCCACACTTTCTTCAAGTCATTGTTGGCTCTCACTTCTTCATCAGGCTGTCTCTGTTCACCTCTTGTATTCTTTACTCTGTAGTCCTTGTATTTACTGTTTTAAATTTATTTATTTTTGACCGCACTGAATCTTCATTGCTGCGTGGCTTTTTCTCCAGTTGTAGGGAGTGGAGGCTGCTCTAAGCGGTGCGTGGACTTCTCACTGTGGTGGCTTCTCTTGTTTCGGAGCACAGGCTGTAGGGCTCAGGCTTCAGTAGTTGTGGCACGTGGGCTTAGTAGCAGCAGCTTCTGGGCTCTAGAGCACAGGCTCAATAGTTGTGGTACACGGGCTTCGTTGCTCAGTAGCATATGGAATCTTCCCGCACCAGGGATCCGACTCATATCTCCACCAGGGAAGCCCTCCCTTATATGTCTTGCATGCTGCCATCAGGCCACTTTATCTTCATATCTATCTTCAAGTGCTCTAAACACATTTTTGATAAGATATATATATATGTGTGTGTGTATACATATATATATGTGCATGTGTGTGTTGACATATATATTATATATGTATTTGTTTATTTCTTCTGAAAGATAAAAACAGCAATAGGTCTTTTCAGTCCACGATTTAAGATTTATTGCAAACTGGTGACGTACAGTGTTATAACCTACTAGTTCATAGGCAATAACAGAATAGAATATCTTTATAGAAACAATGAATACAACCAATAATTTTTTAAGTTAGTTGTATATTTTGGATATTATAATCACATTTATGGAAGTTGATTTGTCCAACAGAATGCTGCTATTTAAATCCATATAATTTTAAATGGTGCTGTGAGTATTAATAGCTCATCAGTTCACACATCACAGTTTTACAGAGTCACCTACCAAGTGATTCTGGGGGTGAGAAAGCAGACAAAACAGGTTGCCTGGAATCTGTGAGCTCACACCCTCCTTGAGGATAAGGAAGCATAAATAAAAGTAATTGTTTAATATATAAAAAGCACTACAACAAATTATGTATGAATTCTGAGGAGCTTATGAGTAAGAAGATGTACTATGGGTTCATCTGGAAAGGCAGTGATTCATATGAACGTGAAATCAGATTTGATCTTTGGAAGTTATGGAAAGACATTTTCTACTACATAATCCTAAGAGAGTGGTCAGTGTTCCTGTGAAAAAACTGTATGTCTGAATTGAATTAATATATCCAGTAGAAAAGAAAGACTTTTAGAATCATATACACTCGTGTTCCTATCCCAGATCTACTGCTTTCTGTATGTATGACTTTAGGTAACCTTGCATCTCTGAGGCTGTTTATAGAAGGGAGATGCCCTTGTAGAATGTCTGTGAGTGTCAAATAAGAAAATGTGTGTAAATTCTGTGGCTTGGTACCTGGATGTAAATGATGAGTTTAATTACTCTGCTAATTATTCTGCCGGTCTAAGACCAATGCTACCAGGTCACTATTTGCACATGATTACACTTTCTTAATGATTTCAAGACTTTATTTTTCTCCCTTGTTCCCCATTCTGACAAGGAGAGTCAAGCTTTTACCAAATTCTTTGGTTGTTATATAGATTCTGAGCTTCTTGAATTCAAAGGTTTCTATTCATGTGAGGTTTGTTGGCTACTTAGAAACTGCTGGTGGGAGACCAAAGTAAGCCTTGGCTGACTTTGCTTCTTAGTCCTGTACTATGTCTTTTATTTTGGTTTGTCCATTTACCATGGGCATATGTTCATTTTTAATTGAAAATTATTACAATCCTGGTCACACCAAGACTTACTCTGCTAGCAGGGTTGCAGTAAATAGAAATATAAGTAAAAGCAAATTCTCTATATGACTTGGCAGTAATCTATGGAATGGGAGGGTCAAGGAACTCTGAAAAATAGTTGATGGTAGAAAATTTATGTAATGACCAAGAAATTGGCTAACTTGTACCTTTTTCATCAACAAAGACTTTTTTCTTTTCAAGTTTTTGTAGAAATCAGTACCACAACCTGTGAAGTCTTGATAAGTTTCATTTTACCTTGGAGTTATTCATTTATTTCCTTTAATTGAGGGGGTTAAGTATTTTGTTTTAATGCCTATATTAATTCCACAGATGTTTATGGAACACTCAATCCTTACCCACTTTGGTATTGAGTTCCAGAGAATAAGCCAGTGTGCCTAAGTCCATTCAAGCTGCTATAACAAAATGCCACATCCTGGGTGACTTCTAAACAATAGAAATTTATTTCTCATGGTTCTGAAGGTTCAAAGACTGAGATAAAGCCAGCATGACTGGGTTCCAATGAGCTCCCTCTTCTGGTTTGAGACTGTCCACTTACTTGTTACATTCTCAAGGAGTAGAAAGAAAAAGAGCGAGCTCTCTGGGGTCCTTTTTATAAAGGTATTTGGGTTGGCCAAGAAGTTCATTCAAGTCTTTCATAACATCTTATGGCAAAACTCAAACTAACTTTTTGGCCAGCCCAATGCTGATCCCACTCATGAGAACTTTACACTCATGACCTAGGGTGAAAGGTGAAAGGGTTAGTCACTCAGTCATGTCTGACTCTTTGTGACCCCATGGACTGTAGCTCACTAGGCTCCTCTGTCCATGGTATTCTCCAGGCAAGAATACTGGAGTGGGTTGTCATTCCTTTCTCCAGGGGATCTTCCCGATCCAGGGATCAAACCTGGGTCTCCTGCATTGCAGGCAGATTCTTTACCATCTGAGCCACCAAGGGGAAGGGATACTCATGATCTAATCACCTCTCAAAAGCCCTGCCTCCAAAAGTCATTCCCATAGGAATTAGATTTTCAACATAGAAATTTGGGAGGGACACTAACATTCATACCAGGACACATGATAGAAGGAAGTATGAGCCTTGGAGTCCTTCACATCTGTCACAAATCTCAGTTCAGTCCTTGTGTCTGAAGAACCTTAAGAAATTTACTCAAACTTCCCTTCAGTTTATAAAATAAACAGTAGTATAAACTGTTATCCAGCATCATTTTTAATAATTATAAATGTAGACTATTGTCATCTTATAATAATTGTGAAAGTATAATCTTTTTTTATTTTTTAAACAATCCTTTTTTGACTGGTGGCGAACTAGTCCAGTGTGGATAAGGATCTAAATAAATAATTAGAAAATGATATGTTAATAAATCAAAGAAGAAACATAACAAGTTTGTGACTGGGATGGGTATGAGGTAATGTTTATAAGGACTTAACACAGGAGATTCGGAGAAGGCAATGGCACCCCACTCCAGTACTCTTGCCTGGAAAATCCCGTGGATGGTGGAGCCTAGTAGGCTGCAGTCCATGGGGTCGCTAAGAGTCGAACACGACTGAGCAACTTCCCTTTCACTTTTCATTTTCAGGCATTGGAGAAGGAAATGGCAACCCACTCCAGTGTTCTTGGCTGGAAAATCCCAGGGACGGGGGAGCCTGGTGGGCTTCCATCTATGGGGTTGCACAGAGTCGGACACGACTGAAGCGACTTAGAAACAGCAGCAGCAGCAACACAGGAGATTATATGAGTTGAATTTTTCAGGATAAGTTTTCCTAGGCTGACTCTTGACAATATGACTTATGTTCTACCAGGACACCCAAAGATATAATAAGTCATAACACACATAGGAAACAACAAATAGTTCAATATAGTTACCGAGTAGGTTGTTTTTAAGGGAGCAGCAGTAATGAGGGTGAATATGGCCCAGAACCCGGCATGGAAAGGGCGCTACCTAAACGCCTGTTGATTGAATTGTCAATGAAGCGGCAGAGACTGGATTACAGAGACTATGTTTCCTGAAAAGGCTTCCAGGTGGTTCAATGGTAAAGAATCCACCTGCGAATGCAGGAGATGCAGGTTCCATCCCTGGGTCGGGAAGATCCCCTGGAAGATGAAATGGCAACCTGCTCCAGTATTCTTGCCTGAAAAATGCCATTAACAGAGGATCCTGTTGAGCCACAGCCCATGGGTTTGCAAAGAGTCAGACATGACTGAGCACACACACATTTCATGAAAAGGAGCTTGGTTAGCCAGTGGGTACCATTGGAAGAAATTAAACAAAAAAAGTGACGTGATCTGATTTAAATATTATGACTATCACTATGGCAACACTTGCCTGACTTGGGAACTTGGCTCTATAAAAGTCAGTTAAGAAGTATTGAGGATCTAATGGCAATGAGTTTGGAAGGGACCGATGTGGTCATTAAATGAGGGTTATGAAGGAAGGTGCAATCTAGGTCCATTCTCAGATGGCCCTTCAAATGTTTGGGGGGATCACTGGTTCTCAGAACCAAAATCAGGATTATAGGAAGTGTGACAGGTTTTGAAGAAAAATAATTCAGAAAGTTTAAAAAATTTTGAGTTTGACAATGTTTTGAGATACCCATGTTGAGGGGTCTAATAGGCACTTGGAAATCCAGTGCAAGAGGGGCCCAGATTGAGATACAAATCTGGGAGTAATTGTTACACCATGAGACTGAGTATAATCCAACAAAGAAATTGTGTAAAGTGAGGTGAAAACTAAGCTGTGGACAGAATCCAGAGGACCAGCAAACTTATAAGAAGGGTGTAGTAGATTGTATAGTCAAGAAGGAGACTAGAAAGAATGTTCTGTAAGGCAAGAATTATATAAGATGTGAGAAGTATCAGTAAGAAGAGTGAGATTGATGGTTTATAAAGGGAGTGAACCATAAAGTACTGCAAAAAATAAATCTGTCAATGATTTGGCAACTAGGTAGTTATTGGTAATTATTCTGAAAGCTCTTTTAGTGAAATGGTGGTGTCAGAGGCCATATTGTAACAGATCAGCAAGAAGATGGGAAGTGATTAAATGGAGCCAGTGTTATACCTAGTTTGGAATCAAGGAACAAACTGAATAATTACAAAGCATAAAGAGTCCAAAGATGTTTGGCTTTGTATTTTATTTATTTATTTATGCGATGAGTAGAATTTGAATATACTTTTCTGATCACACTCAGTGATCCCACAGGCTGCCTCTAGCTGTGGAGTATATAATCTACATATAAAGAAAGAACCTCACAAATCCTGAAGCTATTTAGATTTTCTATATTTTTTTTTTTCCTCTCTGTGTCTCCCTCCAGCTGAAACAGCCGCCCAAAGATATAATAAAATCACCTGTGTAATTTATTTTCTCAGTCTAGTGGAAAGTCAAGTCCTGAATGACGCTGTATGACACCATCAGTGTATTTCCAGGGGGAAATATGCATAACAAACTGTTGTCACCCAGAAATTCCAAGGATGCTTTTGTTAGGGAAAGTGAAACGTCTCTGAGAATTTAGCTGGGCATAGCTGGAACTGCTTGCAAGACTCACACCACAGGGAATATTCTTGTTAATAATCTACTAATCGGTGCGTCCTCTTCTTCATGCTGCTAGCTGGGGATAGCTCACGACCTTTGTGCTTTTTTGTTGTTGTTAATTTTAAAACTTGAAGTTTAAATGTTGAAGTTCTAGCTAAAGCAGCTTCTTTTATTGGAGTATAATTGCTTTACAATGCTGTGTTAGTTTCTGCTGTACAATGAAGTGAATCAGCCATATGTATACATGTATCCCCTCTCCCTTGAACCTCCTTCCCACCCCACCCCCAGTCTCACCTCTCTAAGTCTCCACAGAGTACAGAGCTGAGCTCCCTTTGCTATACAGCAGATTCCCACTACCTATCTATTTTAGACATGGTCGTGTATATATGTCAGTCCCAATCTGTCAGTTCATTGCTCCTTCCCTTTCCCCCTCTACCTGTGCCCTTAGCTCCATTCTCTATTTCTGCAACTCCTGTTTTCCCCTGTGCTTCCTTGGTGGTTCACATGGTAAAGAATCCACCTGCAACGAGGGAGACTTGAGTTCTATCCCTGGGTTGGGAAGATCCCCTGGAGAAGGGCATGGCAACCTACTCCAGTATTCTGGCCTGGAGAATCTCCATGGACAAATGGCCTGGCAGGCTACAGTCCATGGCTTGCAAAGAGTCATACATGAGTGAGTGACTAAGCACACAATTTCTCCCTGGCTTCTACACCAAAACCAAAAAATTCTTATACAGAAGTTGTTTCACCGTCTACCTTTGCAAGTCAGAGACCTTTGGAACATTCTATTTCCAATGCTACAGACTGGGGGGTATACAACTAATCATTACCTAATGCTTTGCAAGACTGGATAAACAGCAGAAAATTACTGTTTTCCCCACAGGAATTCTAAGCATGTGTACATATTATCTACATACTAAAACTATCTTACATATTCTGTTGCTAAATAGGTATGCTGCTACTGCTGCTAAGTCGCATCAGTTGTGTCCGACTCTGTGCGACCCCATAGATGGCAGCTCACTAGGCTCCTCTGTCCCTGGGATTCTCCAGGCAAGAATACTGGAGTGGGTTGCCATTTCCTTCTCCAGTGCATGAAAGTGAAAAGTGAAAATGAAGTCACTCAGTCGTGCCCGACTCTTAGTGACCCCATGGTCTGGAGCCTACGAGGCTCCTCCGTCCATGGGATTTTCCAGACAAGAGTACTGAAGTGGGTTGCCATTGCCTTCTCCAGAAAAGCAGCTGCTGCTGCTGCTAAGTCACTTCAGTTGTGTCCGACTCTGTGCGACCCCATAGATGGCAGCCCACTAGGCTCCTCTGTCCCTGGGATTCTCCAGGCAAGAACACTGGAGTGGGTTGCCATTTCCTTCTCCAATGCATGAAAGTCAAAAGTGAAAGTGAAGTTGCTCAGTCGTGTCCAAGTCTTCGTGACCCCATGGACTGCAGCCTACCAGACTCCTTCATCCATGGGATTTTCCAGGAAAGAGTACTGGAGTGGGTGCCATTGCCTTCTCCAGCTGTGTAACTAACCTTATGTATTTAATCTCTCTCAGTTTCCTCAGGTATAATATAGCTACCATGTATATTTATTATGGAAATAAGAGAATACATGTCAACAACTTAGTGCATGTTAGGTACTTAATGCATGAAGGAATGTTAGGGGCTCTTGGCTTTTAGTTTGTTGCTATACTTAAGAAAATTCTTATCATACAGGCAAGCCTATGTGTAACGGGGAAAAAAAGAAAACCAGAATACCCATCTAAAGCAAAACTTACTGTATCCTTTATCACCTCCCTGAGTTTTGGGGGCATAAAGGACCCTGATCAGAAAAGCATGCTTGCCTGTTTTTCATTACTGTGTAAAACTAAATCTTGGCAGTTTGGTTCTAATTTGTAGCACACATTGAGGTTGAACTGGCACATCTTTAATAGATTTTTCTGCTGGATTTAGGGAGATACCTTATGTATTAATAATGTGTCAGTCCAAAAGAAAAAGAAGTGAAAAATCAGATAGATAGGATTTATTCCCTAATGTTGACATGATTTTTTTATTTAATTTATAAGTGCCTCTGAAAGCCTATCTCCTTAATTTTGGCAGGATAGAATCCAAACATTCCAAGCAAGAAAGCACAAAAGAGCTCCATAGAGAAAGAGTCAGTGTTCTTCATTCATAATCAATTTTAAGCTTTGTTATTAAAATAACTAAAAGAGTTTCAAATCATTATCACCACTTCATAAAATATCAGACACTGCCTCAAGTAACAGAAAATCCAGAGGTCAGTGATTCCAGTTTTAACATACCATTATCGAGAAACTGCTTGTTGTAAAGTCTACAACCTCAGCTAATTTCCAATTGTTTTATATGCACTTAAATATTAACATCAAATCATTCAACCCTTTTTCCTAAAAGGAATATGTTAGTGCTAGACTTGATACCAGGTGGAGAATAGTTTCATTTGTTGTGTTTTTCTTGCTGCCTAGGCTAGGAATATTCTCTTTGGTAGCAAGTGTTTATTGCATGGAATGTGATGGTTTTACTTTACTGAATCCGTACATAAATTTTTTTACCGATAGAGAAGTAAAGCATATGTTCTTATTGTTAAATCCTGAATTTAATGGTTTTGAAATAATTCCCCAAACATTCCAGAGTCTTACATAGTTTCAACATGCACCACTAATTTTTCTTCCCCTTTTATGAAACTCGTTAGGCCATTAAAACCTTTCAGTAATATTCATCCCATCTGGGAACATTGGAATCATATTTGCTTTGGCTTCTTTTCTTCCTCTGTTCTCATTGGTTGGTTATTTTTCCAAGTTCTAAGTCATATTAGTACATTTTAGAGGCATTGTTTCTTAATCAGTGGGGTACCAAGGATTAAGAGTGGGGATATTCAGCCCCAAATGCATGTACAAAGAAATGCATCATTTGTAAGTATTTAAAAATCATGAATAAAACTGGCCAAAATGGTTTTGATTTTTATCACCCCCATGTGCTGTTAATTCTAGACAATATGTAATCAGATACTCATTCTTGTTAGGAAAAACCACCATGACCCTGTCTCCTCACTTTTGGAACATAGAGCTTCATAATTCAATTTTTTTCTTTCCAGTAAATTAATAGTTTAAGATTTTTAAAGAGCAGACACTGTCTGAAATATTTTATATGGGTGAAAATTCTGTGTCTCTTTTCATGGTTTATCACGTTGATTATAATCATGGCATCATCACTTGATTAAAAACAAAAGGTGCCATTTTATTTAAAAAAGAAAAAGAAAACAAAAGTGAAGGGAGAATTCTCTTGTGGTCCAGCAGTTAGAACAAAGGAGTAGCAGGAGTTGTTGTTCAGTCGCTAAGTCGTGTCCACATCTTTGCCACCCTATAGACTGCAGGGAGCCAGGTCTCCCTGTCCTTCACTATCTCCCAGAGGTTGCTTAAACTTACGCAGTAGGAACAGATGAATCTCTCAAATTCATTGTGACCCTTTATTTCTCCAGGCATTTTCGGACAGAAACTGGAAGATACTGTTCGCTATGAGAAGAGATATGGGAACCGCCTGGCTCCAATGTTGGTGGAGCAGTGCGTGGACTTCATCCGACAAAGGGGGCTGAAGGAAGAGGGTCTCTTCCGACTGCCAGGCCAGGCTAACCTGGTCAAGGAACTGCAGGATGCTTTTGACTGTGGAGAGAAGCCGTCATTTGACAGGTAGATTTCAAGATTTTACTAATCATCCTTCACTGAGACTCTAACTAAACTAAAAGGTTGCTGTGAGCTGAAATGGCGTAACTTGAATTGATACTGTCACAGTTTAGAAGATGAATTATATGGCCTCGCAAAGATGGATTGTGTTTATTAAGTTACAGAATCAAAAATGTGGTATTAGGTGTCTTTCTCTGCTATGCTTTTCCCCCTTTAATACATTATTATTTATTCTTTTCCTTCGGTCTCGAATCAAAGATTAAACTTTCGCATTGGAAAAGTGAATTTTTGAAATAGCAGCCTTCTCTTGTTTGATGTTTCTTTGAATTCTTTCAGATGAAGAATATTTAAAGTGTTGATCAACAGCTTGGGATATTAACAATGTAATTACAAGCATTGTGTCTTAAATATATAGCCACACCCTAATCTAGAATAGATTTGCAAGGAAGCAAGGAAAAGTATATAGCTTGGTGCAATTTAGAAAACAAAGTTATAGCGAAGAATGCATAAAGCACCCGTAACTCCACTAATGAGTTAAACACTGAAAATATTTTGTTAATTACCTCTTCATTTTTTTTAATTCAACAGAAACAAGTTTTTTTTTTCATATCAATAGTTGAAAAATGCCTTTATGCCAACATATTCTAATTTAACATCTGATCATTGGCAAACTCTATAAGCATAATTTTTAATAATCATTTCACTCTGTAGCTATGTCACATATAACTACTTCAGTAATGTTGAACATTTATATTGTGACTTTTCTCACTATTAGAGGTAATCATGTAGTGTACTTTCTCTTTGAAAGTATAGAATTATCACATGGATAGACACAGGTCTATAGAACAAATAGACAAGAAGACTCTTGAATACTTGATACAAGGTAAGGGAAGCATCATTGAGAGTATGGGTTTGTGCTAATAATAATAATTTAAAAATCATGTTAACTCATTTGAGATCCTTTTACTGGTCACATTAACAAAATCCTGAACAATAATACTACTCAGTGCTGGCAAGGTGTGTTGAGGTAGGCACCCTCATGATTAGAGATCATTGTAATCTTTCTAAAGAAATTTGGTAATATATTTCAAGACCCCTTAAGGAAAGCCCAATCCTAGAAAAAAACCAAATTTGTGAAAAAATTGAAGTGCAGAGTTGTTTCTTATAATTTCTATAATACCGAAGAATGAACACAATCTATTATATCTAGCTGTAGTGTGATTACTATAATAAAATGTTGCTTAGTAATTAAAATGTTCAGAAGATGCTAATTATATAATGATAAATGTAAAAATAAGACAGGTAAATTAATTTTACAAAATGTATCACAGTTTATAAAGATTCATAAATCCTCCCTGATAGAAAATTAAATGTAAAGGTAAGGAAATGAATTCAAAACTAAGGTCAGAGAATACATTTCAAAAATGCAGATATACTTTTGGTGGGGGAGCCTCATGTCTTAGTCTATACTTTGGAAAAAAAATTCAGTGGTTCCATAGTTCAGGCCTGTTTAGAATATATAAACAATGGTTTATCTAGGAGAAATGTAAAGTTTTGTGCTAAAATTAGAAAAAAGTTTGTCAGTGGGATTCTTTTAATAAAATATCACATTATGGGAAAACAGTATTCTGTACAACGAACTTCATGTGACATTGATAAATTTCAATGACCTTTTTCTTTGTATTTATGTAATGGTCTCAGTACATGCAGATGACCTTAATAGTAAAGTTTATTTATTAAAAATTCTCCTGACATAAGCATTTGAAGTTTGTTTCTGATTATAGATCTTTGCTAAATGTGAGAATAAGGGTCTATTTTATGTCTTAGGGTACTTGTAAGAAGAGATGTGCCCTGTAAGCATCTATTTCCTGATAACTATGGGCTAACAATAAACTTTATATAAAATATGATCCCAATTGCAAAAAATGCACTTTTTCCATAAAATGCATCAATGCATTGAGACCAAAGAAAATATAAGAAAAGATAAACATTAATTTTGTGTAATGAAGAAGAACGTACTCCCTTTTATACTATAAATTCAGTAAACCTTAACTTTTATAATCAGAAATTTAATCCGAAAGGTCTTTCAGTTAATTTCATGCTGCACAAAAATGTCTTTATCTTTTAATTTCTGAAGTATATCTACAGAAACTGCCTGTTCCCTAGAAAATTTGTAGAAGAGACTTATAGAGTGTATTTCAGCATAAGGCACGATATGATGATGTTAGTAGCCTGCTTTGAGAAAAAGGAGTGTCATTCATTTGCTCAGTCAGATTTCTACCCTGGTATATGAACTGACCCCCAAATTTTGTGGCATCAGCAAGAACAACCAATCACTTGTTCATAAATCAGCAATTTAGGCAGGACTTGATGAGGATGTGCTCATTTCTCCAACATGTTGATTAATATAGATCAGTTAAGTCTGAAGGATCTAAGGCATCACTCACATGTCTGGAGCATTATCTGAGATGAGTAAGCTAGCTGGGCTTCCAAGGTGGCGCCAGTGGTTAAGAACCCTCCTGCCAACACAGCAGACGTTAGAGACACAGGTTCGGTCCCTGGGTAGGGAAGATCCCCTGGAGGAGGTCATGGCAACCCACTCCAATATTCTTGCCCAGAGAATCCTATGGACAGGGGAGCTGGGTGGGCTACAGTCCATGGGGTCTCAAAGAGTCAGAAATGACTGAAACAACTTAGCGTACACAGAAGATTGCTGGAGGCTGCAATCTCTCTCTCTTTGAAGTCTCACATCCAGTAGAGCATCTCTTCATGCAACTTTTATCTCTGTCAGATTTATCAGACTCAGTGACATGGCTCAGGCTTCTAAAAGAGCCAATATGGAAGCTTGTAAGCACCGCATTGGTCTAAGCAAGTCACGAAAGAGGGGCAGCCTAGATTTCAGGGAAAGGAAATAAACTCCAGAGCTTAATGGATAGAAGTGGCATACATGTACAGGAAAGGAAGAATTTGTGGGATGTTATTTTAGAAGAAAATCACTATAGCTTTAAAATCTAGAAATAGGAGCAAGTTCCCCAACTTTGTTCTTTACAAGAGTGTTTTGTATATTCTACAACATTTGCGTATCTCTAGAAAATTTAGTGTAAGTTTGTCAGTTTTTACAAAAAAAATGCCTATATGATTTTGATAGATATTTCATTGACTCTAGAAATCAATTAGGAGAAAAGTGACAGTGTAGAAATATGAAATCTTCTAATCCTTGAACAAAGCCCATTTCAATGTGTCATTCAGTTCAGTTCAGTTGCTCAGTCGTGTCCGACTCTTTGCTACCCCAAGAATTGCAGCACGCCAGGCCTCCCTGTCCATCACCAACTCCCGGAGTTCACTGAGTCAGTGATGCCATCCAGCCATCTCATCCTCTGTCGTCCCTTTCTCCTCCTGCCCCCAATCCCTCCCAGCATCAGAGTCTTTTCCAATGAGTCAACTCCTCGCATGAGGTGGCCAATGTACTGGAGTTTCAGCTTTAGCATCATTCCTTCCAAAGAACTCCCAGGGCTGATCTCCTTCAGAATGGACTGGTTGGATCTCCTTGCAGTCCAAGGGACTCTCAAGAGTCTTCTTCAATACCACAGTTCAAAAGCATCAATTCTTTGGCACTCAGCTTTCTTCACAGTCCAACTCTCACATCCATACATGACCACTGGAAAAACCATAGCCTTGACTAGACAGACCTTTGTTGACAAAGTAATATCTCTGCTTTTCAATATGCTATCTAGGTTGGTCATGGCTTTCCTGCCAAGGAATAAGCGTCTTTTAATTTCATGGCTGCAGTCACCATCTGCAGTGATTTTGGAGCACAAAAAAATAAAGTCTGACACTGTTTCCCCATCTATTTGCCATGAAGTGATGGGACCAGATGCCATGATCTTCGTTTTCTGAATGTTGAACTTTAAGCCAACTTTTTCACTCTCCTCTTTCACTTTCATCAAGAGGCTTTTTAGTTCCTCTTCACTTTCTGCCATAAGGATGATGTCATCTGCATTACTGAGGTTATTGATATTTCTCCTGGCAGTCTCGATTCCAGCTTGTGCTTCTTCCAGCCCAGCGTTTCTTATGATGTATTCTGCATAGAAGTTAAATGAGCAGGGTGACAATATACAGCCTTGACCCACTCCTTTTCCTATTTGGAACCAGTCTGTTGTTAGGACTTTTCATATTTCAGCAGTATTTTGTAATTTTCACTGTAAGATCTTGCTCTGTTTTGTTACATTCATCCTTAATGCTCCAATAAATACCATTGTTTTTATGTTTAATTTTCTAATTTCTCCTGCTAGATTATATAAATATGAGATTTATAGAGAGATTTTTTTTCCTACAAACTTGACAAATTTATTTATAAATGCTAGAGGATTTTTTTTTTAGATCTTTTTGGATTTTCTCTATACATGACCTTATTGACTGTAGATAATGAGAATTTTATTTATTCTTTTTTGATATGCTTTGTATTCCTTTTTCTTGTCTTTTTGTCCTTGCTAAGAACTATTCTATAAGAGTGGTGAGTGGACATATGTTTCTTATATGTAGAGGGAAGTTTTTAGTTTTTTGCTATTATTCATGATGGTAGCTATAAGTTCTGTGTAGTTGCTCTTTATCATGTTTGAAAATGCTCTTTTATTTCTGGTTTGCTAACAGTTTTAATAATGACTGACAACTGAATTTTATCAAGTCCACTTTTCCCATATTTACTGTAGAAATTATATGATTCTTCTGTTTAATTATGTTAATGAGGTGGATTTCAAATTTTAAGCCATCTTTGCACTCCTAGAATAAACCACATTTGGTTGTGATGTATTACTCTTAAACAACTTGCTGAGGATTTCTGAACCCATCTGTTTTGTGGTTGCTGACTCAGCAGTTTATTTTCTTGTAATGCATTTGACTACTTCTGTTATCAAAGAAATTCTGGTCTCAAAAGTAGCTGGAAAGTATTCCTTCAACCTCTATTTTCAGAAAAAAGTATATGTAGGTTGTATTATTTCCTCCATGTACCTTGGGTAAAATTTACCAATGATGTCCTTGGAGATGAGGTGAAAGAGATTGATCCTGAACAATGCAGTATGTTATAATAAGAAATGTCATTTTTATTCTAAGTGAAATGGAAATCCATTGAAAGACACTTAAACAAATGGAAAATTTTTATTTACATGTTAAAAAGAAAAAAAATCAGTCTGTGATAGAAAACTAATATTTTCTACTAATCTACCCACAGAGCACTTCTGACACCAAATATGTAGGTTTTCCACAACAAGAAAATTCTCCAGTTCTTGATGGACACCCACTGACTGTTCTATGAGTTAATCAGTTCTGACAATAACTACTCAGAGTTAGTTCAGACCCCACATGTTAAGGGCTCACTTCCACAAGACTGCCTCACCACCCCCCACCCACCTCAGGCACCAATCAGGAGTCCCATCAGGTTATCACCTGTACTTCTGACCAACCAGCCATAAATCTGAGAGTTCAGTCATTTGCTAGAAGAGCTCACAGAATTCAGGAAAACAGTCCATTTACTAGGTTACTGGTTTGTGATAAAAGGATACAATTCAGGAACACAGATGAAAGACAGGTGTAGGGCAGGGATGGTGGAGGGGCTCGGAAGTCACACCCTCCCCACTTAGACCACCTTCCTTGCACTTACCTGGACGTGTTCACTAACCTACAAGTTTTCTGAACCCCTTCAGTGAGGAAATTTTTATGAAGACTTCATTACATAGGGATTTCCTAGGTGGCAGAGTGGTGAAAAATCCACCTACCAATGCAAGAAACTCAAGAGACATAGGTTCAATCCCTGGGTTGGGAAGATCCACTGGAAAAGGAAATGGCAACCCACTCCAGTACTCTTGCCATAGGCATGATTGATTAATCTTTGGGGCTAGGGTTCCAACCTTCTATTCTGATTGGTTTCTCTGGCAACCACCCTTCACCCACTCCACCCTTCATCCTCCTTAAGGACTTTCTCAAGGATGCCTTAAGTAAATTCAGGCACAACTGAAAGAACTTGGTAGGAATAATGAAGAATTTTTCCTTTCTCTTTCCTCATTCCAGAACTATTTTAGGAACTGGGGATAAAAATAAAATAACAAAAGATGCTTCTGTATTCTTATAATTTAGGAAATTACAAGGGTTTTAGGTGCTCTGACCAGGAGCTAGGGATGAAAATCAAAAGAGATCATGTTATCACACTCTAGCAATCTGAATATGCTTGTTTTGATAAGTAAATTGTTTAGCTTGAGTCCCTTAGTCATAGGGAGGCAGATATGAAAATTGCTGCTGATTAAAAAAAAAAAGAATTCCCACATCCATGGACCACAAAATAAAAAGAGTAACATGTTTAACCAAGTGTAATTGTAAACTACATTCTTTGGGAATAAATAATCCATAATTTTCCAAGGAAAGTGAATTACTTTTGGAAATGTGTTCAAATACAGTTTTCAGCCCATCAGATTTTTTAGTGAACTGGCTGAGTTTAAAATTTCATGTGATCAAGTCCTAGTTCAGGTTTCAGTTTGGGGGGATGTGAAGGCAAACTGCTGGGGAACATTTACTAGTTCAAGTTCTTCTCACCAGTGTTCATCATCAAAGTGATCTGAAAAAGAATATAAGTTTAAAAATATAGATTGTGCACAATGTTTTGACTAGATATTAGTATATAAAGCAAAGCACAGAAAATTTTCTTTGTGAAATGTTAAAGAATAAGAATGAATAAATGGTATCCCCCGTTTATTCTAACAAAGCTTGTACCTCACTAAAGAGTCAACCGGATTTAGCTTTCATCTTTATCTTTATTAAAATCTGGAAAGAAAATCCCACAGGAATTCTGCAAAGACCATCTCTAATTTTAATATTAAGGCCTAATAGTAAGTACTATAGCTCTAATATTAAGCTCTTTGAGTTTTAAAGTAAGCTTTTTAAATAACATTTTATACTTATGAAAGTATAGTGCTATTAAAATTTAATATAAACATTATTAAAATCACATTTTAAATTATAACATTTTGTATACAATATAGAAGCATATAAGAAAGAAAGATGAATATTTTAAAACGAAACAACCCAGAGAGGTCTTGTTATATATATGTATATAACATATATATATATAAGTTGATATGTACAGAATAAAAATAAAGATATATCTAAATGCAGATTTTTATATACACACACGCACACACAAATACTGGAATCACACAGTTTTTGCATTTTGCCTTTTCATGTTAACACTGTATCATAAACAACTTTCCATGTATTAAGTAATTTTCATAACCATGATTTCAGGGATAATATAATAATTCATAGCCCATGAGGTCGCAAAGAGTCGGACACGACTGAGCGACCGAGCTGAACTGGTAGTAATTCATCATACCGTCGTAGGGGCTTGTCTCATTCTCCTCTGTTGTTTTCAGTGTTTTGCATATATCAGTCATGTACTGCTGAGCATCTAGTTCATAAATCAGCCTGTGCTTTTGAAGCTGTGGATCCATTTGGAAGTTAATATTTCATATTTGAATGAAAGGAAATATCTTGTGTTACAAGAGAAAAAAAAGATGGTTTGGGAAGGAGAAATTTAGAACATAGACTGCTTGAATTTAGAAATTGCAAGTACATGTGCCAGCTTTTATGAGACCAGGCACCTTCTGCTCTTCTTTAACAGTATCAAATGCTATTTTCCCAGTTCTGAGGTCCAGGTTTGAGACCTTTATGTATGAATGACTTGTTCCTACAGTTAGATGAGGTATTTCCACAGACTCCTAGACCAAAGGGAATTCTGTGAGAAAGGACACTTTCACTGACCTGAAAGAATTTGTATTTAATCAGTTTATGTCAACTGTAAAAAACAACAGATGTTGGAGTTCCTAACCATTCTTTTCTTATTATTTCTGTTTCAAAGTGAAACAAATCAAAATATAACATTTTATGTTAAACTTCCCCACATTGAAGGGACAAAAATGAAATGCAGAATGTGTGAAACCAGATTAGGAGCCAAGTGTTATTTTGTTTCCAAAGCTCTCCAGATGGTATCAGCTGTTAAAGAAGATGCAGTTTGGAAGAGCTGGGAAGGTAGCCTCAAAAATGGCCATGGGGGTGTCACATTGTAGCATTAATTGCTCAGCAACAAAATAACTACACACTTACAACACCACCTTCAAGAGCTAAGACAGAAGGCTGGAGAAGCCTGCAATTTTACACACTCTGTCCAAGAATCCCACAAGACAGCTGCTGTCCGAGGTACCCCAACTGCCCTCCCGCTTATACTGAGCTCATTCTGCCTTCATCCCTCCTCCTCTTCTCCTGTTTTGTTTATTTTTCATTTGTGTTGGTGACTGATTCAGGATCACTAAAAAAACTTCAAGTCTACAGATGTAAATGAAAATAAATAAATAAAAACCCTAACTTTAGGAAAAGCCAGACACATTTTCATTTTACCCTCTGGGTAGCCATATTTTGAGCCTTACCAACCTGAGTTATAAAAAGTGACCTTGAAAAGGACACACTACAGATTCTCAAACATTATTTTGGAAAAGAATGACCCAGAGAGAGATCTCAAGGTCCAGATGCCCAGACCCCAATGGCTCTCATTCTGATTTAAAAGGATTGAGGATACCTAGGAATCTGCATTTCGGGCAAATCCCCAGATAATCCTCATATGCATTCTTATACACATGGTGTTCTAACCACAGCTTGAGACATGGTAGACAGACAATGGGCTGCAGAAGTGTGGGTTGGAGGAAAATTGCTTCTTTATAGTGACATGCCTCCGTTTCCTAATATATGAAATGGAGACAAAAATTAACATCAAGGCAATACTTGGAGAAGCATATTAGTTCTGACTCAGCTCAACAGGTCTTACTTACACTGTTCTGAAAAATATATTACTTTCTGGGGAATACATTTTATGTGTAAAATTAAAAATTTCCTATCGGCTAAAATGGGTCTGAAATTTTAGAACAGCCTAAAAAGTACATCCCTATACCTTTGCTTTGATGTCAAGAAAACTCTTGAGAGTCCCTTGAACAGCAAGGAGATCAAACCAGTCAATCCTAAAAGAAATCAACCCTGAATATTCATTGAAAGGACTAATGCTGAAGCTGAAGCTCCAATACTTTGGCCACGTGATGGGAAGAGACAACTCATTGGCAAAGACTTTGATCCTGGGAAAGATTTTTGAGGGCAGGAGGAGAAGGGGACGACAGAGGATGAGATGGTTGGATGGCATCACCAACTCGATGGACATGAGTTTGAGCAAACTCCAGGAGATAGTGAAAGACAGGGAAGCCTGGTGTGCTGCAGTCCATGATGTCACAAAGAGTAAGATGTAATTTAGCTACTGAACAACAATATTTTGATCCATGTTAAAACTCAAACACTGTGGAGTTGGATAACATACTACAGACATAGAGCGTTTGTATCATAGTATAAATTAAAGATCTTGCCGAGCCTGATTGTGGAAAGTGAAGAAAGAAAATAGTAGCTTGAGGGCATAAGAACAGGTAGAGTTGGAAAAGCAAAGTACAGACTCAGAGGAGTTCACCTAAGGCAAGCCCTGAACTTACAGATGGCAAATTAGCTTCTTATTTTCAGCAACTGAGAAGATTTTCCCAAGTCCAGAAAGAAGTCAGCCCTCCAAAGTTCTGGGCATCTATTTAGCTATGGTAGCTCCTAACATTTCTATATTTTGATGCAGTTCTTATATATTATGGTGGCTTGACAAGACTGATAACCATTGTTTTACAGTACTTTTCAAATGTCTGTCGAATGACATAGGACTATCCTGACTTTGACCATATGCTTATAACACCTGTGTATGATTTTCTGATATTTTTCCTTAAATTTTTTTCACTGTTTTTATTTTTGATCAATTTCATTGTAAAAGGAACTTGATATTTTTCCCCCTAAAAAGCAGCATCACTTGCTACAAATACAAGGTTAATATAGCACAAGTGCAATGGCCACGAAGCATCTTATTAAATGCTATCTGAATATAGCTGCTTTGGGAAAACTCTGACCCTTGGAACCTCTGTTTATTTCATGAAAGTGAAGATTGGCAGGTGCCAGAAGCACTTGAGAACTTCTCTCATCCCCAACTGGTACTTCCACTTGATATAATAGTCAGGAATAGCAAATCAAAAATGGACTTGTGTTGCTACTGTGTTATTTGTTATCACTTCATGTCCTGCCCATGTGGCACTTGATTTGGAAGTGCCTCTTGATGAGGGTGAAAACAGATAATGAAAAAGCTGGCTTTAAACCCAACATTCCAAAAACTATGACCATGGCATCTGGTCCCTTCATTTCATGGCAAATAGATGGGGGCAAAGTGGAAACAGTGACAAATTTTATTTTCTTGGGCTCCAAAATTGTTATGGATAAGGACTGCAGCCGTGAAATTAAAAGATGCTTGCTTCTTGGAAGAAAAGACAAACCTAGACAGAATATTAAAAAGCAAAGACATCACATTGCCAACAAAGGTCTATATAGTCAAAGCTATGATTTTTCCCATTGTCACATACGGATGTGAGAATTGGACCATGACAAAGGCCGAGTACCAAAGAATCAATGCTTTTGAATTGTGATGCTAGAGAAGACTCTTGAGAGTCCGTTGGATTGCCAGGAGATCAAACCAGTCCATCCTAAAGGAAATCAACCCTGAATATTTATTGGAAGGACTGATGCTGAAGCTGAAGCTCCAGTACTTTGGCCATCTGATGTGAAAAGCCAGTGCATTTGGAAAAAACCCTGATGCTGAGAAAGACTGAAGGTAGGAGGAGAAGGGGGTGACAGAGGATGAGATGGTTGGATGGCATCACGGATTTAATGGACAGGAGTTTGCGCGAACTCTAGGAGATAGAGAAGAACAGGGAAGCCTGGTGTGTTTCAGTCCACGGGGTTGCAAAGAGTCTGACATGACTTAGTGACTGGACAACAACCACACTTTGGGAAATACAGTCCACTTTTCGCCAGTACTGACAGCCCTACTTCCTTGAATGTTTGGCTTCATATCTAATGTGAACCATGGGTATAACTTGCAAGAGTCTCATGAAACCCTCTTGTAAACATACCAAGGTCTGAAAAATTAATGAGCTTCAGGGAAAATGTTTCATATGTGGAAAATACTTGCTCAAATGATACTTACTAAATACTTTATGTAAGACAGATTGCTAGCTGGAAATCTGTCGTGTTCCATTATGCTTACTCTCTTGGTAATGTATTTTAAAAGTACATCTGAAGCGGGGGACCTGAATTTCTCTTTCCTTTCATTTTAATTTTGAATAAATTTAAGCTCACTTCCACTAACCTGATTGAGTGATGAAAAAAAAATAGCCAATTAACCAAGAACTTTCCAAGTATTTGGCATATCTGTCAGTTGGCATCTGTGTACTTATTTGTAAGAAACAGTGGAGGAATAAGAGTTCAGACTTTGATGAGAAGCAGGCACCATTTACTTCATATGTTAACAATCTGAGACTAGTTGCTTCTCCAAATTCCTAGTGTCCTTGTATGTAAAATGGAAATAATCCCGAACAACCCCCTCAGTTGGATTCGTGCACTTAAAAATAAAAGAGAGTGGAACAAAACCACCAGGAATAAATGGTACAATGTGAAGAAGGCATTTAGCATATTTATTATCATTTAAGTATCATGACATTGATGATGATGGTTTTAACATTCTGGGCTTCCCAGGTGGCGCTGCTGCTGCTAAGTCGCTTCAGTCGTGTCCGACTCTGTGCGACCCCATAGTCGGCAGCCCGCTAGGCTGCCCTGTCCCTGGGATTCTCCAGGCAAGAACACTGGTGGTAAAGAACCCTCCTACCAATGCAGGAGACATAAGAGACACAGGTTTGATATTTGGGTCAAGAAGATCCCCTGGAGGAGGGCATGGCGATCCACTCCAGTATGCTTGCTTGCAGAACTCCATAGACAGAGGAGCCTAGCGGGCTGTGGTCCATGGGGTCGCAAAGAGTTGGACACAACTGAAGTGACTTAGCATGCATAGCATGCACGCGTGACAAGGAAAAGTAATATGCCTGAACACATAAATACAGAAATTGTGCTTAACTATGAACTCTTCAGTGTTTTTAATACAGAATATCTTCTTTTAAGTTTTGAAATCTCCATAGCGATTCCTACTGAAACAGATAAGCATAAGGTCTTATATTCTGAAAATATGTTTTTGTGTGTCTTGTAAGTCAGATTGCAAATATTCTTGCAGGAGTTTGGTGAAAGTACATCCCTTAAAGGTATATATTTTGTGAAATAAATGTATTGAGTTACATTTTACATATCATGCAATTTGCCCATTTCAAGGCAGTGATTTTTAACAGATTTCCCACGTTATGCAGCTGTTACCATGTATCAGTTTTAGAACATTCTCTTCACTCAAATAGCATTTCTTGTACCCTTATTGTTATTCCTAGCTGCCCTTCCTCCCCAGCAGTCACTAATGTACTTTCTGTCTCTATAGATTTTCCTTTTTTTGGACATTTTGTATAAATAGAATTATTCAATATATGGTCTCTTGCATCCAGCTTTTTTCACTTAAACATAATGCTTTTGAACTTCATCCATATTTCAGCAAATATCAGCAGTTTATTGCTTTGCATTCATGAATAGAACTTCAGTTTGTGGAAATAGTACAGCTTGTTTATTCATTTATCAGTTGGTAGATATTTCAGTTGCTTCTGCTTTTTGGCTTTTAGAAGTAATATTGTGAATATGCATTTTGCATGGACATGTTTGCATTTCTCTTTGGTGCACACCTACAAGTGAAATTGCTAGGCTTTATCTGTGTTGAACATTTGGGTAATTGCCAAACTGTTTTCCAAAATGGCTGCGACATTTTATATTTCCACTAGCAGTGTATGAGTGTTTCATTTTTTTATCCTAGCTATTCTAGTGAATGTGGAATGGTATCTAATTGCTGTTGTAGTTTGCATTTCCTTGATGACACTGATTCTGTGTATCATTTTATATGTGTATGAGCCATTCTTTAAATACATCTTATAAGGCATACAGTTTTTTATTTTTCTGATTATCTTGATAATTTATTATAAGGAAATGGTTGAAAAATTGCTAAAGAAACAAGATTGTATTCTGGGAATTAAGGTAAACATCTGTGAACTATAGAAAGCCTACATATACATAGTCATGATGATCTCACTGTTGATATTCACTTAAAAATCTATATTTGTAAAGCAAAACTCTGCGTGTGTAACTAAAACATGAGCTCAAAGAAAGTAGAGAATTTTAAGACTCTTGATGATCTTTTTTCCCCTAACATCTACAACAGTGTCTGACACAATGTAGACATTCAATAAATCTTTGTCCTTCACTATCTCCTGGAGTTTGTTGAAACTCTTGTCCATTGAGTTGTTGATGCCATCCAAATATTTCATCCTCTGTCAGCCTCTTCTCCTCCTGCCCTAGCCTAGGTACCCAACTAACACAAATACTATATACGCTGTAATAAGTTTATAATGCTTTTAACACAAATAATACTTTAAAAAACACACACAAAAAAGAAAACATTCTTAATCTTACAGTACAGTACCTTGATGAGTTCAGTAGTACAGTGTAACAGCTGGCCTACAGGGACTGGTGTTGAGCGAACAGGCAAAAAGAGTTACTGACTCGGGGAGGGAGAAAGGGGTGGGAGATGGTAGAGCTGAAGGATGGGCAGCAATACGAAATGGAGGGCAAGCTGTGATTTCTCTCATGCCTGGCATTGGGCTTCCCAGGTGGCTCAGTGGTAAAGAATCTGCCTGCCAATGCAAGAGATGTGTGTTTGATCCCTGGGTTGGGAAGATCCCTGGAGGAGGAAATGGCAACCCTCTCCAATATTTTTGCCTGGAGAATGCTTGGACAGCAGACCCTGGCAGGTTACAGTCCATGAGGTCACAAAGAGTTGAACACAACTTATCAGGCACACACTGACATGGATGGAATACGTGTTTGCATCTTTGAAAGTTCACAACTCAAAGAGCTGTAATATAGGGGATTTACTGTATATGTGGTAGTAAAGTATCCTTTCCAACAAAGAGCTGAACAACATTTTAGTGTGAGATCCACAATAAGTATATAATTGGATTCTTTTAAAACTTTTTCTTTTTTCCCTCAATATATATGTGTGTGATCAGACACTCAGTCATATCTGACTCTTTGCAACCCCATGGACTGTGATGTTGGCTTCTGCTGTCCATGGAATTTTCCAGGCAAAAGTACTGGTGTGGGTTGCCATTTCCTCCTCCAAGGGATCTTCCTGATCCAGGGATTGAACCCATGTCTCCTGCATCTCCTGCATTGGCAGGTAAATTCTTTACCACTGAGCCACCTGGGAAGCCCCAACTGGGATGGTATCATTTAGCTCACATTTGGAGAATGCTTTTGTGTTGTAATAAAAGACCACTGAAGTGTCCAAAGGAGGGACAAGTTTTGAGTGGATTTGAACACTTTTGGTGTTGATTTTGTAGATTCACATGGATATACCAGAAAATCCATTTAAGTTCCTTTTAAGACTATGAATTATAGATTCAGCAATGTAAAACTAAACCTTTATTCATCTCCTTTATAATGCACAAAGATTTTTTTCCCCTACATTATTGACTTTATTAGAAGAAAATAAGAATTCTGGAAAAGAATGTTTGCCTCCTTTATTGTTTATCCTAGAGTCAGATCATCAAAATCTTCCAAAATTTTGGTTTCCCTGGTGGTTCGGGGGTTAACTAACATTCTGGGCCTCCAGTGCACGTGCTGCATCCCTGGTTGGAAAACTGAGATCCCACAGGCCTTGCCACTCAGCCCCCCTCCTCCAAAAGTTCCCAAAATTATGATGGTTACAAAAATACATGAGCAACATGCAAAAGAGTCAGTGTTGAAGACACATTAATAAGAAAAAAAAAGTTATATTAAGGAAACTTTGGTTGCTATTTAGTTTTCAATAACTAGAAAAATTATGTGTGATACTTAGTTCTGGTTTTTTTATTTAAAAATGAAAATATTGAATTATGTACATGAATTTTAAATGCTGTTGGGGGAATTTTAAAAGATATTTTTAGCATATGCCCATCAGCATCAGAACATCAATAATCCTTCTCTGGAACATTCTTGATTGCATAATCTGAAATCTCTCAGAAAAAAAAAAAAAAGATTATTTGTTGAATGTATTATGATGATGACATTTCCTTTGTTTCTCCTGAAATTCCATCTGTGGAGTTTAGTAAAGGGAAAAATATGTAGGCAGACAACATAAATTTGTAAAGTAACTAAATACAGCTGTAACTTCTCTATCTTAGCTAAGGCAAGTTCATTAACTGTTTGCCAGGATTTTGAAGACCACATGAAACTGAAATTACAGCTCATAATGCTTCAAGTACTGAGTACAGTTGAAGCCAGCCGGAGCTATGTGACAGTGTCAGGTACATACAGGTACTAATGTCAAGATATGGATGCTGGTAGCGTTGTATAAACCCTCTATGAAAGAATACTTCATGTCTGTACATGGGAGTCAAATGTTAGGAAAGATGGCATACCCCATTTTAAACAAGAAATGTGAGATCATCATTCATATCTCACTGCTGCTAAGTCACTTCAGTCGTGTCCGACTCTGTGCGACTCCATAGACGGCAGCCCACCAGGCTTCCCGTCCCTGGGATTCTCCAGGCAAGAACGCTGGAGTGGGTTGCCATTTCCTTCTCCAATGTATGAAAGTGAAAAGTGAAAGTGAAGTCGCTGGGTTGTGACTCGTATCGACCCCATGGACTGCAGCATACCAGGCTCCTCCATCCATGGGATTTTCTAGGCAAGAGTATTGGAGTGGCTTGCCATTGCCTTCTCCATCACATCTCACTAGATAATTACATAATCATAGTATACTTTAGTTCAGTTCAGTTCAATCACTCAGTCAGTCATGTCCGACTCTTTGTCACCCTATGGACTGCAGCATGCTAGGCCTCCCTGTCCATCACCAACTCCCAGAATTTACTCAAACTCATGTCCATTGAGTCAGTGATGTCGTCCAACCATCTCATCCTCTGTCATCCCATTCTCCTCGCGCCTTCAATCTTTCCGAGCATCACGGTCTTTTCAAATGAGTCAACTCGTCACATCAGGTGGCCAAAGTATTGGAGTTTCAGCTTCAACATCAGTCCTTCCAATGAACACCCAGGACTGATCTCTTTTAGGATGGACTGGTTGGATCTCCTTGCAGTCCAAGGGACTCTCAAGAGTCTTCTCCAACACAACAGTTCAAAAGCATCAATTCTTCGGCACTCAGCTTTCTTTATAGTCCGACTCTCACAGTCATACATGACCACTGGAAAAACTATAGCCTTAAGTAGACAATCTTTGTTGGCAAAGTAATGTCTCTGCTTTTTAATATGCTGTCTAGGTTGGTCTTAACTTTCCTTCCAAGGAGTAAGCATCTTTTAATTTCATGGCTGCAGTCACCATCTGAAGTGATTGTGGAGCCCCAAAAAATAAAGTCTGACAATGTTACCACTGTTTATCCATCTATTTGCCATGAAGTGATGGGACCAGATGCCATGATCTTAGTTTTCTGAATATTGAACTTTAAGCCAACTTTTCTCTCTCCTCTTTCAGTTTCATCAAGAGGCTCTTTAGTTCTTCTTCACTTTCTGCCATAAGGTTGATGTCATCTGCATATCTGAGGTTATTGATATTTCTCCCAGCAATCTTGGTTCCAGCTTGTGCTTCTTCCAGTCCAGCGTTTCTCATGATGTACCCTGCATATAAGTTAAATAAACAGGGTCACAATATACAGCCTTGATGTACTCCTTTTCCTATTTGGAACCAGTCTGTTGTTCCATGTCCAGTTCTAACTGTTGCTTCCTGACCTGCATACAGATTTCTCAAGAGGAAGGTCAGGTGATCAGGTATTCCCATCTCTCTCAGAATTTTCCACAGTTTATTGGGATCCACACAGTCAAAGACTTTGGTATAGTCAATAAAGCAGAAATTGATGTTTTTCTGGAACTCTCTTGCTTTTTCTATGATCCAGCAAATGTTGGCAATTTGATCTCTGGTTCATCTGCCTTTCCTAAAACCAGTTTGAACATCTGGAAGTTCACAGTTTATGTATTGCTGAAGCCTGGCTTGGAAAGTTTTAAGCATTACTTTACTAGTGTGTGAGATGAGTGCAGTTGTGTAGTAGTTTGAGCATTCTTTGCCTTTGTCAAGCATTGGAATGAAAACTGATCTTTTCCAGTCCTGTGGCCACTTCCCTGAGTTTTCCAGATTTGCTGGCATATTGAGTGCAGCACTTTCACAGCATCATCTTTTAGGATTTGAAATAGCTCAACTGGAATTCCATCACCTGCACTAGCTTTGTTCATAGTGATGCTTCCTAAGGCCCACTTGACTTCACATTCCAGGATGTCTGGCTCTAGGTGATTCGGCCGTTAAGATCTCTTTTGTACAGTTCTACTGTGTATTCTTCCCACCTCTTCTTAATATCTTCTGCTTCTGTTAGGTCCTTACCATTTCTGTCCTTTATTGAGCCCATTTTTGCATGAAATGTTCCCTTGGTATCTCTAATTTTCTTGAAGAGATCTCTAGTCTTTCCCATTCTATTGTTTTCCTCTATTCTTTGCACTGATCACTGAGGAAGGCTTTCTTTTTTATTATTTTATTTTATTTTATTTTAAAACTTTACAATATTGTATTGGTTTTGCCAAATATCAAAATGAATCTGCCACAGGTATACATGTGTTCCCCATCCTGAACCCTCCTCCCTCCTCCCTCCCCGTACCATCCCTCTGGGTCATCCCAGTGCACCAGCCCCAAGCATCCAGTATCATGCATCGAACCTGGACTGGCGACTCGTTTCATACATGATAGTATACACGTTTCAATGCCATTCTCCCAAATCATCCCACCCTCTCCCTCTCCCACAGAGTCCATAAGACTGTTCCATACATCAGTGTCTCTTTTGCTGTCTCATATACAGGGTTATTGTTACCATCGTTCTAAATTCCATATATATGTGTTAGTATACTGTATTGGTGTTTTTCTTTCTGGCTTACTTCACTCTGTATAATAGGCTCCAGTTTCATCCACCTGATTAGAACTGATTCAAATGTATTCTTTTTAATGGCTGAGTAATACTCCATTGTGTATATGTACCACTGCTTTCTTATCCATTCATCTGCTGATGGACATCTAGGTTGCTTCCATGTTCTGGCTATCATAAACAGTGCTGCAATGAACATTGGGGTACATGTGTCTCTTTCCCTTCTGGTTTCCTCAGTGTGTATGCCCAGCAGTGGGATTGCTGGATCATAAGGCAGTTGTATTTCCAGTTTTTTAAGGAATCTCCACACTGTTCTCCATAGTGGCTGTACTAGTTTGCATTCCCACCAACAGTGTAAGAGGGTTCCCTTTTCTTACATCTCCTTGCTATTCTTTGGAACTCTGCATTCAAATGGGTATATCTTTCCTTTTCTCCCCTGCTTTTCATTTCTTTTCACAGCTATTTGTAAGGCCTCCTCAGTCAGCTATTTTGCTTTTTTGCGTTTCTTTTTCTTGGGGATAGTCTTGCTTAGCAAATATATGTTATTCCTTCCAGTTTTGTTTTTTTTTTTCCTGAGCCATTCCTGAGGGATATGTGAAGTGAACAAGAAGTATCTTAGTCCACTTCTTTCAAGCTGTAGTCACATAATCCAATGAATAATAAGTGCAGTTTGTTAAGTATAATTTTAAAATATCTGTCGATGAATTTTCTTGTGTCACTTACTATGAGTGCTTTCTTTATATCCACCTGAAAATAGGTCATCTGAATTGACAATAATTTTCCAATTTTTTAAATCATTCGTGCATTTCCTGGCATATATTTCACACTTCATGAATTTAGGAAATCATATTTCACAGAACAGCCAGAGAAAGTATTAACGCGTGGATATTACTCCATCGTGACTCCCACCTAAATTAGAAATGCCTATGTTTATTAAAAATCGTAGCAAACTAACTACTTCTTCCATTGGCAACAATAGATGCTCTGTGCAATGTCAAAGGCTAGAGCTTTCTCCTGAGACAATTCTGAATAAATATAATAAAGTTCTGGCACTGAGAGAAAACAAAATCCAACACGCATAGTCAATCAGGGAGAGTCTTGATTCATTTTCGTCATACCATAAAACCAATTGGATACATCGTCAAAAACTCTATGAATAACACCTTAGACTAACACAATGTTACATGTCAAGTATATCTCCATAAAAATAAACTAAACAAATATGTTTTCAGTTACAAAATTAATCAACATGGATATTAAAATGAATTAATATGGCCCTGGTGAAGTGGGATTCAAGGTTCAATGTTATATCCAAATTTAACTTAGAAGTAACATTGCAACACAAATGGTGCATCCTTGTACTATAAATAATGTTGTGTGTGTGTGCTCAGTCGTGCCTAACTCCTTGCAACTCAGAGTTAAGTATAACAAATAATTTTTCTAGTTATTGAAAACTAACCACCAAAGTTTCCTTACTATAACTTTGTTTTCTTATTAATGTCTTCAACACCGACTGGTTTTACATGTTGCTTATTTGCATATGTAGTACCTTAATGTGTATGTAGTATGTATATATATATATGTATATATAGTATGTAAATACACATGCAGAATCTCTGTGGTTTGCAAACAGACTATCTCTAATCATATCATTGGTGACCTTCAAATAATTCTTTAGGTTAATACTTATTCTAAGGAATTGTATACATTATAAATATGAATAGAGTCTTAGTTTAATAAAATCTTTGTGACTCTTTGACCTCAGATTTATTTTCTATGGGAAAAATGTATGGGAAAATTTTTTTCATAGCATATGACAAGAGTTTGTATGGTATTAATGTCATTTATGGGGCTTCCCAGGTGGCACAGTGGTAAAGAATCCACCTGCCAGTGCATGAGATGCAACAGACGTGGGTTTGATCCCTGGTTCAGGAAGATCCTCTGGAGAAGGAAATGGCAACCCCCTCCAGTATTCTTGCCTGGAAAATTCCATGGACAGAGGAGTCTGGTGACCTACAGTCCATGGGATCACAAAGAGTTGGACATGATTGAGCACGAGCACATGCACACACGTGTGCGCACACACACACACACAATGTCATTTATAGTAAAAGGATGCACCATGAGTGTTTGAATGTTACTTCCAAGTTAACTTTGGACATAACATTGGACCTTGGATCCCAAGTCATAAGAGCCATATTAACTCATTTTACTATATATGTTAATTAATTTTGTAACTGAAAACACTTTTTTTTCTTTCTAATTTTATTTTATTTTTAAACTTTACATAATTGTATTAGTTTTGCCAAATATCAAAATGAATCCACCACAGGTATACATGTGTTCCCCATCCTGAACCCTCCTCCCTCCTCCCTCCCCATACCATCCCTCTGGGTCGTCCCAGTGCACTAGCCCCAAGCATCCAGTATCGTGCATTGAACCTGGACTGGCAACTCGTTTCTTACATGATATTTTACATGTTTCAATGCCATTCTCCCAAATCTTCCCACCCTCTCCCTCTCCCACAGAGCCCATAAGACTGTTCTATACATCAGTGTCTCTTTTGCTGTCTCGTACACAGGGTTATTGTTACCATCTTTCTAAATTCCATATATATGCGTTAGTATACTGTATTTATGTTTTTCCTTCTGGCTTACTTCACTCTGTATAATAGGCTCCAGTTTCATCCACCTCATTAGAACTGATTCAAATGTATTCTTTTTAATGGCTGAGTAATACTCCATTGTGTATATGTACCACAGCTTTCTTATCCATTCATCTGCTGATGGACATCTAGGTTGCTTCCATGTCCTGGCTATTATAAACAGTGCTGAAAACACCTTTTTAAATTTATTTTTATTGAGATGTAATTGACATAAAACATGTTGTAAGTTTAAGGCATGCAGTGTTTGTTAAATATAACACAGATGTGCGTGTGTGTGTGCGCGCGCATGCGTGCGCACGCTAAGTCGCTTCAATCGTGTCCAATTCTTTGCAACCCCATAGACTGTAGCCCGCCAGGTCCCTCTCTCCATGGGATTCTTCAGGCAAGAATACTGGAGTGGGTTGCCGTGTCCTCCTCCAGGGGATCTTCCTGATTAGGGGACTGAAACCCTGACTCATGGGTCTCCTATATTGGCAGGGGGGTCCTTTACCACTAGTGCCACCTGGGGAGCCCATAACATATATATCAGAGCATGATTGCTGTTGTAGTGTTCAGTAGCACCTCACCAGGTCAGTTCAGTTCAGTCGCTCAGTCCAGCCCAACTCTGCGACCCCATGAACTGCAGCACGCCAGGCCTCCCTGTCCATCACCAACTCCCAGAGTTTACCCAGACTCACGTCCATTAAGTCGGTGATGACATCCAACCATCTCATCCTCTGTCATCCCCTTCTCCTCCTGCCCTCAATCTTTTCCAGCATCAGGGTCTTTTCCAATGAGTCAATTCTTTGCATCAGGTGGCCAAAGTATTGGAGTTTCAGCTTCAACATCAGTCCTTCTAATGAACAGCCAGGACTGATCTCCTTTAGGATGGACTGGTTGGATCTCCTTGCAATCCAAGGTACTCTCAAGAGTCTTCTCAAACACCACAGTTCAAAAGCATCAATTCTTCGTCACTCAGCTCACTTCATAGTCCAACTCTCACATCCATGCATGACCACTGGAAAAACCATAGCCTTGACTAGACGGACTTTTGTTGGCAAAGTAATGTCTCTGCTTTTGAATATGCTGTCTAGGTTGGTCATAGCTTTCCCTCCAAGGAGTAAGCACCTTTTAATTTCATGGCTGCAATCACCATCTGCAGTGATTGTGGAGCCCCAAAAAATAAAGTCTGCCAATGCTTCCACTGTTTCTCCATCTATTTGCCATGAACTGATGGGACCAGATACCATGATCTTAGTTTTCTGAATATTAGGCTTTAAACCAACTTTTTCACTATCCTCTTTCACTTTCATGAAGAGGCACTTTAGTTCTTTGCTTTCTGCCGTAAGGGTGGTGTCATCTGCATTACTGAGGTTATTTATATTTCTCCCAGCAATCTTGATTCCAGCTTGTGCTTCCTCCAGCCCAGTGTTTCTCATGATGTACTCTGCATATAAGTTAAATAAGCAGGGTGACAATATACAGCCTTGATGTACTCCTTGTCCTATTTGGAACCAGTCTGTTGTTCTATGTCCAGTTCTAACTGTTGCTTCCTCACCTGCATACAGATTTCTCAAGAGGCAGTTCAGGTGATCTGGTATTCCCATCTCTTTCAGAATTTTCTACAGTTTATTGTGATCCACACAGTCAAAGGCTTTGGCACAGTCAATAAAGCAGAAATTGCTGTTTTTCTGAAACTCTCTTGCTTTTTCCATAATCCAGCGAATGTTGGCAATTTGATCTCTGGTTCCTCTGCCTTTTCTAAAACCAGCTTGAACATCTGGAAGTTCATGGTTCACGTATTGCCGAAGCCTGGCTTGGAGAATTTTGAGCAGTACTTTACTAGCGTGTGAGATGAGTGCAATTGTGCAGTAGTTAGAGCATTATTTGGCATTACCTTTCTTTGGGATTTGAATGAAAACTGACCTTTTCCAGTCCTGTGGCCACTGCTGAGTTTTCCAAATTTGTTGATCTACCAGATCACATGATTATAATTTTTTTTTTTTAGTGAGAACAATTAAGATGTAGTCTCTTGGCAAACTTGACATTAATAATACAATATTGTTGACTGAATTCACTATGCTGTGTGTTAGATGTCCAGACCTTATCTACTATTAGCAGTTTAAGGTTTATTTAGGTTTTATGTTTTTATTATTGTTGGAATTGAAAGCCTATTTATGAATATGGTAGCCTTTTAAAAACAGAGTTATACTGTTGTGATATTGCTGTGAGGAAATGTCTCTGAATATTCTACATAAAGCCTTTTGAATGTCTAATTTGCATTAGCCTTTCCACTCCAGTGAAATGACCTTGGTGCTATAATGGAAAATGTTGGATTTTATTTTTATTTTTTAATCTAAATTTTTAACTTACTTAGAGAAAAAGAGTGTGGCTATTTATAAAGTGAAGCAATGTTCTCAAACAATAATCCCAACTGACTAAATGATGCCACCTCTAATGACTTGCCTATAAAATATGTATGTATGTTTCTCTGTGATATATATTTATCTTATATTCTTAAACATCCTCCCTTTGTATTCAAATGTATTCAAAACTATGCATGCATGCATTCTAAGTCACTTCAGTCCTGTCCAAACCTTTGTCACCCTATGGACCTTCCAGGCTCCTCTGTCCATGGGATTCTCCAGGCAAGAATACTGAAGTGGGTTGCCATTTCCTCCTCAAGGGGATCTTCCTGACCCAGGGATTGAACCTGTATCTCTTATGTCTTCTGCATTGGCAGGCAGGTTCCTTACCACTAGCGCCACCTGGGAAGGCCTCAAAAGCTATATGACAAGGCATTTTACTTGTCACTTATTATGTAGTTGGCAAAATGATTATCACCTATATATGTGTGTTTGGGGTCTAGGGTGGGAAGACAGGCTTATAGCAAAAAAGACCAATGCTGTTATATTAGTGGAAGTGAGTGATATGATCTTGAACTTGAGTAGTGTCAATAAAGACGGAATGGATTCATAAGGTACGACATCAGAATATATAGGATCCAGTTATTAGCATTTTTCAAACTTTCCAGATGGTTCCAAACTGCAGCTCAGTCTGAGAATCACTAGTCAGTCACTCTTAGATATAGAGTCTCAGGAAAAGCAAAATTTAGGTTGACTTCCAGGTTTCTTGCTTGTTTGTATGCATGGTGATGCCATTCATCATTGAGAAAATGGTAAAGAAAGAATTTTATTGCAAGATTTTTGCTGTTATCCAGCTTTGTTTATACAGAGTTCAGAGATGGTATGGGATGTCTAAGAATTCAGTGGAAAAGTCTGGTATGGAGATGTATACTCATAATCATTGTGGAGAAGTGATAATTGACCTCCTGGATTTAGCCACGGTGTGTACATAGAAAATAACACTTAGAGGCCAGCAGAGGGAAAAAGGCTTGGGGGCTGATTAGTAAGCAATGATGGCCAGAGAAGGAGAAGGCGAGTGAGGTGGCAAAAAATGAATGAAATTAGAGACTTACCCATGGGAAATATTTGTCAGAAATAGCAAATCAAGGAATATCCATGAATTTTTTTCTCATGTAGAAATATAGCTATTTTCATTTGAGTGGTCTATTATGTGGAATCATCAAGCTCAGATTTCTCAAAGGAATATCTTCCTACACCTACACTCAGAGTATTGCACATGTGTGTGCATACGTGTGTATGGTATGTTGGGTTGTATATCATGCTGTCATATATTCTTGTTATCTGATTT
This sequence comes from Bos taurus, assembly GCF_002263795.3. Taxonomy (NCBI): domain Eukaryota; kingdom Metazoa; phylum Chordata; class Mammalia; order Artiodactyla; family Bovidae; genus Bos; species Bos taurus. Next base: position 100,861,191 of record NC_037333.1, read on the forward strand.
GTTGTTGTTTAGTTGCAGTCATGTCTGACTCTTAGTGACCCCATGGACTGCAGCACACCAGGCTCCCCTGTCCTTCACCATCTCCCAGAGCCTGCTCAAACTCATGTCCATTGAGTGATGCTATCCAACTATCTCGTCCCTTGTAGTCCCTTTCTCCTCCTGCCTTCAATCTTTCCCAGCATCTGGGTCTTTTCTAATGAGTCAGCCCTTTGCATCAGGTGGCCAAAGTATTGGGGCTTCAGCTTCAGCATTAGTCCTTCTAATGAATATTCAGGATTAATTTCCAGACTAGCTAACATTTTAAGGGAGGAGTCTATACACACATAAGTAATCGCATATGTGTAAGTAATTTAGAAGTAGGAAAAAAATGTCAACATGACAGTTTGGTTTGAGCATGAACAACATCTCCCATCACCATCCCTCCTACCTTTGTCATCAGGAACACTAGGGAGATGAGTATGTAATTAGGTCAGCTCTAATGGATGGTAGAGTAGCCAGATTTTAACATATGACATTACACATTAGAATTGCCTCCTTATTTGGAAGTTTTCCACCTCAAGTACATATTCTTTATTAAGAATCAACCTTGAGAATAGAGGAGCTCTTTAAAAAATTTCAATGCCCAAGCTTCACTTAGTCTAATTTAATCAGAATATATAAAAACCAATCATCAGTGTTTTTAAAAAGCTTTCCAGGGACTCCAGTGAACAACCAAGGCTGAGAATCACTTTCTTCTGTGTCACATTGGTTAATCTGGCAACATTTCCATAAACCCACATTATCTAAAAGCATGTTTCTGTCTTTCTGATGACATTTCATTACCTAGGACTCTGTCAATACCTTCATGGTTTTATAAGTAAGCTCCCCAGATGCAGATTTGGGAGTTACATTACAGCTTCCCAAGTGGCTCAGTGATAAAGGATCCACCTGCCAATACAGGAGATGCTAGAGATACAGGTTCAACCCCTGGGGTGGAAGATCCCCTGGAGGAGGAAATGGCAACCCACTTCATGTTCTTGCCTGGGAAATCCCATGGACAGAGAAGTCTGTCGGCTATGGTCCACGGGGTTGCAAAGAGTTGGACACAGCTGAGACACTGAGCAGGCTCGCATGCACGCAGGCTGCCTTAATAGAACACCACACACGGGGTGGTTTAAGCAACAAACATTTATTTTCTCACAGTTCTGGAGGCTGACAGTCGAAGACCAGGATACCAGCATGAGTGGGCTCTGGTGAAGACTCTCTTTTTGGCTTTTAGATGGCCACATTCTCACCCTGTACTCACCTGGCCTTTCCTTTTGCATGTGCACAAGAGCAAGTGGAGTTGGAAGCAAGCTTACCTGTGTCTTTTATTATAAAGACCCTAATCCCATCAAACCAGAGTCCCACCCTCATGACCTCATCTAACCCTAATTACCTCCCAAAGGTCCCATCTCCAAACGTCATCACATCGGAGGTTGAGATTTCAACATATGAATTTGGGGGAAACGTGTTCAGTCCATACAAGGGTCGTCATGCAGTTCTCTGCCATCGTCGCTTTTAAGCCTGGAGGCTTCTTGGAGACAAGCACTAATTCAGTGTGGTCCAGACGGATAAAACTGTCCTTTGGTGTTGTATGTAATTCAGCAGTGACTCTTACATAACTACAGTGAGGCGAGACAGTTTAACCAGATTCAGATTTCACTGCCAAAAAGCATACTGGTATCTGGTTATGACAGATACATTTAAAAAAAAGAAAAGCTAGAACAGAACCAGACTTTTCTTGTAAATGTTTAGTTTGGAACTGCCTGCTGCCTTTGGACTCACTTTTCCATGTCCTAGTGAATTTGGCGCACAGAACAGCGTGTAGTTTTAGACAGTTTGTTGGCAGGCTTCATCTTGGTAATGCTCCTGAATGTTTCAGTCTCATATACGTTCTCCCTGTGACTTGATGGGCATTACATTATTTTTTCTTAATTCCAAGCAGATCTTAGGTCATCTCACTATATGTGTTGCAAAGAACTTTGCAATAAGTGTAATAAATTTCCTGTGTGGGTACACTGGAAATTCATTTTAGTCACTTAAATTATGATGTGTTCTGTATCCACAGTGAAAAATTCCCACTTCTAATTTTGAGGCTTAAAAGTTTTAAGGTTTTGATCTGTGTGGTATTATACTTGTAATCACTGTGGCATTCTCCTTATCTGTGTGCATGATTCTGTTTATCAGGGAAGGTGGAAGTGGGGTTAGAGGATGAGCAAGAGGGATTGTTGTCAGATTCCTTTATCCCAGATTAGTCAAAGGCCTATATTGTACATAGATTATAAATAAACAAGCAAACTCTGGGAAGTATAAAAAGCTTCTTACAACCACACACCTGGCAGGGACTTTCCACCTGGAATATACAGAAAAAGTTTAAGTCAAATAAATGAAGCATGGTATGGAAACGTGTTGATGGTGATGAAAGTGAAAAGTGAAAGTCGCTCAGTCGTGTCCGATTCTTTGCGACCCCGTGGATTATACAGTCCATGGAATTCTCCAGGCTAGAATACTGGAGTGGGTGGCCTTTCCCTTCTCCAGGGGATCTTCCTAACACAGAGACTGAATCCAGGTCTCCCTCATTGCAGGTGGATTCTTTACCAGCTGAGCCAGAAGGGAAGCCCAAGAATAATAGAGTGGGTAGCCTATCCCTTCTCCAGCAGATCTTCCTAGCCCAGGAATCGAACCAGGATCTCCTGCATTGCAGGTGGATTCTTTACCAACTGAGCTATCAGGGAAGTTGATGGTAATGGGTTAGCAATATAAGCCCAAGGGGGACAAAAAAGATCTATGTTGTTCATGTCTGTTATACCTAGAATGGGGTGAAAGGCAGTAGACACTGTAGGTGTTCAAGAACTATTTGGTGAGTGAATGATAGAGCAATCTCAAAATGACCAAAGGAAGACCTGCAAGGATGTAAAATTGGGTCCTTTATAGAAAGTCACATGGAAATCAGGCTCGATTTTAAAAAACACCACAGAATCCAGAATTAAAGTCCAAGTCCAATCTAAGGTGAAACAAATTCCATCTGTTGAGCAATTAAGGGACATATGCTACAGAGAATCTTCTGGCCTGATAGCTCTTTCACTCGGGATCCCTGGGCCTGCCATGGTCTTTTTGCTTTCACTGGATATGAAGTGCGCAATTTTTAACTTAATTTCTGAAAACAGATTTTCCCACCAGGTGAGTGAAAAAGACCTGAGGTCTGGGTAATGAATTTACATTAGCACATAGTTTTGAATTTCTCCCAAGAGTGTGATTTTTAAACCACCCAAACCCCCACCTTGGGACTGCCTTAGTGGTCCAGTAAAAAAATGAACCTGCCAATGTGGAAGACGTGGGTTCGATCCCTGGTGGGAGAAGATCCCACATGCCGCAGGGTAACTAAGCCCATGTGCCACGGTTACTGAAGCCCAAACTCCAAAGCCCGAACTCGAAAGCAACAAGAGATGTCTCCGCAGTGAGAAGCCTGAGCGCTGCAACTGGAGAGTAGCCCCTGCTCGCCACAACTAGAGAAAGCTCGTGTGCAGCAGCGAGACCCAGGGCAGCCAAAAATAAATAAATAAAATATTTTTCAAAAGAGCTTCTTTAAAAAAAAAACAAAACCCCTCATATCTCAGTGATTAGCCCCAATTTGCTTTCTGTGCAGTTTCCTGTTTGTTTACCCAAGTGGAGTTTAAAAGGACCCACTCACTGGGCTACTCTGAGGACCTGAGAGAGGGACAGATGTGTATAAGTGTGTGCTGCTGCTATTGTTACTATTATTATTACTACTACTATTATTAACCAGTTTAGGGATTTTAACTCCCTATTGTATATCGACTCTTGTTCTAATACAGTCCATTCACTTTGTTGTAAGACATGATATATTTCTCTGAGGCAAAGAGTGTATCGCATGAGGTACTTTGAGCAATTAACGCATACCATGGATATGTACTTAACTGACTGTACATATTAAAGCAAATATTAATTAGGCAAAATAGGGGCTTTTCAGTAAGAGATACAAGGCTGCAGAGTTAGATGCAGGAGGTAGCTATTTGTAGAATGGATATACAAAGAGATTTTTCAGAGAAATATCAGATTTCCCCTTGCAGTGAGTAGCCTACTGGCAGTTAAGGAGGATGGACTGGGATCCTCTTGAGGTGAACTGGAACTGACAAACATGTTCCAGTCTTCCTGAAACAATTGTTTTCTTCCATTCAGTGGGAAAGTGAAAGTCACTCAGTCGTGTTCAACTCTTGGTGACCCCATGGACTATACAGTCCATGGAATTGTCCAGGCCAGAATACTAGAGTGGGTAGCCTTTCCCTTCTCCAGGGGATCATCCCAACCCAGGGATCGAACCCAGGTCTCCTGCATTGCAGGCAGATTCCTTACCAGCTGAGCCACAAGGGAAGTTCAGTGGGAAAAGGACAAAGCTAAAAATGAGAGCACAATGCAAAGGGAGAAGTCTCTATTTCTACAAAATAACCTAAATTTAGCAAAGCATCTCAAAAAGTCATAAATTTTTAAGTTGTTGCCTTTAAGCAAAAAAAAAAAAAATGTAATAGCCTTTACTAACTGAAATAAAAAATAACATATTTGTCATTTTTTTCTTACCATTTTTGTATAACTAGCAGAGTATAGGTATATACTTATAATGCTGGAAACTAATTAACGTATCACTTTAGGGAAGGAATAAAATAGTTATACCGGTTCACATCTCTTATCTTGATTCATAGCTCAGATATTTCTATTCCTGGAGCATTACTGCAGCTTTGGTGCTAAGAAAATTGCTGGTGGGTGAAGAATGATTCTGCGCTGTTTCATCCTTCACAGTTTTCACACCATTGCCATTAGTCTGACTTTGCTTTCGCGCCACCTACTGTTCAAAGGTCCTCACTGCTACAGCTCAACTTTATCGTGGAAACACAAAAAGATGTCTTCAAAATGTATTTCTTGTTTATCATTATTGTCTCATGTATTTATTGCATTTAATTCACATTTTTATATATTCTATTTATATGAGCCTATAAATTATACTTGATATACTCCACATATTGAAATTACGCACATGGGCTCAGTGGCTCTGGTGTGTGCACCTCTTTCTGACCTCATAGACTGTACACACCAGGCTCCTCTGTTCATGGAATTACCCAGGCAAGTATGTTGGAGTGGATTGCCGTTTGCTTCTCTAGGGGATATTCTGTACACAGGGATCAAATCCAAGTCTCTTATGTCTCCCTCACTGGCAGATGGATTCTTTACCATTGAGCTACCTGGGAAGCCCCATTGAACTTATACTTATTTTATATTATTTTGGTATTCTTTGCTGTGCTTTTTCTCTAATGCTACTAGAAGGAGCATTAACTTTGAAGGCAACACAACCCAACAACCCAGTCACGGATTGGATTGGATTAGAGTGGACTAGATATGAATAGAATCATAAAATGGAAATCCTTAATTGCAATAATAGATGTCACTGCATATCCTGCCCCAGGTTGTGGTTCTGTTAATGCTCGTGACTGAGCTTTCAAGTGTCTGGTGCTTTACTGCATATCTAGAGGCAGGAAGAAACACAAGCTGGAATCAAGATTGCCGGGAGAAATATCAATAACCTCAGATATGAAGATGACACCACCCTTATGGCAGAAAGTGAAGAGGAACTAAAAAGCCTCTTGATGAAAGTGAAAGTAGAGAGTGAAAAAGTTGGCTTAAAGCTCAACATTCAGAAAATGAAGATCATGGCATCTGGTCCCATCACTTCATGGGAAATAGATGGGGAAACAGTGGAAACAGTGTCAGACTTTATTTTGGGGGGCTCCAAAATCACTACAGATGGTGACTGCAGCCATGAAATTAAAAGACGCTTACTCCTTGGAAGAAAAGTTATGACCAACCTAGATAGCATATTGAAAAGCAGAGACATTACTTTGCCAACCAAGGTCCATCTAGTCAAGGCTATGGTTTTTCCAGTGGTCATGTATGGATGTGAGTGTTGGACTGTGAAGAAAGCTGAGCGCCGAAGAATTGATGCTTTTGAACTGTGGTGTTTGAGAAGACTCTTGAGAGTCCCTTGGACTGCAAGGAGATCCAACTAGTCCATTCTAAAGGAGATCAGCCCTGGGATTTCTTTGGAAGGAATGATGTGCTAAAGCTGAAACTCCAGTACTTTGGCCACCTCATGTGAAGAGTTGGCTCATTGGAAAAGATTCTGATGCTGAGAGGGATTGGGGGCAGGAGGAGAAGGGGACGACAGAGGATGAGATGGCTGGATGGCATCACCGACTCGATGGATGTGAGTCTGAGTGAACTCTGGGAGTTGGTGATGGACAGGGAGGCCTGGCATGCTGCGATTCATAGGGTCGCAGAGAGTCGGACATGACTGAGCGACTGAATTGAACTGAGAGAAACACAGAGGGGCTTTGGACTGTATGAAATAGAGTAATTTACCAGAAAAGAAAAAAAAAAAAAAAACACTAGTGTCTTTTATTTTGCTTTACCATTAAGACTATTTTATGTATATCTTTTCAAAAAATATTTTGGAAAGTATTTTTAGGAATAAGTGAACTTGAACACAGTTTTCAAGATGTCCCAGAAACATGATTTTTATTTTCTTTACTAGCCTTTAAGATGGTTTCTACATTGTCTATTAGAAACTTAATAGAAAAAAAAATCATTTCTGTAATTATGAAAAGAATAAAATTGGTTAAAGACATGTCCTATGAGAACACCCCCATCATTTTAGCATCTGTAAAATGGTTGACAGTATATCCTACTTGCCCCAACTGGCTCTGATGTTAAAATGGAAAACCTCAGCCCTTGCCCTGTCTAATTCTGAGGTAGGTGAAGTCCCGTGATCTTTGAAGATGCTCCCTTCTGCTCAGACTTCATCCTCTGACCTCTGTTCTCCCTTAGCTTATTGTCAGTTTCCCACTTTGGGCTCTGTTTACCTGCCTTGCTTTAATCAGAATGGCTTCTTTTATTCTTCATTCTCAGTTCATTCTTACACTCTCTCACATCTTAGCCTCAACATCACTTCCTCAGAGAAGCCCTTCAATTCCTGAATTAGTCTTTTTTTGCTATTAGATGGCACCCAATACTTTTCCTTATTATCATTCACACACTTTGCAGTTAGATACTTGTGTTATTGACTTTATTTTTCTGGGCTCCAAAATCACTGCAGATGGTGATTGCAGCCATGAAATTAAGATGCTTACTCCTTGGAAGGAAAGTTATGACCAACCTAGACAGCATATTAAAAAGCAGAGACATCACTTTGTCAACAAAGGTCTGTCTAGTTGAGGCTGTGGTTTTTCCAGTGGTCATGTATGGATGTGAGAGTTGGACTATAAAGAGAGCTGAGTGCCAAAGAATTGATGCTTTTGAACTGTGGTGTTAGAGAAGACTCAAGAGTCCCTTGGACTGCAAGGAGATCCAACCAGTCCATCCTAAAGGAAATCAGTCCTGGGTGTTCAGTGGAAGGACTGATGTTGAAGCTGGAACTCCAATACTTTGGCCACCTGATGCGAAGAGCTGACTCATTTGAAAAGACCCTGATGTTGGGAAAGATTGAGGGCAGGAGGAGAAGGGAATGACAGAGGATGAGATGGTTGGATGGCATCACAGACTCAATGGACATGGGTTTGGGTAAACTCCGGGAGTTGGTGATGGACAGGGAGGCCTGGTGTGCTGCGGTTCATGGGGTCGCAAAGAGTCGGACACGACTAAGCGACTGAACTGACTGACTGACTTGTGTTATTAGGGCTTTCCAGGTGGCACTAGCAGGAAAGAACCCACCTGCCCATGCAGGAGACATAAGAGACATGGGTTTGATCCCTGGGTAGGGAAGATCCCCTGGAGGAGGGCATGGCAACCCACTCTAGTATTCTTGCCTGGAGAATCCCATGGACAGAGGAGCCTGGCGGGCTACGATCCTTTGGGTTGTGAAGAGTCGAACACAACTTAAGGGACTTAGCCTGCATGCACCTGTGTTACCTACTTTCTGTCTCCTGCTCCCACCAGATTATAAATTATAAGCAGGCTAGAATATTCCTTAGGGTCCTAGCCATTGTGTTTTCTGTAATTTCCATTACAGAATAGATGCGGGGGAAATAGTTGAGGAAATCAAGCTGAGAGTCCAAAATTGAGAACTGAGATGCCCATTGTTTCAGTCCATGTAGAACTGTGACGTCAACTCTGCTTCTATGTCACCCTTGGGGCAAGAGAATAGTCACGGAGGCAGGAAGTCCCAGGGCCTGGATCCCAGCTTCTGAAGGAAGACCTTTCAGCGACTCATCACTTCCCGAAGCAGAGTCACAGAGTGCAGTGTTTGTTCCCACAGCTTACAGAATCCCTGGTCTTGCTCACCACCGCTCTTCCCACTTCCTGGGAATCAATTGACCTTTCCCCCTCCCCCTGACCACCACCTCTCCTTCCCATGCTCCTTTTCCCCACCAGCCCCCAAGAAGCAAAGCAAAAGGAAACCAAAAAATCCCCAAAACAAACAACTGCCTCTTCCTATCTCTGCTCTCAGCCATCTTCATGGATTAACAGGGATACAGAGAAAAAAATATAAATTAATATTTCAGGAGATTATCCTGTTACTCTGGTATTCAGCAGAAAATAAAAATAAATTTTGCACGTTACACAGAGGACACGTTGAATTTTCAGTGCTTATTTTTGTAGCACCTCCCTTTGCTTTCTAAAAGACTCTAAGGATTCGCAGCTATCTTAGATTATTAGACAAGCAATCATGCTGAGAACAACCATCTTTAAAATGAACTTTTTTAAAAAGCTAGAACATGCCATACTAAACTTTATGTGTCTATAACCAATCACCAATGTCTTCTAGAGAATAAGAAATGAATTTAGGATCCAGAGATAATTAATTTTATATTAATTAATATACACATAGGACTTTCCCAGTGGCTCAGTGGTAAAGAATCTGCCTGAAATACAGGAGGTGTGGAGACAGAGCTTTGATCTCTGGGTCAGGAAGATCCCCTGGAGTAGGAAATGGCAACCCATGCCAGTATTCTTGCCTGGGAAATTCCATGGACAGAGGAATCTGGTGGGACAGGGATCACAAAGTGTTGGAGATAACTGATCACACACATATGTAGACTGGGCATTTGGGGTATGCTGCATTATGTTTTATTTAAAATCTGGTACATATATTCTCATTGTTTTATGAAAGTAACATTCTTGCTTAACATCAGATACACACAAAATATGAGTGTTTACACTTTTGAATATTTTCAAACCACACTGAGGATTCCAAGTCCCTCTAGGTCCTTCTCTTCCCCACCTGTAGTAGCATCTAATAGGCGTTACCTAAGTATGTGCCTCTTGAAAGCTGGATTGACTAATTTAATTGCCAACAGAATACAGAAGTCTGACTCTTAGATGTATATTTGATGAAAAATGAATCAAATAGTATAAACTTCACTCCATAAAAAATCTCCATACTTCTATCCCCACAGCAACACAGATGTACACACAGTGGCATCACTTCTTAAACTGTATCTCCGAGAACTCCCAGAACCGGTTATTCCTTATGCCAAGTATGAAGACTTCTTGTCCTGTGCCAAACTGCTCAGCAAAGAAGAGGAAGCTGTAAGTCAATGCAACTATTTCTTAAAATGCTATTATTTGGGGGGTTTGTCAGTATTCCTTGTCTTTAACCTGTAAATTTTCCTTTGCCCTGTTTTTGGATTGTTTTCCACTATGCTAAGTATTGACATTACACACAGTTAGATTGTTATACATGTTAGATTTTTACACAGTTAGATTTTTACATTTGGGCTTCCCTAGTGGCTCAGCTGGTAAAGAATCTGCCTGCAATGTGGGAGACCTTGGTTCGATCTCTGGGTTTGGAAGATACCCTGCAGAAGGCAAAGGCTACCCACTCCAGTATTCTGGCCTGGACAATTCCATGGACTGTATAGTCCATAGGGTCGCAAAGAGTTGGACGCAACTGAGTAACCTTCCCTTTCACTAACACAGGTCCCATTTATAATCCTCTCTCTCATCAAGAAGGAAAGTAGAGCTGAAGAAATGAAATCAGCACTCCTTGCCACACTGCCCTCTAAATGCTAAAAATTGGAAGGACTCTCACTATACTAAGGCTACTAAGTTTAAGTTTTGTGGTTTGCTAAGTGAAGTCGTTCAGTCGTGTCCGACTCTTTGCGACCCCATGGACTGTAGCCCACCAGGCTCCTCCCTCCATGGGATTCTCCAGGCAAGAGTACTGGAGTGGGTTGCCATTTCCTTGTCCAGGGGATCTTCCCAAGCCAGGGATCAAACCCAGGTCTCCCGCATTCCAGGCAGACGCTTTAACCTCTGAGCCACCAGGGAAGCCCCAAATAACCTAACTGTAAATAAGGCTATTTTTCCTTTTCAGTCAGTTGTGAACAAATGTTAAAAATGGTAAATCTGTTTCTCCACAAATAGTACTCACAGAGATATTTGAGATGCTTTCACATCTTTTGAAAATATTTCTGAAATGCTCTCTGTGATAGTGGCAAGTTTTTAAGACAGGATCCATCACTGGTAATAGGTGAAACTAACAAGAACAAAACAAAACAAAAAGCTGCATGCCCCTTTCCCATGTGCTTCCATTCCAAGGTCAACACTTAAATAACATGCATTCTCTTCTTTATACTCAGGGTGTTAAAGAATTGGCGAAGCAAGTGAAGAGTTTGCCGGTGGTCAATTACAACCTTCTCAAGTATATTTGCAGGTAAGAATTATCCTAAAGACTAAATGGAATTTTAAAAGACTGTATTTACACTGACAATAGTCCATTTTGACAATGAATAAAAATCAGTTGGGTTTCCCTGGTGGCTCACTGGTAAAGAATCTGCCTGCCAATGCAGGAGATGCAGGAGACACAGGTTTGATCCCTGGGTTAGGAAGATTCCCCTGGAGGAGGAAATGGCCACCCACTTCAGTATTCTTTGCTGGATAAGCCCATGAACAGAGGAGCTTGACAGGCTGCAGTTCATGGGGTCACAAAGAGTTGGACATGACTTAGTGACTAAAATAACAAAACAACAAAATCACTTAACCGCTCCGAGCTCCAGTGTTGGCCTCTGTAAAATTAAGAGGTTTGACAAGGTGATCTCAAAAGTTTCTCTGAGCACTAAAATTGCTTGATTTTGTAATCTGTTGTTTCTGAAGTCTCTTTGACCTCTACATGTTGAAGATATGTGGCTTTGAACTTCCATCGAAGTTGTACCATGTACCATTGTTTAACAGAATGAGCCTGTATCTTGGCATGAGAATCATTTATCTAGGAGTCCAGATTCTACCACTGACTTCTTACATGATGTTATGCAATTTTCTTCTCCTCTTTGAGACTAAGAGTCCTAATAGATAAAAGGGTAGTGAAAACACACATTTCACATGATTGTTTTAAAAATTAAAGTATATTACACTATTGATACTATGTATAAATAAGTAATGAGAACCTACTCTGTAACACAGGGAACTCTACTCAATCCTCTCTGGTGACCTAAATGGGCAGGAAATCCAAAACAGAGGGGATATATGTGTATATGTATAGCTGATTCACTTTGCTATACAGCAGAAACTATTACAACATTGTAGAGCAACTATACTCCAATACATTTTTAAAATTTTATATGCATATATATTTATACATATGATGAATGTTATTATATTATTCGTTCCCATTTTTCTCAAGGCTCACTGAAGAAAACACTGTAACTCAGTTTTGCTAGAACACTAATTGTGCCTCAAAATACTCTCTGTCAATGACCATGTTTAAGGCCAGGGATGGCATGTCCCGTGTCTGTGCTGCTACTTAAGAAATCAAGTATATATGATTGAAACACATTGAATTTATTTTTTAAAATGTTATTGGAGTATAGTGGAAATACATTAAGCATATTAAATTTAAATAAAGAGATGAATGATTAATAAAGGCTTCCCCGGTGGCACAATGGTAAAAGATCTGCCAGACAACAGGAAGAGCAAGATCAGGAAGATCCCCTGGAGAAGGCGATGGCACCCCACTCCAGGATTCTTGCCTAGAAAATTCCATGGACAGAGAAACCTGACAGGCTACAGTCCATGGGGTCGCAAAGAGTTGGACACGACTGAGTGAGCACACCAAACTACTAATTTCATCTATTTCAAATAATAAGTGGTAGTTTGACTTTTTGCCCTTCGATTTTGCTGTAATTTAGGATGTATAAGAGTAGTGAACATGTGGAAATAGGCACCTTTTTAGAAACTCATGAGATAGTCATCAACAGCCCAGACTCTAGGGTAAGAGCACCTGGGTTCAGGTCTCAGTCCTGCCGCTTATTAACTCTGTGTCCTTGGAGAAGTTTCTTAACCTCTCTGGTGCCTCATGTGTCTTATCTGTAAAGTGGAGATAATAATAGTATTTAGCTCACTCAGAGATGCTATGAGAATTTAATAAGCTAGCACAATGACTGGCACAGAATGAAATATATTATTTTAAATAACACACAAAGTAAGTTTTCTAAAAATATTTTTCTTGCTTCTTCTTTGTCTCATTAGTACAATTAATAAGCCATGAATTAATAGAAGCTCTTGTAGTACTGAAGAGGGGATGGGAAATGAACAAAAGCTGAAAGATTAAAGAAACAATCTCTGCTACTAAAATCATTCCAGGAAAGGACTGTTTCATGGCTCTTATTCTTTAGCACCTAACAAGTTAAAACAATTTGTGTTTGCAGTTTCTCATATCAATAGAACCGAGGTTTTAATTTAAACCATGTTTAATGTCACTTTTTTAATAGACTATAAATTTGAGGCTCACAAATTGACCCACAAGGGGGATTGATTCCTCTTCTCAGAAATAAGAGATTGTACCAGACAAGCTTATTTTTATAGTTCTCCAATTAAATATGTATATAAATTGGATATTTACTTAGAGATAAGAAAGAAATTCATATTCTTGAATCTCAAGTCCACAATAGCATTATTCAAACACAGTCGTTCCTGTGACTGACAGGGGAAACCAAGCCAGGCCAGAGCAGATATTTTATATGATCCCTTATGATTCTGATACTTAAAAATTTGCAATATATATTCTTCACATTTGGCAGAGAGATGTTTGAATTTCTAAATGACTGTGTGTCCATGATCATCTTTGAACAGACTCCAGTTCATAAATTTCCCAATAACCCATTTTTTTTTCCACTGACAAATTTGATCCCATTGTGTTTTGTTCATACTCTTTTACTCAACAGGTTCTTGGATGAAGTGCAGTCCTATTCAGGAATTAACAAAATGAGTGTGCAGAACTTGGCCACTGTCTTTGGCCCTAATATCCTGCGTCCCAAAGTGGAAGATCCCTTGACCATTATGGAGGGTAAGTGAATTACTATCATATATCGTCATCAGAAGAACAGTCAGTTGTCTCTTGATTGTCCTGAAGCTATTCTCCTGTGAGGAAACAAAGGAAGTAAGTGAACCCATGGTAATTTCATTTACGGACTCAAGTTCTTCAAATGTAAAACCTTCTTTTGAGAGCCAGGCATTTTTTGAGGAGTTTACTAAACATAAGTTACTAAGCATTTCCTCCATATTTTCATGAGAATTAACAGAACTTGCATAAATCATCTGTAAAATATCACACAAGAACTGGAAAAGTCTACTTCACTTTCTGAGTTGGATGCAATTTTCTGAAACCTCAAATAGTTATGCTTCTAAGTTAATATATTTTTATTAGTTCTCGTTTTTTGGACTGACTTCAAGAGGCAGAAAACATGGGCCTCTAAGACAATGCTGCTTATTTACTTTGGGTTGAAACATGAAGAATTTCTTGTTTTCTATACTACAAGATACCTCAATTTATTTATCACAATGAGAGGTTACTTCTATTTATTTTCAGCAGGTCTCCTTGCTAGAGTACCATTCTTTCTTGTAGGCATTAGTAGCAGCACTGATGTGCAGGTCTTGGCGAGCTTTGAGAGTAAGATTAGAGGATGGGAAACTCAAGTAAGCAGCATTAAAGAGCAAACTAGACACAGATATTATTCCGAGATCTGGAGAGGATATCCATTAAGTCTTTACCTAAGAATTGATTTATGCTTGCAGGAGGGGACTCTGTGCTACTTTATGGGGAAGAGTACCAGAAATCAGTTGTCTGAGGCTTTCCTGGGCCTCACACCAAGCTTGAAATAAGTGTATTTCCCACAACCAGAGTAGAAAATCCTGACATCGAGGCATTGCATAGAGTCCTCAGGAGGGTCTTACCTTGGTGATCATGTTAAAAGTTATGGACCAAGCTCTACAAAGCTTTTAAAAGAAATCCTAATGATTCAATAGAGGATTGAGGAAGAAAAGAAGGAGGAATAATTGGAGCACAAAGGATTTTCAGGGCCATGAAACTATTCCATGTGATACTGTAATAGTGGATATATGACACTGTGCGTGTGTCAAAACCCAGATCACACAGAGAGTGATTTTAATATAAACTATGCATACATGCATGCTAAGTTGCTGCAGTTGTGTCTGACTCTTTGCAACCCTATGGACTGCAGCCTGCCAGGCTCCTCTGTCCATGGGATTCTCCAGGCAAGAATACTGGAGTGAGTTGCCTTGCCCTCCTCCAGGGGATCTTCCTGACCCAGGGATCGAACCTGCATCTTGTACAGCTCCTGTACTGTAGGCAGATTCTTTACTGCTGAGCCACCAGGGAAGCCCAATATAAACTATAGACCTTAGTTAATAATCATAATATATCAATATTGGTTCATCAATGGAAACTAAAACTGGGCTTCCCTCAGATGGCAAAGGATCTGCCTGCAATGCAAGAGACCTGGGTTCGATCCCTGGGTCAGGAAGATTCCCCGGAGAAGGGAATGGCTACCCACTCCAGTATTTTCGCCTGGAGAATTCCATGGTGGGCTACAGTCCATGGAGTCACAAAGAGTCAGACATGACTGAGCGACTAAGGCACACTCAGCAATAAAAAGGATGAGCTACTGATGCATGAATAATAATATGGGAAAATGACAAGAACCTTATGCTAAGTGATAAAAGACCTGACTCTATAATTGTGTTTATATGAAATTCTAGAAAAGAAGAAAAGTATAGTGACAGAAAGGAGATCAGTGGTTGCCATGGGTAGGGGATTGGCTACAAAAGGACACAAGGAAATTATCTATAAAATGGTTAGATAGTGTTTCCAGGACTGTCGTTTGTCAAAATTTATCATATACCTCACAGATATCTTGTACATGTACTGAAGGATACGTGTGCAAAGCAATTCATTGCAAAAAATACAAATTGAAACTACATTTTATAGAATGCTCTGTGTGTGTGTGTGTGTGTGTGTGTGTATTTGTTTAGTCATTCAGTCGTGTCCAATTCTTTGTGACCGCATGGACTGTAGACGGCCAGGCTTCTCTGTCCATAGGATTCTCCAGGCAAGAATGCTGGAGTGGGTTGCCATGCCCTTCTCCAAGGGATATTCCCAATCCAGAGATCAGACCCAGGTCTCCCGCATATATATTAAAGTACCTAGGTACCTTCGAAGGAAAACTGAATTCTTATCCAGTTCTTATGAAGACTCAAGTGCTCGTAGTATGGTATTAAATTCAACCTGTATAAAATTATATGAGCCTGGGGGAATTGTTGAAACATGTAGTCCAGTGGGACTCCCAAATCTGCATGGATTCTTCAGATTGGCCTGGTGATCACAACCGCTCTGGAGTCATATAATTTTATACATCACCTCTCCGAACCTCAATTTTCTCATTTGAAAAACATTAAGTCTTATCTCAGAGCCTTGAATGCATGCTAAATCACTTCAGTCATGTCTGACTCTTTGCAAGCCTATAGACTGTAACCTACCAGGCTCCTCTGTCCATGGGATTCTCCAGGCAGGAATACTGGAGTGGGTTGCTATGCCTTCCTCCAGGGGATCTTCCTGACCCAGGGATCAAACCCATGTCTCTTATGTCTCCTGCAGAGGGAGCAGGTTCTTTACCGCTAGTGCTACTTGGAAGCCTTCTCAAAGCCTTATGAGAATATTAATTTAGAAGATGTTTAAGTGAAACATTTCCACCTAATACAGTTTCTCAAACTCTAACACACACAGGAACCACCTAGGGATATTGTTGACATGCAACTTATGATTCAGGAGGTCTGTGTGCAGCCCACTAGGCAATACCAAGGCTACTATTCTGTTATCACTGTTGTCTTATCATCTGGGGGCTGGTTGCTGCTGCTGCTAAGCTGTTTCAGTCATGTCCGACTCTGTGTGACCCCATAGATGGCAGCCCACCAGGCTCTGCCGTCCCTGGGATTCTCCAGGCAAGAACACTGGAGTGGGATGCCATTTCCTTCTCCAATGCATGAAAGTGGAAAGTGAAAGTGAAGTCGCTCAGTCATGTCCGACTCTTCTCGACCCCATGGACTGCAGCCCACCAGGTTCCTCGGTCCATGGGATTTTCCAGGCAAGAGTACTGGAGTGGGGTGCCATTGCCTTCTCCAGGGGGCTGGTTAGAAACATAAAATCTCATGCCCTACTCAACATCTACATTTTAACAGAATCTCCAGATAATTTGTATGAACACTTATGTTTGAGCAACACTGGCCAGCATCAGACCTGACACATTGCTGATTCCTGATCTAAATATGTTAGAAGTTTTGAATCATGACAGAAGTGTGCAGGATATAGATGGATATAACACATTTCTTCCTATTCAGAATTTGAGTTAGGCCAGTAAGTCTCCCATTCTTTACCAAGGGGCCCTCTGTGCTTGTTGGGCCAGACTTTTGACACTCAGCCAGGCAGTTTACAACTTTGCTTTAGCATTCTGGTCCTGCTTGTGCAGAGCTCCAACATCAGCTGGAGATGAGACCTTGGGGACTTTCAGCTCTCTCCCGAGTGTGCACACAGCCCTAGGTATACATAGAACCCTATGCATACATGTACATAATCTTCTAAATCTTCAAGTATATAGCAGAGATTTCAACACCTCCTATAGAAATCTCTTCAGATTTTCCTTCTAAGCTTTTTGTTTAGCCTGTTGTTTTGTCTTCAACAGTTATCCACTTGCTTCAGTCAAACATGCTTTTTTTTTCCCTCTGTTATTCTATTTTATACCTTTTTGAGTACATATAGTATGATTTTTATTTATTTTTTACTTTATTATTTATTTTTATTTTTTAATATGAACTTATTTATTTTAATTGGAGGTCAATTACTTTACAATATTGTATTGGTTTTGCCATACATCAATATGAATCCGCCACAGGTATATACATGTTCCCCATCCTGAACCCCCCTCCCTCCTCCCTCCCCGTACCATCCCTCTGGGTCATCCCAGTGCACCAGCCCCAAGCATCCTGTATCATGCATGAAACCTGGACTGGCGATTCATTTCATATATGATATTATACATGTTTCAATGCCATTCTCCCAAATCATCCCACCCTCTCCCTGTCCCACAGAGTCCAAACATGCTTTTAAATGAAAAAGCCCCTAATTGTTTTTGACAAATGCCCCTGAGAAATGTTGCTAATTCTAGTCAACTCCTTAGTCAGATAAAATGAAGACAAGCCTCTTGAGTGGGGTCTTCCAGGGAACCACCAAACAAGTCAAATTACAATTCTTTGGGAAGGCGGCTTTGAAGGAGTTCCAAACCAGCTTTTTCCATTCCAGTCGCTGCCTCACTTCTGGTTCCCGCTAAGATTGAGCGTTGTTGGTTTTCAAGGCTACTGCAGAAAGGAGGATGGGAATAGGGAGAGTTAAAACACTACAGAGCTTGCTGTTCTTCACCAAGAGTCAACAACTTTTTAAAAAATTAACACTCTCCAGATTACAGCAAGCCTTTCATTAATTTCCAAATTTCTGAATATATTGACTGGGAACATTTTTGCCAGTTACTTTTACGGAAGAGAGCATTCTCGTATGTCTTTATTACACCATTCTGGCTAATGTCACTTAAAATGCCCTAAAACTTTTGAATGCTGAGCAAGAGTTGTATGGAACTTTATTGACTTGCTATATTATGAAGACAGACCACATATCCACTAGAGATTGTCGAAGGTTCCACTTCAAGGTGCCATTAAAATGTCTTGATATTTTGAGGCAGTTAGATGAGAGATCACAGTGACTTCTTCTAAGAAAGATTTTTCATAATTAAATGTCAAACTTACAAGAAGTGGTGTGTGCCGATTAGAAGCCTGTTCTTTGGAACTAGTTAATTCTGGTTTTAAGCTCTTCTTTTTCTCCTTCATAGCTTGGGACATTGGTCAAGTTACTTAACCTTTATTAGATAGTGATAATAACAGTATCTATTCATAAATTGTACAAAATTCAACTAAACTAACAAAAGTAAAGTGCTTAGTACAGTTCACGTTAAATGTTCAAGAAGTTTTTAGCTGCAATTGCTATTGTCTCCCTAACCTGGAGAAGAAAATGGCAACCCACTCCAGTATTGTTGCCTGGAAAATCCATGGACAGAGGAGACGGGTGGACTACATTCCATGGGGTCACAAAGAGTTGGACACTACTCAGTGACCAAACAACAACAATTGCTATTGTCATCATTAAAAACGTAGTTTGGCACCGCTAATAATAATGCCGAATGTGCACCTAAATATGGCTCTTTAAAAGTGACTTTCAAAATAGGAGATAAATCAAAACTGTTTTGCTCATACTCCTTTGCTTTCTTTGCAATTCCAGGCACTGTGGTGGTTCAACAGCTGATGTCAGTGATGATTGGCAAACATGATCGCCTCTTCCCCAAAGATGCAGAGCTGCAAAGCAAGCCCCAGGATGGCGTGAGCAACAACAACAATGACCTTCAGAAGAAAGCCCTCATGGGGCAGCTACAGAACAAGGAGAACAATAATACCAACGACAGTCCCGTAAGGCGGTGCTCTTGGGACAAGCCTGAGTCTCCCCAAAGAAGCAGCATGGATAATGGATCCCCCACAGCTCTGCCAGGCAGCAAAACCAACAGCCCCAGGAACAGCATCCACAAGCTGGATGTCTCTAGAAGCCCCCCTCTCATGGTCAAAAAGAATCCCGCCTTCAACAAGGGCAGTGGGATTGTCACCAATGGGTCCTTCAGCAGCAGTAACGCTGAAGCACTCGAGAAAGCCCAGACCACTCCCAATGGGAGCTTACAGGCCAGAAGGACCTCTTCCCTGAAGGGGTCTGGTACCAAAATGGGCACCCACAGCGTGCAGAACGGAACCGTGCGCATGGGCATCTTGAACTCTGATACCCTGGGGAACCCCGGGAATGGCCGCAGCATGAGCTGGCTGCCCAATGGCTACGTGACCCTGAGGGATAATAAGCAGAAAGAGCAAGCAGGAGAGTCGGGCCAGCACAACAGGCTCTCCACCTACGATAACGTCCACCAGCAGTTCTCGGCGATGAGCCTCGACGACAAGCAGAGCGTCGACAGCGCCACCTGGTCCACTTCCTCCTGTGAGATCTCCCTGCCCGAGAACTCCACCTCCTGCCGCTCCTCCACCACCACCTGCCCGGAGCAAGACTTTTACGGTGGGAACTTTGAGGACCCCGTTTTGGATGGGCCCCCGCAGGACGACCTCTCCCACCCCGCGGACTATGAAAACAAAAGCGACCGGAGGAGTGTGGGCGGCCGCAGTAGTCGGGCCACCAGCAGCAGCGACAACAGTGAGACCTTCGTTAGCAACAACACCAGCAACCACAGCGCCCTGCACAGCTTAGTGTCCAGCCTGAAACAGGAAATGACCAAACAGAAGATAGAGTATGAGTCCAGGATAAAGAGGTGAGGAAAACCTGGAGCCCCTAGTGGCCAGAGAGGGTGCGACAGCCTCCTGTGAGGCTCGCCCGGGTTAAATCCGCTAACTCCAGTCAGAGACCTGGGTTCAGGTCCTACTTTCGCCATTTGTAAGCTGTGGGACTCAGGGAAAGTTCCCTTCATCTCTGTGAGTCTCAGCTTGCCAATGTGAAAATTTTTAAACTCTAGTAGTAATCTACCTCAAGGTGAAAATTGCTCAGATGTGTCCAACTCTTCTTTCATGGGGATTCTCCAGGCAAGAATACTGGAGTGAGTTTCTATTTCCTTCTTCAGGGGATCTTCCCAACCCAGGGATCCAACCCGGGTCTCTTGTGTTGCAGGCAGATTCTTTACCAACCTCAAAATCATGTTAAGAAATCATTACACATTGTCCCCAGGACAGAGCAGATGCTCAGTAATTCTACCTCTTGTTATTAGTAAAAGCATGGATTTAGGTTCAAAAGCTGGGGAGAGGAGTGGGAAGGGATGTCTGGAGAACAAGGAGTTCATTATCACAGGAAGAGGATGAAATGAGAGTAAATAGAAGTTGGAAAATAAACAGATCTTTGTTGTTCATTATGTCCATGGTTGAATGCTTGGGGTTAATGCTTGTCTGCTGTCGCCCAGGCTCAGACCAGGCCACAAGGATTCAGCAGTGAGTAAAGAAGACAAAAATTCAGCCCTTGAGGAACAGGCTTGCAGTCCCCTGGAAGAGATAGATAAATAAGTAAACTGATCCTATGCTAAGTAGAAGACTGAAGCAGGGAAGAGGGGTGAGAAGTGTTGCTGAGGGTAATTCTAAGTGTAGGGCCCTGTAGGAGGCAATGATGCAGATACCCAGCAGAAGTGGAAATGCCCTGAGGTGGGATGGACAAGGAGCTCAGAGAGGTACCATAGAACCTTCAAGATCATCTTAATCTTTGGCTTTTACTCTGAGATTGGAATCCAGGCAAGTTTGTGAGAAAAGTGATAGTATGAAGTATAGTCATATAGACAGGAAACTTGTAGCACAAACGGGGAGCAAAAAATATGATTTATAAGGAAACCATTGTGCTGAAACCTAAGTGATACCAGTTGACATCTTCTCATAAAATATCCAAGAGAGGAGTTGGCTTAGCAACTTCAAGGAGGTAACCTGGGAAAGATAAAGGATATTGGCTGAGCATATTGCCTTGACAATGCCCCTGACTATCAGATGCTCCAAGGTCTTGAGAGGCAGCAATACAGAAAATGGAGCTGCTGCCCCACAAGTACAGCCTTGTGCTGGAAACCTGAATATCACCACACTCCACAATTTCACCAGGGTTACAGGAATTACAAAACTGATTGTTTTTCTGTTCACCTTTCAGTGTAGTATAGGGGAAGGACCCTGCACTCTTAAGAGCAGGTCTGAGGCTCAGTTCAGCCTGAAGTAGCCCCTCTAGGGGCCTCAGCCCCAGGCCCAGGCTGTGCCTTGGTAGGCCCCTTCGTGTTCTAAGATCCTCATGGTACGTGAACATCTTTGTCCTGTTCAACTGCTTCCATGGCCCTAAACCACACATGGTTGTTTTCTTTATATATAAAGTTGACCTTCATGTATTTTAATGTTTCCCATCCATTTATCAATTATCAAGCCAAAAGATACATATTTTTAAGAGCTATGGAAAAGTAAATAAAAATACCTACATGTTAGATTGAAAAATTACTTTATTGGAAACAGAAGCTTGGTTTGAATTTTTCTAAATAATGCCAAGTGACAGGAGACTTAAATAAGAAGAAAAAAGAGCGTTATCATCTTATAAGGCTGCTCTTCTTTCTGAATGTAGTTTATGGAACCAATGGCTACCAAATCTCTGAATTGCTGCCAATGCATGATGGTAAATTAGCACTTAGCAGTGGAAAGCAAGGGATGACACTTGAAACTTGAATTAAGATAGAACATATATTATTCTGAACAGTTGCAAATGTACACATTCATTTCTGAGAACATTGGTGTTACATTTATGTTCTGAGTCTGTGGTGCATTTCAGAGACTTTGATAAGAGGACGTTTCAACAGAATATCATCTCATTGGCCTCTTTCATTGGCATTTTTACCCACTTGACAAGCAAAGGAAGAGGTCCATGATAAAACGGGGTAGAGGATCTGCCATATGACCAAGCCAAGCAGTATAAGAAGTGATTGTTCTAATTACTGGTCATTACTGTTTAAAATTATATATTTCTCTCTCAATTCCTTTTTAACTCTACAAGTATTGAGGCTAGATAGATGATAGATATGTGTGTACATATATACATACATCCCTAGATAGACAGATAGATCATGGAGAAATAAATAGATATTACTTTATTTATGTATCATTGATATATATGATTTTTAGTTTTTAAACATGTGAGTTTAATGCTCTTCTCTCCCTCAAATTAGTTTCTACCTTTATTATACTGTGGTCAGATCAATTCATTTATAGATATCAGTCATTTGGTCTGGTAAGAAGTATTATCTTATTATTGGTTTGAGATTATATATATGACCAATAGATCAAATCTGTTAATCAAGCTGTTCAAATATTTTTCACTTCTCCTAAATTTTATTTGCTAGATCTATAATTTCTAACAAAGCTTTCTTAAAATTTCCTAATTTTTGTGGATTTTTGTTATATTTTATATTGAGTAACTTGGGGCTATACAACTAGATGAATGCAAGTCCAGAATTGTTTATATCCCCCTAATGAATTGATCCTTTTATCATAAAATAATAGTAATAGTGCTTTTTGCCCCCAAATATTTTTCTGATGTTAATATTCCTATATAATTTCTTTTCATTAATAACTCCTTGCTATATATTTTCCATTGTTTCAAGTTTTGTGTATAATTATTTGAAGACATATTTTTTCAGTCCTGGAGTACAAAAGAGTACATCTCCTCTTTTGTTTGTTTCATCTCCCCCATTTTCTGAATTTTCTCTCTATATCCCTTACTAAAGTATGTTGGACCTTCTTAGTCCAATCTCCCTCTCCATCTTTGTTAATTTCACCTTCTTATATTAAATTTTCATCTTTTTTCATTCCATGAGGCATTTGGATAGTTTTTCTCAAAGCTGTTTTCCCATTTATTTATTTCCTCTTCTGATTCAATTCTGTCACTTCACTCAACCCATGAGTAGAGTTTTCGTAGTCTCTTTGCCATTAAAGACTATTGATGTTCCAAGCTCTCAGTTGAGTCACTTTCAGCCTTCTGTCTCTCTTATACTGGATATCTCCTCTTCCCTGTGTGAAAAGTGAAAACCTAGTCGCAGCTTCTAGGGCTTCTATCTGAGACAAATACCCCTCGTATGTTTTCACTTGCTGTTCTAAACTTGTTTCTTCCTTGGTTCTGATACCTGAAGATGCTCTTTTATTTTTTTAACTTTGTATTTTAAAAATATTTTTCTAACATATTTTTCCAGCATTAGTCTGTGCTTGCAATGGGAGGGGTTTCTTCTATTTTCAACTCAGCCATTAGATTCCAGGAAGTTTCATACAGGTGCCTGATATGTACAAATGCATTAGTATATTTTTAAAGGATAGTCTTCCTTGATATTAAAGGTTGAGTTTCTTCCAACTTTTTTATTTCTAAAACAAATAGCTTTACAAAGCAAAGAGAATATATTGGGAAATAGTTCTGGGTGAGAACCAGCACATTACCAGGTTTTTAATGTAAAACACATGATCATGTGATCAAAATGGCCTTCCAAACTAATTAAAGAATGTGATTTTTTTTTAATCTTAGTTGCTTACAAAGAGAGAGCAGATTCATCTTTAAGTGTTCTTATGATTATCTGGATGAAATAACATATGGGACTCATTATTTCAGAGCAGAAAAATAATTGAGATTTTAACTTGAAAATTATTAGAATAATCAGATTTTTGAGTGCTAAGTGTGCATTAGCCTCTCACATTTCAGTAGCATGGCAAATTCAAGCATACCCTTGCAACTTCCACGCATAACAGGAGAAATTAAGATGCCAGCTATTACCAAGACACATCATCTAATAAAGAAGTGCTTAATGTTCCTCCTTGAACAACAGCAATAATAAGTTGTGTTTTGGAACTTAGTGATTATGGAGAAAACTCTATTTTTTAGGAAATTATCTAAAATTATATAGCCATCTAAAGCAATACAGCTATCAATCTATAAAATACAGCAAGTCCCCTACATGCTGCTGCTGCTGCTGCATAGTCACTTCAGTCGTGTCCAATTCTTGTGCAACCCTATGGACTGTAGCCCACCAGGCTCCTCTGTCCATGGAATTCTCCAGGCAAGAATACTGGAGTGGGTTACAATGTTCTCCTCCAGGGGATCTTCCCAATCTGGGCATTGAACCTACGTCTCCTGCATTGCAGGCATATTCTTTATCTCTGAGTCACCAGGGAAACCCAAGTCCCCTACAAGGAACCTTCCAGTTGTAAACTTTCAAAGAAACAGATGTGCATCCCATTAATGTCAGGTGTGACAGCTTGCCCTCTGTCTCCTATTGCTGGTGATCCTTCAGCTCTACCATCTTCTACCTCCTCTCCCTCCTTCAGTCAATAATTCTTCTTGCATGTTTACTTGATACCAGACCCTGTATGCCAGCTGTTGTACTGTATTATTGTACTTTTCAAGGTACTATACTGTAAGATTAAAAATGTTTTCTTTTTTGTATTTTTAATGTCTTATTTCTATGAAAAGTATGATAAACCAATTATAGTACAGTGCTATATAGCCAATTGTGTTAGTTGGATACTTCAGCTAACTTCGTTTCTTGGACTTACAAGCAAATTGGATTTACAAATGTGCTCTTGGAACAGAACTCATTTGTATGTAGGGAATTTACTGTATAGTGATCTTAAGATACGGTAACTTGGAAGACAGAATTGCAGCTAGCAGGCTACTTAAGTGGACTCTGTTGTCACAAAATGTCAGGTGAATTACTTATTCAACACATGTAAGCTCTACTTCTCTTGTGAATGTAAGGCGGCTACTTTTAGAACCACTTTTGTAAGAGGGGTGCTGTATAGTCCCTTCTAAGTCCATTCTTAACAGTGGACTTACTCTCTCTAGCAATGACATTTTCACTGCCACTCTTTTTCCTTTGGTAGAAAGCAAATTTGACGGCCCTCTTTTCTTTACAACTTTATCAGACTTTCCCCTTTCTTTCAGTGAAGACAAATTTACATTTAATGACTCAGGAAGCTTTGTAGTTTGGGCTTCCTCCTGCTTCTGCCAAATTCTGTGCTGCATGATGACCCTGGTCTCTGGCTTCATTGTGCTGAAATTCACTCATTCACTATCAAATGACAATGAAGTGCTTCCAAGAGAGGTCTTGGGGTCTTGCAGAAATGATAGTGAATCATGTTATGAAATAGTAAAAAAAAAAAGAAAAAGAAGAAAATATATGTATGTATTAATCAGTGGACCTTGATTCACTGATTTGAAAGGGCTCGTTCCAGTTTCCAAAGCATTGCAGAGACAGAGTTTAGGAAATATTTTTTGTAATCTTTTTTACATTTCAAAAAACAAAATTACTTTATCTCTTATTCCTTCTCCCACCCTGTGCAGCTTAGAACAGCGAAACTTGACTTTGGAAACAGAAATGATGAGCCTCCATGATGAACTGGATCAAGAAAGGAAAAAGTTCACGATGATAGAAATCAAAATGCGAAATGCCGAACGGGCAAAAGAAGATGCAGAGAAAAGAAATGACATGCTTCAGAAAGAGATGGAGCAGTTCTTTTCCACGTTTGGGGAGCTGACAGTGGAACCCAGGAGAACGGAGAGAGGAAACACGATATGGATCCAGTGAGGGGCGCTCTCTCCCGCTGTCTCGAGCGGCCCTGGGAAGGACGCTGGGGATTCTGGTGGGAAGATTATATGGGACCAGGTGGCTGGTCACCTGGCTGTACAGAGTTCTAGCTGGGGAAGGCATATCATTTATAGACATTACCCGCCCATATCTTCAATGTGTACCAAAGTTGTATCATGTCCTATAATGCTACTGTTAAGTGTTACAACTGGATATGTGTATATAGAGTAGTTTTTAAAAAGTAAACTAAAAACAAGAAGCATATCTCAAGAATTATTTTATTGGCAGTCTTGTATTTAAAATGTTAAATCAGTATGTCATTGCAACTTAGCTTGCTTTCAAGCTTCACCCCTTGCACTTAACATAAGCTATTTTTGGCATTGTGTTATCATCAGCTTATTTTATAGATCAATATTTTTATTTCCCCTTTTGCTGAGGAAACGGAGATAAGCAGGTATATAAATATATGAAAATA
This sequence comes from Bos taurus, assembly GCF_002263795.3. NCBI lineage: Eukaryota > Metazoa > Chordata > Mammalia > Artiodactyla > Bovidae > Bos > Bos taurus. The sequence goes on from NC_037333.1 coordinate 100,887,258, forward strand.
TATATGAGATGAGTTATTAAAATCAAAAGAATACTTTGTGGCTGTGCTGTTTGTGCTGATAGACCTTGCCGTGACCAAAAAGAGAAATGTAAATAATTTTATAAAATATGATGGAATCCCCAGGAAACTTTGAATCACTCTATGAATTCTGCCCTTGACACTGTTCAGTTTTCTTGATGAGATGGTTTGACACAGGAAATTTTAGATTAAGTAAAAAGGTCTCCTTCTCAAGTCCCCTGGTCTGTCTTGCCCATGCCATAGACGCATGTCTCCTATGCAGGATGCACTTTAGAGGGGGAAAAAATCATTTAAAAAAAAAAAAGAGCTTTTAAGTAGTCATGCCTTGAATTACTCTTTCTGCTGGATGGTTATGAGAGAAAATTCTTCCTGCCATTGGGATGTTGAGAAACAGTGTTTGCTAATTATGGTGTCCATGTTGAGCACCTGTCCCCCTACCAACCTCCCCCTGCCCTGAACTGCCCTCCGGAAATGCAAACAGTGAAACAGTATTACCGTATCTCTCTCAGTGAAACTGCTGGAGTACGTGCCTTATATTCCTCTTTTGCTCAGGCTGACTGTTCTGTTGCCATCTAGGATCCTTTCCGAATGAGAGCTGGCAAAGGTAGTTTGAAGCCAGAGGGAGGTGATGGAGGGAACAGGGACCAGGAGAAGGAGGAGACAGTTTGGAAGAAACTATCTGGCTTCTAATTTGTTTTTTTACAATATTGTCCTTCCCTATTAAAACATATTTATTCACAATAATTTTAAAATGTGAATCTTTAAAAGTCCGATGGTGATCAATTTGTGAACATCACTAATGATAACTTTCCAGACTCTCTGGGACTCTCTGGAGCTGGAGATTGGAGAGAACAATTCTTCACAATTAAATAAGGCAATGATTTTGAGAGGCAAAGCAAATAAATCTTTCTCAGACTAGAACAGAAAGTCACAAAAGGCATAATTAGAAATAAATACTACTTGAGTTTACGGGATTTGCGTTGTTTGGAGGCTCTCTGCTTGTGTGTATTTATTTTCAAGGGGACAGTAACCTTTACAACCTCTGTTCTTGTCACTGTGCTGCCTTTGTTTATATATTTAAACTGAGCAAGCTTATGTGGTCCTTTGGTATCAACCACTGTCTCTATAGCAATAGTTCTTTTATCTTTAGTTCCCTTTTCTCTCTCTCTTCAATTCTGTAGCAAGATACTCCTACCCGGATATCCTATAGAAAATTCAAATGCAAAATGTGCAAAAATGATCTCTTATCTTTTCCCTAGTCCCTGCCTTAGTTAAAAACCACAGACTCATAGGAAGCTGTATGTAACAATAGTAAAAATCAAAGACTATGCAAACTGCTCATGTTCAAATTTTTTCCAATTGTCCAGCTGTTACTAAATCTTCTGTGCATCTCTTTTTTTCATCTGTAGAATAGTTGGGCATAATAAAAATACTGCTCTCATAGACCTATGTGGTTTCAGCAAGGTAGCTTATATCAGGTTGAGGACGGTACCTAGTATACAGGAAGGGCTCCATCAATGTTAACTGGAATTTATCTCTACTCTACCCTCTTCTTCATGTTAACATTCACTCATCAAGTACTGTCTAGTCCACCCATCCTCACCTTTTTCATCTGCTCGCTTTGATCAATTTCTCCCCATCTCTTGATGAAAGCATCTCACCCAGCCCCTTAAGTTTTGGTATTTCATTTGCAGACTGCTCTTTGTAAGTCATCCTTCTGACCATTGTAGCCTTTTTAATAACATTCAAATGCCCCTCACACAGTATATATGACTCTAACTTGCAGTTTCAGTCTCAGATCCTGCCACTTCCCCCATACCTGTAATGCTGTCTCATGCCTCTGGAACGTTCCACCTTCTTTTTCTTTAAGGTTTTTTTTCTTTTTTGATATGGACCATTTTTAAAGTCTTTATTGAGTTTTTACAATATTGTTTCTGTTTTTGTTTTGTTTTTTGTGTCATAAGGCAGATGGGCTCTTAGATTCCTCACCAGGGATCAAACCTGCACCCCCTGCATTGAAAGGAAAACCTTAACACTGGACCACCTGCAAGTCCCTCCACCTTCTATCATTGTGTGCATCTTGACTGCCTTCCTTCTATCTGGCACACACCAACCATGTGTTTTTTGGTTTTTGTTTTTTGCCAAATCAAATATCAGTTCAGTTCAGTTCAGGCACTCAGTCGTGTGACCCCATGGACTACAGCATGCCAGGCCTCCTTTTCAACTCCCAGAGTTTACTCAAACTCATGTCCATCGAGTAAGTGATGCCATCCAACCATCTTATCCTCTGTTGGCCCCTTCTCCTCCTGCCTTCAATCTTTCCCAGCATCAGGGTCTTTTCAAATGAGTCAGTTCTTCCCATCAGGTGGCCAAAGTATTCGAGTTTCAGCTTCAGCATCCATCCTTCTAATGAATATTCAGGACTGATTTCCCTTAGGATGGACTGGTTGCATCTCCTTGCAGTCCAAGGGGCTCTCAAGAGTCGTCTTCAACACCACAGTTCAAAATCATCATTCTTTGGCGCTCAGCTCTCTTTATGGTCCAACTCACACATCCGTACATGACTACTGGAAAAACCATAGCCTTGACTAGATGAACCTTTGTTGGCAAAAGTATGTCTCTGCTTTTGAATATGCTGTCTAGGTTGGTCATAACTTTTCTTCCAAGGAGTAAGAGTCTTTTAATTTTATGGCTGCAGTCACCATCTGCAGTGATTTTGGAGCCCCCCAAAATAAAGTCAGCCACTGTTTCCACTGTTTCCCCATCTATTTGCCATGAAGTGATGGGACCAGATGCCATGATCTTAGTTTTCTGAATGTTGGGCTTTAAGCCAAATTTTTCACTCTCCTCTTTCACTTTCATCATGAGTCTTTTTAGTTCTTCTTCGCTTTCTGCCATAAGGGTGGTGTCATCTGCATATCTGAGGTTATTGATATTTCTCCTGGCAATCTTGATTCCAGCTTGTGCTTCATCCAGCCCAGCATTTCTCATCAAATGTCAGCTCCCCTTTAAAGCTTCCTAAGATCTCAATGGAAGGTTAGTTGTGCTTTGTGCTCCCAATTTATATATATCCCTTTTACCCTTGTCCATGTCTGATTGTTTTCTTCACCAAGTTAAAAAGCAGTTTAGGAAGCAGCAAAGTGGAATGGTAATTGCAGGAAGCTGAGAACCATACAGAAGTAAGCATCTTAACAGTTAGAACCGGACATGGAACAACAGACTGGTTGGAAATTGGGAAAGGAGTACGTCAAGGCTGTATTGTCACCCTGCTTATTTAACTTATATGTAGAGTACATGCAGGCTGGATGAAGCACAAGCTGAAATCCAGATTGCCAGAGAAATATCACTAACCTCAGATATGCAGATGACACCAACTTTATGGCAAAAAGCAAAGAGAAACAAAAGAGCTTCTTGATGAAAGTGAAAGAGGAGAATGAAAAAGCTGGCATAAAACTCAGCATTCAGAAAACTAAGATCATGGCATCTGATCCCATCACTTCATGGCAAATAGATGGGGAAACAATGGAGACAGTGGGCTGTTTTCTTGGGCTCCAAAATCACTGCAAATGGTGACTGAAGCCATGAAATTAAAACATGCTTGCTCCTTGGAAGAAAAGCTATGACCAACCTAGACAGCATGTTAAAAAGCAGAGACATTACTTTGTCCACAAAGGTCCATCTGGTCAAAGCTATGGTTTTTCCAGTAATTGTGTATGGATGTGAGAGTTGGACCATAAAGAGAGCTAAGCACCATAAAATTGATGCTTTTGAACTATGGTGTTGGAGCAGACTCTTGTGAGTCCCTTGGACTGGAAGGAGATTAAACCAGTCCATCCTAAAGGAAATCAGTCCTGAATATTCACTGAAGGGACTGATGCTGAAGCTGAAGCTCCAATACTTTGGCCACCTGATTCGAAGAACTGATCATTGGAAAAGATCCTGAAGCTGGGAAAGATTGAAGGTGGGAGGAGAAGGGGATGACAGAGGATGAGATGGTTGGATGGCATCACTGACTCGATGGACATCAGTTTGAGCAAGCTCCGGGAGTTGGTGATAAACAAGGAAGCCTGGTGAGCTCCAGTCCATGGGGTCACAAAGAGGCAGACATGACTAAGCAACTGAACTGAACTGGACTGAATATGCCTCAGGCAAGGCACAAAAAAATGATAAGTCATTTAACCTTTGAGCCTTAGTTTTTTCATCTGTAAAGTGAAGATGATAACTAACTCTATTGATAAATGCAGTTTCTTAAGGCACCAGAAAGATATCTTATCGATTTTAAGTGCCTCCTCCTCCATCGTCACTGGCCTTCCCAGGTGAAACAATGGTAAAGAATTCTGCCTGCCAATGCGGAAGATGCAAGAGATGCAGATTTGATCCCTGGGTTGGGATGATCCCTTAGAGTAGGAAATGGAAAACCACTCCGATATTCTGGCCTAGAAAATTTAATGTACAGAGGAGCCTGGTGGGCTACAGTCCATGGGGTCACAAAGAGTTAGACACGACTGAGCACACACATTCTTCACCATTGTTATGCCACAGAGTATCAGCATGGAGAGTTAGCAATAAATTTTGTCTTTGCTTTATGAGGGATACTGTTATTAATCTTAATTATAAATAGTGATGACAATCTTCAGTCAATGCATGCCATGAGCAACTTGTCCATCTGGGTTTTTATTGGTTTTTATATTAATTCAGCTGAAAGCCTAGAAAAATATCAATGGGAAATTGACATAAGAATAAATTGGAAATAATAGGTAGTGTTGAGGGTTCATTTGCTGCATTCTGCATACATTTCTTTAAAACTCTTTAGACAACTGTGATGATTTTTACATTATGGGCTCAGGAAAAAAGACTTGCTTCCAAGTGAGTCTATAGTACTGGTTTGACTTATCAAACTATATGGCTATGTATCCTTTAATGAACATTTAAAACAGAAATGCCCATGCCATCAAGCTAACTAAAGTGCAGATTTTATATGTAAATTTATCATGAAGTGACTAAAAACTCCAAGTAGAATTTAAATAGTGTCATTCCAATTTATTCACAAGCTGAGGATTCCTTTTATAAAATTATATCAATGCTAGGTAAGAGAGTTTAAATCTCTTTTTAAAGATATAATTAATATGATATAATATAAAATTAATTCATATAATTAATACTGCCATAATTTTAATGATATAATTATCTTTCATTGGAAATGCAGGAGTGGATTAAAGACTGGGGTTGTTGTTTAGTTGTTAAGTCATGTCCAACTGTTTCCAACCCCATGAACTGTAGCCCGCCAGTCTCCTCTGTTCAAGGGATTCTCCAGGCAAGAATACTGGAATGGGTTGCCATTTCCTTTTCCAGGGCACCTTTTGGACTCAGGGATCAAACCCATGCCTCCTGCATTGGAGGTGGATTCTTTACTGCTGAGCTGCCAGGGAAGCCCCAAGAAGCAGACCACAAACCCCAGTGTTCCTTATATTGCAGATTTGTGCCTTCTTGGTGTAGCATCCTAGAAGAGAAAATTCATGAACTTTTGCATTAGGAGACCTGGATCATAATCCCAGCTCTGCAGCTTAGAAGTTATATAAGCTTAAAGGAAGTTACATCAAGTTTGTAAGCCTGTTCATTTTTATGTAAAATTGGGATAATAATAGTGTCTTTTCCTTATTAGATTTTTTTGAGGCATGAATAAGTGATTAGCACTGTATTTGGCATATATTAAGTGTTCAGAAAATTAAGATCATGGCATCTGGTCCCATCATTTAATGGGAAATAGATGGGGAAACAGTGGAAACAGTGTCAGACTTTATGTTTTTGGGCTCCAAAATCACTGTAGGTGGTGACTGCAGCCATGAAATTAAAAGACACTCCTTGGTAGAAAAATTATGACCAACCTAGATAGCATATTGAAAAGCAAAGACATTACTTTGCCAACAAAGGTCCATCTAGTCAAGGCTCTGGTTTTTCCTGTGGTCATGTATGGATGTTAGAGTTGGACTGTGAAGAAAGCTGAGCGCTGAAGAATTGATGCTTTTGAACTGTGGTGTTGGAGAAGACTCTTGAGAGTCCCTTGGACTGCAAGGAGATCCAACCAGTCCATTCTGAAGGAGATCAGCCCTGGGATTTCTTTGGAAGGAATGATGCTAAAGCTGAAACTCCAGTACTTTGGCCACCTCATGTGAAGAGCTGACTCATTGGAAAAAACTCTGATGCTGGGAGGGATTAGGGGAAGGAGGAGAAGGGGACGACAGAGGATGAGATGGCTGGATGGCATCACCAACTCGATGGACATGAGTTTGAGTGAACTCTGGGAGATGGTGATGGACAGGGAGGCCTGGCGTGCTACAATTCATGGGGTCGCAAAGTCAGACACGACTGAGCGACTGAACTGAACTGAACTGAACTGAAGTATTCTATAAATGGTAGCTGTTGGCTCCCAAATTACTCCTGTTAAAAGGATGCTTCTGGAGCTCATAGCTGGGTTCTGGCCTTGGGAAACGGACCAGCAATGAAGCACTAGCAGGCACAGCAGCAGAGGCTGTAATTGTGACCCTGTCTCAAGGACTCTAATTTTACCTTTTCTCGGATGATCTACGGAGATTGATGACAAGAGAGAGGCATGCTAAAAGCATCCTTTCTATTTGGAATTAATACAATTACATCCATAATCTGGGAATAAAATCTAAAGAACCACCTCTAACTGTCCATCAATTTTGTCTATGTGGACACAGAGGAAGACAATGGGCATTAAAGGTATTAGGTAAAATACGGTGAACGTGCCTAAGGATGTGGCCAGTGAACACGCCTACAGTCATATCAGCATCACCTTTAGTGAATATTCGTTGAAGGAGTCCACATTCTAGACTAGCAGGAGGCGAGCTGCCCTGGGATACCTTGTTGTTCTTCAGTTGCTAAGTCATGTCCAACTCTTTGTGACCCCATGGACTGCAGCATGCCAGGCCCCTCTGTCCTCCACTATCTCCAGAGTTTGCTTAGATTCACATGAATCTGAGCAAACCCCAGGAGATATTGAAGGACAGGAAAGCCTGGCGTGTTGAAGTTCACAGGGTCACAAAGAGTCAGACGCAACTTAGTGACTGAACAACAACATGTCCCTTGAGTCAGTGATGGCTATCTAACCATCTCATCTTCTGCCACCCCCTTCTCCTTTTACCTTCAATCTTTTCTAGCATCAGGGTCTTTTCCAATGAATCGGCTCTTTGCATCAGGTGGCCAAAGTATCAGAGCTTCAGCAACAGCCCTTCTAAATGACTATTCAGGGTTGATTTCCTTTAGGACTGATTAGTGTGATCTACTTGCAGTCCCAGGAACTCTTAAGAGTCTTTTCCAGCACCACAGTTCAAAAGCATCATTTCTTCGGTGCTCAGCCTAGTTTATAATAATTTCCACATGAGATGTATGGCAGATGTTAAAAGACCACAGAGGTGAGGCTGGGCAAGGCACCGAAGAGCCATCACTATGACATGAGCCCTAAAGGATGAGTTGGATGTAATCAGACAGGGAGGCAGTTTGGAGCCAAGACCTCCCTGGAGCACACATGGAACAGCATGTACGAAGGTGCTTGTGCTACAGACTCCAGGGAGGGGGCCTTTTCAAATACACAAGATGCCCTATCCAGCCTGTGCCATTGAGGTGGCCTTCTACCTAACCTTCCTGCACCCTGTGAGACTTGAAAACACACGTAGGTCCCAGGAGGCTTCTACTCTTTTATTCAAAGGAAGCAGCCAGGGCATGAAGTGTTTTGCCTTGTTTGAATTCACAGACCACAGGGAAAGAGTGCTGGATCGGTGGCTCCTGTAGGTCTCTTTCATTATTCTCTTTATAGTCTTCTTAATGGGACCAGTGGGAAATGAGCCAAGTGTTAGAACTGCCCAGCTGAAGTGCCTCTTGTTGCCAAGTGACTTGGATAACGAACAGTTTCCCAGGCAGCCTGACTTTACTGAACCTACTCTAGAGCTTTGAGGGCAAAGTTTAGCCAATGAAAAGTGTGTTGTTTAACATCCCATTTGTGGCTCAGGTCCAGGGCCGAATGCCACTCTTTATTTATGGACTACATGTACCTGCTGTCATCATAGCCCCTCGAGGGTCAAGCCCAGGCGAGACCAGCCCACACAGGTAGGAGTCCTTTTGTTTTAACTCAGGGGGTCCCTTTCTTAAGTGGAGAGTACAGGTAACAGGATAACACTGAATTTTCTGAATGAGGAGTCAAGTTGGACTATTTGCTTGGAGCAAAGCTATCTCTTGGCTCTGAGGGGAGCCCTTTAAGAATTTGTGAAAACACTAAGTCCATCCTAGTCCTTTCCTCCCAACACGCACATTCCCTGCCTCCACAAGTCATTAGAATTGGCTAACGACTCTTAGCCAATTAGAACAGGCTCCCACACTTCGCCCTCTGTTGTTGTTGCCATTTAGTTGCCCAGTCGTGTCTGGCTCTTTTGTGACCCTATGGACTATAGCCTGCCAGGTTCCTCTGCCCATGGGATTTCCCAGGCAAGAATTCTTGGAGTGGCTTGCCATTTCCTTCTTCAGGGGATCTTCCTGACCCAGGGATCGACCCCTAACTCCTGCATTGGCAGGTGGATGCTGCTGGGCCACCTGGGAAGCCCTCACCCTCTGTTACTTTTCATCGAAGTAGCTAATGGTCCTTGTCACTTGTCTCCACCTGTGAGCTCATCCCCATCTTGCTCAGCACATTCCCACATTTGCTTCAAACTCTGATCCCTCTCCCATTATTCCCCAACCTTTCCATTACACCTTCTAGATCTGCCAGCATCCCCTCTCCATCTTTCCTGAAGCAGCTATGTCCTAAAGACATGGCTGTCCTGCAGCCCTCTCCAGGGTGGCCTATTTTTCCTTCCCACAACACAATTCAACACAAATGATAATTCCCACAATTATCATTAGCCTGATGGGGAGGAAGGTCTCTCTTTGCTTTTTATTGCTACTTTCAGAGGGTTGATCCTCTCTCCTCCCTAAGAAGCTTCTTGGAAGTACATGTCACATGCAAGAGTATTTTTAGCATCTAATCAGCTGTTTGTCCTAACCTCTATTTCTCTGTCATATACCAATCTGGCCACACAGCTCCTTGACCTACTCGGTCCTGAAAAGTCTTGTTTTCCTTTGCCCAAACGTCAGCCACCTGTGCCCAAGGTTGACCTCACACCATGACGTTACAAAAAATTGTTGCTGTTCTTGGGTCTCTAAGTCATGTCTGATACAGTGACCTCATGAACTGCAGCATGCCAGGCTTCCTTGTCCTTCACTATCTCCCAGAGTTTGATCAAATCAAGTCCACTTACTCGGTGATGTTATCTAACCATCTCATCCTCTGTCATCCCCTTCTCCTCCTGCCCTCAATCTTTCCCAGCATCAGGGTCTTTTCTAATGAGTCAGCTCTTGCATCAGATGGTCAAATTATTGGAGCTTCAGCTTCAGCATCAGTCCTTCCAGTGACTATTCAGAGCTGATTTTCTTTAGGATTGACTGCTTTGATCTCCTTGCAGTCCAAGGGACTCTCAAGCCTAGCATTTCATATGATGTACTCTGCATACAAATTAAACAAGTGAGGTGATAATAAACAGCCTAAAAATAACTGCACCATCACCAAAATGTCTATACCAAGTATCCACTCTCTGATTATCTCTTCTTCTCTTTATAGATCACTCCTTTTTGCACCATCACTCCAACAATTCTTGAATGCTCCCAAAGTATCTCAGAGTCATGGGCTTGCCTAAATTTTCACAAATTATTATCCCCTCATGTCATCCCTCATGGCATCACTTCCCTCCTTGACCAACTTAGCTTCTGTGGCTCTCCATCATATTTATTCCTTGGAGTAGGAAATGGCAACCCATCCCAGTATTCCTGCCTGGGAAATTCCATGGACCAAGGAACCTGGTGGGCTACAGCTCATGGGGTGCCAAAGAGTCAGACACAACTGAGCACGCACTCACACACTCCACTCTCAAATCCCTTCATCTTCTCTTCCACCACTCCACTCATCTGGGAAGCAAAGAAAAGAACTCAACTTTGGCTAAATCCAATTTCTGATTCCTCCTAACCTTCATCTAAAAAACTAAAAGGCAGCCTTCAAATTGGGAGAAAATAATAGCAAATGAAGCAATGGACAAACAACTAATCTCAAAAATATACAAGCAACTCCTACAGCTCAACTCCAGAAAAATAAATGACCCAATCAAAAAATGGGCCAAAGAACTAAATAGACATTTCTCCAAAGAAGACATACAGATGGCTAACAAACACATGAAAAGATGCTCAACATCACTCATTATCAGAGAAATGCAAATCAAAACCACTATGAGGTACCATTTCACGCCAGTCAGAATGGCTGCGATCCAAAAGTCTACAAGCAATAAATGCTGGAGAGGGTGTGGAGAAAAGGGAACTCTCTTACACTGTTGGTGGGAATGCAAACTAGTTCAGCCACTATGGAGAACAGTGTGGAGATTCCTTAAAAAACTGGAAATAGAACTGCCTTATGATCCAGCAATCCCACTGCTGGGCATACACACTGAGGAAACCAGAAGGGAAAGAGACACGTGTACCCCAATGTTCATTGCAGCACTGTTTATAATAGCCAGGACATGGAAGCAACCTAGATGCCCATCAGCAGATGAATGGATAAGAAAGCAGTGGTACATATACACAATGGAGTATTACTCAGCCATTAAAAAGAATACATTTGAATCAGTTCTAATGAGATGGATGAAACTGGAACCTATTATACAGAGTGAAGTAAGCCAGAAAGAAAAACACCAATACAGTATACTAACGCATATATATGGAATTTAGAAAGACGGTAACAATAACCCTGTGTACGAGACTTCGAAAGAGACACCGATGTATAGATCAGTCTTATGGACTCTGTGGGAGAGGGAGAGGGTGGGGAGATTTGGGAGAATAGCATTGAAACATGTATATTATCATGTATGAAACGAGTCACCAGTCCAGGTTCGATACACGGTACTGGATGCTCGGGGCTGGTGCACTGGGATGACCCAGAGGGAGGGTAGGGGAGGGAGGAGGGAGGAGGGTTCAGGATGGGAAACACGGGTATACCTGTGGCGGATTCATTTCGATATTTGGCAAAACTAATACAATATTGTAAAGTTTAAAAAAAAAAAAAGATAAAAAACTAAACGTGGCTGAAGAGCAGAGGATCACTGATTGACTTGTCTACCTTATATAAAAATGGCTCATTTCTCTCTCACTGTTGTCCAGTAACTTATCTTTGTAATTTTTAAGGTCTATTTCACACTTCATAAGCCCCATGAGCTCTTTCTATCCTCATATTCAGCTGATAATCTTACTTATATAAACTTACTTACTGATAGGCTCTTTTTACTGAGAAAAAAAAAAAAAAATCCACAAAGCACATGAGATCTTAGCTCCCCAACCAGGGATCAAACCCACACCCCCTGCACTGGAAGGTGAGGCTTTTCCTCTGGATGACTAGGGAAGTCCCTGTTTTAACATTTCATCGTCATATCTACCAGACAACCTACATCTGCACGTACACACCACCTTAGCTCTTTTTCCAAAAACCTGCTGCCTGCCCCACCCAGGCCAATGATTCCTCTTTGAGAGCACACCTCTCCTATTCCAGAATATTGCTCCTTCAAATAGATACTCTTTCTCTCTTGCATTAGATATTTCGCTCTTAGCTATTAAGCCCTCCCATACATACTTACACTTTGGTAACTTAAAAAAATCCTTTCATCTTATATATATATATCTAATTTCAACATCACTCTTCTGCTTCACTTTTCAGAAAAAAAAAACAAAAACAAAACTTGAATTTTCTGACCTCATTTCTAGCTTCTTGCTTCCCATGTTCTCTTGAACTCAGTGGAATCATGCTTTCTTGCTCAAAATTGCAGAGAAACTACTGTAGTCAAGGTGAGCCATGACCTTCATAAAACCAAGTCCAATCGCCAATCTTCCATCTCCATCCTCACTGCTCGGTGACATTGTCCATGGTGCCCACTCCCTCATTTTTGAAACACTTTGTTTGGCTTCCAGGATAGCACATGCTCCTAGTTTTCCCTCTGCTTTACTAGACATTCTTTAGAACACCCTCCTGTTCCTGACTTCTGTATGTTGGAACAAGAGGTACATTCATCTTCGGACTCTTCTTCTTTATCTACCCTCAGCCTCTTAAAAGCCTCTTATAATCTCCTTGTTTCAATCAACACTTATGAGTCTCAAATTTATGTTTCAGCTCAACTTCTTTCCTACCTCCAACCTCATAGAAACTCCAGCTACTTCATATGAGTATCTAATGAACTGACATTTCCAACAAGTTTTCACAATTTCCAACAACATTTCACAAATATGTTTCTAGCCCATCATTCTCAGTCAACCACACCATCATTTACCTTGCAGCTTATATTTCTTAAAAGTACAATCATTCCTTCATCTCTTTCTTCCGTATCACATTTCAATCTATCAGCAGATCTCGTCAACTCTACCTTCACAACATATCCTTAATTGGACTCTGACTCCAACTCCTTCTCAGCACCAGCTCTTCTTAGCCCAAGTTCCATCTTGCCTTTCTGGACTCCTGATACACCTTACAATGGATTCTTTGTTTCCATTCTTGTCTTTTTTCTTAACCTCCTCTCTCTACTCAGCAGCAAGGGAGATACTTTTTAAAAAGAAATATTATGGCATTTCCATGCTCAACTCTATCCATCATCTTCCCATGATAGAATCAAAGCCCAAGATCTTGCCATGCTCTGACTCTTTCTATCTCTTCAATTTCACTTATTATCACACTTCTCTTGTCCATTATGCTTTATTCACAAGAGGCAGTGTGTGCTTAGTTTTGTCTGACACTTTGAGATCCCCTAGACTGCAGCCCAGCAGGCTCCCCTGTCCATGGAATTTTCCTGGCAAGAATACTGGAGTGGGCTGCCATTTCCTCCTCCTAGGGATCTTCCCGATCCAGGGATCAAACCCACATCTCCCCAGTCTGTTGAATTGGCCAGGCAGATTCTTTACCACAGAGTCACTGGGGAAGCCCTTTATTCACAAGACTGTCATTCTTGTCAATATAAGAATTCTTATAAGAATATATAAACAAGCTCTTACTCCAAGGCCTCTGAACTTGCTTGTCCCTCAGATACTAATATAACTCATTCCCTCACTTTATTCAGGTCTCTGCTGAAATATCACCTCTTCTGAGAACCTTGCTCTGATCACCTCATCTAAATGATACCCCTTATCATGCCTTATCCTTTTAACTACTTTGTCTGTTTTCTTAGTGTTATCCAAGACCTTGGGCTTCCCTCATTGCTCAGTTGGTAAAGAATCTGCCTGCAATGCAGGAGACCCCGGTTCGATTCCTGGGTCAGGAAGATCCGCTGGAGAAGGGATAGGATACCCACTCCAGTATTCTTGGGCTTCCCCTGTGGCTCAACTGGTAAAGAATCCATCTGCAATGAGGGAGACCTGGGTTCAATCCTTGGGCTGGGAAGATCCCCTGGAGAAGGGAAAGGCTACCCACTCCAGTATTCTGGCCTGGAGAATTCCATGGACTGTATAGTCTATGGGGTCGCAAAGAGTCGGACACAACTGAATGACTTTCACTTTCACTTTTTCAGTGTGCATAGAACAATCATGGGAGGACTGAAGTACTTAATATCTGTGGCATGGGTCAGTGAGTGAATGTTCAGAGTTCAATGTCAAGTTTCTGGTTCACATATTCAGTGATGTTCTGAGTTGGAGTTTCTAACAGAAAATAACAAATGAGTAAACTCTACCTTATTTTAGGGCTCCAACAACCCCCACAGACTGAACAAATTTCAAAGATTTGGCTTCCTATGAGAGCATCACTGCAGAGAGACTCCAGTATCTGCTGTGATGTTATTTACTCATTTGGATATTTTGAAATATGAGCCTCAAGCTCAGCATTCAGGCCCAATAGCTCTCGGAAGAAACATGTATCAAAATGAACTTTATATTATGTAGAAAAAAGCATCCACGCTATTTTTGTTGTTGTTGTTTTCTAGCCTCTGAACTTCTTATCTATTTTTCCCCCAGGATACAAATATCATAAGTCATTGGCAAGGTATCAAAATGCCATCACATTTCTCCCTTTTTCTGGAGACTGAAATTTGTTTGTTGTTGTTTAGTTGCTAAGTGTGGTCCGACTCTTTGGCACCCCATGGACTCTGCCCAGGCTCCTCTGTCCATGGGATTTCCCAGGCAAGAATACTGGAGTGGGGTGACATTTCCTTCTCCAGGAGATCTTCCCAACCCAGGGATCCAACCCACATCTCCTGCATCGGCAGGCAGAATTCTTTACTGCTGAGTCACCAGTGAAGCCCTTCATTAATTGTACTTATGTACGATTAGACAAAATGATAACATCAAAAGGAGCAGATTCCGTGTTTCATTTGCTTTAAAAGAATAATAAAAATGGAATCATTCAAATCATGCCACTAATTTGAACACGTTATTATTTTAAAAGAAAGTAATAGATGAGTTAAAGATTTTTTGCTTTAACCACTTATTTTTAAACTGTTAGGCTTTATTTACTCTGTAGTTGTGAGGATAAGAACTATATTGTATTTATCTCCTACAAGGACACAGAGAGAGATGTTCAACAAATGGCCTTGGAGTGAATGAATGTGCCACTTAAGAACGTAACTCAGAATTTAAATTAGAAATTTAGAGCAATTTTCTGAGAGCTGGATTTGCACCAAATCCAAGTTTGCAAAATACTAACATTAAGAAATAAGCAATGGCTTTTTGAAAGTCTTCCTTTCATAAAAGAAGCACTTTAATATCAACAGTTTCCTTAGTCCATGTAAAATATTATTTGGTTTATAAAAATTGATTTTGTGTATAGTTGTTCATAAACAATCCTTTGACAAATGCAAATATAAATGTGTTTGTGAAAAGCAAATTGTGAGAGATACACTTTTATAGGAAGAGTGTGGAGAGGTTTTAAGATGAATAACATTTTATATCTGCTTTCGAGTTGCAGACAACGTGGATCATTGGGTAAAAAGAAGGAAAAGAAGGACAGAACCAGAAGTTCAGTGTCACGGAAGTGAACCATGGAGTAAAATTTGAATCTTCTAAATTGCACTTCAGACTTCTTTTACATTGCGTTTTATACTATGATAAACAAGTCTTTAATATGTGACAAGAGAGGATGGGAAATTCCAAAGTGGTGTTTGATTCTTGTGTATGTACCATCATATCTCATGTGCTTAGGAACTGTACATGTCTACAGTTTGTTTCAGTAACAAAAGAGAAGACACTGATCTAAAAGGATGAACAGATCAAATTCAGTCTGGACCTGGGGAGATGACTTGCCATGTTCAATGGTCCCTGATGTGAACTGACCTGAGACAAGAGCGTTTTCAGTGTGTTTCACTACTTGCAAATGTCTTCCAGGCATGCCTTTCAAAATTCAGAGAGGAAAGACATGCAACAAGTAGCTTTCCGATAAATCCGTAAGGTCAAAAACCTCTAGCTTGAGTACAACCCAGTGCAACTGCTGAGCAAAAAGAATCCTCCTTCTAGGGTGGTTATTGCACAAGCAAGAAAGGTAGTTTTCAAGATATCTTTAGTCTCACTGTAAATGTGCTCAAAATGACCCACATATTTGGTAACTTTTCATGGCACCTGGTGTGCACCAATAACTCCTTCTGATCCTTTCTATCCATGAGCAGTCTTATGGCATGTGATTCCCCTTCTTAATATTGTATTTTCAGGTACCTATACTTGGCCACTTTTAAACTTACTTTATTAACAGAGTAAAGATATGTGATTTAAAATAGAAGCTATGCCAGAGATAACAAATGGCTTTTGGTTTCTATTTTTCTCATATATAATAGGTTCGATTCAGTTCAGTGGCTCAGTCGTGTCCGACTCTTTGTGACCCCATGAATTGCAGCACGCCAGGCCTCCCTGTCCGTCACCAACTCCTGGAGTTCACCCAAACTAAATTGTGTTAACTCAAAAGAATAGATATGTTTATCTTCCAGATTTTCTTTGTAATAGTTAGCTGGTTAAATAAAACATTGCATTTATAGAAATAGAAGGCCATTCCTCAATTTTTCAGATGTTTCCAGCTTAACATGGGTTTGGTGACCTTATCAAGACATAAAATCATAAATTCAAAGAGGAGTAAGGTTAACTACCATGTAGACACACACACACACACACACACACACACACACAAAACAACTTTGACCTCTCTCGAGTAATGACTAAACTGATCAGGACTTCTGATAAATTAACCTGATATTTAACCCTGTTTTACTCACCTAATACCCTCAGAAAATTATTTTTTCCTTCTTCACCGATTTTACACCTTAAAGGAAACTTATATGAGTTGTAGATGTACAACCAACATCTCCAGACAGAAATGAAGGCTATTTTTAGGAGAAACTAATCTCAAATGAAAGTAGAGCTTTCTACATGGTCACATATGTATTACACACTCATTACCCAAAGTGAGAAAGTAGGTCACTCCTCATTTCTTATTTATTCCCTGGCACAATCAGACTGCACAATGAAATCATGTGATATGCTTCAGAGCTACTGTCAGGACATAAAACCCAAGACAATGAGCAGCAGGACAACAGTTAGCAACAGGCAAATTCCAACAGTCTGGGTTTGGATTTGGTTTTATGTTACTAGAAGCAGATTTGCTTTGTTTTTTAATAGTTCATAAGAAACAGAAATCACAATGTATCAACTTCATATCCACCTACAAAGAGTTCAAAAAAGCCAAAGTTCTCCCCCCATTCATCCTCTTGTTCCACCAATATCTTGAAAATAAAAAATAAAAATAAAAAAAAAAACCCAAAATGAAAAAGAGTGAGAAAGGACACAAATGATTTAAATAATTTCAATCCTTATTAAACATCACTGAAGTGCATTTGATCTATCAGGCTGACTTCCAGTTCTCACCACTAAGACCTTGCAAAGAAACTGGATTGCGTAGTTTTGTTTCCAGGGTTGATCTAGAACTGTAAAGATGAGATGTGTATGAATGTGTGTATGTGTTTTAAGTCCATTTCATAAACACGGACACAGGACGATTCTCATCATTTGTAATAGTCTTTGGAGTCCAATCATGCAGAGTAACAGGCAGGTGTAAATTAGGTCTTGTTGCAAGATATACATGGCAAGGTGAACAGTTCAGTGCTAACTAGGGGTGGGAGATTTCTGTCCATTAGGATATACTGGCCATTGGTCCCACATAATCAAAAGTTAGATGTACAGGAGTTCATATACAAACAGAGATCTTCCATTTCAGCTTGCTGACCAAGGAAATGAGTCAAAGTGAGCCATTTCAGACAGCGAAAGAACTGTCCAAGTGCTAAAAGAGATAAAATCTTGTATTTTAATCACATGGAAAATAATTAGTGTAACTATGTACATTATAAGTTGATTGTTGTTCTTAGAGAAAGGAGTTTCCATTCTGGGTTCAAAAATCTCTGTGGACAATATGCATGTTGGGCATTGTGAGCAGGGTAGAGAGTGGAGATTTCTCTTCAGACCCAAAGTGGTTGGAATCAAAGATTTCTCAGGCTATTTAATCTCTTGCTCTGAGCTATACAAGATAAATTCTCTTCAGCTAACCTGGTTGATAGCATTCATCACAGAGCATGATGCTTTTAAGATTTAGATTATCATATGTTGAGAATTACATAGAAATAGATTTGGAATAATTTAGATTTTGCAATGACTATTTAAAATTTTGAAGTCCATTTTGCTTATTCTGCCCCCCACCCTTCCCTGGCAAGTCATAAAAGGATTTATCTAATCTTACCTAGTCTACTTATTCTATTTGTCAAGGCCTATTTCCTGATTTATCAGTCAGCTGCTATCAGTATCCTTAGGTAATATTTTTCTGATAATGATAACAGATTGAAAAAAAAAAAAAAAACTATACAGCTCCCTGGCCTTCAATTAAATAGTTTACTCCAAGTGGAGGGAACAGACCAGGCCCTGGTCCATCTATGGGGTACATTCTCTCAAAGCTCAGTCATCAGATTCTTGAAGATGCAAGATTATTATCAGTTTTTATTCCACAAGAAGAAATTTGGTTATCAGGCCGGTGTATCTCTTTTGGCCAACAGAATACATATAGAAATATCAAAGTGGGGGTGGTGGTTTTGCCAAGCTCTCTCAAAAATCTAGTTCCTCCTGCACATGGACATGTAGCTATCCCTCCTGTAAAATACTACAAAACATTTCTTGAAGGATCACTATGAAACTACTTGCCCTTTAAGGAAAGTCAGGCCAACTTTGCATTCCGAAAGGAACCCCAACCATAGGCAGGAATTTCACTTTTCCCAAGAGTGACCTGACACCCCCCTACCTGAAAAGCAGGAGAGACCTTTTGAAGGAATTGGTGACTGCACTGGAAATATTTGTTTTTTCGAGAAAAGAAGACTCAGTGCAGAACATAGTATATTCTGTGGATCTGGTAACAACATAATCACCTCCTGAAGGGACTAATAAAATGGACCCAAGGTTGTGAAGGGTGGGTGGACTTTTGCAATGATGGTTCTCTTTGTTGGCCTATTGCCTGTTGCTTTGATAATCTAGGAAAATTAATTGTAGAAGCTATCAAGAAGCTAACCCTTAGCTTGCTTTGTAATACATGATATCTCAATATAAAGGTTGTTTCATTTTCCCTTGACTGGAGGGAGTTCTGGCTGAAGGTAACCCATTTCCAAGAGACAACAGGAGAGGCCAGACTAGTGGAGTTTAGAGAAGTAAGTAAGTAGCAAGTGGAAGTAGCAAGTAAGGGGAGGGACTTTGGGTAGTTCTTGCCTGGTTTCATCTGAATGGAAAAAAAAAATCACTTCCACATACATGAGACAGAGTCTAACTGTCAAGTGGTTTGAAGTTGCTGGCTGGCTGGAGATTTCCTTTTGTCTCCTGATGTTGTTTCGTGGCTGATGAAATTCTCCCTGGGATTCACTCTCTTTCAACAGCTTCGTGCTCTCTGCACTTAATCTCATGTAGTTAAAGAGCCAGGAGGGGAGAGGCCGCAGGTATAGCAAGAGAAGAGCACAGAGAAAGGAGATAAACAAAGAAAAAGGAACGCAGAGAGGAGAAACTTTAAAGGGGGAGAGGGAGTGAGGGAGAGGGTTGAGAGAGTGTGACACAAAGAAAATTGAGAGAACTCATGTGAATGTGGAAGCGTTTTTCCAATCAGATTGTCTGCAATATTAACCAAAAACAAGGGCAGCAAGATAGAGACACTGGGCCACTTCTATTCCAGGGGGCAAGCTGCACAGTCTAATAATTTTTCTCTCCATTTTGAACAAATGACCTCTTGTCATGAAATCTATGGTGCGAAGCAATCCCTGGTAAATGGCAGCATTGCTCCCGTGGCGATGGTGGGAGTTGATTCTATTGCTTAGGAAGAGATACAGCTTCCCTATCGTTGTGTTTAAGGCAGTTTTCACAGCACTGGCATTCTTGGCTGCTCTGTTTTCCAAGGGATCCCATTTGCCCGTCATCTCACACTCAACCAGCCATCCTGTGTGTTTCACTTCTTCTTCAGGTGAAATACCACCACACTGGTGAGCACCAAAATGGTCAGAGTGCAGAGTTGTGATGGATACTTCACTAGAGTGAATAAGAGGAGAAGGGTCGACCTGGTCCTGTTATTGCTGAGAAGTTATCCTGGTATCGCCTTGTATGGAACCAGGATGTTTCACAGTGCCTCCTTCAAGTGCCTGGGAAAGCACTTTCATTTATTTTTGAGCTAAATTCAGGAGATTTTGCTAAACATTGACATCAATGCTTCATGGCTTTTAAGACACTCTATTGCTAAAGCTATTTAGGAGAGTAACTTATGGGCAGAGTTATTGCTGTCATGTCAACTTGTGGTACAAAACTCAAATGATCAGCCCTTCTTGAATTGTTGAAATTTATGAAAAAATAAATAAATAAGAGACATTGGCCATGTTAAGGAGTCGGGGAAACCCCTGAGGAACGTCTGTGGATGTTTTCAAATGCTAACCTGAGGATTGCCCTGGGCTTTGGGTATTTTTTTAAGTAATTTTTTTTTTTTAAATTCCAGAAGAGGGAAGTAATATTTCTTCTCAAAATAAAACCTTGACAAGGTATAAACATGGAAAATAGCACAGTCATGGAAAACACAACCCACAATCTAAAAATAGCCTAGGCAAACTCACTTTTTGTTAGGGATACCACGTAGAGGCAGCTCCAGTCTATTTCAGAGAAGGGTTCCCATCAGATATGGACACACTAACCCTGCCTCACTAGCTGCCAATCTCTTCTCAGTTGTGACACATAATTTGCAAACGATAAATGAGGGTCTCCTTTCTAAAACAGGAATGCCGGTGTCTCCTAAATCTGGGTCATACCTCCTTTAGTTCTTCCTCCCACATGGCCACACTACCCTAGTCTCTCCTACCCACTCACTATCAGAGAAAAGACCTTCAGCTGTTATGCCTACCTTCCTTCTAAAGGTCAAACCATTCAGTACCTGGAAACTGTTACCCTCTCCCACCCCGCACTGTACATAATAAGCATCACATATGTTCTTTCTACAAATTGGTTTACAGGTGCCATTTAATCAGTTCAGATTTGGAAGCTACATCTTCAAGGGTCCAAGAGAACTCACTCCCTCCCCATATTCCGCCCTTTACACATTTTCTTATAAGACATACAGCTTAATCAATTAACAAACTAAATAGCTTATATACTGGCAATATATTACAGATGGGTTTATGTCAGAGTAATAGATCACATGAAATGGACCATGTGGTACCCCAGTGCGTGATGTCTTGGGAGAGCCCTGAGGACACTGACAGTAGCATCTCTAAGTACGTGGTGCTGTATGAATACAGACACATGCGGATCTGTATCTACATCCATCTGACTAGGCCAATAGGAGCAGGTAGATGCAAGATAGAGACACACACATGCTGGATGGGGCCACTGCACACCTTGTCATGCCATTTGAAAGGGCAGTTACAGGTCACTGGTTCTGCAGCCATTAAAATTACACTTTATGGAGAAGGCTTCTCTAATTGTGTTTGATTTGCTTTCTGTAGTAAAAGCATCATTGGAAGAATACCAAAGCAAGAGCAACTAGGAGTTAAATATACATTTGGCTTAGCTGCAATACAGAACTCTGGAGAAGAAGCAGGCTGAAAGATGTGTTTCAATTTTAGACTCGGATTCTCTCCCTTGCCACGTTCTTGTCGTTGCGTGTCTGCGTTTGCGTGTGTGCGTGCGTGTCTGCGTGTGTGTTCCATCACATCATCTCCTGAAGAACGCTGGGTTTCGCAGGCAGGCGGCTAGTCACCTGCAACAACCCAGGGGTCCTGCCGAGGCTTCCAGGCTGCTGTCAGTGTCAGATGCCAGGGTCTGGTCGGTGGACATGGAGGAGATGTCATTGACGGATGAGGAAG
This sequence comes from Bos taurus, assembly GCF_002263795.3. Classification (NCBI taxonomy): domain Eukaryota; kingdom Metazoa; phylum Chordata; class Mammalia; order Artiodactyla; family Bovidae; genus Bos; species Bos taurus. The sequence goes on from NC_037333.1 coordinate 100,908,737, forward strand.
GAGGGAGGCTCTCACTGCTGTTCACGGCTGCACCTGTGCTAAGAAAACGAAGACCGACATGACTAAACCTGGAACTAGACTCAGCTGGATGTCACTCAGCGGACAAGTGTGTGCACAGACGACAAGGCAGTGCTCCCCAACCTTTTTGGCATGAGGGACCGGTTTCATGGAAGACAGTTCTTCCACAGAGCAATAAGGGGGGATGGTTTGGGGATGATTCACGTGCCTTAGCTTTACTGTGCATTTATTTCTATTATTAGTACATCAGCTCCACCTCAGATCATCAAGCATTATTAGATCCTGAAGGCTGGGGACCCTAGATAGGGGATGTCTGCTCCATCATTCATTCGACAAGTCCTCATAGAACCACTAATACAGAGCACTACATTAGACTGTGAACATGAGGATAACAACACAGTGTCCCTGGTCAAAAGTTATTCAAGGGTTAAAGCAGTCATTCAAAATTGGGAAAGGAGTACATCGAGGCTGTTTATTGTCACCCTGCTTATTTAACTTATAATATGCGGAGTACATGATGAGAAACGCTGGGCTGGATGAAGTACAAGCTGGAATCAGTGTTGCTGGGAGAAATATCAATAACCTCAGATATGCAGATGACACAACCCTTATGGCAGAAAGTGAAGAAAAACTGAAGAGCCCCCTGATGAAGGTCAAAGAGGAGAGTGAACAAGCTGGCTTAAAACTCAACATTCAGTGAAGATCATGGCATCTGGTCCCATCATTTCATGGCAAATAGATGGGGAAAGAATAGAAACAGTGACAGACTTTATTTTTGGGGTCCCAAAGTCACTGAAGATTGTGACTGCAGCATGAAAATGAAAGACACTTGCCCCTTGGAAGAAAAACTATGGCCAACCTAGACAGCATATTAAAAAGGAGAGACATTACTTTGTCCACAGAGGTCTGTCTAGTCAAAGCTATGGTTTTTCCAGTAGTCATGTATGGTGGTAAGAGGTGGACCATAAAGAAGGCTGAGCACCGAATAATTGATGCTTTTGAACTGTGGTGCTGGAGAAGACTCTTGAGAGTCCCTTGGACTGAAAGGAGATCAAACCAGTCAATCCTAAAGGAAATCAACCCTGAATATTCATTGGAAGGACTGATGCTGAAGCTGAAGCTCCGTTACTTTGCCACCTGATGGGAAGAACTGACTCATTGGAAAAGACCCTGATGCCAGGAAAGATTGAGGGCAGGAGGAGAAGGCGATGAGAGAGGATGAAATGGTTGGATGGCGTCACTGACATGAGCTCGAGCAAACTCTGGGAGATTGTGAAGGACAGAGAAGCCTGGTGTGCTACAGTCCTTGGTGTTGCAAAGAGTGGGACATGACTAGTGACTAAATAACAATGCAGTAACTGTCAAATTCTGCTCTACCCTAGAAATCACCTGTAATGCTTCTAAAAGAAAAAAAAAAAAAAAAACCTCCACTAAACACCCCATTCACCCGTCACACCTCCCATATCGTAACACATCTGGCCTTGGGTAGAATCAAGGCATTTGCATTTTTCAAAAGCTCCCTGGAGACTGATGTTAAAGGCTGAAGACCACTATTCTATGAAGAGGGCAAATAAGTGAACACCTTTAAAGTAATCACCTGAACCTGGATGGTTTCAATTCAGGAAGGTGTTTGTTTGTTTGTTTGTTTTCCTGCATAAGGCAGTAGGTGAGATTTTAGTTACTGACCAGGGATCAAACCCACACTCCAGGAACTGGAATCACAGAGTCTTAACCAGAGTCTTAACCACTGGACTGCCAGGGAAGTCCCTCAGGCAACTTTTAAAACAAACACATATAAGCCTCTTATCCCAGAAATATAGGCTGAGGTAATTCCCAGAGATCAGAATTACTTTGAGGCTACAGTTATAAGAAAGGAAGGTATATTAAGTAAATATTATTTTACCGTCATTAATTTGACATCAAACTTAAAATCCATATAGGAAAATCCAGGTAGGACTGTGGATGAAAGTTACCATAGACCAAAAAAAGAACAGAAGTCAGACCCACAGTCAGCCTCTTGAGTGCGTTTACTTTTCATCAGGCTTGCTTACCTGGGAATCTCCAAATAAGAACTACAAAAAATTTTTAATTGATCTGCTATGTAGGAATACAAAGGTTTTAAAACTCTGAGGAGAAACCTGCTTATGGTAATCACTCAATAAATACTTACTGAGCTACAGTAGTTTTAAGAACCACACAGGGGAGATTGTAAAACTGAATTAAACCAAAGCACCCTGGAAAGTCCAATCACTTTTTCTCTTTATAGAGCCTTTATATTCAAGCGATACAGGTGGTGAAATGCATGTTTTGTGAAAGAGTTCACTATTAAAAATATATGAAGTATAAGCATCTAATAAAGTGAGATATATTTGGTGAAAATCATATATCCCTGTGAATAAGTCACAGCAGTATTATCAAATACATCTAATAAGTTAGGGGGAAAAATCTAATGAAGTGGAGAACTTAATACAATCTCCTTGTTCCTGGAGTAGGTAGGTGATTAAAATGTGACAGTAACTGAAGAGGGTACACACACTTAAACTAAGACAAATTACATGGATCCTTTTAAAGCTGTTCTTTGTTGATTATAACCATATTTATGCAAATTATGATAAATGTAAAAAATATAGGAAAAAAAGACAGCAATATGCACTGATCCTCAAATTAATGATAACTATTAAACTTTTGATATATTACTTTCTAGTCTTTTTGCTAGGAAGTCTCTCTAAGTATAATCATTTCATATATACCCTTTTGTATCCTGTATTTTCTTATCCAAAAAACCTATGCAATATTTCATGTTCTTTAAACTCTTAAAAATATCAGTACCCACTAATCTTAAATGTCTCTATATTTTTAAATCTGTCTTATTAACATCTTCATGTAAATACCTTTACTCTTATTATCATATAATATTATGATATATTAATGATATATATTAATGATATATATTAATATGATAAGTTATATCATATTAATATAATGTAAAGTTCGGCTCAGTTCAGCTCAGTCGCTCAGTCAAGTCTGACTCTTTGCGAGCCATGGACTGCAGCATGCCAGGCCTCCCTGTCCATCACCAGCTCCCGGAGCTTGCTCAAACTCATGGCCATCGAGTCGGTGATGCCATCCAACCATCTCATCCTTGTCTTCCCCTTCTTTTTCTGCCTTTAGTTTTGCCCAGCATCAGGGCTTATCCAATGAATCAGTACTTCGCATCAGGTGGCAATACTTTGGCCACCTAACGTGTGCTTAGTTGCTCAGTAAGCATACAAGTAATGTAAAGTTATCTGGTTTCAATTCATTCCAGCTTTATTTGATTATATCCTTTACAGATATGGTGCAGAGCTACTTCATTTCCTCTTGTGACATATACTAGTAGATTTCAGAGGCCAGCAGACAACTCTTGATTAAACAGCCCAACTGCCCAGCTCTGTTTTTTTTCCCTTTGATTTCAGATTAAATTATACCAACATCCTCATATTCTTTCATCAGCTATAGTCTCTAATAATTGAGCATTACTGCGATGGGCTTCTCCGGAGAAGGCAATGGCACCCCACTCCAGTACTCTTGCCTGGAAAATCCCATGGACGGAGGAGCCTGGTAGGCTGCAGTCCACGGGGTCGCTAAGAGTCAGACATGACTGAGCGACTTCCCTTTCACTTTTCACTTTCACACATTGGAGAAGGAAATGGCAACCCACTCCAGTGTTCTTGCCTGGAGAATCCCAGGGACGGGGGAGCCTGGTGGGCTTCCACCTATGGGGTCACACAGAGTCAGACATGACTGAAGTGACTTAGTAGCAGCAGCAGCGATGGGCTTCTCAGAAACATCTTAAATTTTTCCACATTATTATTAAAGGGTAGAGATTAAAACTAGATGCAGGATTTTAATAAAGGCTTGATCAAATTATGGGCTGACAGAGTGAGATTACTGTCTATTCATCTCCTGAATGATATATTCTTATACTATGGATGGTTTTCAAATCAGGGTACTAGAGTTTAGATTTAGTTTTAATTTGAAATATAAAATATTGCCCATATATCTTTTGTAACAGCTTCACTGAGACATATTTCACAATCTAATTTGTATAATTCAATTGTTTTAGGTTATTCACATAGTCGTGTAATCATTACAACAATCAGTTTTGTAGAGTTTTCATCACCACAAAAGGAAATCCTATAAACTGTTTCTTACCACCCAACCCTAGGCCATGACTAACTTACTTTCTGTCTTTATAAAACTGTCTGTTCTGAACATATCAGATAAATGGAATCATACAATATGTGTCTTTTGTGACTAGTTTCTTTCACACAGCTTAATATTTTCAAAAGATTCATCTGTATCAATACTTCACTTCTTTTTATGACAACAGTATTCTACTGTATGAATATATCCCTTCTGTTTATCTATTTATCAGATAATATCACATGATATTTGTCTTTCTCTGACTTACTCCACTGAGTGTGATCATCTCCAGATCCATCCGTGTTGCTGCAAATGGCATTATTTCATTCTTTTTAATGGCTGAGTAACATTCCATTGTACATGTGTACATAGATCTTCATGCATCCATCTGTAGATGGGTCTTTATGTTGCTTCCTGTCTTGGCTATTGTAAACAGTGCTGCAGTGAACACTGGCATGCATGTATCCTTTCAAACCATGTTTTTCTCTGGATATATGCCCAGGATTGGGACTGCTAGACCTTATGGTAGCTGTATTTTTAGTTTGTAAGGAGCCTCCATACTATTCTCCATAGTAGTTGTACCAATTTACATTCCCACCAACAGTGTAGGAGGGTTCCCTTTAACCCATAACCTCGCCAGCACTTACTGTTTGTAGGCTTTTTTATCATGGCCACTCTGACTGGTATGAGGTGATATCTCATTGTAGTTTTGATTTTCATTTCTCAGAATCTTTATCAACCGTATTTCTAGGGTTCCATAAATTGTTGTTGCTGACTCTGTATAGCACAAATGCATTAAAAAAGGTTCCTAACAGTGCCTCTATAAAATCCCCGTTACATTCTCAGGTTGTATGTAAAGAGTTTCCCTATACAGTGCTGTGGGGGATGGGAATCTTGTGTACTGTCTAGCAGCACGCTGCGGTGGTTTTAGTGGCTTTGAGAGTCAGTTATTAGCATTTCTTTCCAATTTTGCCTTCATAGATGACATATCAGTAGCTTGAAATTGATCACAGAATATTTACACGATCAGTTCAGTTCAGTTCAGTTGCTCAGTCGTGTCCGATTCTTTGCGACCCCATGAATTGCAGCACGCCAGGCCTCCCTGTCCATAGAAATTAGTAATTGCTACAATCAGTCCATCTTTTTTAAAGAGATGATTGCATGCATGCATGCTCATTTGCTCAGACATGTTCAACTCTTTGTGGCCCCATGGACTGTATGTAGCCAGCCAGACTCCTCTGTCTATGGAACTCTCCAGGCAAGAATACTGGAGTGGGCAGCCATTCCCTTCTCCAGGGGATCTTCCTGACTCAGGGATCAAACTCTATTGTTATTAAAAATTAAACCCCACACTGTAATTAAAAAAAAAAAAAAACTTTTGCTTCTGTATGATTTTTTCTATTGCACTATACTATATGCCTTCTCAACTGTAGCCATCTCTGGCTTTACTGAATGATCCTCTCAAGTCTGTTTTTTATGTAGATAATAAATAAATTTTTAAACCATAAAAACAAACAAAATTAGAAGGTTCCAGACAAATATTTTGGCTTCAAGTTGTTAGTTTACTGCCAAACAGTTTGGGACAATATGTTAAAAGTAGAATTGAACTGAATTGAACTTATCATTGCCCAGGATATCCTAGCAATGTGATAAATACCCCTCTTCCTATATTGTTTTCAGAGAAACCAGTAAAATACATACTCTTTTTATAAAATTTTTTTGTTAGTAAAGCATTATAAATTTTTGTCAATAAATGTGTCATTTAAATTAACTGGAAATACTAATAAAGTTACAGATAAAAAATACTAGTTACTTTCAAAATTACCTGAAAAAAATTTAGGTTTTATGGAAAGACATAATAACCTCAGATATGCAGATGACACCACCCTTATGGCAGAAAGTGAAGAAGAACTAAAGAGACTCTTGATGAAAGTAAAAAGGAGAGTGAAACAACTGGCTTAAAACTCAACATTCAAAAAATAAAGATAATGGCATCCGGCCCCATCACTTCATGGCAAATAGATGGGGAAAAAATAAAAACAATGACAGACTTTATTTTCTTGAGCTCCAAAATCACTGCAGATGGTGACTGCAGCCATGAAATTAAAAGACACTTGCTCCTTGGAAGAAAAGCTATGACCAACCTAGACAGCACATTAAAAAGCAGAGACATTACTTTACCAACAAAGGTCCATCTAGTCAAAGCTATGTTTTTTCCAGTAGTTATGTATGGATGTGAGAGTTGGACTATGCAGAAAGCTGAGCACCGAAGAATTTATACTTTTAAATTGTGGTGTTGGAGAAGACTCTTGAGAGTCCCTTGGACTAAAAGGATATCAAACCAGTCAATCCTAAAGGAAATCAACCCTGAATATTCATTGGAAGGACTGATGCTGAAGCTGAAGCTCCAATACTTTGGACACCTGATGGGAAGAACTGACTCATTGGAAAAGACCCTGATTCTGGGCAAGATTGAAGGCAGGAGAAGGGGATGACAGAGGATGAGATGGCTGGATGGCATCACCGACTCAATGCATATGAGTCTGAACAAGCTCCAGGAGTTGGTGATGGACAGGGAACCCTGGTATGCTGCAGTCCATGGAGTCCCAAAGGATCAGACATGACTGAGTGACTGAACCGAGCTGAACTTAACAAAAATTTACCAGCTAAAAGTTGCATGTGTATCTGTGCGCGCACACTCAGTCACTCAGTTGTGTCTGACTCTGCAACTTCATGGACTGTAGCCCACCAGGTTCCTCTGTCCATGGGATTTTCCAGGCAAGAATACTGGAGTGGGTTGCCATTCCTTTCTCCAGGGAACCTTCCCAACCCAGGGATCACACCCGCATCTCCTGCATCTCCTGCACCAGTAGGCAGATTCCTCACCACTGAGCCACCTGAGAAGCCTAGAAGTTATCCAGCCAAAGGCATCCATAGTCTCAAAGGAAAATACTGTTCTGCTTTTCTAAATAAAATTATTTTCCTGACCCATCCACACATAAAAAGAGACACAAAATATTATGAGAACCACTAGATTTGTTTTAGTCACTAAGATGTATTCCTTCTCTGTATTCATGGCTATCAGCTTCAGTTGGTTTAGGGGCTGATGTTTTTAAATAGAAAAAGTTATTGGGATAGATCTGTAAATAATTGGGAGGAACATACTCCCATAAGATGTAGAGGAGAAGGAGGGGCTATATATTAAAATCACTGGGAAAGCTTTATCTTCCATTTAGAGATTCTAAGAAATCTCTACCCATCTTGATGCTAAGCATCCCTAGCTCAGTGAGTCATTGTCACTTCTGGGAGGTTTACTTCTCAGGCAACAGGGTGGTGAACAGACTAAGAATCTTTGTATTAGATGACCTTCTAGTTTGTTCTTGCTCTAACATTCTATAGTAAATGCTTTTAGAAGAAAATTAATTTCTATTCATGGGCTGTTATTCCCTCAGCAGTCTTTACAAATCAATTCAGAAAGCAAGCACTCATGCTACTCTTGAAAATAAATCACTATGCAAGTGAAATCAGATAGTAGAAGGGAATATAATTATTTATTTAGAAGTGTATCTGGGGTTTAGATTTATTTCTTATTGATACACAACAATTCCATCAGTAAATTTCAAGCTTCTGTATTATTCTGCAAATGCACATTTAACTTTCTATTTACATTTTAAAAGCATCACTAAAACATGAGTTTGGGTATTAGAACAATTTTGTCACTGAAAAACTGCATTAACTTATTCCCTTGCTGCTGGGTTTCTAGTGTTGCCATGACTGAATATTAAGGGAGTCTAAGTCGTAATATTATTTCATCTCAGCTATTTACAAAATAAAATGTGATATGCAACATTCCTGAGAAAAGGTGATTATAATGAGGAATGCAATAAGGCTGAATCTTCAAAAGTTTTCTAAGTAATCGCTTTCTCTTTCCAGCATAGTTTACTGCAAATGTTTGTGTGTGTGTGTTAATTGCTCAGTCGTGTCCAACACTTTGCAACCCCGTGAACTGTAGTCCATTAGTCCAGCTGAACTCCTCAGTCCATGGCTTTTCCAGGCAAGAATACCAGAGTGGCTGTATATATATATATATACACCATGCACACACACACACGCACACACACGCACAGTGGTATGCCAATAAAAATTTAGCAAATGGCTCTTCAGAGGGGTTAAGAATGCCTTGATTTGTAGAGTCAGCCAATTTCTATGTCTTAAATCCTGCATGGTGGATTTCAAGCTACAATATGAGGTCAAAAAACTCAGATGTACACAAGTGGCTCGTTGCTCCAGCACATGGCTGTCTTATGTCTCCGCATAATGCACGGAAATATATCAAACACAGGGACTTCCCTGGTGGTCCAGTGGTTGAGGATCCACCTGCCGACGCAGGGACACAGGTTCAATCCCTGGTCCAGGAAGATTCCACATGCCTCAGAGCAACTAAGCCCATGTGCCACAACTACTGAGCCCTCATGCCACGGTTAGTGAAGCCCATGCACCCTGGAATCCACACTGCACAACCAGAGAAGGCACCTCAGTGAGAGGCCCACACACCGCAGCTGGAGGGTAGTCCCCCACTCACTGCAGCTGGAGGGTAGTCCCCCACCCACTGCAGCTGGAGAAGCCTATGGGCAGCAGTGAAGACCTGCTGGGCAAAAATAAATAATAGCTAGCTAAGTAAATAAAAGAATAAAAAATACCAAACAGAAATATGTCATATAATATGTATCACACGTATGATTTCTCAAAATCAAGCCAGGAATCTTTTCCTTTAAAATCATGTAGTGAAAGATTGAATCCACAATCATTTTAACTATAAATTGCTTAAGCCAGGCCACTATAGTTTAGAGCAGGTGTAGAAGGTAGATAATTTAGTATTGTTACAGGTAGTTGGAATGGGTAAAAGTATTTTGGCCTTCTCGTGTGCACAAAGAGCCTAAGGGGAATGTTTTATGATTAATTGCTAGCACACTAACTGCTAAGTCACTTCAGTTGTGTCCGACTCTCAGCGACCCCATGGACTGCAGCCTTCCAAGCTCCTCCGTCCATGGGGTTTTCCAGGCAAGAGTACTGGAGTGGGCTGCCATTGCCTTCTCCAACACTAAACTAAACGGGCATGCAAAAAATTTCAGGAATATATATGTCTCACAGTGAATAAATAAAAAAACCACCTGAAAGCATGGCAAAGCTTTGTCTGAAGCAGGAGTAAATGCCAGAAGCAACATTTGTGTACTTGATACTTGGTTCATTTACCTTCATGATGATTAACAAGTGAATAAGTATTAACTGGCATAAGAACATACTGAACTGCATACTGTCCCAAAACTATAATCCTGTCTTGAATTTTGTCTTTGGGAGAGCACCAAGAAACATGTTGAGGAAAGACCTGAGCACCAATTTCCAAATTAATAAATATTTAACAGGCTACTATTATGTGTAAGTTGCTCAGTCCTGTCTGACTCTTTGCAACTCCATGGACTGTAGTCCATGCAATTCTCTAGGCCAGAATACTGGAGTGTGTAGTCTTTCCCTTCTCCAGGGGTTCTTCCCAACCCAGAGATCGAACCCATGTCACCCGCATAGCAGGCAGATTCTTTACCACTGAACCACCAGGGAAGCCCTTCTCTGGTGGCTCAGAGGTTAAAGCGTCTGCCTATAATGTCGGAGACCTGGGTTCGATCTCTGGGTTGGGAAGATCCCCTGGAGAAGGAAATGGCAACCCACTCCAGTATTCTTGCCTGGAGAATCCCATGGACAAGGAGCCTGGCGGGCTACAGTCCACGGGGTCACAGAGTCGGACACGACTGAGCGACTTCACTCACTCATTATGTGTAAGGGATAATACTCTGGCACCACAGGGCACACAAAGCTGAATATATACAATCTTTTTCTCAATGAATTTACAATCGATACGGGTAATAAGACAATGTGTAAAATACAAGTACTATTAGGACCCATAGGAAAGAAAGATCTTATTCTTTGGGAAGATATGAAAAGTCTTTTGGAACAGATACGAAAAATATTTGGGGACAAGGTGGTAATAAAAGAACACTTTTGAATGGGCAGAAAGGTGCAGAGCCAGTCAAGTAAGGCAGCGACAACACAGGACCCTAGAATGGGTATAGGATCAAAAGCGGGAAAATGTGGAGTGTATTTCAGAGGGCTGTCTGTGTCAGAGGTTACTAGGCTTAAATTATAAGTGATGCAAAGCTATTGGAGGCATTGATCAGTAAATGATTGCTCAACCTATAGTTTTGAAAGATCAACTTAGGTCAAGACTGAAGTATGGTAAATTATTTCAAGAAAACTTTAATCATAATGGTGTTAACATAAAGGTATGGTAGCAATTCGATGTAAGACATCTAGCAAGCAAAATGTTTAGGATGCAAAGAGTGACTGACAGTCATAATGTGGGTATGGAGTGAAAGGTCAGTTATGGGTTTCAGGCTGGGAGGCTGAGAAAAATAGAGTTGCCATTAATAGAAATGGGAAAGTTGAGACAAAATTTACGGCTGAGTGGGTGAATCTAAATGGAGAGGATGTGTTTGGTTTTAAACAAATGGAATCTGAATTGGCAGCATCTCACGTGTCCTGGCCCAGGATCCTAATTTCTTTATGACTAGGTTATACTCATCATTACATAATTTGGCAGAACGAATTTATTTCACAGTGATTCCAGAAATAACAAACTACTCTGTAAACTAGGCTTCAGTTTTATTCACCTTAAATATATTTCTTACAAACTTAAAAATAATTACTTGGCCAAGACTCAGGTTCATCTATTCAGAGCACATAGAAATTATGTCAATAACCTTAGATACTGTTCAAGAAAATGATCCAACACTTGGGATTGGTGCCAAAAAAAAATGAGCATATAACCTTTTACTATCACACTTGAGCATTTTTTAATAGGCCCCCTCCTAAGGGTCATCTGACTGTTTTGTGGAACATAACTTTTTGACTTAATATTCTCAGTAGATTAGGATCCAGATGTTTTATAACATTGTAAACTTGTAGAAAACTGATAAAGTAAAACTCTTTTCTTTTTCTGCCTAGTAGAAAAGACAACCACAAAGATAGGTTTGGTTGCTGTGTAGGACATTTGTAGGTTTTTATTTAATTTGGTAATCTTATCTCAGTGTTATTTTTTCCATAGACTGCTGCTGCTGCTGCTGCTGCTAAGTCGCTTCAGTCATGTCCGACTGTGCAACCCCAGAGACGGCAGCCCACCAGGCTCCCCTGTCCCTGGGATTCTCCAAGCAAGAACAGTGGAGTGGGTTGCCATTTCCTTCTCCAATGCGTGAAAGTGAAAAGTGAAAGGGAAGTCCTTCAGTCGTGTCCGACTCTTAGCGACCCCATGGACTGCAGCCTTCCAGGCTCCTCCGTCCATGGGATTTTCCAGGCAAGAGTACTGGAGTGGGGTGCCATTGCCTTCTCCTTTCCATAGACTACCTAATCTTAATTTCTCATATCTTCACTGAACTTTGTCATCCTGTCATTTCCCTCATTAAGGAGCTAAAAGAAACTTTGCATGTACTCACTTTCTTTTGCAATAAGAATGATGACTTTAATGATTAAAAAATTACACTTCAATTATATACAAACTTTGTTCCTTTACCAAACACTCCAGCCTTTCTTATGGCAGATCACTGATCGCATCCCTTTAATGATCCATTGATCTCACTTGTACCATCGCTAATTCCTTTCTGCCTTCCCTGAGCTGTACAGTTTGCCTGAAAGGAATCGTGGGAATAAGAAGATTTTTGTAGAAGTTTGTGAAAGTATTGAAAAGCAAATTGTGTATTTTTATGCCATCACAGATTAGCTGTTGTGAAGACCTGGTCGGGGTTGAGGGGAAAGTGGAGGAAACAAGCAGAAGACGGGGTATCCTGGAGTGGATAGCATAATTCTGAGCTCTTTGCAAAAAAGAAAGGAGATAATGAATGGATTTCCCTGGTGGTCCAGCGGTTAAGAATCTGGCTTGCAACGCAGTGGGTAAGGGTTTGATCCCTGGTTGGGGAACTAAGACCGAATATTGCTACGGGACAATTAAACCCATGTGCCGCTGCTACTGAGCCCATGCAGCACAACTAGAGGGTTCTTCTGCAGCAACAAAAGATTCTACATGTTGCAATGAAGATCCTGCGTGCTGCAAATAAGACCTGATGCGGAAATAAACAATTTTTTAAAGAAAGAAGAATAGAAGAAACTGTGAAATTTGTCCTGTCCTGTCTTGAAATGGGGCTTCCCTGGTGGCTCAGTGGTAAAGAATCTGCCTGCAATTCAGGAGACCCAGGTTCGAGCCCTGGCTTGGGAAGATCCCCTGGAGAAGGAAATGCAACCCACTCCAATATTCTTGCCTGGAGAATTCCAGGGACAGAGAAGCCTATCGGGCTACAGTCCATGGGATTGCAAACAGTCAGACACGACTAAGCGACTAACACTTTCACTTTCACATCTTGAAATAGGGCTTCCTAGGTGGTGCTAGAGGTAAAGAAAGAATCTGAATCTGCTTGCAATGCAGGAGAAATGGGTTCAATCCCTGGGTCAGGAAGATCCCCTGGAGAGGATAATGGCAACTCACTCCAGTATTGCCTGGAGATTTCCATGGATAAAGAGGCCTGGTGGGCCACAGTCCATAGGATTGCAGAGTCAGACACAACTGAGCAACACTTTCACTTTCAACACTTCCTGAAATGCTAAGTCACCCTTCACTGGATTCTGGTATTTCAACTTCTTAATGATTATAGGAAAAAGTATTTTGACCATTATGATAATTCTTAAGTTAGGGAGTCTTTCTGCCTTAGCAGGTGGCATCTTGCTGTTGGATTCAGTCTCTGGGCTCTTTAATCAGCAGCAGATAGAACAGGCAGGTTAAGTAAGAAGCATCTTCTACAGACTTGTATCAGTATAGAGGCGGGGTTGAATAAATAGGGTGGGCAGACAAACAACTCCGATGATTCCTTTAACCTTCTTTGACGAAAGGAAAGACTTGACATATAATTGGACATTTCCCTAAGTCTAGAAGTGAGAAAAACATGTCATAACTGAACAGCATCAGTTTGGGTATCACAGTAGTTGTGGGTTGCAAACTTGTTAAAGAGTAATATCAGCAGGAGGAATTGACTCACTCATTCTGTTTCCTGAAATGATTTAAATTGCATGGGAAAAATTATATATCAAACGTAGGACACCAAATCTACTTTTCTCTAAGGTAATAATTTGCAGCCTACAGTTTTGTCAGCATGATCTGAGTGTTGTTTAAAGCTGATGATAAAGTCATTACATTATTTAAAACTATTTCTATATTCTCTTTCTATTCAGAACATTGGTCCTAGGAAAAATATATTGGCATTAAAAAGTGTAAGTAAATTATCTCAAGTCATCCTAAAGCTCATTGGTGAGCTCAGGAAAATATGTGTATTATATATGTGCATGCTAAGTTGCTTCAGTTGTATACAGCTCTTTGTAACCCTATGGACTGTGGCCCACCAGACTCCTCTCTCAATGGGATTCTCCAGGCAAGAATAGGGAGTGGGTTGCCATGCCCTCCTCCAGGAGACCGTCCTGACCCAAGGATTGAACCTGTGTCTCTTACGTCTCCCGTGTTGGTAGGCAGGTTTTTTACCACTGGGAAGCCCATGTATATGTACTAATGTGTGCTATATTTTGTAGACTGCAAATGTAAAGATTTTTCTGTGCTGACTTTAATTGGACCCCGTTGTGGTTAAGGCTTCAACTACTGTCACATCAACCTTAGGAAGAGTAAACTTTAGAGTGAATGAAGGAAAAGGTTTTAGGTGGAGGGATTGATTCCTGAACTCCACACTGAGGTGGTGGTCAAGAGGGCATTATGGATCTGAATTTTGATGAGGAGCACCCACCCTTTAATCAGATTATGCTAATATTTCTTCAAGATTCCTTGTTATTTTAAAGTTCTGAAAGAACTCATGCTAAATCATTATAGTCAGAATAAATGCCACACTAACCATCAAAAGCAAGGAGACTGAAATCATTAGAGGGAAACAGGTAACACTGGTTCATATGCTTGATAAGCAGTATTATTGACTGCAATCTCTCCTTAAGGCCAAAAAAAAATACGCAAGTACCGGTTTGTTGGTTATTCATTGAGAGTGAGTACCTGAAGGAGAAGGCTGTCCTTTCACAACGCCATTCTTCGTCTTTTCTTCCGAGTTCATTACTTCCTTATAGATAAGTTCTGTAACAAAGGTACCAGTGTTATGAAAATCAGTTTTCTCCTTAACCCAAAGAAAAAGTCATTCATAACAAACAATAACATTTTGATGGGACTGAGTCAATTACAAATCAAGTGGAATTTTTTACTTTTCTATTTTCACGTGCTCAGTCATGTCCAACTCCTTGCGACTCCATGAACTGTAGCCTGCCAGGCTCCTCTGTCCATGGAATTTTCCAGGCAAGAGTACTCAAGATTGCCATTTCCTCCTCTAAGGAATCTTTCCAACCCAGGAATTGAACCTGAGTCCCCTGCATTGGCAGGTGGATTCTTTACCACTGAGCCACCTGGGAAGCCCTATTTTCTTGCAAAAGCACAGAGCTTGGCAAACATAGGTGCTCAACAGTGCATTTGACCAAATCAATGTATGTAGAATACACATTACTTCTTTTCTGAATTCTTTGGGGAATTTCTGATGCATTCTGACTTTATCTCTTATGGATTTTAATGCCTTAGTTTTGAACATCCATTTCTCTTTTATGTTCTTTCCCTAAGAGATGCACATATTCTTGTGACTTGAAATTATTACTTTCTATCCATTTCCAACTCTTACTTCATCTTTTTTTCCAGACTCAAATTTTGGATTTGTAAAACTAAACTTGCCTAAAATCCAACATTAAAAAAAATTATTACCCTAATTTCCAAACTGGCATCCATTTCTGGCTTTTTCATTGCTAGAGATAAAAATGTGTATATATTCATTTCTTTTTACTTTATCCCTTTTAGCTAAAAATTACTCTGTGCAATTCATTCCTGCTTTGCAATGGCTTACAATTAACACAAGCACCATCCTTTATAGGTATTCCTCCAGTTTTCAGAATTGAGTCTATCCTCCTTGAGTGATATTTACACCCTATTACTTACCTAACAAGAACCTTTGAGTGTGCTCTGGTCCTTATTTAGATCAACTCTTTTTCTGTCTATCATTCTCATCATTTTTAAAATTTGATCTACTGTTTATATGAGCTTATTTTTCCATACTCTCCAATATGATCTCTCGAACAGTGGATTCTCCTTACTATCTTTATAGCACATTCTGATCATTCTTACCCTTTGGTTTTCTCTTATATTTTCATTCTAGTATTTTTCTCTATTTTTTATTTTCCCAACTTAGAATTACTAATTCTTTCAAGGTAGCTCAAACATTTCTTTCCTTCTGATGTACCCTTTCTCTTCCTCCTCATTTTGAGCTAATCATTTGTTATAAACTGCATTTGGTTTTTTCATATTTATTCTATTCTGTGGTTATTTATATTAGTTTAGCAATTCTTCTCTGCTTTGTTTCATCCTGAGTATGATATTGACCATATAGTATGTGTTTGGAAAAGTTTTGTTAAAAAAAAAAAAAAGGTAATTAATATATTCACTCACTGTTTTCTTACTTTAAATGAGAAATAAGCTGTTTGAATGCATACATTTTCATTTAAATTCTCAAGTCCTATAAACTGAGTGAGTGAATTCACATATTCACTCTTTTATTTTATAATGCCTAGAACCATCTCAGGCATAACATTATCCATTTAATGTGATAATTTTATGTACAAACTTAGAATGTTTAATTCTGAAATTTTGAATTAAAGCTTGACTTTCACCATGACAAATATTTTGACAATCAGTACTATTTTTAAAATATGTCAGTAATTAATTCCTTTCATTTTGGAGTAAATGTAATATTGCTATTAGTATGAAAAGACAGATGAAGTTTAGGAGTTTTGAAAATGGTCTAAGAGGATACCCCTTAGAAAACCATCTGTTACTAAAGCATTTTAAAAGGAAAATACTTAAAAATATTTTATGAGTTTAAAAAAAAAGAAAAAGCACACTTAATTAGGCAGTAGAATCACCTTTCCATTCTTCAATGGTGTGCTCTCTCTCATCCAGCTGTTTGTCATATATCTGAGGTGGGGGCTGCGGGGAAAAAAAATAAACAGACAATAAGCTTTCTATAATAGCCTAAAAATAAACTCTTACAATGCAGGAGAATATCTTGCTATTCACTGATTTTAGGGGTGATCAGAATCTCATATAAATTGTGGAGTAATTATAGTGGTGAAGAAGTTTAAATTGCCCCAACAAACTTATGAAGGATTCATTTACATGCCAATATTTGCTGCTAACAAATAAGGCAGCAGAATACAAAACCCGAGAGCTCATTTTCCAAAATCTAATTCAGAACTCATTGGAAATGGCAACCTGCTCCAGTATCTTGCTAGGGTAATCCCTTTTACAGAGGAGCCTCATGGAATCGCAAAGATTTGGAAACAATGGAGCAGGCATACACTCACTCTCTTTAGAATGCAAACAAGACACTTGATAACAAGGACCCAGAAGTTGCATTTCGTCCATTCACTAGCCCTCTAACAGAACCCTGCTAAAATTATCCCAGACTGATAAGATTCTGTTCCATTTTTAGAGCCTTGTGAAGAAGAGTCTTCAATGCCTCTCAACAGACCATAGTACTAGCCTCCAGCATAAAGGAATATTTAGACCTAATCAATGTTTATTCTTTTGAAGCATCAGAAGACATTTTTAGACATAGCTGGGTGCCCTATATTTAAATGTTTTAATATATTTCCTCCCCTCAGGCAGAAGCAACTGCCAGTTCTCTAGAGGGGTTCAAGGTTCACTCACCTTGGACCCCCCAGTGGCCCAACTTAACCCTCTCTAGGAAAAGGATATGACGGAACTTTTAGCCTAACATATGCCTTCCTCTTGCTCTGAGGAATTTGGATATGGAAAAGGAGAAATTTTCACAAATTGAGGTGCCTTTTAGGAAGGAGATCTCAGACAGATTCCTTAACCTGCTCCTCCCAAATCTTGGACCTAGAGAATTCTATCATGGTGACATGGTAGCTCCAATTCAGCTCAAGGAAGAGGGAAAGAAAAAAAAATATCTTAGAGAAAGAAAGAGGTGAGAGAGAAGGAGGTATATTGGCCAACAATGGCTTCAGTGGAAAAAAAAAAAAAAAGAGCTGCAAACATCTGGTGCCATGAGACAGGGGCCCCAGAATTCATGCTGTCCAATGCTCCAAAAGCAGCAGTTTTTTATAAGAAACAGTTGCTCTCAATAAAGTGACTCAGGTCTATTAGGATGTGTGTGCACACTCAGTCGCTCAGTTGTATCTTTTTGGGACCCCATGGACTGTAGCCCACTAGGCACCTCTGTTCATGGAATTTTCCATGTAAGAATAATGGAATGAGCTGCCCTTTCCTACTTGAGGGGATCTGCTCCACCCAGGGTTTGAATGCACGTCTCCTGCATCTCCTGCATTGGCAGGCAGATTCTTTACTGCTGAACCACCTGTGAAGCCTGTTCGTTTTGAGGACAGCCTTCCTCACAAGGGCTATCACAGGAAGACTTTGGACAAGATCTTCAGAGAAAGTTTCTGGCTTCTGTGGGAAGGTCTTTGACCTGTGGGCAGCACCGTAGTATCACATGGTTCTTCTTTACTGTGTGCAGAATCTCTGGCAGCCTGCATCATAACAGACAGGAACACTCCCCTTAGTCTCAGTATGCTGGGCCAGTGTCACATATCACAGAAGGAGCTGGATATAAAACTGAAAGACTGACCAGTTGTCATGGGCAGCTTAACACCATATGGAATTACTGAGAAACAACTACTGATGAGCTCAGACATTCCTTCAAAATCTACGACTGCTACTGGGACAGAGGTTTTAAACCAGCTACTGTGATTCCTTGGTGGTTCACACGGTAAAGAATCCTCCTGCAGCGCGAAAGACCTGGCTTTGATCCCTGGGTTGGGAAGATCCCCTGGAGGAGGGCATGGCAACCCACTCCAGTATTCTTGCCTGGAGAATCCTATGGACAGAGAAGCCTGGTGGGCTACAGGCCATGGGGTCGCAAAGAGTCGGACGTGACTGAGCAACTAAACACACATGCACCAGTTATAGAAATATGATGATTTAATGCGTGCATGAGCAAAATAAGGTTATTTTTGATAAATTGTGAAAATGTCATCTAAGTAAGCTAACGCAAAGCCAAACTCTGGTTATGTAAAGACACTTTTCCCAAGCGGCAGGTTTTCTGCTTTGCCTCTTACTGAGCTTACATAAAGCCATGGTGAGGTCTTCTCTAAGTGAGCCCTGTCCAGGCCCCCCAGCAGGGAGGCACACAAGCTCTCAGAGCCCCCCACTCCCCCTCTACCCGCACTCCCGAGCTCTGTGCACTGTTGGTGCCTCTTCTAACAATAGACTCAGCTCAGGACCCTTTGTGGCTGACTTCTCCAAGCAGTGGATTTTTCAAGTTTCAAAACGGAACATGGCTCAAGGGTGTTATTTCCCTGCCAAAGCTCATGAATGCCATATTCTCTTTGCAACTAAACTGTTTGAGAGAGGTTTTCCTTGGAGCTTAAGCAGATCGCTGTTGCTGATGTAGAAAGCACGAAGTATTACACTCTAACTGCAAACTATAAAGAAAGAAAGCAGAGCACTGAGTCCAAGATGTTACCTTTCAACAAATCAAAAGGACTGCTTTCAACACACCTGCATTAGCACTATGGTTGAAAGAGCAACCTGTTTGTTTGTTTGTCTGTTTTAAAAGAGGGGATTCGATCACCTGCAATGGAAGGGTACTTCACATAAAGATGTTTCTACATCGCAATATAAAATAGTAATTGACCAATAATCCAAAACGAGTAATGTCATATTCCAACATACATATGCATGTGCTCAGACAGCTACCGTCAGCATGCAGTGGTCCAGACACCCCCTGCCTTTCCCTGTTAAATGAGGCTAGGGGTCTACTGCTCTGTTGTTCCCTTTCCCCACCTTACTAAACAGGAAGGATTCTCTCTTCCCAGGTAACATTCTAAATAAGAAGGAAATGAGGAGTGAGTATCATGAGAAGTGCCCCAGAGAGTATTTTAAGAAAGTTTAGTAGATTTGAACAAATTGAGATGTGAGAAAATTAAGGATGAGAAGAAATTAAGAATAATCTATGGAGAGTTATTAGGGCTTATATCTTGCATGCTTTTGCATATTCTTCAAGAGACTGACGATTTCTTTCCTCTTGAAGATTTGAACTCTGTTTACCTGTTTTAAGTTCTTTTAGGAATTCATATAGATTGCATGTCATAAGTTAATATGGATTAGATGTGTTTTATATTAATTACACCATATATACAGGTACAAATGTTTTCAGTTAAATTAGATAAACACATGGCCAAATACAAGTAACTATGAGTTAGTAGATATTGGGATTGACTTATTCATTTATTAAATTCATTCATTCATTAAAGGTTCGGGGCACCCAGTATATGTATGCTAGGCTATATTAGAAATTGATATTTTGAAAGTGAATAATATGACTGCTTGACTTCAAGGAACTCAGAATTTAGCAGGGTAAGACTTATGCAAAACAGGTAATTAACATACAACATGAAAAATAAAAGAAATACATAGGTGGTATATGGGAGCAGAGTGAAGAAACACTAAGCAAAACCTTTTGATTCTTGGAGTAGATGATACTTGTACTAGTTCAGTGAGCAAAAAAATATCTTGGATATTGACAAGGTAAAGTGAGGAAAATAAAAAGATGACTCTAGGCCACAGAATCTAGAAAACAGAATGATGATGGTGGTGAGGATGGCGGTGGTGATTGTGGCAGTGCTGGTGTGTGTGTGTTTCTCTGCTCAGGTGCACACACACAGCAAGAGAACCAGAAGCATCTGTGGTCATAAAATATAACTTATGTGGTCAGAAGGGACAAGAGGGCCATGCCTAGAGAAACAGATGGGTCAGAGAAAGGCTGGATCAAGAACGGTTTCAGTTCAGTTCAGTTCAGTTCAGCTGCTCAGTTGTGTCTGACTCTTTGCGACCCCATGAATTGCAGCACGCCAGGCCTCCCTGTCCATCACCAACTCCCAGAGTTCACCCAGACTCACGTCCATTGAGTCAGTGATGCCATCCAGCCATCTCATCCTCTGTCGTCCCCTTCTCCTCCTGCCCCCAATCCCTCCCAGCATCAGACTCTTTTCCAATGAGTCAACTCTTCACATGAGGTGGCCAAAGTACTGGAGTTTCAGCTTTAGCATCATTCCTTCCAAAGAAATCCCAGGGCTGATTCTCCTTCAGAATGGACTGGTTGGATCTCCTTGCAGTCCAAAGGACTCTCAAGAGTCTTCTCCAACACCACACTTCAAAAGCATCAATTCTTCGGTGCTCAGCCTTCTTCACAGTCCAACTCTCACATCCATACATGACCACTGGAGAAACCATAGCCTTGACTAGATGACCTTTGTTGGCAAAGTAATATCTCTGCTTTTGAATATGCTATCTAGGTTGGTCATAACTTTCCTTCCAAGGAGTAAGCGTCTTTTAATTTCATGGCTGCAGTCACCATCTGTAGTGATTTTGGAGCCCAGAAAAATAAAGTCTGACACTGTTTCCACTGTTTCCCCATCTATTTCCCATAAAGTGATGGAACTGGATGCCATGATCTTTGTTTTCTGAATGTTGAGCTTTAAGCCAACTTTTTCACTCTCCACTTTCACTTTCATCAAGAGGCTTTTTAGTTCCTCTTCACTTTCTGCCATAAGGGTGGTGTCATCTGCATATCTAAGGTTATTATTTCTCCCGGCAATCTTGATTCCAGCTTGTGTTTCTTCCAGTCCAGTGTTTCTCATGATGTACTCTGCATAGAAGTTAAATAAACAGGATGACAATATACAGCCTTGACGAACTCCTTTTCCTATTTGGAACCAGTCTGTTGTTCCATGTCCAGTTTTAACTGTTGCTTCCTGACCTGCATACAAATTTCTCAAGAGGCAGGTCAGGTGGTCTGGTATTCCCATCTCTTGAAGAATTTTCCACAGTTTATTGTGATTCACATATTGCTGAAGCCTGGCTTGGAGAATTTTGAGCATTACTTTACTAGCATGTGAGATGAGTACAATTGTGCAGTAGTTTGAGCATTCTTTGGCACTGCCTTTCTTTGGGATTGGAATGAAAACTGACCTTTTCCAGTCCTGTGGCCACTGCTGAGTTTTCCAAATTTGCTGGCATATTGAGTGCAGACTGAAATGAAGATGTTTTTCTAATGGGGGAGAACCCACTGAAGAATGAAAGATAACAGCATGGCCAAATCTATGGGCAGAGTCAAGAAAGACACAACTAGAATCACAGAGAAGAGTCAGGGAGCTGCTGCACCATCTAGAAAAAACACTAAAAGGTCTGGCTGGGGTGGAGACGGTAAAAATAGATAGAAAAACATGGATTCAAGAATCCTTAATTCTTGGGGTGGGATGGGGAGGGAGATGGGAGGGAGGTTCAAAAGGGAGGAGATATATGTATACCTATGGCTGATTCATGTTGAGGTTTGACAGTAAACAACAAAATTCTGTAAATCAAATTAAAAAAGAATCCTTAATAAATATTAATAAGCCAAATTGCTAGA
The DNA here is from genome assembly GCF_002263795.3 of Bos taurus. NCBI lineage: Eukaryota > Metazoa > Chordata > Mammalia > Artiodactyla > Bovidae > Bos > Bos taurus. The sequence goes on from NC_037333.1 coordinate 100,930,609, forward strand.
ATTTTGTTTTTGGACTGTGTGTGATGGGGAAGAATGACTCCCAGATTTCTAAACACAGTAGCTAGACAATGGCAATATTTGTGGAGTCAACTGAAAATATAGAGAGTAAAAACATAGAAAATGAGATTGATAGAGAAATGAGCCTTAGTGTTATGTGGGCAGAGATGGTTATTTGATAATCAAACATATAATATGATGTTCATAGAAATGCCGTTGGCTAGAGAAAGGCAATGGCACCCCACTCCAGTACTCTTGCCTGGAAAATCCCATGGACGGAGGAGCCTGGTGGGCTGCAGTCCATGGGGTCACTAAGAGTTGGACACGACTGAGTGACTTTACTTTTACTTTTCACTTTCATGCACTGGAGAAGGAAATGGCAACCCACTCCAGTATTCTTGCCTGGAGAATCCCAGGGACGGGGGAGCCTGATGGGCTGCCATCTATGGGGTTGCACAGAGTTGGACACAAATGAAGCTACTTAGCAGCAGGAGCAGAGACATTTATTTGAGACTATCAGCAAGAGGAGTTTGCTGAAGTCAAAGCAGGGAGAAAAAGTAAAGGGCCAAAATGGACCCCTGTCGGACACCAAAATTTAAAGGTTGGCCAGAGGAAGATGAGTTAAAGAAGGAGAAGGTGGGGGGAACAAGAGGAGGGGAAAGGAACATTTACAGAAATACATGGAGAATGAGAGTATTGCTATAGATGTGCAGTGATCAGAGGGTTTAAAAAAAAAAAAAAAGAAGTAATTGGAAGTTTCTTATAAATAAAATAAAGATTTTGGCTTTGAAAATACCAGAAAGGCATGATATAAAGTATGCCTCTGAAACCCATCAAGGTTTCCAAACTTCAAAATTGCCATCATGCCCATAAAGATCCAGATAGATTCTTGGTGGGGACATTAATACAAGCTAGCACCTAAAAGACAGGAACATTATAGAAGAAATATCCTCAATGCTAACATGGATATGGTATATGAATAAAACAAAAAACTGCATAATAGATTGTGACATTGTGACACTAAAGAAAAATGTTACAATGCTCTTAGATCTGCTCCCCTAATTATCTTTGTATGTGCTAAGTTACTTCAATCATGTCCAACTCTTTGCAAACCCATGGACTGTAGCCTACCAGGCTCCTCTGTCCATGGGATTCTCCAGTCAAGAATAGTGAAATGGATTGCCATGCCCTTCTCCAGGGGATCTTCCCAACCCAGGGATCGAACCTGCGTCTTTTATGTCTCCCACATTGGCAAGTGGGTTCTTTTCCAATGGTGCCACCTGGGAAGCAGGGCTTCATAAATGAAGATCACTCTTCTATATCTAATTCTATCTCTTCTATATCTAAATAAGGGAAGTAATATTTTTTTCTGAGAAGATACTGTACACTAGGCTTTTATATACAGTGTAATAATCCTCGAATCAGGAAACTGGGATTCAAAAATGTTTTAAAAAAATATCTTGAAATTACAAAGTTAATTAATGATAGACTTTCGATTAAAAATTTAAGAATATGAAGAATGATTCAGAGCAAATAGTAATTGAGATGAATCTAAAATAAGGGATAATGAAACAATATCTAAACAATATTTAAATTAGGATCTTTGTAAAACAGGAAATAGAAACATAAGTATAGAGGGTTTTTGTATGAAGCATACAGAGGACTGTACTTCTCAGCTTGCCCAGCACAGTCACCGTGTGTGCTTGCTGTCCTCACAGTTACTAATAGCCCTCAGCTCCTTCACTCTCATAAGTGCTTGGAGGACAATTATGTGAGCAGCCTACTTGGCAATGCTGAAATATGCCTATTAGGGATGTCAGGGATACAACAATTGGAAGGGTGGAGAAAATAACTGCAACATTTTTCTACCACTGGAGTCTCAACACTTGCAGCTGTACCCTTTCCTGCTCAAGGACAACATGTCAGCATTTTCTTCCATTTTCTGCATTTTGGGGAATGTGAAACTCAGATATTAGTACTGCCAGACAGTACACGCTCCTGCTGCTGCTAAGTTGCCTCAGTCATGTCTGACTCTGTACGACCCCACAGATGGCAGCCCACCAGGCTCCCCCATCCCTGGGATTCTCCAGGCAAGAACACTGGAGTGGGTTGTCATTTCCTTCTCCAATGCATGAAAGTGAAAAGTAAAAGTGAAGTTGCTCAGTCGTGTCTGGCTCAGCGACCCCATGGACTGCAGCCTACCGGGCTCCTCCGTCCATGGGACTTTCCAGGCAAGAGTGCTGGAGTGGGGTGCCATAAAAGAGTACATTTCTACATTAAGTTAAGTCGCTCAGTCGTGTCCGACTCTTTGTGACCCCGTGGACTGTAGCCCACCAGGCTCCTCTGTCCATTGGATTCTCCAGGCAAGAATACTGGAGTGGGTTGCCATTTCCTTCTCCAGAGGATCTTTCTGACCCAGGGATTGAACCCAGGTCTCCCGCATTAGAGGCAGACGCTTTAACCAAATTAAGGAATATGGATTTGGGGGGCAATCTCTTGAGTTCTTATGGCTGGGCATGATTTCTTGCTGAAGAGATCTTTTCAATCAGCCTCTATTTAAATTCCTAGTTGATTATCCTAAGGTACAAGTTGTTCTCTCTTGCAACTTCATTTTTTTAATTGGAGTATAATTGCTTTATAATGTTGTCTTGGTTACTGCTATACAACAATGTGAATCAGCTATCAGTTCAGTCCAGTTCAGTCACTCAGTCATGTCCGATTCCTTGCGACCCCATGGACTGCAGCACACCAGGCTTCCCTGTCCATCACCAACTCCCAGAGCTTGCTCAAACTCATGTCCATTGAGTAGGTGATGCCATTCCAACCATCTCATCCTGTGTCATCCCCTTCTCCTCCTGTCTTCCACCCTTCCCAGCATCAGAATCTTTCCCAATGAGTCAGTTCTTTGCATCCGGTGGCCAAAGTATTGGAGTTTCGGCTTCAGCATCAGTCCTTCCAATGAATATTCAGGACTGATTTCCTTTAGGATTGACTGGTTGGATCTCCTTGCAGTCCAAGGAATTCTTAAGAGTCTTCTCAACCCCACAGTTCAAAAGAATCAGCAATAAGTATACATATATCCCCTCCCTCTTGAACCCCCTGCCCACACCCCCATTCCCACCCATCCTCACAGAGCACCAGGCTGAGCTCCCTGTGCTGCACAGCAGCTTCCCACTAGCTACCTACTTTACACATGGCAGTGCATATATGTCAATCTCACTCTCCCAATTCCTCTCACACCTCCCTTCCCCTTCTGTGTCCACATGTCCATTTTCTACATCTGTGTCTCTATTCCTGGCATGCAAACAGATTCATCTGAACATCTATACCATCTTTCTAGAGTCTATATCCTGCTGCTGCTGTTTAGTGGCTAAATCATGCCTGACTCTTTGTAGCCCCATGAACTGTAGCCCACGAGGCTCCTCTGTCTTTGGGATTTCCCAGGCAAGAATACTGGAGTGGGTTGCCATTTCCTTCTCTAGGGGATCTTCATGACCCCCCAGGGATCGAACCTATGTCTCCTGCATTGCAGGGGGATTCTTTACCACTGAGCTACCTGGGAAGCCCTTAGATCCTATATATATGTGCTAATATACAATATTTGTTTTCCTTTTTCTGACTTACTTCACTCTGGGTGACAGACTCAAGGTTTTATATCATATATGTAAGTAATAGTTCTTAACTGAGTAGGGCTTCCCTGATAGCTCAGTTGGTAAACAATCCGCCTGCAGTGCAGGAGACCTGGGTTTGATTCCTGGGTTGGGAAGATCCCCTGGAGAAGGGAAAGGCTACCCACTTCAGTATTCTGGCCTATATAATTCCATCAACAGTCCATGGGGTCACAAAGAGTCAGACACGACTGAGCAACTGAACTGAACTGAACTGAAAATATATGAATTCTTCTTTCCTTAATCTTCAAGATAATCTTATTATCAACAGCATCGTAGAAGACTAGTGACGAAAGAGGGTTGAGAGATTATCTAGTGCCACCTTCATTTAATTTGCAAATGAGAATATGAAAACTTGGTGATCATAAGTGATTTGTCCATGGTCATAGAATACTGAATAGAATTAATTAGTGGCAGAATTACAAATAAAATGTATTATCTCTTATGAGAAAAAATGGAATGAAGAATTCTTCAGTTCAGTTCAGTTCAGTTGCTCAGTCGTGTCCGACTCTTTGCGACCCCATGAATCGCAGCACACCAGGCTTCCCTGTCCATCACCAACTCCCAGAGTTCACTCAGACTCACATCCATCGAGTCAGTGATGCCATCCAGCCATTTCATCTTCTGTCGTCCCCTTCTCCTCCTGCCCCCAATCCCTCCCAGCATCAGACTCTTTTCCAATGAGTCAACTCTTCACATGAGGTGGCCAAAGTACTGGAGTTTCAGCTTTAGCATCATTCCTTCCAAAGAACTCCCAGGGCTGATCTCCTTCAGAATGGACTGGTTGGATCTCCTTGCAGTCCAAGGGACTCTCAAGAGTCTTCTCCAACACCACACTTCAAAAGCATCAATTCTTCGGTGCTCAGCCTTCTTCACAGTCCAACACTCACATCCATACATGACCACTGGAAAAACCATAGCCTTGACTAGATGGACCTTTGTTGGCAAAGGAATGTCTCTGCTTTTGAATATGCTATCTAGGTTGGTCATAACTTCTTAGAGTTGAATAAATGTTAAACAGAATAATTCAACAGTCACAAAAGATTTTCATTAATGACAAATTTAAGGATGCCACTCTGATTTCTGTTCCCATTTTCTGTCAGTCTATACATGCAACTGGATCTGGCAGCTATCACCTGAGTAGTCAATATATATTCCAAAAGGCTTTTTGTTACAATACCCTGGCCAACATCAGGGTCTCTCCACACATAAATCCAGATATGAAAGAGCTAAATTGCACTAAGTTGTTCTTTGTTTTCATCTTTAAGCCCTGAATTAACATTTTTTCCATATCAGTCATGTTCTGACCATATGACAATCATGAAGATGCTGGTGTTTGCTTTCTGCTTACTTTATCCTAATTCAGCATACAGGATGGTTTTGTTTTACCTTTTTTCTCGGTGTGTATTTGCTCTCTTGTTTAAAATGCCAATGAAAGCCTTAAATAGCATTGTTTTTCTATGTGTGCATTCTCTATTAATTCAGCAGCTGGATCAAAGAAACTTATATTCTGTCCTAGTGAAATATGCTTTGTTTTTTCTTATTAACCTTTGCAGTCTGAGCACTACCAAAGCATGCATGATTTATGGTAAGGCTTCAACCAAGATAAGTGTATTTTAGTACAAAATGAAATCGGAAAACCTGTTAAAAGAAATGTGAAAACTTTGCTTTAAAATTTCCTTGACTCAACACATACAAAGGTAAGTTTTCCAAATGTGTTTAAAATTTTTGAGGAATATAACTTGTTAAAATTTTAGCCTCTTGACTGGAAATAAACATTTATATTGAATAATTTTTCAGTTCAGTCACTCAGTCGTGTCCCGAGTCTTTGCGACCCCATGAATCGCAGCACGCCAGGCTTCCCTGTCCATCACCAACTCCCAGAGTTCACTCAGACTCACGTCCATTGAGTCAGTGATACCATCTAGCCATCTTATCCTCTGTCGTCCCCTTCTCCTCCTGCCCCCAATCCCTCCCAGCATCAGACTCTTTTCCAATGAGTCAACTCTTCACATGAGGTGGCCAAAGTACTGGAGTTTCAGCTTTAGCATCATTCCTTCCAAAGAAATCCCAGGGCTGATCTCCTTCAGAATGGACTGGTTGGACCTCCTTGCAGTCCAAGGGACTCTCAAGAGTCTTCTCCAACACCACAGTTCAAAAGCATCAATTCTTCGGTGCTCAGCCTTCTTCACAGACCAACTCTCACATCCATACATGACCACTGGAAAAACCATAGCCTTGACTAGATGAACTTTGTTGGCAAAGGAACGTCTCTGCTTTTGAATATGCTATCTAGGTTGGTCATAACTTTCCTTCCAAGGAGTAAGCGTCTTTTAATTTCATGGCTGCAGTCACCATCTGTAGTGATTTTGGAGCCCCAAAAAATAAAGTCTGACACTGTTTCCACTGTTTCCCCATCTATTTCCCATGAAGTGATGGGACCAGATGCCATGATCTTCGTTTTCTGAATGTTGAGCTTTAAGCCATTTTTTCACTCTCCTCTTTCACTTTCATCAAGAGGCTTTTTAGTTCCTCTTCACTTTCTGCCATAAGGGTGGTGTCATCTGTATATCTGAGGTTGTTGATATTTCTCCTGGCAATCTTGACTCCAGCTTGTGTTTCTTCCAGTCCAGCGTTTCTCATGATGTACTCTGCATAGAAGTTAAATAAGCAGGGTGACAATATACAGCCTTGACGTACTCCTTTTCCTATTTGGAATCAGTCTGTTGTTCCATGTCCAGTTCTAACTGTTGCTTCCTGACCTGCATACAAATTTCTCAAGAGGCAGATCAGGTGGTCTGGTATTTCCATCTCTTGAAGAATTTTCCACAGTTTATTGTGATCCACACAGTCAAAGGCTTTGGCATAGTCAAAAAAGCAGAAATAGATGTTTTTCTGGAACTCTCTTGCTTTTTCCATGATCCAGCGGATGTTGGCAATTTGATCTCTGGTTCTTCTGCCTTTTCTATAACCAGCTTGGACATCAGGAAGTTCACGGTTCACGTATTGCTGAAGCCTGGCTTGGAGAATTTGAGCATTACTTTACTAGCATGGTTAGCCACTCCCTTCTCCAGGGGATCTTCCCAACCCAGGGATCCAACCCGGGTCTCCGGCGTTGCCGGCAGATTCTTTACCATCTGAGCCACCAGAAAGCCCAAGTAGACAAATGGCAGCTTGTAATACTTACCAGTTGATTTTTTTTTAATTGCTTAGACAAGTCTGAGGAAGTAAGTCTATATTCCTAAATAGAAATTAAACACTCTAATACTACAGATGAAGTAAATGCCCTTTAAAAGTCTGATGAGTTGAAAGTACTCTACAGTAAGGGGAAAAAAGGTTAATAAAATCTGTCTCTGGAAACCAATCTGATTAATTCTTCTTTTTTAAGTCATCTGGCACTGGGTCCTCAAGGGGGAGCTGAGAAGGGGATTCATGCACAGATGATCATTTGAAGATGTGCTCTCAGGGGGCATCCTGTAAGGGACGGGAGGAGGATGACCAGGGAAGAATGAATGACACAACAGTTAGCAACCTTAACAAGAGCTGTGTTGGTGCAGAAGTCAGACTGATACGTGTGAAAGCGTTAAGTGTGAAGTAAGAAATGAAGACTTCTGAGGCTGAATAACACTGTTGTGAAGTATTTTGCAGGATGTGGTTAAAAATTGAGAATATTTTGACAATTTGGATTTGAAGAGGGAGATGTGTGTAGAGTGACTCCTAGGGATTTGGTTCAATCACCTGAGTGGAAAGTAATGCCGTGGATTGAAAGGTGCAAAGTTGGGAAGAAAGAGGAATCAGTTTGGGGTAACAGGGGCTATATCCAGCTCAAAATTCAACATGTGAATTTTGTGTTGCCAGTCTAAATGCCAATCTAAATCTACTGCTAGATTTACAGATCTGGAGTTCAGGACAGCCATGTGTAACAATGCATATATCTGAAAGTCATTCGTAGTAATTAAAGTTCATGCGGTGGGCAAGGAAGCCAAAGATTCCCCTGGAGAAATGAAGTTAGGGCTATGGGAGAGGACTCCTGGGATCCCCAGTTCTAAGGGAAGAGAAAACAACTCAGACAGCAGTGGTGACTAGAGAATAGGAAAGGCGTCATCACAGTGATCAGTGGGGAATGTATCAGGAAGGAGGGTGTTTATAGTCTAGTCAAATGTCAAAGATGCACAAGCTGCCAATTTTCTCTGGACTTGGCCCTTAGGAAGTCACTGGTAATCTTCAGTTCACTCGCTCAGTCCTGTCCAGCTCTTTGAGACCCCATGGCCTGTAGCACGCCAGGGGGTCTCAAAGAGCTGTCTATCACCAACACCCTGAGCTTGTTTAAACTCATGTCCATCGAGTTGGTGATGCCATCTAACCATCTCATCCATTGTAGTTCCCTTCTCCTCCCACCTTCAATCTTTCCCAGCATCAGGGTCTTTTCAAATGAGTCAGTTTTTTGCATCAGGTGGCCAACATATTGGAGCTTCAGCTTCAGCATCAGTCCTTCCAATGAATATTCAGGACTTATTTCCTTTAGGATTGACTGGTTTGATCTCCTTGCTGTCCAAGGGACTCTCGAGAGTCTTCTCCAACAGCACAGTTCAAACGCATCAATTTCAAGGTTTGAGACGTGAACTAGAGTAATTGTGAACAAAGTCTAATTTTTTACAGAAACTTGACTATAAATTGGTGGAAGATACTTCCATTGCTAATGGTGTATTTTAAAAAATAATGACTGATTCTTTATTCTTTAAATGAAGGCAGATAAAGCATGTTTATTTGTTTTAGTATACCAGAAGTATACTAGTATTACCAGTATTACCAGAGGAAAGTGAAAGATGGGACACACTCCATGAAAGAAGAAATGTCCATGCAGAAAAAGACCATATGTGAGAAAGTACCAAACCCTGAGCTTTTTTGGACTTTGTGTAACTGACTTTATCACAGCTTTCTCAGTGTCATCCTCCACATCATCCCCATCCTAGAACCATTCACACAGAGTTGATTTTCACATATTACCTCATTTAGTCCAATTAATAGGCCTCCTCTTCTAGGCATACAATTAAAGCACAAAGAGATTAAACAGTCTATCGGTAAGTAGCACAGGCAGCATTAAACCTAAATCTATCTGAATGTAAACTCTGTTTGTTTGTTTGTTTTGCATTTTCCACTCAACTATAGCTTATTATATGGAGCTTCCCTGGTGGCTCAGACGGTAAAGAACAGTTCATGCTAATTTAACCTGTTGAAATAAAGTTTTCTGTTTAAAAGTTTTCTTAACAAACCAAAGCAAGAGAGAATAACAGGGGGAAAAGTCAATGCTGTCTCTAGTTGAAGGAACCCTCAAAATGCTATTAATTAGCATTACTGACACAAATTTCTAAGTCCCTGCAACAGAAGGGCCTGTGTGTGCACTGTATTGTCATACTGCCACCTCGTGGTTGCAAAAAGCAAAAGCAAACATTAACTAAAAGCCCGAGTTCACCATTTTTATCAAATTGCTGTCACCCAGGGGCTCTCAACTTTCGTTGCACATTGAAATCAACTGGGAACTTTAAAAATGCTGATTCGTTAATCCCACACCCAGAGATTTTCATATGATTGGCCCGCAGTGAGATCTCAGCACCAGGATATATCAAAGCTCCCAGAATAATTCTAACATGTAGCCAAGATTAGGACCTCTGTTCTAACTCCTTACACAGTAATCAAGGTTCAGTTCAGTTCAGTTCAGTCACTCAGTAGTGTTCGACTCTTTGCGACCCCATGGACTGCAGCACGCCAGACCTCTCTGTCCATCACCAACTCCCAGAGTTCACCCAAACTCATGTGCATTGAGTCGGTGATGCCATCCAGCCATCTCATCCTCTGTCATCCCCTTCTCCTACCCCCAATCACTCCCAGCAACAGGGTCTTTTCTGACGAGTCAACTAAGTTTTGTTATTTGCCTAAGTGTGCCTCATTTGTATAGATGGCAAGAGTCCCTTGGACTGCAAGGAGATTCAACCAGTCCATCCTAAAACAAATCAGTTCTGAATATTCATTGGAAGGACTGATGTTGAAGCTGAAACTCCAAAACTTTGGCCACCTGATACAAAGAACTGACTCATTTGAAAAGACCCTGATGCTGGGAAAGATTGAAGGCAGGAGAAGGGGACGAAAGAGAATGAGATGGTTGGATGGCATCATCGATACAATGGACATGAGTCTGACTAGGCTCCAGAAGTTGGTGATGGACAGGGAAGCCTGGCATGCTGCAGTCCATGGGGTCACAAGGATTCGGACATGACTGAGTGACTGAACTGAACTGATGTATTAAACAGGTAACTAATGAGAGCCTACTGTACAGCACAGGGAACTCTACTCAATGCTCTGCGGTGACCTAAATGGGAAGGACATCCAAAAAAGAGTGAATATATGTATATGCATAAGTGATTCACATTGCTATACAGCAGAAACTAACACAACATAAAGCAACTATACTTCAATAAAATTGTTTTAAATAAAATTTAAAAAATATTTTGCTCATGTCTATTCTCAGGCTGCCATTAGTTCTAACCTGTGTTACTACAGATTTATCCTCCAACCTTCCATCTCCCTTTTCTCTATTCGAGACTCACATTGTGTACAAAGGGACTCTGTGGTTCAGTCGCCAAGTCCTATTCGACTCTTCGTGACCCCATGGACTGCAGCACGCCAGGCTTCCCTGTTCCTCACCATCTTCTGAAATTTGCCTGAGTTCATGTCCATTGAACTGGTGATGCCATCCAACCATCTCATCCTCTGATAATGCTATTGTTCGCTTGCTAGCTTTCTTTTTTTAAGAATAGTTGATTTACAATGTTATATTAATTTCAGGTGTACAACATAGTGATTCATAATTTTCATAGATTGTACTCCATTTAAAGTTTTAGGAAATATTGGCTATATTCCCTGGTGGTGTACAATACATCCTCGTAGCTTATTTATTTTATACATAGTGTTTTGAATGGCTTCCCTTCACCCTTGGGATAGAGCACACGCTCCCCATGTTTTTCTTCCTTGTGTGGTCCCTGTTTACCAGCCCCAGTTGTTTCTCAACCTTCTCCAATGAGTCACCCCCAAAGATGTGCAGTTCTCCCAACCCTCTCTCGACTCTCAGTTTTTTGCCAACCCTTTCTTCTACCTTTCTTTCATTTGGATGACTCCTGCTTTATTTTTCATACATCTGTTTAGACATTAATCATCTAAATTTCACCTAAAATCATCCAAAAGCCTTCCCTAATTCACATTACTGAGTTGAGTTTTTTCAATGTACTTTGACAAACCTAGATGGCATATTCAAAAGCAGAGACATTACTTTGACAACAAAGGTCCGTCTAGTCAAGGCTATGGTTTTTCCTGTGGTCATGTATGGATGTGAGAGTTGGATTGTGAAGAAGGCTGAGAGCTGAAGAATTGATGCTTTTGAACTGTGGTGTTGGAGAAGACTCTTGAGAGTCCCTTGGACTGCAAGGAGATCCAACCAGTCCATTCTAAAGGAGATCAGCCCTGGGTGTTCTTTGGAAGGACTAATGCTAAAGCTGAAACTCCAGTACTTTGGCCACCTCATGCGAAGAGTTGACTCATTGAAAAAGACTCTGATGCTGGAAGGGATTGGGGGCAGGAGGAGAAGGGGAGGACAGAGGATTAGATGGCTGGATAGCATCACTGACACAATGGACGTGAGTTTGAGTGAACTCTGGGAGTTGGTGATGGACAGAGAGGCCTGGCGTGCTGCAATTCATGGGGTTGCAAAGAGTCAGACACGACTGAGTGACTGAACTGAACTGAACTGAACTGAAGCTTAAAATTTGGACTACTTGTCATTTAATGCTTAGTGGTTTTACTTCTCACTAGATTGTGGGGACAAAGTCTGGAGGATGAAGATTGTATCTTCATTTACCAGAGCCAAACATTGTACTCAGCACATAACAGATACGACAAGGCTTCTTTGAGAAGACATTTTAGCAAAGAACTAAATTAAATAATGGAGGGAAGCCATGTGGATTTATGTTTTATGATGCAAAAAAAAAAAAAAAATCTGCTGTAAGTCTCTTCAGATTTCCCTGGAAGTAAAAGAAACAGACAAGGAATGATACTATTTCTTATAAATAAATACATGTAATGTGTGTAACTGGTAGTACACATCTGGACTACATTTAAGTGTCCCATCACATGCCCAATGCTTATATTTCACCAAACCATCTAAGTCAGATTCTGTGCCAAATCCCCAAATTCAATCTACATCACATTCTCCACTGCTGCTGCTGCTGCTGCTGCTAAGTCGCTTCAGTCGTGTCTGACTCTGTGTGACCCCATAGACAGCAGCCCACCAGGCTCCCCCATTCCTGGGATTTTCCAGGCAAGACTACTAGAGTGGGTTGCCATTGCCTTCTCCGATATCACTTCCCTTGTGGCTCAGATGGTAAAGCATCTGTTTACAATGTGGGAGACCCGGGTTCGATCCCTGGGTCGGGAAGATCCCCTGGAGAAGGAAATGGCAACCCACTCCAGTACTATTGCCTAGAAAATCCCATGGATGGAGGAGCCTGGTAGGCTACAGTCCACAGGGTCGCAAAGAGTTGGAAACAACTGAGTGACTTCACTTCTCCAACATTGTATTCTCCACTATCAGACAACAAAAAAATTTCACCATTTTCAGGAAATTTACAGTCATCATGAATCAGGTAACCATTTAGGGTTGGAGAGAAATGGAAGGATCTTGATTCTCCTTTTGCCTCCAACTTCAAATATTGTGCAATAAATTTGGTTAAGATACCTTTGAGAACAAGTTGTTTTATCTGAATCAGCTAAATAATTGGTAATCAATGCTCTCAAAGACTTTTGTGAATTACTAGTCACCTCTTTTATGTTACCTGTAACTGGCATTGAAACCAAATTGTCAAACCAACCTATCAACCACTCATTTTACCTTTGGTGGCAAAGTTGGCTTATGGCCATAAATGGTCATAAGTACATGACAAAAACACCAGACAGAAACACTTAGTATTAAATCGAAAAGTGCTCACAGAGAACATTAGAGCTGTGGAGTTGGGGAGACAGATCTAAAAATGGGTCATTTTAGCATTGTACATGATATGATGATGGCATGTGGAAGGTTCTAAAGAAAAACAGTGTTAACTTAAAATTCTGAGAAGCAACAGCTTTTACTGCAAGGCTTACCACAGGCAAAAGGCCATATTAGCTTCCATCATACGTTATAGGACAAAATTAAGGAGATTGGAAAACATCCTGGGTGAAAAGTCGACACATCAAATATAAAGAGTCAGCCTCTTAAGGTCACGTGCCGTTTGCACCTCTGTTGGACAGTCACAAAGCAGAAGCAAAAGGAACAAGGGGATAAAAGCCCTTCAGCACTTCCCTATCAGTGACATGACTCAGTAGCAATTCATTCTAGAGACATTAACCAGAGAAAACCACACTCCTCTAGTTAGCATAAGTGAGTAGAGTAGCCCCGATAGGAATCCACAACAAATAAATAAACAGAAACTCTACTAAGGAAAATGGATGTGCCTATTCTTTACTGCCATTAAAAGAATGTTATTGTATTTTAACATAAAAATTCATCTTTTTTCCTATTACAAAATAGTTTTATTAAAGTATACATTTTTTCAAACTACAAGTTTCTGCTTTTCTGTCTTTCCTAGTAATGACCTCTGTGAAAGATCTTGGTGGTGGTGGTTTAGTCGCTAAGTTGTGTCCGATTCTTGCGACTCCATGGACTGTGAACCTACCAGGCTCCTCTGTCCATGGGATTTTCCAGGCAAGAATACTAGAGTGGGTTGTCATTTTCTTCTCCAGGGGATCTTCCCGACCCAGGACTTGAGCCAGTGTCTCCTGCATGCAGGCAGATTCTTTACTGACTGAGCTACAAGGGGAGCCCAAGAACATGACATAAAGATTTGGGATTAGTGAAATTTTTCAATCATGTATAAAGAGTTCTGCTAATCTAGTGATTACTGTTTCTTCTACCTACCTTGGGTTTCCCTGGTGGCTCACTGGTACAGAATCTGCCTGCTATGCAGGAGATGTACCTTTGATCCCTGGATACGGAAGATCCCCTGGAGAAGGAAATGGCAACCCACTCCAGTATTCTTGCCTGGAGAATTCCATGAAGAGAGGAGCTTGGCAGTCTACAGTCCATGGGATCACAAAGAGTCAGACATTTCTGAGCAACTAACACACACGCACACTACCCACCTAGATTCAATACACTTGGCACATTATATAAGTAAACGTTCATGTACCATTTTATAAACACAAGATGGTCATCAGGTAAAAAGTAGCAAATATTGTAACTTCATTTCTATTCTAAATGTCATCAGTACAAACATTATTAAAGAATTTCCTTTATGAAGAATATTAGATGTTTTTAAAGAAAATCATGACATAGTGCAACAACCACTGGTTTAGAACCAAGGTTTTTAGCTATGGACTGTGTAAAAGTCATTTCTAAATTTTGTCAAATGGGAATAATGGTATTTAGAAATAGTGGTAGGGGTTCTTTTGCCGGAGTAACAGGAATATAGATGGGAAGATTAAATAAAGTAGTCAATATGAAGGTGATTAAAACATTTCCTTAATTAATTATTCTGAGAACTTGCAGTGTGCTAAGAACAAGTAGTTACACCGATGATGTAACTGAATGAGACAAAACCTTTGTCCTCAAATTGTTCCTAGAGCAATCATTTCTAATGTATATATATACGGTGGAAACAGAATGCTGGGGTGGGTGGGTAGATGACTGGATAAGGAACAGAACCACCTAATGATGAAGGATTATTTCCTACTGATTTGCTCACAAGATTCTAGCATACCCCACACATCCCATCAAGAATTATTGTCTTGGGATTTCCCTGGTGGCCTAGTGGTTAGGATTCCAAGTTTCTCTGTGGTGACCTGGGTTCAATCCCTGGTCAGGGAACTGAGATCCTCCAAGTCTTAGAGCACAGGCAAGAAAATGATAACAATTGCCTTAATGCATGTTGATGACTTGATGATTGCTTCTCAGGTACACTGTGGAAGATACAGGTTGAGAACACAAGTTTCCTCCTTACAAGCACAATCAGAGAACTATGACCTAATGTAAGGCATAACTATTGTCCCTATTTTTCCTCTTAAAACATTTCATATAATATATTTTATTTTTTAAAAAGTGCATGCCTTTTCATTCAGTAATGAGATATGAAAAAGAAAATAATTCTAATTGAGCTATTCATTAATAAGACACAAATAAACAGCATTTCATTTCCCTTATGTCATAAAGGTTAAGACCGTTAGGTTGAAACGATTTTGACTACACTCACAAACTAAATGTCCCTCTTTAGTAACATCATGTATTTTCAAATCTATTGAGCATTTTCACATATAATATCTTATCTACTGACATTGTTAGATAGGAAAATTCATAGATAAAGATCAGTTGTGACAATTATACCACCAAAAACATCCTGAATCTATCATTCTTTTTTCATCCCGACTGCCATTGAAGTTCATTTTATTATCATCTTTTATATCAACTACTTCACCAGCTTCCTAACTGCTCTTTCTGATAATGGTCACCATCTCATCAGTCAGAAAGAATGGTCAACCTCAACAGACATCTCTGATCAATATTCCTACAGGCATCCTTTCTGTTTTCAGTGTGGGTTCTCTCTGAAAATGACTTAACGGTGCTTCCTGACCTGATCCCTTCCTTGGTCACACTGAATTACCTGAGAAGAACTGCAAGAAAATGTTTTTTCTCTCTTGGTCTTTGAACAGGTTGAACCTTTGAATAGAAGATTCTGCACTTCAATCTCTGTTTCATTTGGCTAACACTTCCCCATCCTTTTTGATCCATTTAAGACTTTCTTTCCTTCTGAAAGTCTCACAAACTGGAGTCAAGATTGCCGTGAGAAATATCAACAATCTCAGATATGCAGATGATACAACTCTAATGGCAGAAAGTGAAGAGGAATTAAAGAGCCTCTTGATGAGGGTGAAAGAGGAGAGTGAAAAACCTGGCTTAAAACTCAACATTCAAAAAACTAAGACCAAGGCATCCAGTCCCATCACTTCATAGCAAGTGAAGAGAAAAAAGTGGAAGCAGTGACAGATTTTATTTTGGGGGGCTCCAAAACCACTGCAGACAGTGAGTGCAGCCACGAAATTAAAACATGCTTGTTCCTTGGAAGGAAAACTATGAGAAACCTAGACAGTGTATTAAAAAATGGAGATATTACTTTACCAACAAAGGTGCGTATAGTCAAAGCTGTGGCTTTCACAGTAGTCATGTACAGATATGTGAGTTGGACCATAAATAAGGCTGAGTGCCAAAGAATTGATGCTTTTGAATTGTGGTGCTGGAGAAGACTCTTGAGAGTCCCTTGGACAGCAAGATCAAACCAGTCAATCCTAAAGGAAATCAACACTGAATATTCATTGGAAGGACTGATGCTGAAGCTGAAGCCCCAATACTTTAGCTACCTGATGCCAAGAGCCAACTCCCTGGAAAAGACCCTGATGCTGGGAAAGATTGGAAGCAAAAGGAGAAGGGGGCAGCAGAGGATGAGATGGCTAGATAGCATCTAATGGACATGAATTTGAGCAAACTCCAAGAGAGAATGGAAGACAGAGGAGCCTGGTATGCTACAGTCCATGGGGTCCCAAAGAGTCAGACTTGACTTAGCAACTGAACAACAACAAATTCATTATTCTTTTGGCTTCTGTAGTGCTTTAGCCTTCTTTTTAATATAATTTACCAGAGGTCAAAATTTCTCATTTATTTTGTCTATCAACACTACTATATTATAAGAACTAAGTAATAAGAATTAAGTAATTTTATAATTATAATTAATGAACCCTCAATGACTATATGTGATTGAAACTCAATGAAAATTTAGGGAATTAAAGGTAACATAACCTTTAATTGTGGACTGTGAGTGGTTTCCACTGTGCTCTGCTATCCCCCAGATAACGACTTTGGTCTCCTCACTCTGTAACTCCTTGTTTTCTCCCATTGCCTAGAACCCCTTGGTTTAAGGAAGCTAGGTTATACGCCTCAATATTATAAATTAACTCATTGCAAATCTTTTTTTTTTTTTCAATTATATTTTTGCTAAGCCTTCTATTTGTGGGGGGCTTCCCAGATAGCTCAGTTGGTAAAGAATCCACCTGCAATGCAGGAGACCCCAGTTCAATTCCCAGGTTGGGAAGATCTGCTGGAGAAAGGATAAGCTACCCACTTCAGTATTCTTGGGCTGCCCTTGTGGCTCACCTGGTAAAGAACCTGCCTGCAACGTGGGAGACCTGGGCTCGATCCCTGGGTTGGGAAGATCCCCTGGAGAAGCGAAAGATTCTAGTATTTTGGCCTGGAGAATTCCATGGACTATACAGTCCATGGGGTCACAAAGAGTCAGACATGACTGAGTGACTTTCACTTTCACTTTTCTATGTGTGGGGAATCTACTCAACACTTAAGAACTTCTCTGTGAGCGTATGTGTAAGAATTCTGGCCAGGGATAAACTTTTCTTTGAAATTATATAGGAGACCCAAGGCAATGGAGCAGGGAACACAAGCAAGCTTGCTTCAGAAAAAGAAGTGGTAACAGATTGCTGTAACATGATAACAGCATTCTGGTGCATATGTCATGAAAAGAAGTCACCAAAAATGGTTTATGCTAGACTTAGTCCATAGTAACAAACATCTTAAAATAAGAAATTTTCAGAAAAAGTGCCCAAAGCAGAGCTATTTTATCCCTTGCTACTTTCAGAAGAACATGAGGAGTTCAGTTTTCAAAAAGTACATAAAGATGGAAATAATATCCTCCCTGGAGTTAGAAACTGTGGGGAATGTCTCTTGGTTATCAATTAAAAACATTTGCATAAACAATAAATTTCATTCTTTTACAACATGTTGTGGGTGAATAAATGACACTGTAAATCCCAAATTAAACCTGCAGCAAATTATAGAAGTTATTTTTATCATTCTTAAGACTGTCTTTCCATTAGAAAGGGACATAATAATTTTATTATACTACATACTCTGTGAAAGACCATAAACTTTTAATAGACTTATAAAAAGGGAGTGTAACCTTTTCAATATTCTGTGTCATCCTTGGGTGAATCCATTCCACCCTCTCCTCATGCAAGATGGATGCCCCAGGGCCCAAGTGATGGTTCCACACTCGAGAAGAAAATGTTCAGATCCAGCCTTTTCCATGAATTTGAAGGTTAGCATGATTTAGCACTCAAGAGCACTTCCTGGCCACCCTTTTTCTGATTCTACAGCTCCTCAGATTTCCAGACTATAGACTTCTGGTCTTAGAAGAGTTCTGCTGACTTCATCTCTATAGCTTTCATCTGGGGCTAAAAAAATCAAACTAAATATCATTCAGATTTAATAGCTTTGTTCTCACAGGACCACACATTTGTTTTCAGCACCATTAAGGATTATAGTTTCCTATTATTTCCCTAGAACGTGAAATTTCTCAATTTATCTCCTAACCTTGATAGCATGTGGTGCTGTTTGGACTCTACGTCATGTCTGACTCTTGTGATCCCATGGACCGTAGCCTGACAGGCTCCTCTGTTCATAGGATTTTCCAGGCAAGAACACTGGAGTGGGTTGCTGTTTCCTTTTTCTTCTCCAGGGGATCTTCCTGACCCAGGGATCAAACTTGCATCTCCTGCATTTCAGGAATCTCCTGCACTGCAGGCATATTCTTTACCACTGAGTCACCAGGGAAGCCCATTACCTTGATAGCATAACCAAATTTAAGCATGAATTTTAAAACAAAATGACTGACTAACTTGACCCTATGGTGCCCCCTGCATACTGAAGAAATTAGGCCTTTTTATGTGTTTTAGCTGTTCATTTGTTTGTTTCTCTTTTATAAATAAAAAACATATCCACTTTCTTAGAAAATAGGCAAAATTCCAAAAATCTCTGGAGACAAACATGGTCAGAGAAAAATGGATACTGCAAAGGAAGGAAGTCTTTAATTAAGAGGAAAAAAATGGAAGCAAAGTATGGAGAAAACTGAACGGCTCATTCTCAGGAGACCTGTTCTTCATTGCAGAACAACGCCATCATGAAGCTATACACCAACCTGCTAATTGAACCCCTGAAAGTTCCATAGCACAAGAAAAGAGCTGGCTACTTGGAAAGTAGACATTGGCTATTAATTCTACTTAGAAAAAAAAAATGTCATTTTTAACTTGCTTAAAAACACAGAAAACCTTTTCATATCTTCAATAAACTTAAAAAATCATAATAAAATTTGCAAGCATAGTGCTTATATTTACCTATCCTTTCTCCTGAGAACCCCCGCCTAAAAAAAGTAGAATGTTTGTAGATGAAGGGTCTTTCCATACAAATAAAAATTACCTCAAGGGTAAAAATTACCTGAGATTTTTTTAAGAAGGCATTAACTCTTTTGGCTACAGCTATGACCGATAGCCAAATCTAATAGTCAATTACACATATTTTTATAGCTCCCTCATCTAAAACTTTCTGAATCAGACTAATGTTTTTTAAAAACATTGGAGACAAAAACTCTAAAATCTCATTAAACTCATGAACTATATCCCTAGGAAGATGTACACACATAATTATAGGCATATAATTTCAGTATGTTTTGCCCCAGCCCTCTGAGGCTCATCCAAGGAACCTCTAGGGATAAATGAATGCCAGAATAAGAGAGCTTAGGGCTAGATCATGAGCTCAGCAGAGTAGGAGAATGTTTCCCTCATTTGTGCCTCTTTAACTATGGAATGGTGCTTAACATAGCACATATGCACAAAGAATTTGTTACACTGAATTGTGCATGCTGGCATGTGTGTAGTAAGGGATTTTTTTTTAAGGAGGATATACTTTTTAAAAGTTCATCATACAAATAAACTTCCTTGAATCTGGTAGACTTGGGACAAAGAAAAAGTTTTTTCAAGTAGCAAACCAGAGCAGCTTTAGGAACTTGCACATGGCCACCCACCAAATGGGCTTCCCTGGTGGCTCAGTGGTGAAGAACTTGCCTGCCCATGCAGGAGATGTGGGTTTAATCCCTGGGTTGAGAAGATTCCCTGGAGAAGGAAATAGCAACCCACTCCAGTATTCTTGCCTGGGAAATCCCATGGACAGAGGAGCCTGGTAGGCTACAATCCTTGGGGTCACAAAAGAGTCAGACATGACTTAGCAACAAACAACCCACCAAATAAGCATTACTGCCAGAAACAGAACAGAAAGTGAAAGTGAAAATTGCTCAGTCGTGTCCGATTCTTTGGAGACCCCATAGGCTATACAGTCCATGGAATTCTCCAGGCCAGAATACTGGAGTGTGTAGCCTTTCCCTTATCCAGGGGATCTCCCAACCCAGGGATTGAACCCAGGTCTCCTGCATTGCAGGTGGATTCTTTACCAGCTGAGCCACAAGGGAAGCCCAAGAATACTGGAGCGGGTAGAATACTGGAGCGGGTAGCCTATCCCTTCTCCAGCAGATCTTCCTGACCCAGGAATCAAACTGGGGTCTCCTGAATTGCAGGCAGATTCTTTACCAACTGAGCTATCACGGAAGCCCAAATAGAACATTGGTGACCTTTAAATTACATACATACTGATTTATATATGTAATTTAATTTATACATAATTCATATATATAATAATTCATATATGTTTTATATAATCATTAACATGTGTGCCTTGCAGAAAATATCCCCACCTCTGCACAGCAGTAGCAGTTTCTTTATCAATAAAGGTTCTATATTGAAAGCATTCATAATGATATGAAGGTGGGCAGAAAAGCCTTACAGCTACACTTGAACTTGTAAACACAGTAGTTTAGAGGATATTCTTTTAGGACAGACAAAAAACTGTGGAAAGGAAACAGCCTAGTTTGATTATTTCAGTAACACAGTGGGTAGTCAAACAAAGCCAGAATGCAAATTACCAAGTAAGTTAGGTTTCCTAAAGATGAGCGATTTTTATGACTTCTGCTTATCTCAAGGCAAAGCTGTCCAGCAGAGATTCTCTCTCCTGACTGGCCTTTCTTTTTTCCTCTTTAGTCTTCCTCTTACTATAAAATTTGGTAAGTTTTCATTGAAAGAAAACCTTACAAGTTCCAATATTAACTTCTTTGCTTATCTCTTACAGACAGCTCTGAAAGGGGAAAAAATTTATTGTTTTTATTCTCTCACAGCTTGTGAATTATACTAACTTGTGGCATCTTTGCCAACAAAGGTCCGTCTAGCCAAGGCTATGGTTTTTCCAGTGGTCATATATGGATGTAAGAGTTGGACTGTGAAGAAAGCTGAGTGCCGAAGAATTGATGCTTTTGAACTGTGGTGTTGGAGAAGACTCTTGAGAGTCCCTTGGACTGCAAGGAGGTCCAACCAGTCCACCCTAAAGGAGATCAGTCCTGGGTGTTCATTGGAAGGACTGATGCTAAAGCTGAAACTCCAGTACTTTGGCCACCTCATGTGAAGAGTTGACTCATTGGAAAAGACTCTGATGCTGGCAGGGACTGGGGGCAGGAGGAGAAGGGGACGACAGAGGATTAGATGGCTGGATGGCATCACTGACTTGACGGACATGAGTTTGAGTGAACTCCGGGAATTGGTGATGGACAGGGAGGCCTGACATGCGATTCATGGGGTTGCAAAGAGTCAGACACAACTGAGCGACGGAACCGAGCTGTGGCATCTGCCACAGTGAATAATCTTTCTTTCTAGGATGAAAATATTAAGAAAATAAAATAGGCTCTCATAAATGCCTACTCCTGTGAGTAAAGTTGGTGGATCTCACAATAACTAAAGTCATCTGGGAGAAAACAAACAAAAAGTTGTAGATTTGGGAGAAGCTGACAGGGACATTGTAACTCAGGCTTTCAGAGATCGCCACCTGTGATCTCTGGGAAGATAATTTCTGTTCCCTTCCCATGTTTTTAAAAGAATTCTCCTCCAGTGGTCTATTCAAGAGATTAAAAATATTCGCTGCCTAAAGGGTCCCACAGAGGAGCAGCAAAGGATGAGATGGTTGGATGGGATCACTCATTCAACGGACATGAGTTTGAGCAAACTCTGGGAGATAGTGCAGGACAGAGGAGCCTGGCATGCTGCAGTCTGTGGGGGTCACCAAAAGTCAGACATGACAGGGGCAGAACAACAATGAAAGGTAATGTATGAAAAGAAAAGCCTGATTCCAGACTCTACCAGTCAGCAAAACAGGTATCTCCTGAGAAAACACTCTCCAACCACTCCAGTTTTGACACCTGAGAACTATATACATTCAGTGAACTCTGAATCTCCCAATGATTCAAAGTCAAGAAGGCTTTTCTTCTGTAGAACAATTTGCTAAAATTAGAGACGAATGAATTAGTGTTTGAGCGAAGTATATATTCTTCTTGTAAGTCATGTAGGGAGAGGGGCCTTTAAGAGCAGGTGGCTAAATCTATCTACAACAAACATTTTGACAAGCTCCCACCAGCATGGCATCAAAACAATCCCAATGTGATTCAAAAGATATCTTCACTTTAACAGCTGGGCACATGAACTGTAAGTTTTATTTTTCTCCAGCAGGCAATTAGTAAACTGCTCACATTTTGCTGCTGAAAAGACTGCACCACCATGAACAGATGGAAATGCAGAATTCCACAAATGGCAGATATTAGGAATTAGAGACGTTGATTTAACTTTCACCAAGCAAACAAGAATCCAAAAACACACGTCACTCTTTCTATAATTAAATACATCAGAGTACATCAGATTCATATCCACTGTAAGCTCATGTTTCTTCCTTCTTATTTCTAAATTTATATACATTCTCTGTATAACAGACCTACTCAGAGTTCAACTCCACAACAAAAGGGTCTTCTGTGACAGATAGATGGCACTAAACTATTTCTCAAATTAAGCTTGCCAGGGAGTCGCACTAGCTTTTTCCCAGCATGATGCCTGCTGCAATAATAAGAAATCATAAGACTGAAAGAGGTAGTCCTTGTGTCAGGACAGATGGAGAGAACAGCTGAGAGAAGGATTCAGCCAATTTAATAACTCCCTGTGAGTAGAATAAATCATAGTGAAAGGAATTCAGAGGAACATTTAGTCTGGAAAAAAAAAAGAATTTAAATGGTGGCAATTTTAGAATGGAATGAATAGAATAAAAATGTTTCACCTTACAATATCACACAGTAAAAACAAAAGACAGACATAAGGTCACTAGTGACCTGAACCCAAATTATAGACCAGACTAGTGACAAACGCTTGGGAAGCATTTAGACTGATTGTCACATTTAAAAGACATAATGCATGCTAACATACTAAGGAGATGAAATCCACGATGTGAGGTATTTGAGGAACCACTGTTAATTATTCTTTCCTCCCTCTGAAATGGCAATTTACCCTACTTATGAACATAGTTAAGAGAACTTATCATTTTTGATATTCTTAAAATGCTAGAGACAATGTGAAAAATCTTTTTTTGAGAACAATTTCCTTTATACAACCTCCCAGGACTTTCATGGGAATATTCAATTTATATTCTTTATTACATATAGCAATATGTCTAGTTGCAAATATGAAAACAAAAAAGTCTTTATAAGTTTTCCAAATTTTAATCCAAGGGGAGATGACAATGTGATTGAAATTATCTAAAGAAAAGTAAAAGGATTTTTTTTTTCTTACCAAAAGTGAGTGTACCTAACATCAAGAAGCAAACTAGTAATAATATCACTAGTAAAATCCCAGGTCATAGTCCGAGACATAGTCTTTTTTGCTTTAAAGAAAAGCGTTGAAGGCTTTTTGTCCATTAAATGTTAAGAGACACTAGTTATCTTATTACATTGGTGAAATAGAGTTTTTCTACCCCAATAAAAATTTCAGATTACACCAAAAAATTCTTAAATAGCATAAAGGTTGCAGGTTATGTTTATTTAAGGGCTTCCCAGGTGGTTCAGGGAGTAAAGAATCTGCCTGCAATGCAGGAGATGTGGGTTTGATCACTGGGTCAGGAACATCCCCTGGAGGAGAGCATGGCAACTCACTCCAGTATTCTTGCCTGGACAATACCATGGACAGAGCAGCCTGGTGCGCTACAGTCCATAGGATTTCAAAGAATCAAACACTACTGAAGCAATTGAACATGCACGCATGTTTACTTATATATGTAAAAGTTCTTTCTTTGTATTAATAGTTGAGAGTTTCTATTAAATTTTATATCATAAACTTCATATTCAAACTGGCTTCTTTCTCAGGCACACTAAAAACAAACAAACAAACAAAAAAGTAACACCCATTAACCCTTTAAGCGTGTGTCTATATTCCCCAGGCAAAATCAGGAAACAAAAAACAGTGGTTTCTGAATTTCAGATTGATTACTTATTCAGAAGCTGTCTTGAGGATATGGCCTAACCTTTTGATATTACTCACCAAAGAGAAATGTCAGTTACAAAGACTTTAATCTCCTTTCCCCTCAATAGGAGAGACACAGCCTATAGAGAGAGTTGTTTTCATTTATAACTCTTTTATATCATCTTTTCTAGATACTTCATGTTTAATGGTGTTAGACTCACTGAATTAGTACAGAGATTGTAAAATATTTGAAGCAAACACAACACCTCTTATTCAGTGGTTTATCACCAAAATGTAAACTGCTGAGGGACTCTTTGAACATGAGGGGCATCAAGTTCATATTCACAGTGGCTCATATTTTTCTCATTCCTAAATTTACATTCATTCTGAGTCTAGCAGAATGCATTTAATGCATTTATAAATGAAAATATTTATAAGCCTATTCTTTACCACATTGTTTTAGGAACTTCTTATGGACTCAAGAGAATTTCGTAGAAGATAGCTGGTTAAGCCATAGTTAGTGAAGATAAAGATAATATGAACAATAACTCATTCATGAAGTAAGTAATAGAAAAAGTTAATACATGATGTTTGTAATCAAATAATATTAGCTTTTACTATATATTCATGAGAATTAGAAGTAGAAAAGGAGAATAATATCCCACCATCACCCTCAATAACTTGAATTTTTTGGAAGGCCACAGATAGCCAATATATTTACAGATGACACATGAAGTCTTTACTTAGTATGCCAACTTCAGGATTCTTTGAGTATTCAATAATAATCTATGTGTTACAATTACTAAAACATACATAGGACACTGATTTGTATTCAAAGTCAAATAGTTTTTTAAATATCATAGCTAGAGACAGACTATCATAATTTGTTAAACAGGTTTCAAAGTAATTGATGCACATCAGGTCAAGGATTAGAAGATGGTCATTGCTATCTAGTTATTCCTGATTAACATTGAGGGACAATTATTACAGATTCTTCTTATATTCAGAATCTTACATACTAAACAAGTTAAATAGTCAAGTAAGGTAGATAACCCACATTTGGAGTCATTTAGGTCCAGAGATGATAAGTTATAAAATTCCCAATCAATAAAAATCTTCATTAGCTATTAACTGAATAGTCAAGACATATTTAAGAGAAACAGAAGATCAGTAAAAGCAGGCACTGTTTTTGTTTTGTTTTGTTTCTAATTCACTGCTGAATCACCAGAAGCTAGGTCAGTGTGGGACACACAGTTTGGGTTTAATAAATATTTACAGAGTGAATAAATACTAAATTGTTAATAAATAATCAAAACAAATGTGAATAACTCTGTAGGAGCTGGATAAAGAAGACGGGCTAATAAGAGAAGAAAAGACAAAGAACAAAGAACCAACCAAGCAGTGAATGAGAAGAAAGAATGACAGAGTGGCCTTTTTTGGTGTGTCTTACCTGCTTGGCAACAAAAAAGTAGCATGAAAACAACCTAAAGGAAAACAGATGGCTGAGTCCCTCACGTCCCCATGCATGGGCTGTTCAGCGTTGGCTCCACAAGCTGCAGGCTCCTCCTCAGTCACACAACAAACAACTAAAAAGTGATACCAATGTACACAAGGGAGTACACATATTCCGTTGAAAACCCAATGAGAAATGCTCTCTTGCCAAGACACTCAGGTTGGCATAGTATTCATGATTTCCTGGTAAGAAGCCAGAGTCTTCTCCTCTGCAGATTAAGTGTGCCTAATCAAAGAAATGCAAAAAAGCATCTGAGGAGGCCTTACAAATAGCTGAGAAAAGAAAAGAAGTAGAAGGCAGAGGAGAAAAGGAAAAGGATACCCATCTGAATGCAAAGTTCCAGAGAATAGCAAGGAGAGATAAGAAAGCTTTCCTAAGTGATCAATGCAAAGAAATAAACAAAAACAATAGAATGGGAAAGACCAGAGATCTCTTCAAGAAAATTAGAGATACCAAGGGAGTATTTCATGCAAAGATAGGCAAAATAAAGGACAGAAATGATACGGACCTAACAGAAGCAGAAGATATTAAGAGGTGGCAAGAATACATAGTAGAACTATACAAAAAAGATCTTAATGGCCCCGATAACCACAATGGTGGGATCACTCACCTAGAGCCAGATATCCTGGAGTGCGAAGTCAAGTGAACCTTAGAAAGCATCATTATGAACAAAGCTGGTGGAGATGATGGAATTCCAGCTAAGCTATTTCACACTCCAAAAGATGATGTTGTTAAAGTGCTGCATTCAATATGCCAACAAATCTGGAAAACTCAACATTGGCCACAAATCTGGAAAAAGTCAAGTTTTCACTCCAATCCTAAAGAAAGGCAACGTCAAAGAATGTTCAAACTACTGCATAACTGCAATCATTTCACGTAGCAAAGTAATGCTCAAAATCCTTCAAGCTGACCCCTAGTGAACTGAGAACTTCCAGATTTACAAGCTAGATTTAGAAAAGGCAGAGGAACCAGAGATCAAACTGCCAACAAACATTGGATCATAGGAAAAGCAAGAGAGTTCCAGAAAAACATGTACTTCTGTTTCACTGACTATGCTAAAGCCTTTAACTGTATGGATCACAACAAACTGGAAAATTCTTTAAAAGATGATAACACCAGACCCCCTTACCTGCCTCCTGCAAAACCTGTATGTGGGTCAAGAAGCAACAGTTAGAACCAGACATGGAACCATGGACTGGTTCCAAATAGGAAAAGGAGTTCGTCAAGGCTGTATATTGTCACCCTGCTTATTTAACTTATATGCAGAGTACATAATGTAAATGCCTGGCTGGATGAAGCACAAGCTGGAATCAAGATTGCCAGGAGAAATATCAATAACTTCAGATATGCAGATGATACCACCCTAATGGCAGAAAATGAAAAGGAACTGAAGAGCCTCTTGATGAAAGTGAAAGAGGAGAGTAAAAAAGCTGGCTTAAAACTCAACATTCAAAAAATGGGGGTGGGGGGAGCGGTCCTAAGATGGTGGAGGAATAGGATGGGGAGACCATTTTCTCCCCCAGAAATTCATCAAAAGAACATTTGAACTCTGAGAAAATTCCACAAAACAACTTCTGAATTCCAGCAGAGGACATCAGGCACCCAGAAAAGCAGCCCGTTGTCTTCAAAAGGAGGTAGGAAAAAATATAAAAGATAAAAAGACAAAAGAGGTAGGGACCGAGCTCCATCCTGTGAAGAGAATCTTTAAAAAGAGAGAAGTTTCCAAACACCAGGAAACACTCTCACTGCCGAGTCCATGGTGAGCCTTGGAACAACAGAGGGCAACATAACCGGGAGGAAAAATAAATAAATAATTAAAACCCACAGATTACATGCCCAACAGTAACTCCCCCAGCAGAGAAGCAGTGTAGATGCCTGCATTCGCCACTAGCAAACAGGGGCTGGGCAGGGAGGTGCGGGCTGCATTGCTTAGAGTAAGGACCTGGCCTGAATGCCCCGAGGGCAATCTGAGGGAAATAAGGTTGCTTGGGATAGCAAACCTGAATGCCCCGAGGGCAATCTGAGCGAAATAAGCTTGCTTGGGATAGCAAACCAGACTGTAGGATAACTACCACGCGAAAAGCCTTTTTCTTGGGATTCTGGACGGTCAGCATCCGCCTGAGAAGGTGCGCCATTTGTACACCCAAAAAACCGAGCGGCAGGGACAGGGGAGGCAATAACTCGCAGCGACTGTGCTCGCCAAACACCTGGTCACCTGAGCTTCTTGGATCTGGGAAGGGCACAAAACGCAGGCCCAACCGAGTCTGCGCCTCTGAGGACTATCCGAATACCTAAACCTGAGTAGCTTAGACCTG
Source organism: Bos taurus (assembly GCF_002263795.3). Lineage (NCBI taxonomy): Eukaryota > Metazoa > Chordata > Mammalia > Artiodactyla > Bovidae > Bos > Bos taurus. Next base: position 100,958,451 of record NC_037333.1, read on the forward strand.
GGAAGTGCATACAACCCAGGGCTGACCTCAGACAGTTCCTGGCAGAGCAACCTAGAGCCTAAGAAGTGCAGACAGGGAAAGCACAAACACCATGAGCGCCGGCAAACCCAATGTGGTCGAGACACTGTGAGCACACGCCAGTGTTACTTGTTTGCAGCGTCCCTCCCTCCCCACAGCACGACTGAACAAGTGGAGCCTAGAAAAGTGTCCACCATCGCCCCCTTGTGCCAGGGTGGAAATTAGACACTGAAGAGACCAGCAAACAAAAGCAGCTAAAACAGAGGGACCCTCCTTGGAAGTGACAGGTGCAATAGATTAAAACCCTGTAGATAGTACCGACTACATAGGAAGGGGCATATATATCTTGAGAAATATAAGCAGGATCAAGGAGCTATCTGAAAATGAACTGACCCCACACTGCCCACAACACCACCAGAGAAAGTCCTAGATATATTTTTACTATTTTTACTATCATTCTTAAATTTTTTTTATTTTAAGTCCTCTATTACTCCTTTAATTTTCATTTTTATAACCTACTATTACTTTGCAAAAAAAAAAAAAAGAGATAGAGACCCTATTTTTTAAAACAAACTTCATATATATGTATATATATATATATATATATTATAATTTTTGTGAATTTTTTTCCCTCCTTTTCTTTAATATTGTATTTTTGAAAATCCAACCTCTACTCTAGATTTTTAATCTTTGCTTTTTGGTATTTAGTATCAATTTTGTACCTTTAAGAACCCAATCTTCAGTACCCATTTTTACTTGGGAGCGAGATTACTGGCTTGACTGCTCTCTCCCCCTTTGGACTCTCCTTTTTCTCCACCAGGTTGCCTCTATCTCCTCCCTCCCCATTCTCTTCTCTTCCCAACTCTGAATCTCTTTGTGTGTTCCAGATGGTGATGAACACTTAGGGAACTGATTACTGGCTGGATCTGTCTCTCTCCTTTTGATTCCCCCCTTTATCCTCCTGGCCACCTCTGTCTCCTTCCTCCCTCTTCTCTTCTGTGTATAACTCCATGAACATCTCTGAGCGGTCCAGATTGTGTAGGGCATATAAGGAAGTGATTACTGGCTAGCTTGCTCTCTCCTCTTTTGATTCCACTTCATGTCATCCTGGTCACCTCTATCTCCCTCCTCCCTCTTCTCTTTTCCAGGTAACTCTGTGAACCTCTCTGGGTGTCCCTCACTGTGGAGAAACTTTTCATCTTTAACCTAGACATTTTATCATCAGTGCTGTATAGATGGAGAAGTCTTGAGGCTACTGTAAAAATAAGACTGAAAACCAGAAGGAGGAGGCTTAAGTCCAAATCCTGAGAACACCAAAGAACTCCTGACTCCAGGGAACATTAATATACAGGAGCTCATCAAACGCCTCAATTCAGTTCAGTTCAGTCGCTCAGTCCTGTCCGACTCTTTGCAACCCCATGAATCACAGCACACCAGGCCTCCCTGTCCATCACCAACTCCCAGAGTTCACCCAGACTCATGTCCATCGAGTCAGTGATGCCATCCAGCCATCTCATCCTCTGTCATTCCCTTCTCCTCCTGCCCCAAATCCCTCCCAGCATCAGAGTCTTTACCAATGAGTCAACTCTTCACATGAGGTGGCCAAAGTATAGGAGTTTCAGCTTTAGCATCATTCCTTCCAAAGAAATCCCAGGGCTGATCTCCTTTAGAATGGACTGGTTGGATCTCCTTGCAGTCCAAGGGACTCTCAAGAGTCTTCTCCAACACCACAGTTCAAAAGCATCAATTCTTCGGTGCTCAGCCTTCTTCACAGTCCAACTCTCACATCCAAACATGACCACAGGAAAAATCATAGCCTTGACTAGACAAAACTTTGTTGGCAAAGTAATGTCTCTGCTTTTGAATATGCCATCTAGGTTGGTCATAACTTTCCTTCAAAGGAGTAAGCGTCTCTTAATTTCATGGCTGCAGTCACCATCTGCAGTGATTTTGGAGCCCAAAAAAATAAAGTCTGACACTGTTTCCACTGTTTCCCCATCTATTTCCCATGAAGTGATGGGACTGGATGCCATGATCTTCGTTTTCTGAATGTTGAGCTTTAAGCCAACATTTTCACTCTCCTCTTTCACTTTCATCAAAAGGCTTTTTAGTTCCTCTTCACTTTCTGCCATAAGGGTGGTGTCATCTGCATATCTGAGGTTATTGATATTTCTCCCAGCAGTCTTGATTCCAGCTTGTGTTTCTTCCAGTCCAGCGTTTCTCATGATGTACTCTGCATAGAAGTTAAATAAGCGGGGTGATAATATACAGCCTTGACGTACTCCTTTTCCTATTTGGAACCATTCTGTTCTTCCATGTCCAGTTCTAACTGTTGCTTCCTGACCTGCATACAAATTTCTCAAGAGGCAGGTCAGGTGGTCTGGTATTCCCATCTCTTTCAGAATTTTCCACAGTTTATTGTGATCCACACAGTCAAAGGCTTTGGCATAGTCAATAAAGCAGAAATAGATGTTTTTCTGGAACTCTCTTGTTTTTTTCCATGATCCAGAGGATGTTGGCAATTTGATCTCTGGTTCCTCTGCCTTTTCTAAAACCAGCTTGAACATCAGGAAGTTCACAGTTCACATATTGCTGAAGCCTGGCTTGGAGAATTTTGAGCATCCCTTTACTAGCGTGTGAGATGAGTGCAATTGTGCGGTAGTTTGAGCATTCTTTGGCATTGCCTTTCTTTGGGATTGGAACGAAAACTGACCTTTTCCAGTCCTGTGGCCATTGCTGAGTTTTCCAAATTTGCTGGCATATTGAGTGCAGCACTTTCACAGCATCATCTTTCAGGATTTGAAATAGCTCAACTGGAATTCCATCACCTCCACTAGCTTTGGTCATAGTGATGCTTTCTAAGGCCCACTTGACTTCACATTCCAGGATGTCTGGCTCTAGATCAGTGGCGCCTCCATACCTACACTGAAACCAAGCACCACCCAAGAGCCAACAAGCTCCAGAGCAAGACATACCATGAAAATTCTCCAGCAACACAGGAACATAGCCCTGAGCTTCAATATACAGGCTGCCCAAAATCACTCCAAACCCACTGACATCTCATCACCCATTACTGACACTTCATTGCACTCCAGAAAGAAGTCCAGCCCCACCCACCAGAACACGAACACAAGTTCCCTAACCAGGAAACCTTGATAAGCAACCCCTACAACCCCACCCACAGCGAGGAAACTCCACAATAAAAAGAACTACACAAACTGCTAGAGTACAGAAAGGCCACCCCAAACACAGCAATATAAACAAGATGAAGAGACAGAGGAATACCCAGCAGGTTAAGGAACAGGATAAATGCCCACCAAACCAAACAAAAGAGGAAGAGATAGGGAATCTACCTGATAAAGAATTCCGAATAATGATAGTGAAAATGATCCAAAATCTTGAAAACAAAATGGAAACACAGATAAATAGCCTGGAGACAAGGATTGAGAAGATACAAGAAAGGTTTAACAAGGACGGAGAAGGCAATGGCAACCCACTCCAGTACTCTTGCCTGGCAAATCCCATGGACAGAGGAGCCTGGTAGGCTGCAGTCCATGGGTTCGCTAGGAGTCAGACACGACTGAGCGACTTCACTTTCACTTTTCACTTTCATGCATTGGAGAAGAAAATGGCAACCCACTCTAGTTTTCTTGCCTGGAGAATCCCAGGGATGGGGGAGCCTGGTGGGCTGCCGTCTACAGGGTCGCACAAAATCAGACACGACTGAAGTGACTTAACAGCAACAGCAGAAGAAGAAATAAAAAAGAGTCAATATATAATGAATAATGCAATAAATGTGGAGAAGGCAATGGCACCCCACTCTAGTACTGTTGCCTGGAAAATCCCATGGATGGAGGAGCCTGGTAGGCTGCAGTCCATGAGGTCGAAAAGAGTCGGACACGACTGAGCGGCTTCACTTTTGCTTTTCACTTTCATGCACTGGAGAAGGAAATGGCAACCCACTCCAGTGTTCTTGCCTGGAGAATCCCAGGGACAGGGGAGCCTGGTGGGCTAACGTCCACGGGGTCACACAGAGTCGGACACTGGACTGAAGTGACTTAGCAGCAGCAGCAATAAATGAGATAAAAAACACCCTGGAAGGAACAAATAGTAGAATAAGGGAGGCAGAAGATAGGATTAGTGAGGTAGAAGATAGAATGGTAGAAATAAATGAATCAGAGAGGAAAAAAGAAAAACGAATTAAAAGAAATGAGGACAATCTCAGAGACCTCTGGGACAAGGTTAAATGCCCCAACATTTGAATCATAGGAATCCCAGAAGAAGAAGACAAAAAGAAAGACCATGAGAAAATACTTGAGGAGATAATAGTTGAAAACTTCCCTAAAATGGGGACGGAAATTATCGCTCAAGTCCAAGAAACACAGAGAGTCCCAAAAGGGATAAACCCAAGGCAAAACACCCCAAGACACATATTAATCAAATTAACAAAGATCAAACACAAAGAGCAAACATTAAAAGCAGCAAGGGAAAAACAACAAATAACACACAAGGGGATTCCCATAAGGACAATAGCTGATCTTTCAATAGAAACTCTTCAGGCCAGGAGGGAATGGCAGGACATACTTAAAGTGATAAAAGAAAATAACCTACAGCCCAGATTACTGTACCCAGCAAGGATCTCATTCAAATATGAAGGAGAAATCAAAAGCTTTACAGACAAGCAAAAGCTGAGAGAATTCAGCATCACCAACCCAGCTCTCCAACAAATGCTAAAGGATCTTCTCTAGGCAGGAAACACAAAAAGGGCGTGTAAACTCGAACCCAAAACAATAAAGCAAATGGCAACGGGATCATACTTATCAATAATTACCTTAAGTGTAAATGGGTTGAATGCCCCAACCAAAAGACAAAGACTGGCTGAGTAGATACAAAAACAAGACCCCTATATATGTTATCTACAAGAGACCCACCTCAAAACAAGGGACACATGCAGACTGAAAGTGAAGGGCTGGAAAAAGGTATTCCACCCAAATAGAAACCAAAAGAAAGTAGGAGTAGCAACACTCATATAAGACAAAATAGACTTTAAAACAAAGGCTGTGAAAAGAGACAAAGAAGGACACTACATAATGATCAAAGGAGCAATCCAAGAAGAAGATAAAACAACTATAAATATATATGCACCCAGCATAGGAGCACTACAATATGTAAGACAAATGCTAACAAGTATGAAAGGGGAAATTAACAATAACACAATAATAGTGGGAGACTTTAATACACCACTCACACCTATGGATAGATCAACTAAACAGAAAATTAACAAGGAAACACAGATTTTAAATGATACAATAGACCAGTTAGACCTAATTGATATGTATAGGACATTTCACCCCAAAACAATAAATTTCACCTTTTTCTCAAGCGCACACAGAAACTTCTCCAGGTTAGATCACATCCTGGGCCATAAATCTAGCCTTGGTAAATGCAGAAAAAATTGAAATCATTCCAAGCATCTTTTCTGAACACAATGCAGTAAGATTAGATCTCAATTACAGGAGAAAAACTATTAAAAATTCCAACATATGGAGGCTGAACAACACGCTGCTGAATAACCAACAAATCACAGAAGAAATCAAAAATATGCATAGAAACGAATGAAAATGAAAACACAACAACCCAAAACCTGTGAGACACTGTAAAAGCAGTGCTAAGGGGAAGGTTCATAGCAATACAGGCACACCTCAAGAAACAAGAAAAAAGTCAAATAAATAACCTAACTCTACACCTAAAGCAACTAGAAAAGGAAGAAATTAAGAACCCCAGGATTAGTAGACAGAAAGAAATCTTAAAAATTGGGGCAGAAATAAATGCAAAAGAAACAAAAGAGACCATAGCAAAAATCAACAAAGCCAAAAGCTCGTTCTTTGAGAGGACAAATAAAATTGACAAACCATTAGCCAGACTCATCCAGAAACAAAGGGAGAAAAATCAAATCAATAAAATTAGAAATGAAAATGGAGAGATCACAACAGACAACACACAAATACAAAGGATCATAAGAGACTACTATCAGCAATTATATGCCAATAAAATGGACAACTTGGAAGAAATGGACAAATTCTTAGAAAAGTACAACTTTCCAAAATGGAACCAAGAAGAAAAAGAAAATCTTAACAGACCCATCACAAGCACAGAAATTGAAACTGTAATCAGAAATCTTCCAGCAAACAAAAGCCCAGGTCCAGACGGCTTCACAGCTGAATGCTACCAAAAATTTAGAGAAGAGCTAACACCTATCCTACTCAAACTCTTCCAGAAAATTGCAGAGGAAGGTAAACTTCCAAACTTATTCTATGAGGCCACCATCACCCTAATACCAAAATCTGACAAAGATGCCACAAAAAAGAAAACTACAGGCCAATATCACTGATGAAAACAGATGCAAAAATCCTTAACAAAATTCTAGCAATCAGAATACAACAACACATTAAAAAGATCATACATCATGACCAAGTGGGCTTTATCCAGGGATGCAAGGATTCTTCAATATCTGCAAATCAATCAATGTAATACACCACATTAACAAACTGAAAAATAAAAGCCATATGATTATCTCAATAGATGCAGAAAAAGCCTTCGACAAAATTCAACATCCATTTATGATAAAAACTCTCCAGAAAGCAGGAATAGAAGGAACATACCTCAACATAATAAAAGCTATATATGACAAACCCACAGCAAACATTATTCTCAATGGTGAAAAATTGAAAGCATTTCCCCTAAAGTCAGGAACAAGACAAGGGTGCCCACTTTCACCACTACTATTCAACATAGTTTTGGAAGTTTTGGCCACAGCAATCAAAGCAGAAAAAGAAATAAAAGGAATCCAAATTGGAAAAGAAGAAGTAAAACTCTCACTGTTTTCAGATGACATGATCCTCTACAGAGAAAACCCTAAAGACTCCACCAGAAAATCACTAGAGCTAATCAATGAATATAGTAAAGTTGCAGGATATAAAATCAACACACAGAAATCCCTTGCATTCCTATACACTAATGCCAGGGTCCTGCCCCGGCTGATCCAGGGTATTCGAAGCGGGGACGGCGTCGGCGACCTATTTATTTAAATATTTTATCAAAGATATAAAGAGTAATAGGATGAGGATAGCTCAGTAGGAAAATTCAGTGGAGAAAAGAGGCTGAGTAGCTTGGTTTACGCGGGAGACCAATAAAACTTCAAGACAAGAAGTTTGCACCACTTACGTAGGCCGCAGGCGTCCTTCCGTTCTCCCGAAGGAGAGGAGACACTGAGGCCTCCCCGGTCGGATCTTAGAAGCCTAGGCATAATTAGTAAGCATGGCGGGTTCCGCACTCCAGATGGAGACTCAACCAGAGTGAGAGAGAGAGCGACATGGGGAGACCAGTATTTCGAGAAACTGATCCCAATTCTTTATTTTCCATGGTCTACTTTTATACACTGAGATGTTATGCAAAAGTCACACGGGGTCAGCAGTCCTGACTTTTATCAAAGTCAGGTGCTTCATACAAATGTATACAGAGGTCTTAGGGGTGTTACATCATCTTCTGGCCAGGGGGCCTGCTGACAATTTATGACCCTCTCCTTGTGACAGCAGTCAGTCAACCAGGACACTTATTTCTCCAGGGGTGATTATTCTTAAAACAGACACTACCCAAATAGAGTTACATTCCTATAGGGTGAGGGTGTAGTGGGTTTTAGTTAAGGAAAGAATTTACTTAGCCTAAGGTCTAACGTGGTTAATATCAAAGGTTAATACTTATTTCTTCTATATATTCATTAATGTGTGTAAGGGCAGGGGATGTGGAGACTTAGCAACAAACATTGGCTCAACAAATGAAAAACCCTTCACCAATACAATTTATAATCAGCCCATTATACTTATACTAATAGTTTTCTAACTTTTCTAAGGAACCTGTTTTTAGAAGGTTTAAAGCATCTCGTGCCTCTCACGGTTGGGAGGCTGTGAGCAATCACATGTGGCCGGACAAGCCTGTCAGGCAGGCCAGAGAACCTTCAGAGGAGTTTGTAGGTTAAAACACTCTTATCACGCCCAGGAATTATTATTAACTGGAGCTCTAAGTTAACTCATTCTCCAAAAGAGGTGGTGGGAGACAGCCCCCCCATAAAGTCAGAGGTGTAGGTGAGCACAAAATAGTAAAGTAGACAGGCTCTGGTTATGGGGGTAGATGCTCAAGGATTTCCAGGGGGACTCCTGAGGCTCGATCCCGCCTTTGCGTATGTCGAGGCTCCTTCCTCATGACCCTTGTCACGGGCGGAGTACCTCACTCTGGCCCCCAACACACTAATAATGAGAAAGGCTGAGCACCAAAGAATTGATGCTTTTGAACTGTGGGGTCGGAGAAGACTCTTGAGAGTCCCTTGGACTGCAAGGAGACCCAACCAGTCCATTCTAAAGGAGATCAGCCCTGGGATTTCTTTGGAAGGAATGATGCTAAAGCTGAAACTCCAGTACTTTGGCCACCTCATGTGAAGAGTTGACTCATTGGAAAAAACTCTGATGCTGGGAGGGATTTGGGGCAGGAGGAGAAGGGAATGACAGAGGATGAGATGGCTGGATGGCATCACTGACTCGATGGACGTGAGTCTCAGTGAACTCCGGGAGTTGGTGATGGATAGGGAGGCCTGGCGTGCTGCAATGCATGGGGTTGCAAAGAGTCGGACACGACTGAGTGACTGAACTGAACTGAACTGAACTGAATAATGAAAAAACAGAAAGAGAAATTAAGGAAACAATTCCATTCACCATTGCAATGAAAAGAATAAAATACTTAGGAATATACCTACATAAAGCAACTAAAGACCTATATATAGAAAACTATAAAACACTGGTGAAAGAAATCAAAGAGGACACTAATAGATGGAGAAATATACCATGTTCATGGATTGGAAGAATCAATATAGTGAAAATGAGTGTACTACCCAAAGCAATCTATAGATTCAGTTCAATCCCTATCAAGCTACCAATGGTATTTTTCACAGAGCTAGAACAAATAATTTCACAATTTGTATGGAAATACAAAAAACCTCGAATAGCCAAAGCTATCTTGAGAAAGAAGAATGGAACTGGAGGAATCAACCTACCTGACTTCAGGCTCTACTACAAAGCCACAGTCATCAAGACAGTATGGTACTGGCATAAAGACAGAAATATAGATCAATGGAACAAAATAGAAAGCCCAGAGATGAATCCACGCACATATGGACACCTTATCTTTGACAAAGGAGGCAAGAATATACAATGGAGAAAAGACAATCTCTTTAACAAGTGATGCTGGGAAAACTGGTCAACCACTTGTAAAAGAATGAAACTAGAACACTTTCTAACATCATACACAAAAATAAACTCAAAATGGATTAAAGATCTAAACATAAGGCCAGAAACTATAAAACTCCTAAAGGAGAACATAGGCAAAACACTCTCCGACATAAATCACAACAGGATCCTCTATGACCCACCTCCCAGAATATTGGAAATAAAAGCAAAAATAAACAAATGGGACCTAATTAAACTTAAAAGCTTCTTCACAACAAAGGAAACTATAAGCAAGGTGAAAAGACAGCCTTCAGAATGGGAGAAAATAATAGCAAATGAAGCAACTGACAAAGAATTAATCTCAAAAATATACAAGCAACTCCTACAGCTCAACTCCAGAAAAATAAATGACCCAATCAAAAAATGGGCCAAAGAACTAAACAGATATTTCTCCAAAGAAGAATACAGATGGCTAACAAACACATGAAAAGATGCTCAACATCACTCATTATCAGAGAAATGCAAAATCAAAACCACAATGAGGTACCATTTCATGCCAGTCAGAATGGCTGCGATCCAAAAGTCTACAAGCAATAAATGCTGGAGAGGATGTGGAGAAAAGGGAACCCTCTTACACTCTTGGTGGGAATGCAAACTAGTTCAGCCACTATGGAGAACAGTGTGGAGATTCCTTAAAAAACTGGAAATAGAACTGCCATATGACCCAGCAATCCCACTGCTGGGCATACACACCGAGGAAACCAGAAGGGAAAGAGATACGTGTACCCCAATGTTCATTGCAGCACTGTTTGTAATAGCCAGGACATGGAAGCAACCTAGATGTCCATCAGCAGATGAATGGATAAGAAAGCTGTGGTACATATACACAATGGAGTATTACTCAGCCATTAAAAAGAATACATTTGAATCAGTTCTAATGAGGTGGATGAAACTGGAGTCTATTATACAGAGTGAAGTAAGCCAGAAAGAAAAACACCAATATAGTATACTAATGCATATATATGGAATTTAGAAAGATGGAAACAATAACCCTGTAAGCAAGACAGCAAAAGAGACACAGATGTATAGAACAATCTTATGGACTCTGTGGGAGACGGCGAGGGTGGGATGATTTGGGAGAATGGCATTGAAACATGTATAATATCATATGTGAAACAAAATGCCAGTCCAGGTTCGATGCATGATACAGGATGCTCGGGGCTGGTGCACTGGGATGACCCAGAGGGATGGTACGGGGAGGGAGGTGGGAGGAGGGTTCAGGATGGGGAACATGTGTACACCCGTGGTGGATTCATGTTGATGTATGGCAAAACCAATACAATATTGTAAAGTAATTAGCCTCCAATTAAAATAAATAAATTTATATTAAAAAAAAAAAAAAAAACGAAGATCATGGCATCTGGTCCCATCAGTTTAGATCAGTTCAGTTCAGTCGCTCAGTCATGTCCGACTCTTTGCGACCCCAGGAACCGCAGCATGCCAGGCCTCCCTGTCCATCACCAACTCCTGGAGTCCATCCAAACCCATGTCCATTGAGTCAGTGATGTCATCCAACCATCTTATCCTCTGTCATCCCCTTCTAATCCTGCCCTCAATCTTTCCCAGCATCAGGGTCTTTTCCAATGAGTCAGCTCTTCGTATCAGGTTGGCCATAGTATTGGAGTTCAGCTTCAACATCAGTCCTTCCAATGAACACCCAGGACCGATCTCCTTTAGGATGGATTGGTTGGATCTCCTTGCAGTCCAAGGGACTCTCAAGAGTCTTCTCCAACATCACAGTTCAAAAGCATGTGGTCCCATCACTTCATGGCAAATAGATGGGAAAACAATGAAAACAGTGACAGACTTCTTTTTCTTGGGCTCCAAAATCACTGTGTACAGTGATTGTAGCCATGAAATTAAAAGATGCTTGCTCCTTGTAAGAAAAGCTATGACAAACCCAGACAGCATATTAAAAAACAGAGAGGTTACTTTGCCGACAAAGGTGTATATAGTCAAAGCTATGGTTTTTCCAGTGGTCATGCATGGATATGAGAGTTGGACCATAATAAAGAAGGCTGAGTGTCGAAGAATTGATGCCTTCAAACTATATAGCGCCGGAAAAAAACTCTTGAGTGTCTGTGGACTGCAAGGAGATCAAGCCAGTCAACCCTAAAGGAAATCAACTCTGAATATTCATTGGAAGGACTGATGTTGAAGCTGAAGCTCCAATAATTTGGCCACCTGATGCAAAGAGTTGACTCATTGGAAAAGACCCTGATGCTGGGAAATATTGAAGGCAGAAGGAGAAGGGAAAGACACAGGATGAGATGGTTGGATGGCATCACCAACTCAATGGACATGTTCAGTTCAATTCAGTTCAGTTGCTCAGTCATGTCTTACTCTTTGCAACCCCACGGACTGCAGCATGCCAAGATTCCCTGTCCATCACCAACTCCTGAAGCTTGCTCAAACTCATGTCCATCGAGTCAGTGATGCCATCCATCATGACATGAGTTTGAGCAAACTCTGGGACATGGTGAAAGACATGGAAGCCTGGAGTGCTGCTGTTCATGGGATCACAAAAAGTTGGACATGACTAAGTGACTGAACAACAACAGAATAGTCAAATTCATAGAGTCAGGAAGTACATTGGTAGATGCCAGGGACCAGAAGGCAGAGTTGGAGTGGGGAGGGTGAGGGAGATGAGGAGTTAATGTTTAATGGAGACAGAGTTTCAGTGTAGGAAGGTGAAAAATTTGGGAGATATATGATGGTAAGAGTTGCACAACAATGTGAATGTACTTGGTGCCACTGAACTGTACAGTTAAATATGGTTAAAATTTAAAAGGAGAGAGACAGAGAAAAGCATATCTGCTCTATCTGCTCTTGACTTTTGCCCTGTGATCAGAAAATGTTCTTAGCTTTGCCTCTGTATAAATGCCTTGTAGGGTGGTATCTTCTCAACCTCTGACCTTAGAGTACAAGTTTCTGCTGAACTGGTCCAATGTGCCCGCCCTGCCCTCTGTGATTTGTTCACATCTGAGTCAGCCCTCACTCTGGATTGCTCAGACCAAGCTCTGGAATCTGTGCTACTTTAACACAGGCTCCTGATTCTCTTTTTGATGCTTTCTGATTCCACACTTAGCCCTATTCTACTCTCCTCCTCATGCTTTCTGATCTGTGTGCCTGTTGCTGTTTATAATTGTAGAGCTGATATTCTGGATGCTGATACTGGACAAACTGTAGCACGCAAACATTCTACAATGATCTTTAAGCTCTCATTTAAGATTTACCTTGACTAAATTTCTAGACATACACAACATTAAAATTTACACATCTATGTCACAAAAAGATTAAAAATAGTGCATATTTCTTGTATGGTTGGTCATCTCTTCCATGTGCTCACTTTGGTAATGACCAATAAGATACAAAGGCAGACAAGATAAATAAAATAATGTCAGAGAGTAACACTGCTCAAAGAGTATGAAATCTATGATGGCCTTGCAGTAAAAGAGTTTATAATAGTCAGGTTAGCTTGTTCCTATACTTTCACTGCTCACAAAAATAACATAATCCCTAGAGCTATGTAATAGTAAATACTAATAAAACATTTAAGGCTCTACTAATTACCTTATGTTATAAACAGTAAATTTGTAACATTACTGACTATTCTGGGCTTACATTTTCACCATGCTTATTTTAATTGAACTTCAGCACTAATACATGTAAGCATTACTCTGTTTCCCAAGTTATTCTCTCACTGGGGAGCTGACAACCAGGTTGTTTAACTTAGGGTCTATATAGGTAGATTAAATTCCCACACAGCCTTGTCCCAATTCCCAAATTAATCTTGAATTGGATAAGAAATAACAAATAAGTTCAGCACTGGCTTTGCTTTCCTAATCACACTCCACTGAAACTGGATTGGATTAGCCACACCTTTCCTATATGGATGGCAGGTATATTTCTATTCCCAACCTCTCTCTCTAGTCCATTCTCAGCTGAGGCCCACGTTTCAAGCCTCTCTTCCCGCATTCTCTCCTGTCACTTTGACTCGGTCACCAGGCAGAAGGTTTGGCTTGCCTGCCAATCCTCCTCTATACTGCCAAGTATCTATGGCTTGCCAACTGGAGGGCAGAATTCTCAGATACCAGCTGCCTGACCGGTTCAACCTGTCCCTCTGTCCAGATTCCCAGAGTGATGTTTTGACCATTTAGGACTGTATCTGGGCTTCTCAGAGACAGAGCCTTCCAACAGTGGACCTGATCACTGCTGGCCATGAGCCTGGCCCCCAGGAGCAGTATCCCAGGAGAGACTAGTTCTAGTGTTAGGTTAGAAGCCTTCCTTTTTATCATGAATTGAGAAATGAATGTCCTTCTCTAACATGGTAAGTTCCTAACTGAGATCTTCATGATGATTACTTTGAATATTTATTTGGCTACTCTGGGATCTTTGTTGTGGCGTGTGAACTCTTAGTTGCGGCATGTGGGACCTAGCTCCCTGACCAGTGATCAAACATGGGCCCCCTGCATTGTGAACATGGAGTCTTAGCCACCGGACCACCAGGGAACTCCCATGATGATGCCTTTGAGTTTGGATGTCTTTGGTTTGGTAGCCAAGCATTTCTCCCTCCCTTCTTCCTCCCCTCCATCTTCCTCCCCCCCATCTCCAACACAGAAGAATTACAGAAGCCCTTAGTTAGTTTCCTATATACTCATGAGCTTTCATAGGGTGCTCAGAAGTTTCTGAAAAAGTTAAAACTATGTATATATATAAAAAAAGGTCACATATCATACTCTTCTTAAGTTACTTTTTTATATGCCCTGAGACAGAGTTAATTGACTCCTCCTTAGCTTGCAGTTCACAAAAATCCTCCTAAAGTGTATCCATATGCCTATTCTCAGGGGTTGCAAGGTGAGAGTCACCCTGTATCCTAGCAGGGTCTCTAAACTCAGGAATCGGACAAGAAACAAGGCAGCTGATCCCTACTGTCTCGGTATTTCCCTCCAACAGAGCACAGAGAAAATGTCAAGCTGATTCCCTAAAATTGCCCTGACTATACGCTAACTTCTTAAAGATATCAATAGTTATAAAGAATATTTGTAAACAATGTAATTTATCTTTGGATGCATGCTTGCATTCTCAGTTGTGTCTGACTCTTTGTGACCCCATGGACTGTAGCCCATCAGGCTCCTCTGTCCATGGAATTTTCAAGGCAATAATCCTGGAGTGAGTTGCCATTTCCTACTCCAGGGAAATCTTCTCACCCAGGGACTGAACCAGCATCTCCTGCAACGGCAGGTGAATTCTTTATCACTGAGTCACCTGGGAAGCCCCATAATTTGTCTTTATGTTGGCTTAAATTAATGGCACTGGATTTTCTTATACTTGGAGGGTCTACATCAGCAAAATAAATAAATAAAAGCAAACTATTTAAAATCTTACAGGAACTAGATGGATTTTAGTGATTTTTTTTAAAATGTAGATTATTTCTATAGTTTCTTGAGCAGCTCCTCTTTTTCACCAAATATATCTATTTTTCTGAATATCAAAAGGTAGCAAAGGCTTGAGCAGGCTTCCCTGATGGTTCAGTCAGTAAAGAATCTGCCTGTAATGCAGGAGACCTGGGTTTGACCCCTGAGTCAGGAAGATCCCCTGCAGAAGGAAATGGCAACTCACTCCAGTATTCTTGCCTGGAGAATCCCATGGACAGAGGAGTATGCCAGGCTACAGTCTATGGGGCTGCAGAGTCAGACACGACTGACTGACTAACACACACACACACACACACAGCAAAGGCATGCAAGTAAAAATCATAATAGTAATAGTAATGATTATGACAATAAGAATTTGTGTGATATTTACTGGCTACCAAGCACTGTACAAAGTACTTTATCTACATTAACTCTAAATTCCTGAAGAACACTCTACAATATGTATGATTGTTGTCTATTCCTAGTTAAGAAAACAGAGTTCAGACAAGAAACTTGAATTAGGCCAGCTTGTAAGTGACAGAACAGGAATTTAAACCTAATGCATCTTTCCACATCTGTGATGATGCAAACAACTCAATAAATGGCATTTATGTCTGATATCGAACTCTTCTTAATGAATACTGAAACAGTGAGAATACCTCCAAGCATTTCATGAAAAAGTATTGACGGTAAATGTGGCCTTTGTGTTTGAAGAACATATTTCTGTTGCTCTGAACATTACTTGAATAAGAACTTGCTAATAATCTGAACAGATCTAACTTCAAATTTGATGTTCTGTTACACAAAGAGATGAATATTCACCTTGACATTCAACTTTGTACACTTTCAACTTCATCGTTACATGAATAATTTTCTCTCTTAGCATTATGACACCATTCATACGCTCTTCTCTTTTCAGTTTGGTAGTTTGGCACTTTTGGAAACGTGATAAGATAGCTTGTAGTATGATTAACTGATTAATACACATAGCATTTCTCTACCCTTATTTTTCCTAAAGACATCATATTCTTTTGCACTTTCTCCTTTATTAAATCCTCTACTTGCCCCCCTTTTCCTTCAAAGACACTCACTTTGGCAATATTGAAATGACTGAGAAAAAGATTCTAGCCTTTTAAGTACCCTAAATTTGATCTTTCTATACTTGAGAGGAATTTTTCATAAGAAGTTAAAATTAATTTAAAAACCCATTGAAACTATTCATTAATATGTTGTTATAGATTCTAAGCAACTGTCTCTTTTATAGGCAACATAATTACAAGTGAATTACAAATACAGACTTTATGACTCCAATTAAACTCTAGGCCACAATCCATTAAAAACACATTATACACATTACATTACATATAAGGAAAAATATATATGCAACATGATTCCAGCTATCAAAATAACTGAGCAGTAATTTCAAATAATTTATGTTTATCTAAAATTTCATCAGCATCAGTGTCTCTTTTGCTGTCTCGTACACAGGGTTACTGATGTATGGAACAGTCTTATGGACTCTGTGGGAAAGGGAGAGGGTGGGAAGATTTGGGAGAATGGCATTGAAACATGTAAAATATCATGTATGAAACGAGATGCCAGTCCAGGTTCGATGCACGATACTGGATGCTTGGGGCTGGTGCACTGGGACGACCCAGAGGGATGGTATGGGGAGGGAGAAGGGAGGTGGGTTCAGGATGGGGAGCACATGTATACCTGTGATGGATTCATTTTGATATTTGGCAAAACTAATACAATTATGTAAAGTTTAAAAATAAAATAAAATTTAAAAAATAAATAAATAAAATAAAATTTCATCAGCATAACCTCAAAAATCATCAGAGAAAAAAACTCATGCTTAATTTTCACATATGTCTACATCATACTTTCTCTTACTTATTTCATTATTTCATTCTACCCCAGGAATATATTTGAAGTATTTCCCAAGAATGAGAGATTGGAAGAGATTCTAGTTTTTAGTTGTAAGAACACTAGTTTTTTTTTTTTTCAGTTTTAAGAGCATTAGAATTAAACTAAGAATATTTAATTTGGGGGATTTTACTTAGAAAAGGCAGAGGAACCAGAGATAAAATTGCCAACATCCGTTGGGTCATAGAAAAAGCAAGAGAATTCCATAAAAACATCTACTTCTGTTTCATTGACTACACTAAAGCCTTTGACTATGTGGGTTACAACAAACTGTGGAAAATTCTTTAAGAGATGGGAATACCAGACCCCCTACCCGCCTCCTGCAAAACCTGTATGCAGGTCAAGAAGCAACAGTTAGAACTAGACATGGAAACATGGACTGGTTCAAAACTGGGAAAGGACTACATCAAGGCTGTATATTAACCCTCTGCTTATTTAACTTCTATGCAGAGTACATTATGAGAAATGCCAGGCTGGATGAAGCATAAGCTGGAATCAAGATTGCTGGGAGAAATAACAATAACCTCAGATATGCAGATGACACCACCCTATTGGCAGAAAACAAACAGGAACTAAAAAGCCTCTTAATGAAGGTAAAAGAGGAGGGTGAAAAAGCTGGCTTAAAACTCAACAATCAAAAAATGATGATCATGGCATCTGGTCCCATCATTTCATGGCAAATAGATGGGGAAACAATGGAAACAGTAAGAGACCTTAGTTTCTTGGGTTCCAAAATCACTGTAGATGGTAACTGCAACCATGAAATTAAAAGACACTTGATCCTTGGAAGAAAAGCTATGACCAACCTAGACAGCATATTAAAAAGCATAGACATTACTTTGCCAACAAAGGTCTGTCTAGTCAAAGCTATGGTTTCTCCAATAGTCATGTATGGATGTGAGAATTGGACCATAAAGAAAGCTGAGCACTAAAGAATTGATGCTTTTGAAATGTGGAGTTGGAAAAGACTCTTGAGAGTCCCTTGGACTGCAAGGAGAACAAAATAGTCAATCCTAAAGAAAATCAGTCCTGAATATGCATTGGAAGGACTGATTTGAAGCTGAAGCTCCAATACTTTGGCCACCTGATGCAAAGAACTGACTCTTTAGAAAAGACCCTGATGCTGGGAAAGGTTGAAATCAGGAGGAGAAGGGGATGACAGAGGACAAGATGGTTGGATGGCATCACTGATTTGATGGACATGACTTTGAGCAAACTGCGGGAGTAGGTTATGGACAGGGAAGCCTGGTGTGCTGCAGTCCATGGGGTCACAAAGAGTCAGAGATGACTATTCAACTGAACAGAACTGAACTGAACTAAACTGAGTTGAAAGTCTAGAAAAAAATCAACTGCAAATTCACATAAGAATAAATTGGAAATAAATAGGTAGTATTAAGTGTTCATTTGCTACATTCTGTGTACACTTCTTTAAAACTCTTTAGGCAACTGCAATGATTCTTGCATTATGAGTTCAGGAGAAAAGATTTGCTTCCAAGTGTTGAGTCTATAGTATTGGTTTTACTCATCAAACTGTATGGCTGTATATCCTTTGTGCTGTGCTGTGCTTAGTCATTCAGTCGTGTCCGATTCTGCAACCCCATGGACTGTAGCCTGCCAGACTCCTCTGTTCATAGGGATTCTCTAGGCAAGAATATTGGAGTGCGTTACCTTGCCCTCCTCCAGGGGATCTTCCCAACCCAGGAATCAAACTGGGGTCTTCTGAATTGCAGGCAGATTCTTTACCAGCTGAACTACCAGGGAAGCTCATGCATCCTTTAGAAAACATATAAAATAGAAATACAGGCAGGAGGAGAAGGGGACAACAAAGGATGAGATGATTGGATGGCATCACCGACTCGATGGATATGAGTTTGAGCAAGCTCCGGGAGAAGGTGAAGGACAGGGAAACCTGGTGTGCTGCAGTCCATAGGGTTGCAAAGAGTCAGACACATCCGATTGACTGAACAACAACAAAATTTTGTAAAAATCAAGTCAAATTGACTAAAATTAATTTTAAGCAAATTAAAATTTCATCATCATTGTAAAGCTGCTGAAGAAAGAAGGTCTTAAGAAAATGTTAGAATGTTATACCTCAGTTTCCACACAGGAAAGTCATTTATCACTGAATTATTTTCTCAGAAATTTTGTAACGCTTAAGAACTGGGTTACTATGAAAAGTTGCTTTTTTAATATTATGTCTATAAAGTTTGATTCTACCTGATTTTTATTCTCATCCTTCAGCTCTCAATTGTCCAGTGAAGAAGGGAGGAGAATTAATGCCAGCTTGAACCTAGCATCTCTGACACAGCGAAGCAGAACAAAAAAGCCAAAAAAAGCAAGCTTTGGATGGGCCAGAATATCCTGGTATACAGTGAAGGTCACAAGAAAACAAATAGAAAGAATATTTCAAATAGAAAATTAATGACCAATTCAAGTAAAGTAATTTGAAGGTACTATGAATCATTTAGCACAGGTTTTCAAAGAATGTGAAATTTTGATGGGAGAAGGTAACACTGTTGATAGTAAAGTTTAAAAGAGGGACATTCCTATTGGGAGGCTTATTGAACACACATGGGCAAAACAGTAGCCCTGTTTCCTGAGCAGCCCTGGATCTACTCAGAGAAAAGGAGATAGCAAAAAATTAAAGAGTTTTGCTTCTGAGAAGATTCTTTTACTATGTCTCGATGGAAAATATGGAGATATACCTTCCTATGGCAGTCAACTTAGAACCAACCTGAGACAGTGGCCTTATTGAAATACCCAATTTTTCTCATCTAATTTATGCAAAGCTTCACAAAGTCACCAATGGCCTAGTAAAAGCTTTATAATCTAAATGTTCTGCTTTTGCACAATGAAGGAAACTGTAGGCAAGGTGAAAAGACAGCCTTCAGAATGGGAGAAAACAACAGCAAATGAAACAACTGACAAAGAATTAATCTCCAAAATATACAAGGGAGCTTGTACAGCTCAATACCAGAAAACTGAACAACCCAATCAAAAAGTGGGCAAAAGACTTAAACAGACATTTCTCCAAAGGAGATATGCAGATGGATAATAAACACATGAAAAAGATGCCCAACATCACTCATTATTCAGTCAGTTCAGTTCAGTCTCTCAGTCATATCTGACTCTTTACGACCCCATGAATCGCAGCACGCCAGGCCTCCCTGTCCATCACCAACTCCCAGAGTTCACTCAGACTCACGTCCATCGAGTCAGTGATGCCATCCAGCCATCTCATCCTCTGTCGTCCCCTTCTCCTCCTGCCCCCAATCCCTCCCAGCATCAGGGTCTTTTCCAATGAGTCAACTCTTTGCATGAGGTGGCCAAAGTATTGGAGTTTCAGCTTTAGGATCAGTCCTTCCAAAGAACACCCAGGACTGATCTCCTTTAGAATGGACTGGTTGGATCTCCTTGCAGTCCAAGGGACTCTCAAGAGTCTTCTCCAACACCACAGCTCAAAAGCATTGATTCTTCGATGCTCAGCTAGGGAAATACAAATCAAAACCACAGTGAGGTATCATCTCATGCCGGTCAGAAAGGCCATCATCGAAAAGGCTACAAACAGTGAATGCTGGAGAGGGTGTGGAGCAAAAAGGAACCCTCTTACACTGTTGGTGGGAATGCAATCTGGTACATCCACTTGAGAGAACAGTGTGGAGATTCCTTAAAAAACTGGAAATAGAACTGCCATATGATCCAGCAATCCCACTGTTGGGCATACACCCTGAGGAAACCAGAATTGAAAGAGACACATGTACCCCATTGCTCGTTGCAACACTTTTTACAATAGCTAGGACATGGAAGCAACCTAGATGTCCATCAGCAGATGAATGGATAAGGAAGTTGTGGTACATATACACAATGGAGTATTACTCAGCTATAAAAAGGAATCTATTTGAATCAGTTCTAATGAGGTGGATGAAACTGGAGTCTATTATGTAGAGTGAAGTAAGTCAGAAAGAGAAAGACAAATACTATATATTAACACATATATATGGAATTTAGAAAGACAGTAATGATGATCCTACATACAAGGCAGCAAAGGAGACACAGATATTAAGAATAGACTTATCGACTCAGTGGGAGAAGGGAAGGGTGGGATAATTTGACAGAACAGCATTGAAACATGTACATTACCATATGTAAAACAGATGACAAGTACAAGCTTGATGTATGAAGCAGGGCGCCCAAAGCCAGTGCTCTGGGACAACTGAGAGGGATAGGGTGGGGAGAGATGTGGGACGGGGGTTCAAGATGGGGGGACACATGTATACCTGTGACTGATTCACATGGATGTATGGCAAAAACCATCATGGTATTGTAAAGTAATTATCCTTCAATTAAAATAAATAAGTTAATTAAAAAGAATAAATGTTCTTAGTACCACAGTTTATTAAAACCAGGAACCTGATTGGAACAGAGGCAAAGAGATTTCTCCTCTATTACATTTTTTGTTACTTAGTTTGCATCAAGAGAGACTGATCATTAAATACAAGGAGATACTGGTGGTGTTAATAATTTAACAAAAACTAGTGGAAGTGTGTCATGAACAGCCAAGGTATTGGACTGAATCACCATCTCACATAGGAAATCCTGAAAAAGAAATGCAACTCAAAACATAGGTTGAAGAAAATAACTTGTAGAAGGGAAGGTAGTAGCTTTGTGACTTAGGAATTTTATGAGGGCCCTTTGAGAATTCTTTGGGATTCTAACTCTCTTTCAGTGCACACCATGGTGCACCCAGTTACTACCATTTGTTTGTGGAAAGAAAATAAAATAAACCTAAACCTTACCGCCTCCACTTCAGCAGGGTCATACCAGACATTGATGTACGGATGTTGTAAGGCGTCATCCACTGATATCCTTTTTGCTGGGTCAATCACTAGCATCTTTGACAGCAAGTCTCTGGCTTGGCTGGCTGAAGGAAATGAATGAAGAAAAAAATTTGTTAAATTTTGATTTTGGCAAGGAAATTTTTTGGAGGGAAAAACAGTTTTTAAAAAGTCAATTAGCACCTTCCTTCCAAACATCAGCTAATTTCACCAAGTGTTTAGGGAAATGCAAAATGAAACAATGAAATATTTTTTATCCATCAAATCAGATCAGATCAGTTGCTCAGTCGTGTCTGACTCTTTGTGACCCCATGAATCGCAGCACGCCAGGCCTCTCTATCCATCACCAACTCCCGGAGTTCACTGAAACTCACGTCCATTGAGTCAGTGATGCCATCCAGCCATCTCATCCTCTGTCGTCCCCTTCTCCTCCTGCCCCCAATCCCTCCCAGCATCAGAGTCTTTTCCAATGAGTCAACTCTTCTCCTGAGGTGGCCAAAGTACTGGAGTTTCAGCTTTAGCATCATTCCTTCCAAAGAAATCCCAGGGCTGATCTCCTTCAGAATGGACTGGTTGGATCTCCTTGCAGTCCAAGGGACTCTCACAAATAAAACATGGCATAATATTCAATAATCTCATTCATGTTGGTTGCAGTGTAAATTGATAAAGATTTTTTTAGAGGGCACATTTGGGAGTATCTTTTAAAATTTTAAATGTGAATAACTTATGACCCAACAGTTCCACTTTTCAGTATACAGTCTAGAGAAACAATTGCACATGTTCACGAAAAGCATCCAGAAAGGATGCTCACTGCAGCGTTGGTCAAGGATTAAACATTTTAAACAATCTAAATGTCGCTGTTGTTCAGTCACTAAGTCATGGTGAACTCTGCAACACCATGACTGCAGCACACCAGGCTTCCCTTTCCTCTCCCATTTCCTGGAGTTTGCTCAAATTCATGTCCATTGAGTTGGGGATGCTATCTAACTATCTCATCCTCTGCCACCCCCTTCTCCTTTTGCCTTATCTTTCCCAGCATCAGGGTCTTTTCCAATGAGTCAGCTCTTCTCACCAGATGGCCAAAGTATTGGAGCTTCAGCATCAGTCCTTCCAATGAATGTTTGGGGCTGCTTTCCTTTAGGATCAACTGGTTTGATCTCCTTGCAGTCCAAAGGACTCTCAAGAGTCATCTACCTGTACCAATTAAGTTTGGCAGTTTTAAGCCTGGCAGGCTACAGTCCATGGGGTTGCAAAGTGTCAGACATGACTGAGCAACTTTCACTTTCAGATGTATTCACATGGACATGGTATTAAGTGAAAAAATAACTGCAGAATGACCCATAGATCCTGATGCCACTGTATAAATCTGCCTCTTCGCAATAAAACAACAAGCATTTCTCTGATAAAATTTGTACATGTATTGCTTGTATAATTAAAAATAAAAGTTAAAAGAATTGTTTTTTAAAAGGAAACAAAGTGAGTGTACACCACTCATTTTAAAACTTCAGAGCTGCAGAAAAGGACAAAGCAGTATCTGGAGGGAGGCAAGGAAGTTAGAGGTGACTTTCTGAGAATGGGAGAGATAATGAGGACTTTAATGGGAGCAGAAGCTTCAAGGATTGAGAGAAGGGGGGCAAATCTGAGAGAAAAAATCCACAAGATTTAGTAACCAAATTGATGCAGGGAATCGTTTATTTATTCAGTATTCAATTTATTCAATATACATCGTCTACTGTGTGCCAGGTACAGTTTCAGATGCTAGGGATACAAAAAATTTGCATAGTGATAATCAGTAAATGTATTTATTTAATAACATTGCTGAGTGAAGTGTATTAGTTGCTCAGTCATGTCTGACTGTGTGTGTGTGACCCCATGGACTGTAGCCATCAGGTTTCTCTGACCATGGGATTTTCCAGGCAAGAATACTGGAGTGGGTAGCCACTCCCTTCTCCAGAGGCTCTTCCCAACCTAGGGATCGAACCATGCTCTCTTGCATCGCAGGTGGATTCTTTAGCATCTGAGCCACCAGGGAAGTCCCTAACTTTTCTAAAGGATGCTCTAAACATATCTGAAAATACAAAAAATGTTTCAGAAAATAAGGATCCAAACTGATTTGGAAATTTTTATGGTGAAAATATTCAATTTATTCTAAACATGGTAAAACTTCAAATTAAAGAAAGGAAAATCTAAACTGGTTTGCTAAATTAGGGAAAAGGCAGTGTGTTTGAATTCATGAATATGTACCAATTTTTAATTAGCAATTGTTTATTATTAATGAAATATGGTTAATTATAAAATTTTGAAATTACATAAAACATAAAATCCAGAAAAGCTAACCTTCCCCACCATCTGGAAGCAATCATTCTTATTATTAATGTATTCCCTTCTAGTTTTATGTAGTTTCATAATTTTGATTATACTAGAGTTAAAATGTGGCAATCTAATTTTCACCTCTACAGCATTTGTATTTCTTGTGTTATTACATTTTAATAAAATATTCACATTTACTTATACTAATTATATAATTTTTAAAAATCACTAGTTAAGTTACTGGAAGATTTTTTATTTCTATTAGTCATTTTTCTGGGGATCTCAATTCCAAACACTTAATTTCTGCTACTCCCAAACTGACACTTTGAAGTTCACAAGAGTGACGAAAGTACAGAAATATACAATGATTTTCAGTATTAGTTTCTCTGATTGTTAACCTAACAGGTCTGTGTCTATTTCACTGGTTCAAGACCTCTTTGATTTGTAACTGATTTTATACCCAGACTCACACACTCCACGGGTTCTCATGTCACCCACATTTCTGTTCTTGGAAGAGTAGGGGTTGGGGTGGTCTCCTCATCTATGGGCAAATGAACTACTGGAACACCAAATCATCTCACTGAGAAACAATGATCACTACTGCTTGTAGGGAACAAAATGAGGAAGAGGAAAAGATTTTAATTCTTCATCGTTCACTCTTTTGTTTGCAAGTAAATGTCTTACACTCTTTAATAACAGTAGAATAAATCCTTCCCTTTGATTATTTGTGTAATTCTTTATAATTTGCTGATTTTGTGTTACAATTGTAATTCAATAATTATACAATTCAGAGAGTGGTACAGGTAGCTAAAGGGAGAAACCCAACTGTGCAACAGAAGTGTCACAGACAGAGAAACAACACTGTACTTAATTTAAAAACCACCAGATGGAAGTCTGGAGAAGACAATATGACCCTGGAAAGTTGTAACACTATATTTCGGTTTCTCCGTCTCATTTAATTCTATATTAGCTATAAATTAAGTCTGTACATTTAATCTCTAACTAATTAATTGTCCACTAAACATTTGCAGTACAATTTCACAAGTGTATGTCCTTTTGAGGTGGGGGGGATTCCCTAATAGCTCAGCTGGAAAAGAATCCACCTGCAATGCAGGAGACCCTAGTTCGATTGGGTCGGGAAGATCCGCTGGAGAAGGGATAGGCTACCCACTCCAGTATTCTTGGGCTTCCCTTGTGGCTCAGCTGGTAAAGAATCCACCGGCAGTGTGGGAGACATGGGTTTGATACTGGGTTGGTAAGATCCCCTGGAGAAGGGAAAGGCTACCCACTCCAGTATTCTGGCCTGAAGAATTCCATGGGGGTCCATAGGGTCCCAGGGGAAGCTGAAGTTCCAATACTTGACCACCTGATGTGAAGAGCCAACTCATTGGAAAAGACCCTGATACTCTGAAAGATTGAAGGCAAAAGAAGAAGATAAGATGAGGTTAAGATGAGCAGAGGATAAGATGGTTAGATAGCATCACTAACTCAATGGATATGAATTTGAGCAAATTCCAGAAGATAGAGGAGGACAGAGGAGCCTGGTGTGCTACAGTCCATGGGGTCACAAAGAGTCAGAGACAACATAGCAACTGAACAACAACATAGATCCCCTGGAAATAATAATTTTATTATTAATAAATATTTATTATTTTTTTATATCTAACAGTTACTGCACATTTAGTGTGAGACAGGCAGTGTTCTAAGTGCTTGACAAATTATTCAATTAATCCTCCCAATGATCCTATAAGATAGACACTTCTTGCTTTAGTTTGTTAAAGAAGGTACAGAAAGATTAGATAACTTTCCCAGGTTCACATAGATTTTAAGGGATAGGATTTCTTCCCCCAGCAAAGGAAAAAAATAAGATTTGCTTCATATCCCCAATTTCTGAAATGTCATAAGTTAGAATAAGAATTAAAATATTACTTATACTTTATAGGTTGCCAAATTTATTCTATGTCTTCAATCCTATAAAGAAGCTGTTATGATCCCTATTTTGTGGGTAAGAAATTAAGATTCATTACTAAAGTTCACAATGGCAGACATAGTAGTAGAAAAAATTACTTATTAATGAAAGTCTTTGTTAGAAACAAAATATGAAAGTAAAAATTTCATTTGTCACTCTAAAATAAAAAATGGTGGTTAAGCATTAAGTAAAATACAAATAAAACTCAAACATCTATAGTTTCAAGATTTTAAAATGAAAATCTTGTGTTGAAAATATTTTCCAGAATATAAAAATAACTGGAACAATTGCTTCAAGGTATATATAACGTTGTTCTTTTAGCGTTAACGTTGCAAAGTAATTTTAGATTCTAAATAAGCCCCGTGAATAGTTAACCCATACCATTGTCACACACTTTATTACTAGTCTTTTCCCTAGATACCCAGAAAATTTTAAAATCCTTGATTACTCTCCCTTTGTAAGGAGGATCTTTTAAAAATACCTCTTCTTAAATTGAGGTTGTTGTTCAGTTGCTAAGTCATGTCCGACTCTGCGACCTCATGGATTGCAGCATGCCAGGCTTTCCTATCCTTCACTATCTCCCTAAGTTTGCTCAAACTCATGTCCATTGAGTCAGTGATGCCATCCAACCATCTCATCCCCTGTGGCCTCCTTCTCCTCCTGCACTCAATTTTCCCAGCACCAGGAGAGGTGTCTCCATGGTCTGCATCACCCACGCAGTGGTTCTGAAGTTATCCCTGAAGGGCTTACCTTTGAGTTTATTGTGCTCAGAGTCCGCTGGGAAGAGGGAATCTGGAAAGAGCTTGGGGAAGGTGAGTCCTGCATACTTGGGCCGATTCTCCACATAGTTTCTTACGGTGGGTTGCAATTTCTTCATGAATTCTGGACATGGTGTTCCTAGTTGCTCAATAACCTTATTCCACTGGTCAATATCTGAGAATTGAATAGTTAAGGGCAAAAACAAGTGCAGGACACCAGCTCTTGCCTTTCACTAGTTGGGAGACTAACTGCTTCTCAGAGCTCTGAACAGTCAATAACACAGAAGAAGCTTTAAAAAAACAACAAAGGACAAACATAAAAAATCAGACTGTCAGGCAGTGAATGCCCTTGGAATTTTAAATTCACTTTGAGAACACATATACTTTTGAGGAATTAGCATTACTTAACAAAATATGATATCATGAAAGAGTCCTTGGGTTGTGTCAATGGAAAGGTATTTAAATAACACAAGAATTTCTTTTATTGAGTTAAACTTCTATATAGCCATGTAATTTGGAAGAGAAAAATTATAATGACACATAATAATATTATCATGAAATTATTCTAATCATTTACTTTCTAAAAATGACAGATGAATAAATATTTTATAAAATTCATCTATACTTTTCTTAAATTCTTTATAAGATTCTTTTTTCCTCTTGTTCTCTAGAAAATGCGAAATTTCCTTGTCTGTTAATTTTTTTGACTCATGCACATTACAAATAGAATCAGTATGATAATAACTCATTAACTCTTCATCAAAGACTTAAAAGATTCTGTTTATCAGAGCAGTTGCAACTTCATACCCATTTTCTTACTTCTGATAATAGTGCCTTATATCCTGAATATTGTAATATTCAATGAAGTATGAAGGTAAACACAGGATGTTCAGTTCAAGGCAGATTTCATCCAAGCGCCTGTGTTTCACAAGCATGTTAAACATGGGGGATTTTATAAGAAAAACATGACCTCTCTATGAAAACTAATACTTACAAAACTGGGGGTCTTTGACAGGCACACCCACTGATTGAGATTTTCTTTTTCATCTTTCATAGATATTTGATATGTCAGAGCTTGGGAATGACAAACACCACTTCTGAAAACTCTGAATAGTCAACTGGAAGAAGTTGATTTCAAATAGATTTTCTTGCCATGTGCCAATGAAAGACAGAGGCCTTAGAAATTGTCAAATCCAATACCACAGGCAGTGTTCTCTCCAATGTTGCTAATTCTATAACTCTATCTTTACTGTAAAGTTAATTCATTTCTGTTAACGCAATTTGTGACAGTTCAGGGAATGTTACCATAATTATTTAATTAAGATTTCTAAAATCATTACCCCTAGTTTTTCTATAGCATTGGACTAAAAATGATGGACAGTTCTGACAAAATTAACTAATTTAACAAAAATAAATATATAATGCAATGTAGATAGGTGACAGAACAAAGGTAAAACCAAGCTAATTTGCAAATGTGCTTCTATTTCTCATATAATCTAGCTGAATAAAAATTAAATTATATATCCTCTCAGTTATTAGGATGAAAAAATGTATGACTGTGTAATATCAAGAAATGAAGTAAGAGTGGGAAAAACTGAAGAATATTCCTTTACAAAATAATAGACATAACTAAACAAGAACATCTCTCAATAAAAATTCATCTCAGTTGCCATGTATATGAGAATATATAGTAGTAAATGAGAATCATTAGGAATACAGTAAAAAAATGTCAAAGATTAGAGTTAAAAGTCACTCTTAGACAAAAACTTATGTTAATACTATCGATAATAGGTAAGCTAGATTTACTTAGATATATTTTAAATAGAAAACATTAATACAGTTAAATAAACCTCAATGCTTACACTGTAAATTATGAAAAGAGATCTACTTTTTAATACAATTCAGTTATCATGTCCTAACAAGACATAATTTAATCAGTGATCAAACTTCTTGAGAATTCTAAAGATTTGATCAGGGCAAAGAAGTTATCAGATTTTCTGTAAAGGAATCTTCTAACAAAGTTAGCAAAATACTCCCAACACACTAGTGTAGTTATATTTAGCTACAATATGGTAGCTCAGATGGTAAATAATTTGCCTATCATGCAGGAGACCCAGGTTTGATCTCTGGGTAGGAAGATCGCCTGGGGAAGGGAATGGCTACCCACTCTGGTATTCTTGCCTGGAGAATTCCACGAACAGAGGAGCCTGACAGGTTACAGTCCATGGGGTCGCAAAGAGTCAGACACTACTGAGTAACTCACACTTGACACAGTTATTTAATTCAAAGATGAATTGCTTTTAAAGCAACATTTCCAAAACAATTGCATGGTTTTTTTTACAGTAAACTTTCAGAAAAAGTGAAAGTCACTCAACCATGTCCGACTTTTTGCACCCCATGGACGCTATAGTCCATGGAATTCTCCAGGCCAGAACACTGGAGTGAGTAGCCGTTCCCTTCTCCAGAGGATCTTCCCAACCCAGGGATTGAACCCATGTCTCCCACATTGCAGGCAGATTCTTTACCAGCTGAGCCACCAGGGAAGTTTAAGGGAGTCAAACGTCCTGGAATTAATTAAACAAGAACTATTAAAATGTGTCTTATTAAAAGTTATAATTAAAGTCTCTAGAAGCACTCAGCATGTCTTCCTACCTTAGATTGCTCTTTAGATGAAACACTGTTATGGTCCTTGATATAATAGTTTACCAAAAAAAACCACTAATCTTTATTATTGGCAATGAAATACTTGATTGTTATAACTGTAAATATGTGGTATAGTCATCTTTAAAAGTGTGTGCCTTTATTTTAACCAATCCATTTCAAGCTCTTTCTTCCCAAAAACATGACTAGTGCATTTAAGCACTAAGTACATGTTTCACAGGCGTTCACAGGATTGCATCATTAACTATGTACTTAGTTAATCATGTGAGTTTTCTCTATAATCATAATTAAACAAATACAATCCAATACTAGAAATAATAGCTCCTGGCTCTAAACCCAGGACTTGTTCCAAGGATTCCAGAAGAAAAAGACCAAGTCTGGAACTGACGTAGTAAACATTACTTTAATTTTGCCATAAAATTGATCGTTTGTTTGTCCCAGGCAATCCCTCTTAAAGAATGCCTCTGAAATTGCTTTCTTAATCTATTAGGCCAACTTATTCACATAAAACAACTAATTTTATTAATATTTAAATAGAAAATAAGGTGATACATTTTAAAAGAACTTTTTAATCATCAGATTTCCACAATGATTATACTTTTTAAAATACATAAAATATTAACTAGGTTTTTATGATTATGTGTTAATTTAAAACAGTAAATTTTTTAAAAGAATGACCAAAATTATTTTTGTAAAACAATTTCTCTGCTTTAGAACACTAATAAGTCATCATTTTTCTACTATATGAGTAAGGATATGAATACCTACAGATTCCAGCATGTGCAGTCATCAAAAAAGCAAACTATATATATTTTTGATCTACTAGTTCAGAAATCATCATACAACATAATTATCAAATGTATTTAATAAAAATTTTAAACTGTCATCTAGTAGAAATTATTTGACAATATTCTCATCTAGTTCTAAATTCACTACATAAAGATAGTCATAAAAAGTTTGGTTTTTTAAATAGAGTATGATAAGATAATGTTCAACTATTTACTACTAATGTCTTCAATAAGTAGTATTGTAATAGATGAAAGAAACAAAGTATGGATTGTAAAAGTGATTATTTGAAATCCTAAGATTGAAAATCATTCCAGCTAATTTTTGTCAGTTAGCCAAGAACTTACATTTAATGTCCTCCTTTTACATTAACTTCCTTGGTTGAGAAACTTTCTAAAATATATAACAAATTGCCTTGAGCCCAATGTATGAATAATGTCTTACTATTTTCTGAAAATTTGGGGTCATAATTTATACCATGTACATTTAAGCTTTCAGAGGCTACCAAGTGGGAGCAAGCGGCTTCCTTGGTGGCTCAAATGGTAAAGCATCTGCCTGCAAATGCGGGAGATCTGGGTTTGATCCCTGGGTTGGGAAGATCCCTGGAGAAGGAAACAGCAACCCACTCCAGTACCCTTGCCTGGAAAATCCCATGGACAGAGAAGGCTGGTAGGCTACAGTCCATGGGGTCGCAAAAAGTCAGATGTGACTTAGTGACTCCACTTTTTCTTTCAAGTGGGATCATAAAGAGTTGTTTAGTGGCTTCATTCTTCTATGCCCTTTGAATTATTTTATCTTCATTTTGTTTTTCCATTGATTACTTTTTCTTATGATGAATATGGTTTCCAGAGTTGACATCTTTGTGAATTCAGATTTGCTTTTTATTCTGCTCTTAGCCTTATATTCAGTATTCTGTGCAAAAATGTTGACATCTCTTCACAACCTAAAGAATATCAGTGTTTGTCCCCAAATTCTTACCTATGCTTTTGAAGATAATATTGTTTAAGAGTACTGTCTTTAGAAAAGTTCCAGGAATGACTACTTTATCTTGCGAGACAAGCAGCTGCCTGGTTGGCACTGTGTTGTGTATTATTGGGAGGCTTTATGTTAGCCCTGCAATGAATGTGCAATAGGAGGTGGAGGTATGCATGCCATGTGTTAGGCATCATGATAAAAAACTGCAGTTCCCAAACTGAATATTCATAACTTGGGGAACTTATAAAAATATAGATCACTCCACTCTCCCCATTGATCTACAAGATTCTGAATGCATATGCTTGAGATGATATCATTAAGAAACATCACAGTAATTGCAATCCAGGTGGCCCCTGGTATATTTGAGAAATACTGACAATATCTTGTGAAAAAAATAAGTCCAGATCTAAGAATAAAGTACTAACCTGTTTCAGTTTTATGACACGGATTAGTTTAGGGTCAATTTCACCAAAATATTATTCCACATCTTTTGCTATGGAAAACTTAGGGGTTGTTCACATGGAAACATGACAAGGAAAGAAAAATCCTAATATTTGTTCCCTTTCCCCATGTCACTTTCCCAAAAATACCATGAGAAATTATGACAAGTGTCACACATAAGCTCCATGCAGAGAAAAAGGGGTTCTACTCATGAATACCTATAGGATTGAAATTACATGTTGCTATCATAAAAATACAGGTTGATATCATGTTACTACTCATGGGAAGTACTACTCATGGGAAGCATAAAAGCTATTCAATATAAGTTCAAACTATTTTACTATTTTTAAGTAACTACTCCATAATTCTGTATGATAAAATTTGTTCTCAAAGAACTCTCACTTCTGAGGACATTGTAAAATTCAGGCTAGAAATATATCTATATTCATATGACAAAGGTCTGGATTCAGATTTTCATGGTTTTGTCTTGAGTTTTTTGTTACTTTAAAAACATTTTTATTTTTTTTCATTTGAAAAGTGTTATTTTCATCTTGATAGCCCCCCTGAAATTCTAGAAATATGAATGTGACAATGAAAAATTATAACTAACATCTGTTTTCATTATAAATGAGCACAGGAAGGGGAAATATTATAAGCTAATAACACTTTGAAAAAGTCAAAGCTGACAGTTTGATTAAAAGGCTATTTGTTCACTGGCAGCTGATTGCTCATGGAATACTGTGGAACATGAAATATCCAGAGGCTAATATTTGAAGCATGATATATATGCACCTCAGCATAATCTATTTCATCTAATAAATCTATTTATCATTGTAATCTATATTTATTTACAAAGCAAAAAATATTGAAGAGACATTTCACATATAAGCAAATTCAATATATGTTAATATGTATCACAATGTAGAATTTTAATTAAACTATTGAGGGTTAATCTTTAGGGCCACTCATTTGTACAGGTCCCTTGCAAAATTCTATGCCTAATTTTGCATTTGTAATATTAATTTTTTCTTTACATAACAACTTCCTCCAACTGCATTATATTCCGGCCTCATAAAGACTAGATCTGACTCTACCTTCATTTTGAAACTGGAAGATGTCTTGGAAATCATTTAAATTGACATCTGTATTTTGTAGCTGAAAAATGTTGAGGTGTTTTAAAATTGGTAAGTAAAATGACTTTAAGCAAAGTAGCGGATACAAACAGCTCCCAACACTAAAAGAAATACAAAATTCTATTGAACAGTTTTGGTAACTCTCTACTCTGTTCTGTGAAAACCTCTCTGAAAGATTACACTCATTTCTGGGTATAACACTATGCAAGAAAAGATTTAGAAGGGACAATGAAGTTTATATGAGGTAAAGAAAACATGCTATATGAGGCATACTTGACAAAACTTTTTATGTTTCAATTCAAAAAGAAAGGAGAAAATCCTTGCCTCCTCCATCCTCGCACTCGCACTTTGATCCCTCTTTTCCTTTAGTTGTTAACACTTTCTAATATACCATGCCTTTTATTTTAAATTTCATGATGACAAGGATTTTTATCAATTTTCTTTACATGTATATCCCTAGGTATAAGCACATAGCAAGTGCTCAAAATATTTGTTGAATAAATAAATGTGTCTATTTTATGTTCAATTAGAGTTTTTCAAGGAGATAACTTGAAGAATAAGGAGAGAAAGTATTCGAAGAAACAAAAATTGAGAAATTCCAGGAACTTGAGAAAGGTTGAAATTTAGGTAACAAAGGGAATCCTGAGAGGTAAATAAAAAGAAATCCAGACCTAGTCACATGGGAGAGAAACAGCAACTAACCAAAGATCAAGAAAAAAATTCCTAAATGAAAGGAGGGAAAAAAGACAGAGTATGTCCAAAGATGACTATCACACTGATGGCTAATTATTCAACAGTAATATTAAAACGAAAAAGCCAGTGGAAAGACACTTCTAAAATGCAGGAAGAAATAACTGTCAATCTAAAATTCTATATCCAACAAAACTATCTTTCCAGTAGGGAATACAAATCAGAATACAGCTTTATTGTAAAAGACTTCTAAAGAACTTCTAAAGGATATACTTCAGAAGGAAAGAAAATAATCCCAAAGGGTCAAATTGCAAGAAATACTGATAAGCTAAGAAAATTATAATCATAAGGGTAAATCTAAACAAACTCTATCTTTACATAACCAAATGATAATGTCAATTTATGAGGTTCAAAGAAAAAAACTAAAATACTGAGCATAGATAGCATATTTAAATTGGTACAGTAATGATCTAAATTATTAGTATGTGGTAAGATCCTTGTGTGTTCAGGAGAGAGATAAAAATTATCTGAATTAAAACAGAAATTCTCCACAAACTGAACTATAGATTCAATATAATTCCAAAATCAATGCAAATAGGGATCATTTTATAGAAGTTAGCAAGCCAATTTTAAAATATTTGAGGAAAAGCAATGGCTCATTAATAGCTAAGGTACTTCTGAAGAAGACAAAGAAAGAAGATATTTATCTTATCTGATATGTGTATGGTATACACTTGTATTCATTAAGAAAGGGTAGTTGTGGTATAGAGATAGACAAAAAAAAAAAAAAAAAAAAAACCTCATTATGAAACCGAATACAAAGCCAAGAATTTAACACCCTTTCCCCCTAAATGTGAAAACTTATGACAAAGACAGCATTATAGAACAATGAAGAAAGAATTAGCCATTCTTCCTCAGTCAGTAACTGGAAATGAAATTCCTCTTTCACACCATACACAAAAATCATTTCCAAGTGAACTAGAAGCTTAAATATAAAAGATTAAAATATTCACACCAAAACTAAAAGAGAATATAAAGGCATCAAAGGATTCTTAAGAAAGACATATAAATAAATGAACTATAAAAAAAGCAAATTCCAAAATCAATATAAAATAAAATGGCAAAATATTCTAAATAAGGGAAAGGATATTTTCAACACATAAAATGGACAAAGGTTAGGTACCACAATAAATAAAGAACTCCTACAAATTAGTTTTTAAAAATACAATTTAAAAATTTGTTCTAAAAAACAAAAGATATATTACCAGGAGGAAATACTAATGGCCAGTAAATAGGAAAAAATGCTTGTAAAGAAAATATAAATAAAAGCTCCAATGAATAGGATTTTACATCCAAGAGATTACTAACAAATTTAAAGACAAATCTGGTAATATCAAGAGTTGGTTTGGATGTGGAGTAGACAGTTACTTTTATACATATACTGTTACTCTGAAAATCAATCTGATGTTATCAACACATAGTCAAGCTTAAAATGTGCACACCTATGAGTTCTGGTGTGACTTCCCAGATGGTTCAGTGGTAAAGAATCCACCTGCCAAATAGGAGATTGAGGTTCAATTCCTGGGTGGAAAAGATCGCCTGGAGAAGGAAATGGCAACCTACTCTTATTGTTGCCTGGGAAATCCTACAGAGTAGCATGGTGCATGACTTAGCAACTACACAACAACAATGATCCTAGGCATTTATCATAAAGAATCTTGTCCATGTGCTCCTAGAAACATGTATTCATTGTTTATAAAAGAAAAAGCAAAAACTCAATGTATTCCAAAGTCTATTTGTAGAAGAACAGATTTATTGTATTAATAGAACATTCATATACTGGAATGCTATACCGCAATGAAAATGAATGAACTATTTCCTATGTACCAACGTGAATAAATCTTAAAAATATAATGCTAACTTCAAAAAAAGCTTGCTTTCCAAAAAAAAAGCAAGTCACAAAGTAATAATAGCACAATATGTAAAATGGATAAAACTAAATGGAAGGAAAGTTATGACCAACTTAGGTAGCATATTAAAAAGCAGAGACATTACTTTGCCAACAAAGGTCTGTCTAGTCAAGGCTATGGTTTTTCCAGTGGTCATGTATGGATGTGAGAGTTGGACTGTGAAGAAAGCTGAGTGCCGAAGAATTGATGCTTTTGAACTATGGTGTTGGAGAAGACTCTTGAGAGTTCCTTGGACTGCAAGGAGATCCACCCAGTCCATCCTAAAGGAGATCAGCCCTGGGTGTTCATTGGAAGGACTGATGCTGGAGCTGAAACTCCAATACTTTGGCCACCTCATGGGAAGAGTTGACTCACTGGAAAAGACCCTGATGCAGGGAGGGATTGGAGGCAGGAGGAGAAGGGGACGACAGAGGATGAGATGGCTGAATGGCGTCACCGACTCAATGGACACGAGTTTGGGTAAAATCCGGGAGTTGGTGATGGACAAGGAGGCCTGGCGTGCTGTGATTCATGGGGTCGCAAAGAATTGGACACAACTGAGCGACAGAACTGAACTAAAATGATATGTTGTTTAGGGATAAATATGTATGTGCTAAAAATATAAGGAAAGTCCAAGAGATTGTAAAAACATGCCTTTAGGAATGCGATGACCTCTGGGGAAGAGAGAGGATATAACCGAGCAGGAACACACACAAAAAGTTCATAGGTATTGATAATGTTCTACTTTTTTAACCTGAGTGGGAATATATGCATGTTCATTTTATTGATCTTTTCAAAAGCTATAAATTTAATATTCTTCTAATTCACTTGCATAATTTATTTTGTAATTTTAAAGTAAAAGTGTCTGCCAGGGTGAAATTCATTAGGAGACCTCCCAATAGAAAAGTATCTCAGTAGTTGAATTCTGACTTTTCTGTAGAAAGTTAAACACATTTGATTTGAATAAAAATTTAATTAAAATATATCAAAATACAGCTACTAATAAAGGGTTTCCCTGGTGGCTCAGACTAAAAAATCCACCTCCACTGCAGGAAACCTGGGTTCAATCCCTGGGCTGAGAAGATCCCCTGGAGAAGGATATGGCAACCCACTGCTGTATTCTTCCCTGGCGAATCCCATGGACAGCGGAGCCTGGTGGGCTACAGTTCTTGGGGTCACAAAAAATCAGGCATGACTATGTGACTAAGCACACAACACAAAAATACAGCTACTAATAAAGTGGCATAAAAATGCATTAAATTTTAAGAACTGTTTTTGGTTATCTAAATTTCTCAAGGCTAAAAATAATGTGAATTCGTTTAGGTATAAAAAATAAAGGGTATAAGACCGTATTTTTAAGTTTTGTTGTTATTTTATGTATTAAGAACACATGTATAGCTCATATTGCACTGACTTTTATCAATCATTTATTTTGAGAATGTCTTCATATAAATGATATGTTAAAAATAATATGACTGCCTACAGAATATTGTATAGATGTATACTACACACACTATATATCTAGTAGATTAAATATAATTTTATTGCCACTTTCAGATGTCATGTTTAATAAAAGGGCATTTCAAAAAATAAGTAATCTGTTTTGTATTTTAAAAGTTTAACATTATAATAATGAGTCTTCATAATATGTTTGCCTGAAAAATTCTGATTTGAAATTACCAACATGTTTGAAATTATGAAAAGACTGCTCTGACATTCAGAGGAGACACTTTAGTTAATAATTACCATTTACCCTTCCCAAAATTTACAAATATATCCCTATACAAGAGCTCCATAAATAACCAAAAATAAAAATACCAAGCTCAAGTATTGAAAGAACAATCTGAGACTTCTTAACATTAGCAGCAACCCAAAGGTTTACTTATAAGGGATTTTGGTATCAAGTTAAGAAATGATAACCAAGCAACTTAAAAAAAAATGGATTCTAAGAAATGTTAATCTGTTTTAATAACTCAGTTGTGGAAATCTGATTTGATTTTCTTTAATAAAAATTATAAGAAAAGTAATGAAAAATAATCATTTTAATTTATAGGTGGCAAATAATTCATTTCAATCATCAATTATTCAAGCAAAATGAACTTCTAAAATATCAAAGAGTACAAAGTTAATAGATTGAGTCTGTTTTTTATCAAATGTCTAAAAATTAGGCAAAACTTAACTGTTTCATATTCATGTTCAAAGTCCAAATTCAAGTTTATAATCCACAAGATTTCAGAGAAATCTTGTTTTTTTTTCCAATCTGAAAGAATTCATTTTTTATCAGGCTAACATACTTTTAAAGAGTATTAACATAAACATGAATGTTGTAAATTTATAGATACTATTTAGTAAAACGTATATGCAGAAGACAATACTGCAAAACAGGCATAAATTTTTTAGAAATAAATGTGTGTCATATAAAACTAAAAAAATATTTTTAGTAAGAATAGAGTTAAAAGTAGTGCAGTTTTATTTTTAACTAAATAAAACATTTCATGTTAAGCTTCTTATCCACAAAAACTGAGTGTCTAATTCAGTCAGTTTGTAAATTTGTCCAATACAGAGAATATATGCATGCACTTAATATTTGTTACATATTAATCTTCAAAGTAAATGGCTAATTGCAGAGTTAGGCTACAATATTATTAATTAGATTTATTTTATACATTAAAACCCCATTACTATAGGCTCAATTTTGTTTTCAAACAGTGATCATTTAAGTAATGCTCATCTTATCTTTAGTATGATAATGACGTAATAGTTTGTAAGTGACTGTGAGTAGGATACTTAACTGACTAAATAAAATAAGTTATTATAAACCCATACACTAAATCATACTCTCCATATCTTTTTAATACTGCAAAGCCCATAGAACCTTTACTTGCTAATTATTAGCTGCTTAAGGGATCACTTTTACTTAACCAAGTGATATACATTTGTTTTCTTTGGATATTTCATATAATCATTATTAATTAATGAGGTTTTAATCATGGTACTTGTTAATAATGTGGAGAGAATAAAAGCAGTAATGGAGCTATTATTCCTAGACATTAAGGAAATGAGAAAAATTATTTTAGAAGATCATTTTTAAAAGGAAATTCATATGAATGTTCTCTGAATATGTGTTAATAATAAACTGATTGCATTTATGAATGAACATAAATTTAACTGATAAAAGATTTCCATGCCAAATGAGTATTTGTTATGGTACAAAAGCATAAATCTTTAGTCTTAAACTAAAAGATTTTGTCATTTATTATCTAGCTATGGATATAACAACTGACACAACTGAGTGACTAACACTCTCACAACAAAAAACAGTAAAACATAATAGAGTATATCATTGTTACTAGTTTCATAAGACTGAATTAAGGCAGATCTTTTGATAGTAATTGAACGTTTCATATGTGTTACAATATTATCTACATACAAGCTTGCTAGGAGACAAGATTACTCTCCCATGATGCCAGCTGGTAAATATGTGACATTGGAGTTTCACAGAACCCCTCTAAGGGCAGTGAGGATATACCACCAACAGTATTATACTGGAGACCTAATGGAATCGATTGAACATATTACCCATAGAGACCACTGGCTTCTAAGAAGGATACGATCAGTGCCAGGAAACAGCACTGCACCTTTTATCATTTCGCCCATGATGCACCCTACTGACCACATGTCAACTGAAAACAAAAATGAAATGAAGATAAACAAGAAGACAGGAATAGAACAGCAAATAAACAAAAACACTTCACTACCCAGGCCTTGGAGCAATGGTCTGACCTTTTGCTGACTGGGTTAACAGTGCTTTAAAACACTTAACAGTGCTTTAAAACAGGGGGGTGGGAAGAACACAAGAATGTCAGGGCCCTTTCTGCTATGCAACTGAACTAACCGTGCCATTCAATGCCACCTAATGTATGATAATATTACTTTGCAATTATAATGCAATGGTTAATTTAGGTTCTGATTTAAAAGGTCTGATTTGCATTCATCTCCTAGAATCCTACTGATTTGTATTGTAAATTATTCTAGATTGTGTTAATGTGGGAAACATGCAAATTGGTTTCTCTTTCATTCTTTTGTATACCACACTTGGAGAAAGAAATAAAAGACTGAGCCGCCTGCAACCTCATAAGAAAGGGTTTCTTTTATAAAACACACTTACTCTTATTTATAAATATGGATAAATTTCCGGAAGTGAAATGCCAGTTCAGGAATGAGTGTTTTGGAATAGGCTGATTCAGTTTCATTGACTCTCACCAAAGAAGTACGTTTTTAAACAGAAGCTTTGTCTTATTCTCGTAAAAACAATTGCTTTCTAACTGTCCTTGGTTACTCACGTGTTCCTACTGAAAACTCAGAAAGAAAGATAGGTCATTCTTATGAGGAAAATTAACCTAGAAGAATAAGGGAAGTTGAGGGGGAACAAATAGGGAAAGACATTAAGATAGCACACTAGAATTTTGCTCCACTTATTCTTCCAGTTATATATTGTAATTTGGCAGTGACCTTACAGAATTCCTCGAGATTCTTTCCCAGGTGAAGGTCTCACTCAGGTTAAATGCAAAGTTTGACCAAATACCTAAACAGAGTTATCACTGCAAAGAAACGGTTATAGCTATGAAGGTGACAAGCATACCCAGAAAAGCAAATTTGTCTTGCTTCCATTTTAGGAAAGCAAGTGACATGCAAAAAGATCAGGAAAAGATAGAGCAAACAGTTGTGCATCCCTTTATTATTAATACATTTGGAATTCAAGATAATAT
The DNA here is from genome assembly GCF_002263795.3 of Bos taurus. Taxonomy (NCBI): domain Eukaryota; kingdom Metazoa; phylum Chordata; class Mammalia; order Artiodactyla; family Bovidae; genus Bos; species Bos taurus. The sequence continues at coordinate 100,998,426 of NC_037333.1, forward strand.
CTGTCTCACCAGAGGTTGGTATTGTGAACACTTTGATTAAAGGGCAAAAAAATTCTCTAAAACAAAATTTGCTTTTGAATTGCAAATATTCTTATCATCAAAGTGACCAGTCTAAGTTGTTATTTACCATGTATCTACTTTTTAGAGATATTGTGGGAGAGAGAGATTTTTTTTAAAAAAGAGAGCTAAAGGCTCAATAAGCAAGGCTTTCTCTTGCCTGCATCAATTTAAACATTTGGGAAAAGGTTATTTCTGCCCCAAACCTATCCGCTAGTTAAAAAACATCTATTTCTATATTTATTTAATGAAAAAATATCTCTTTTATGTTATCTCTGACAGATATTCATTTTTTTTTCTGCTACAGAACCAATCCCATTGCTTTCTAACTGTACATGTATGTGTTAGTCACTTGGTCATGTACAACTTTTCGTGAGCCCCATGGACTGTAGCCTGCCAGGCTCCTCTGTCCATGGAATTCTCCAGGCAAGAATACCAGAGTGGGTTGCCATTTCCTCCTCCAGCGGATCTTCCTGACCCAGGAATCAAATTCAGATCTTCTGTGTTGTGTCTGTCTGAGCCACCAGGGAAGCCCAGCCTTCTAAATGTGTATCAACTTGGCCAAGTTACTGACTCTCTCTTTTCATCCTCTAAAACATGGATGGCATTTATCATGTAAAAATTTTTTGACTTAAAAGGATTATGCCTGGTAAAGATCCTTCCACATTGCCTGGCATATAATAAGTTATCAATAAATGTTTGTTATGTATCATGTATTATATATATATATTAGAATTAAATATACATAGAGAAGGCATATTCATTTAATATTTATATACTATTATACTATATCTTATATTAATGTCTATAATTAAGAAATTTTTCCAATGAGGGAAGCTTACCACTCACTGGGCAATCCTTTTCACTGTTGAAACCTCTTTGAAAGGCACTCCACGTATTAAATCACAGTTGACTCCATGGAATTTCTCTCCATTATCTAAATCGGAATTATCTTGTTCTCTAATACAAATAATAATCTTAAAATAGAATCTGTGACCCCTGACCACTCTTGCAAAACTGACAAATTTTCCTCTTTCAGACTAGAATCCCTTGCGTTTTCTTCTCCCTCACCTAATGCTGTTAAACAGCAACAACAGTAACAACAGATGCCCTAAAGAGGTCTTAGTCCCAGGGTTACTTCAGTCTCACTTGGCTCTAGATAGTTCTTGGTTTAATAACTGCTGTGTCTCCCAGTTCTCACTTATGTGGCTCTGTGGGATACAGATATTCTAAAGTAAAAGCAGAAAATTTTTGGAAATATATCTTCATGATAGAAGCTACAATTGTAGACTTAATAGATCACAAAGCCTTTGTGTGAAAATAATGTAGAGAGATACAAACTCAAGATCTGAACTACTGATGAAAATACTGAATTCCATTTGCTTTATTTAATGTACCATTTGCTTTATTTAATGTACCTTTGCTGAGTTATAATACCCTGGAAACCTCTCCAAATTCCAGTTTCCATTTAACTTTCCTCGCAATTCACTATTCCTATAGACTCTCCATGCTTATGCCACAGAAATGCTAAGCCTTATGCCTGGCCTGGAAGCTAAATTGGTAAAGAATCTGCCTGCAATGCAGGAGACCACCTGCAAGGCAGCAGACCCAGGTTTAGGGATCAATCCCTGGGTGAGGAAGATCCCCTGGAGGAGGAAATGGCAAACGACTCTAGTATTCTTGTCTGGGAAAACCCCTGGACAGAGGAGCCTGGTGGGTTAGAGTACATGGGGTCGCAAGAGTCGGATGTGACTTAATGACTAAACCACTACCACCATTATAAATTACAAAAAGGGGAGTAGATGCATATGAGTTTATATAGATTTTTATTATTCAAGGCAGGATGAAATGTCAAGAGAACGTCATTGCAACAGCCACAGCGAGGATTTTATTAATTAGTTATCACAACTAAAACAAGAAAGAGGGAATAAAAGAATTTGGTTCTAGATCTTTTTAAATCCTTTGGGGATGCGGGGTGATAGCTTTCCCTCAACTAATTCATCTATATGCTTATCAAGATGAGACTGGATTATTTTATGAAAATTTCAAGATATTCCAATGAATACCGACTGTGCATAGACCTTAGAAGAAATTGTCAAATTCAATCACAGTTGGAAACTGGATTTTGTTGCTCTCTGAGACAGTCTGATATGGTATGTGAGTCTCCATAAGATTTTTGTACACTAATGCCACCCAGGCAGAATTCTAGTTCCTTCCATGATTCTGATCATAACATTCCTCTCATCATCAGTATTTCCAGAGAAAGCAGATTCATTTGCAATTGTGGCACACAGAAACTGATTTACTTTCCTTAAAAGGAATGCTTAGTAAGTTTGGATGTTACTAAAATATGGTTATCAGTTTTCTAAGGGAGAAAATCTCAAGTGTATCATTTGTCAGGCATTAGATTATGCTAAATTATAATTTTTCTACTCTAGTCAAGAGATAGAAATAAAATAATAAAGGTCGTGGCAGTTTAAATCTAAATTGTTGTTGTTGTTGTTGTTGTTTAGTTATGTCTGATTCTTTTGCAACCCCATGGGCTGTAGCCCGCCAGGCTCCTCTGTCCATGGGATTTCCCAGGCAAGAATACTGGAGTGGGTTTCTATTTCCTTCTTTCTCAAGGGGATCTTCCTGAACCAGGGATCAAACCTGCATCTCCTGCATTTGCAGGCAATTCTTTACCACTGATCTACCAGGGAAGCCTCTAGTGAAGAAAATGGCAACCCACTCCAGTATTTTTGCTTGGGAAATCCCATAGACAGAGGAGCCTGGTGGACTACAGTCCATGGGGTTGCAAAGAGTAAGACATGACTTAACAACAAGGTTGTGTCAGTTTAAATCTAAACATAGAAAGCACTTTATTGCTACTTCCACACCCCAGTGGCTTGATCTGTGATTTATGATGGAATATTTTTTGGACTATGAGAGCTTCTATCCAGCAACCTAACACATGTTTCCTGTCTAGGAGATTATGCGGTTCTGGTAACGCAATTATGAGACCACACTGCTTTTCTCTTTAACCTAATTATATCTTCATTTAGCATAGGATTCAGACAATGGGTTTTGATAAATCTTTCAACAAGCACTTCAAAGTACAATAGAATAAGATTTAATATGGTTTTCTAAAATCAGAACACCATTTCTTTAAAATGTTTGCTTTAAAAGTTCAAAATTTAATTAGATATTTTACAAAAACACATTGTTTTAAACTTTAGTGCAAAGATAGAATTATGAAAAGCTACCGATATGCATAAATAAACTGTGAATGTACCTATTTTGCATCTGTGGATCTAACTAAGAAAAATAAAAAACATTCATGGAACACAATGCTAAATATTCTAGTTCCAGGAAACAGAGGATTTTTCTCCTTGGATCTAGCTATTCAACTTGTTTTTCTTTCTTTGTAACTTCTATGGCATCATATTAATTTTTAATGTTTATTTTATAGATGTTATACCATTGATTTTCTTTTTTAATGAAACAGAATAAAATCCATTGAAACTTACTATAAAGAAGAAAATCTTTAGCTTTATGTTAAATTATAAATAAAACTGTAATAATTTTCAAAATACTCTGCCATAAAAAGTCTTGTCATTTTTTATTGCACCAAAATATTTTAAATTGTCATCTTTAAAATCTCTATAATTCTGCAGTGTGTATAAATAAGGAATCTGAAGAAATCCTAATGTTGAAAAAATAATTTTTTTCTTTAAACTTTTCATGTTTTGATGAACACATAGTAAATGCTTGGCTCTGAATGTTTCACATTATCACCAAATTAAATACAAGTTCCCTGAAGATTGGGGTAATTATCCTCATTTCATTTTACACATCAACTTGCAGAAGTGCTTCAGTAAGTGACGAACTACTCATTTTCTTTCCTTTTACTGTCTAATTCACAGATAATTTTGGTTTCTCATCACTTGAGAATTTTTTTTAAGGCGGTCTTTTGGTTATTTCTATTTTTTTAAATAGTTTATCTAATTCAATTTGAAGGTTATATTTGGGCTAAGGTACCCCCAAACTAATTCCATGCCATAAAAAATGGAGTTCTTTATAATTTAAAGTTATTTACAGGTATCTGTATGTTTGTAAGGGGCTTCCCAGGTGGCACTAGTGGTAAACAATGCACCTACCAATGCAGGAAATATAAGGACACAGGTTCAATCCCTGGGTCAGGATGATCCCCTCAAGGAGGCATGGCAACGCCTTGCCTGGAGAATTATATATATATATAATATCATCACAGCAATTCTGTAAGGCTGGCAAAGGAGGTATTATATAAAATACATTGAAACTCCTAGGAGATAATTTATGACTAAAATGAAGAGGACCAGAGCCAGTTCTTGGAACCCTTACGCTCTGGAGTCTCATCTGACTGCTGAAGGGAGAGAGTCCCATAATAGGTTATCACTATTCGTGGATTTCGTCCTAAGAGCCAATCAGGCTAAGGGCAGTTGGAATGGAATAGCACAGTAATGACTAAGGAATCTGTTGTTTGTAGTTTTAGTCTGTCAATTAGTTCAGTTTATTTTTAAAGATCTTCCAGTACTCTGTCTACAGAACTGTAGAGGAATAAGGAAAAGCAATATGCTTTTAAACCTTTCTATATCTATTTCTCTCCTCTTTCACTTTCATCAAGAGGCTTTTTAGTTCCTCTTCACTTTCTGCCATAAGGGTGGTATCATCTGCATATATGAGGTTATTGATATTTCTCCCAGCTTGTGCCTCTTCCAGCCCAGCGTTTCTCATGATGTACTCTGTGTATAAGTTAAATAAGCAGGGTGACAAAGGAGCCTTGGCGTGCTCCTTTTCCTATTTGGAACCAGCCTGTTATTCCATGTCCAGTTCTAACTGTTGCTTCCTGACCTGCATACAGGTTTCTCAAGAGGCAGGTCAGGTGGTCTGGTATTCCCATCTCTTGAAGAATTTTCTACAGTTTATTGTGATCCACACAGTCAAAGGCTTTGGCATAGTCAATAAAGCAGAAATAGACGTTTTTCTGAAACTCTCTTGCTTTTTTGATGATCCAGCGGATGTTGGCAATTTGATCTCTGGTTCCTCTGCCTTTTCTAAAACCAGCTTGAACATATGGAAGTTCACGTTGTGACCAAACTAGATAGCATATTCAAAAGCAAAGACATTACTTTGCCAACAAAGGTCCATCTAGTCAAGGCTATGGTTTTTCCAGTGGTCATGTATGGATGTGAGAGTCGGACTGTGAAGAAAGCTGAGCACCAAAGATTTGATGCTTTTGAACTGTGGTGTTGGGGAAAACTCTTGAGAGTCCCTTGGACTGCAAAGAGATCCAACCAGTCCATTCTAAAGGAGATAAGTCCTGGGTGTTCTTTGGAAGGAATGATGCTAAAGCTGAAACTCCAGTACTTTGGCCACCTCATGCAAAGAGTTGACTCATTGGAAAGGACTCTGATGCTGGGAGGGATTGGGGGCAGGAGGAGAAGGGGACGACAGAGGATGAGATGGCTGGATGGCATCACCAACTCGATGGACATGAGTTTGAGTGAACTCCAGGAGTTGGTGATGGACAGGGAGGCCTGGTGTGCTGCGATTCATGGGGTTGCAGAGAGTTGGACATGACTGAGTGACTGAACTGAACTGAACTGAACTGATATCTATTTCTGGGGGACAGGGGCTCCTGGGAGAAATGGCAGTCATGGTGGAGCTATGTGCATGGTCACCCAAATGCTTCTCTCCAAGGCATCAAGATCCATCACCTCAATTTATTTTTTCCTGTTCCACCACCAAAGCTGGTTTGCTGTGTCCTCCCTTACTTTCTGCCCCCCTCAATATACCCTTCTGACCTTTTATCCCAGTTATGCCTTATCCTGCCCTCTAGTACAGTGGTCCCCAACCTTACTGGCACCAGGGACTGGTTTCATGGGAGACGATTTTTCCATGGACCAGGGATGGGGAGGAGGATGGTTTCAGGATGATTCAAGCACATTACACTTATTATGTACTTTATTTCTATTATTATTACACTAACTCCACCCGAACTCATCAGGCTTTAGATCCTGGAGGTTTGAGACCCCCACTCTGGTATACTCTGGCCTCCTCTAAATTTCCTGTGAGAAGAATTTTCCTCTTAACTCTGATCTTCCATCTGTTCAGATAATCTCAGAATCTTCAGCTTACTCAGATTTTCTTAGAGTAATAAAGGGAAGTATATTAACAAATTCACAGTGAAAAATATTCTCTTAAGCAAATACAAAGAAAAAGAAGTTAAGTCTTATTTTTTCAAATGTTTGTGATTATTGGCCATTTGTTTATGGGTGTGAAGAATGACTATTTTTAAACCCTGACTATAAAGTATGTATTGTTTGAGATAATGTTTTATTACTATAATATTAGGTAGAAGACTCAGGCTATAACAAAATGTATTAGTTGCAGAAGATTATTAGGAAATAAGCAAAGTTATTTCAAAGAGGGAAGGATTAAAAGTATCTATCTGTACTAGATGGATATAATAATCCACAGCCTCCAATTTTTGTTCACCTTACTTTGATTATCCCTAATTTTCATTTCTTCAAGCTTAGAAAGATGTGATATTTAGTTAATCTGAGGATGTTTTCTTTATTTCTTCAAATATATAATATTTTGGTAAATCATTCCCTGTTCCATAATAACCTGTTTTCTTGGAAAGATTATATATATATATATATATATATATATATATTCTTTTCTTTCTAACTGAAATTTCTCATGTCCTCAGAGGGAAAGGCAAGAAACAGTGTTTTAGCAGCTCAACTGTCAGCTTTAATCAGAAATAATATGCCTGAGGTCCAGAAGTTTCAAATGAATATGGTGTGCCTATTTATATCATTCCCCAGATCCAGAGAACTCTAGCAGAACTCAAAATAAAGGAATATCACCTGATCTTGTTTAAAAAGGTGCAACCATTTGAAGTAGAATAGAAATAAAAAGGTAGAAAGAGTATATCTATTTAAAATGGATAACCAACAAGGTCCTTCTGTATAACAGAGGGAACTCTGCTCAATGTTATGTGGCAGCCTGGATGGGAGGGGAGTTTGGTGAAGATTGGCCACATGTATATGTATGGCTGAGTCCCATTTTTTCAGAACAGTCCCACCTGAAGCTATCACAACATTGTTAATCAGCTATACTCCAACACAAAATAAAAAGTTTAATTTAAAAAAAAGATTCAGGTTTAAAGAAAGAACTGATATTACAGTATATACAAACTATACTGATATTATATGAGACTTTGGTAATCAAGAAAATACCATGCCCTGGTTGGGTTGTGGAAGGAGTCAGTGACTAGCTAGTTCTTTAAAAAAAAAAAAAAAAAACAGACAAACTTCCAAGAAAGTATCATAAAACTGCTGCACTATAAGCTATTATTAAAAGAAACAAGATCTTAATGAAATGTAGTCTTTGATGCCTCTTATATGATCATTGGACTATGTAAAGAAAATAGAAAATAAGTGACTTGGCATATTTATTGTTCTCTAACTTGAAATTCATCATAGACTGAAGAATTATTAGTAATACTATTATTATGTCAACCTATATGCAGGTTTTAATCATAAAACCATAATGAAAATTGAGTGTTTAATAGTGCATGTTTATATAATTAAGAAACTATTTACACAATAAAAACAAATACTTTCTAAATGTTTCTTTGGATATTACAAAGGCTAGCAAACTAATGAATGGAAAAGTAAGTATGTACATATGTATTTTGCCAACATTTTAATTTAATCATCAAGAAACTACCTTGTGATATCATCTGGGTCATGTCAATAGTCAAGAAACCCACACAATGTTCCTCAAAGTGAAAAGACAATTTTAACACAGTAAAATAGCTAAAACTTCAGTTGTCAATGGTAATTTCCTAAGAGCTCCCAATTTTTCAAGGTGTTTTACTATTTTCACTTAGAATACAGATTTTTTTAAAAGGAAGATTAAAAAGTTCTGTTCAGAGAGAAGAATATCTTTGCTTATGATGACAGAGTGCTATAACATCATTTTTCAGCCTCAGAGAAATTCAACGGAAATCAGTCTGAATAATTCTAAGTGAATTATTCCTTTAGATTGTTTTTTTGTTTTTGTTTTGTCTGTGAAGAATCTTGGAAGTACCCAAGGTATAAATTAGCATATACTAAACTTTGATATTACTTCCAGTAAATGCTGAAATCATTTCATTATGCTAAAATATTGATATGAGTCTTCTCCCCATAAATAAGCTCCATCAGCCCCCAAACTTGTGTCTGATCATCATGGTCTAGTGAAGTTACTTTAGTGTTCTGATCCCTTTATTACTGGTAGTAAGCTCTAATTACAAAATGATATTAATTTCATATAAAGATTAATGAAACAATTTCACCCAAAAACACAGAGTATATATAATCCATTGTTCAATAAGGATTTCTATGGTTTAGTTTAATTTTTAAATATGGTCACGACTAAGACATTAAGTTATAATTTTAATTATAGGAAAATGAACTAATTTCAACATATTTCATGTGGAAATTATTTACCCATGTTTAAGTAAAATTTAACTTAAGCAAGACATACTATCTTTACGTAGCTTCCCCACTGACTTTTACATCTACACTCGGGCTCCTTATCATATTTCATATCACCAGCTCATTTAATAATTCCAAATCAGAGATATCTGTCCAAAAAGTTCCTGATGAAATCTAGCTAAAGATTCAGTGGTATAAGGCAAATCAACACAGCTTTTTTTTAATTGACTACCTCCCCCACATTGTACATTCCATTTCTTTAATTCTAAATTTCATTGGAAAAGCAATTATCTATGTCTAAGTCACATCTCCAAGTCAAATAAGGAAAGCCAATTTTGAACCTACCTGACCTCCAGCAAGTTGACTAAAATTATGATTTTTAAATGTGGAAGTTCATGTTTTAAGAAAGATGTGCCTTAAGACTGGATATAGTGTCGAGAGTAATTCAAATCAATAAAGGTGTGGACAGAAGCTTAAGATGTTGGCAAGAAGAGAAATGAGCATGCCGAAATTTGTAGAAGCATAAAATGGATTTAGAAAAAAGATGGGTAATACTTGCAAATAGTGATTTCTTTTGCTAATTCGAAATATATTTTAATCACTTGAGATATGTTGGCCTCTCTTATTTATGAAAAACAGCACTGCTATTCTGAGTTATAGATAAAATAATTTAAGGAAAAAAAAACATCAAAAATGTAATTAAACTATTGAGATAGGTAATCTTCAGTACTGGTCAGATTATAGAAATAATCACTTTTTTTTTTTTTTAATCGCAGTTACACCACTTACCCAACTTTTTGCTTCTATCTTTACTCTCCTGGTAAAATCATTATGTGTTTAAAGGGAGAGAGAACAAAACAGGTAAAGCTGCAGCAAAAGGTACAAGGATACAGTCCCTTCCTGGAAACAGGATTTTGTGGCGAACCATTTCTCCCATAATGCATCCCACAGACCATATATCCACTAGAACAGGAGAGAGGGAGGTGAAGAAAAGGGAGGAAAGTAAAGTTAACTAAGATAATTGATCTCTGAAGGAGGAGGAAAAAGAACAGTTTGATTAGAAGGTACAAATTTTTGTCTCCCACCAAAAGTTGGCCAAAAAGGTGAATTAAAACCAGCACCGGAATGTGACATAAACGATGTCTAGTAGAACTCAAGTTTTAAAAATTACTTTGTGGTGCCTTAGATTTTCCTTCAGTGCCTTAAGGTGGTAACGTGGACAAGCACCAGTTTAACCAAACTTATCTCCATGTCAGGTGACACAGCTCAAAGCCACCAAAGGGTTTTCAACGTCATTCTCTGGAGGGAGAGAAATTAATCTCAATCAACTCTTAGGGGTGGCTATTTCCATTTTCTATTCTACCCAATTACATGGAATAAGCCAACTAGAGATCATCTTTTTTTGGTCCAAATCCAAGAAACTAGGAAATGGCTGAAACTATGGTTTGAAGGCAGAAGTATTAGTGACTTCTTTTACTAATTCAAAATATATTTTAATCACTTGAGAAATGTTGGCCTCTCTTATTTATGAAAAACAACACTGCTATTTTGAATTATAGATAATAAAATAATTTAAGAATAACAAAACACTGAAAATTTAATTAAGTCCTGATATTCAGGACTTAGTTTTTCCTTCAGAAGTTATTCTTATAAATATCAGTTTGAGTTCCTTTTTGATATATCTCAAGAAAAAAGATGTATAATTAATTTGCACAGGTATAAAGGAGTCATGAAGGAAACAGAGTATTAATGGTGTTAAAAAGTTGTTAAGCACGTATGTCGGTTTCTCAGTTGCCATGCTTGTTAACGAAACATACTTCACCTTCTCCTACTAATCTTTACCCTCTTCCAACTCGCTTTTTAGTAAGGATGAAGGGAATTGGGCAAAAACATTAGGCTAAAACGCTCCTTGAGGAAGGAAGGCAGGGTTCGGTGCACAGGAGAGCTGGCATGCCTGATGTGGGAGCAAGCAGGTTTTGTGCGTGATAACCCTCATCCCACACGTGGGTGAGAGCAGCACAAGGGTGGTAGGTATGCTTTCTCCACGGGTCCAGAGAAGCCAAAAATCTGAGGCAGAAACTTGCAATCCTGTCTAGTAAGGGAAGGACAAGGGACGCAGTCACATGCCATCTGTGTTCAGCAAAGATCTGAAAATCATTAATAGCAAATTCAGACTCCCCTACAGATTTTTGTAGATTCTTGAATTTTTTTAATTGGTTCCCACTTTGATTTTTTTTAAATATGAAGAATGTATACAACCATCTGCTTTTCCAAATAAGTTAGACGTAGTATTGCCTTGGAACAGGATTAGATTTTTTTCCTCCTCCAAGTCAAAAGGAAACAGAACTCTGCCACTGTTCACCACAGTTAAGCCTGACCTTCCTGAGAACTTTTTCACTTCCTCTGAACAAATGCACAAAAGAACTGGCTCTCCTCTAATCTGGAAGGAGCACAAGAAATTTTTCAAAATTTTGGTGGCCAGGAAATTTTCATAAAAGTACTCTGTAGCACCTACACATAAAAATACAATGATAATTATTTCTATAGAACTTACACCTTTCCAATAACTTAATAAAGTCTCAAAACAAGTATGAAAGGTATATTAAGTATACATATACAATTCTACTTTAAAACAGTTTTAATTCCTGAATATATTGGATTTTTTTTAATACACCTCATTACTTGTTAGGGCTAATCCCTCAAAATAATATACTGCAGTGCTTTCTAATAAGAATTTCTATAAATCCTCATTTTAATAAAATCAAATTGTAATGTATTTTGAAGATTCTTTCTACCTTTTCTTTGCAAGTGTTTATGAATACTACATTTTCTTTATGAAAGCAGCAGTGTAAAATTTAATATTATTCTCTCTGTATGGTTTCAGAATTTATAAAAGCTTACCAGGTAATTACTACCTTAACTATTACTTACAGAACAGTACGTATCCAACTTGAACAATTTGGATTATTCTAAAATGACTATGCATTAAGCATGTGTGAAGATTCTTGCTCCAAGGATTTGTGGTATCTTTTTGTTTGTCTTTTCCTAGGACTAGAGACACCAGTTTAAGACATGACATAAAGCCAAATGGTAAAATGCAATAGATGAATTTCTTCCTGTTTATATTCACTGTGAGTTGAGCTGCCTTCTAAATATCAGTGTTTCTGAATATCTACAGCACGTGTGCTCATCAGTATCCATACGACTGTTTAATCAGACTCTATTTATAATTCTTTTGAGTTATAACATTTCAATGTTCTAGTTATGCGTGCTTCTCAGAAGCATCCTTCATGTTGATTCTTCTTAGTAGTAATTTTTGAAAACCTCTGACTATGAAGGCTGGTAGCCCTATTTTTAAAAATTCACATACATGAGAGGGAACACTGCTCTTGACATACTTAGTTTCTTTACAGTTTCTGTGGCTGCTGCTCAAGAGGCATCCTTACCGTTCTCCTTGTAGCCCATTCCCAGAATGACCTCGGGGGCCCGGTAATAACGTGTTACCACGTAGGGAGTCATCATGAAGCTTGTGCCTGCTGTTCTGGCCAGCCCAAAGTCTAGGATTTTCAATGTACAATCAGACTTGACTACAATGTTACTTGGTTTTAAGTCCTGACAACAAGAACAAGAGAAGAAATTAAAAACGAACATCAAATGGCCCATGTGACGTCCATCTACTCAATCAACACGGCAGTCTTGCAATAGCACTGATGGGCTTTCCCACTGGCTGTAGAGCCCTAGGTAAAGCCAAAGAGTACTGCCCCAAGGAAGCTTAAGATTAGGTTTGGGATTTTTTGTTTTAATATCCTCAGAAAGTTTTTTAAACCCAGAGGATAACTGCATCATTTTTACAATTTTTGGCTCATCTTGGGAAGAGGTTTTTAGGAAAAAAAAAAAATTCATTGATTGTCATCTGTTAGGTTTCTCTTTACAGCAACATAAGCCTTGAGTTTATATTTCATTTCTAGGCCTGACAGAAGAGCAGATCAGGGCAGCGGTCTTTATGCAACCAGAAACAAACAGGGGGAATGAGTTGTCTTGTTTCAGCTGCACGTATGACCTCTGCCAATCAGAATTTCTGAGAAGGCTCATAAGCTGACTTTCAGTGAGCTGAAACAAAACATTAAACAAAATGAGCTAGCGTGCTGAAGTCTCCTCCGACACGTTAGTGAGCTATATGCTTATTCTACAGTAAAATAAATGAGGAAGTACATTATATTTACCCAAGCTCCCCTACCTGAAGAACGTAATCTACAGCTGCCCTTTGTCTTCTCCACAAGCAACTTTATAGTTCTGGACTGTGTTCTTACCCTGTGAATAATCCCAGCAGAGTGAAGGTGCTTGATGCCACACAACATTTGGTAGAGCAGGTAAGACATTCGCTCGTGGTCTAACTCCATCTGAATCACCTGACACAAGTTAGCATCCATCAGCTCCATGACTAAGTAACTGCAGGGTAAATCCGCAGTGTTAGTTTCAAATCACAGGGCCCACGGAGTCCTTCAAACAAGTCAGAATCCTCTCCTAAATCTCTAACTCTTCCACATTTCCCAGCTCCACCTCTGACTGAACTAAGAATATGAAAAACTTGCAAGTATTGCATGCGTGACAGCCGTGGTAACCCTACCACAAAGGTAGCATTTATGGGTGTGTGGTTTCTGTTTGTGTAGTTTCTCCCTTCGTTTTGTTCTCAACTTTACCCTGAATTCCCTGAACTCTTTCCTGAGTATTAATATTACAAATAAGAAAAAAAATTCAGAATAGAATTTTCCATTAAATGCAGTGTATCTGTGTTAAAAAAGACAACATGCTATGATTCACTTAGAGTCACTATATTCCTGGTAATTTTTTTGCACAAAATCCAAGACACCACAAAAATAGATTAAGGATGATTTTTTTTTATCATGTCCACTATTAATATTTCTCAAAGTGAACTGACTCATTCTAGAAAGCTCACAAAATACATTAAAAATAAATAAAGAATAAATAGCAAGCCTTCCTGGATTCTGATTGAACCAAGAACACAGGACAAAAAAACGCAAAGAACCAGAAAATAGCGGAACTGTCTTTCCAGGAAGAAACACCATAAAATGAGACTTTCGGGATCCCTTTCATTTGCTGCCAGTTCTTAAGGGATTTCACTCATTTGACTCCTGTCAACGTCACTTGTGTTATTTGGATGTTATACTCCCGCTTCCTTCATGAGTTGTGTTACTTACACATCTTGGAACTCCTCCAGTGTTTTCTGGGGTGTGAAGACATTTAATAAACTAATAATCTGAGAAGAGACAGTGGGATGGGAGGAGAGAAAGAAAAAGGGAGAAAAATAATTATTTGAAAAGCATATTTAAACAAGTACTTATTCCGCTCAAAGTCACATATTAGTACTATGATGGAAATAGAAAAGTTGGAAGATTTTTCTAGAACTGTCTCATAGAAAACTGTACTCAAAGGATATATGATCCGTCTTCGGTTAAAATGCAATTAAAAAGCTCAAATTCTTAAGCAGAAGAGTCAGAGAAGATACATAATTGTGGTATTGCTCTAGAGTGTGGTGGTTCTCCTTGGTAAATACAAGGTGGTAATATAATTAAACAAAAAAGGAGAAAAAACCACGTAAGGAAAGTTAAGCATCAGTGAAATACCCAGCAGGACTGGCAAGGCTATGTGAGGGGGTTGTGCATGCTAAATTGCTTCAGTGGTGTCCAACTCTCTGTGACCCCAAGGCCTGTAGCCTGCCAGGCTCCTCTGTCCATGGGATTCTTCAGGCACGAATACTGGAGTGGGTTGCCATCCTACTCCAGGGGATCTTCCCAACCCAGGGATTGAAGCAGCATCTCTTATGGGTTCTTCACCACTAGTGCTACCTGGGAAGCCCATGTCTTCCTCCAAAGGAAAAGTTTGCTTTCTATGTCAAGGAGATGTTCTAAGTCAAGATTTTTTTGTGTGTTGTTACTTTAGTTTCTTTTGCTCCTACTTCCTTCACACTCCAATACTATTTAAACTAAAACCCCAATGGTATGTGTGGGGAAAGGTATGTCTTACATGATATCAATGATGAATTTAAAGGCAAATGTATTTTTAAAGTTATTAAAATTCTGCTTTTTGAATTTTTTCTCCTGCTTTAGTTATTTAATATATTAGATAGTAAACAGAATAAGTAAACTTTAAAAGGAAAAAACCTTTGTCTTACGCAACTCAATTGCATACATAAGTTGCTCAAAATTTTCTTTCAGCTAAATATCCTGTATTAATGTGTCAGTGGGAAATAAAACCATAGAAAGCAATACTCTACTCATAAAATGGATGCAACCATTTCACAAAAACAAGTGGAAGATTTATACATCTTTAAAACATGAACTAATGAATTTCAATAAAGTTCAATAAGTGGTACACAAACAAGAAGTAATAAACAAAATGATTTTCAACATCTGAGGAATGCAGTCAATTTAGGGAATGATTTAGGTCTTCAGTAGTTTTCATTTGTTGATAAATTACTGAAAAAAATCACAATACTATCCAATGCATATATATATATATATATATATATATATGTAGAGCCTGGTGGTCCACAGTCCATGGGGTCGCAGAGTTGGACATGACTGAATCGAGTTAGCACACATGCACAGGCATATATACATGGCAATGGTTGTATCAAAAAACAAGACTATCTATTCTGAAGCAGCCTTGCAGTATGGAATATGCCTATAGAAACAATATAGTTTCACAATATTTTCAAACTTGTGATTAAAGTGCTTTGTTATTCTGTATACTTAGTTATGGTTTGTGTTGAAAAATGTCTCCAGATCTCTTTGGAACATATATTGTGAGCCTGTTTTTATATTACTTCATCAATCTTAGAAAGTAATTTATTTTGCGTGTGTGCCAAGTTGCTTCAGTCATGTCAGATTCTTTGTGACCCTACAAATTATAGCTCACCAGGCTCCTCTGTCCATGGGATTCTCCAGGCAAGAATCCTGGAGTGGGTTGCCATGCCCTTCTCCAGGGGATTTTCCTGATCGAACAATTTATTTTAATATTTGTTCAAATGAAAACATCAGCGACTATGTATAGGACACACACACACACAATTCATACAAACAACTCTTAAAGATGAAAAAGTGCTAATCGATATTATCTGGTGAATAGATAATCTAGATAATCTAAATTTATCTAGAAAATAGCATTACCATTTTAAATAGATCGAGGTTTATTACTTTAAAGGTAAATTCCCAACTATATATTATTGTATTCCTTTTTACCATGCCTTTGTAACACCTTCATTATGTTTGATTTTCCTTTGAGAATTTCTCCTCTGTTCTTCGTTTTATCCCTTGTAAATCTTAATTCTTATTAATAACCAATTAAAAATCTTATCTTTAGAAACAGATCATCACAGGTATTTCCATTTTAGTTCGACCATGTTCAGGCAGGAATCTGATTTGGTTCCTTTTTATTCTAGCATCTTAAGCTGCACAAATATGAATCAATGACCCCACTATCATACCAGCAATCACTTCCTAGAAGGGTGTTCATTTTCTAAACAGATTGTCTTCTTTATTATTAAAATTTTAATTGGCATAATTTCAATATTTTACATTACTTCCCACAGCATTAACAGAGTTCTGCATTCTGACTGAATTTAGTTAGTATTATAAGCACTAATGCAGAATTTACATTTAGCTGTAAGTGAATTTCCTCTCTATTAACAAGTTCTAGAAATTTATTTCCACAGACTTATATACATACATGTATACAAATCTATGTACATACACAGATTAATGGGGTAGCATATCAGATGCCATTTAAAATCATTATTTCAATTTGGAAATCCTTTTCAGGTATCATAAACACGAACCCCCATAGTCCAGTTAAGATTGGGGAATATGAGTCCCTCATATTGACAAAGTAAGCAGGACTTTCTCCACAATGTCTTTATTGCATTATAGGGGGTTGGAGGAAGGGTTGAAAGTGAAAGTGAAGTTGCTCAGTTGTGTCCCACTCTTTGCGACCCTGTGGACTGTAGCCTAGGCTCCGCCGTCCATGGGATAATCCAGGCAAGAATACTGGAGTGGGTTGCCATTTCCTTCTCCAGGGGATCTTCCCAATCCAGGGATTGAACCCAGGTCTCCCGCATTGCAGGCAGACGCTTTAACCTCTGAGCTACCAGGGAAGAAGGGTTAGGGAAATATAAATATATGAAAACAAAAACTACCAAAACTCGCCATGTAGTTGCTTCACCATTTGTGTCCATCCATCTCCCACTGCCTGTGGTATTTCTCATCCTCTTTGCTATCATAAAAATAGATTGCATTGATCATGTGGTTAATCTTGCTCCTGCCTTTACTTATCATACTCAAAGAACAAATTACATTAGTAGAATGATTTTTCTTAGGAATCATCTTTTCTGTCATTTCTATATTCCTTCCTAGAAGTATCATGTTCCTTGCCTGGCCAAACTAGAGATGGGCTTACACTTCATAAAATTTCTCTTTCTTAGAGGCCTTTCCTGCTCAACCTATTTATAAAAGAGTTACCCTATCCACTCTGTACTGACCAGTAGTTTTTTGTTTTTTTTTTTGACCAGTATTTTTTATCTTCCTTCTTTGCTTTGTTTTACTTGATAGACATTCTATACATAGATATGCCTATTTTGCAGACTGCCTTTCTCTCCTCAGTCGAACATGAGCATCACTTGGGCAGTGACTGGTCTCTCTTATCTTCACTGCTGTATTCTTAGCATCTAGAGCACAATCTGTACCTGGCACTGTTATTCAGTTAACAAGTATTTGTCAAGTGACTGAATTAAAAACTCATTAGAGTAGAGTAATAGAGGAAAAAAGGAACACTATCATTGGGCCTAAATCCATATATTTTTATTTCAAATATCTTTCAGCTATATACACTCATATATTTGCTTCTACTTAGCACCTTATGACAAATTCACCTATTTATAAAGTGTACTCATAATTTCATATATTCTGTGATTTGATTCATACTCAAGAAAAATTTTGTAAGCAGTTAATATTACAGTTTTATAGTAATAATCTATTTTATTACATGTTTATATGTAACAAAATATACACTATATTTATTACGATTTATTTATTAATATTATCTTTATTAAAAGAAGAATTATCTCCCATTTATCCTTACTAAGAAGAACGGGAGCACAGAAAGAATTCTAGAGGCCTTTACTGGTGGTTGAAGATTATACTCTGAAGTGAAGAAAGCTCTGTTGTAATGGTGCTCCCTACTGAGTTTAAATGCAAAATGCTTTTATTTTTTGTGGCTGCCCTGCAAGACGTGGGATCTTATTTCTCCACTGCAGTCTTAAGCACAGAGTCTTAACCACTTGACCTCCAAAGAAGTCCCTGAGCAATGTTCTTGAACAAACCTGTTCTGAATGCTCTGCAGATATGTCTCTGCACCTTGCCCCATCCTACCAAAAGCAAGATGCCAAAGCACAGTATATACACTGAACGGTTGGAGACCACTGCCAGACTATAGCTAAAAGTAAAAGGAGACAAAAATCTTCACCTGTTAATAATTACATTTAAATTATTATAAAGAAATATAGCATATTGTTCTTTAAGATATTTTTGGTTTTTGGTTTTTTTGGAGGGTTTTTTTTTTTCTGGAAATGTGTTAAGTTTTCTGGTTAATCTAGAGTAAGAAAACCAAATATGGTTAATTTTTTAAATTAATTATTTTAATTGGAGGCTAATTACTTTACAATACTGTGGGTTTTGCCATACACTGACATGAATCAGCCACTGGTGTACATGTGTCCCCTATTTCAAAGCCCCTCCCACCACCCTCCCCATCCCATCCCTCTGTGTTTTCCCCGCGCACTGGCTTTGAGTGCCCTGTTTCACGCATCCAACGGTTAATTTCTTAACAGGGAAATATCTATCCAATTCAGTCCCTCCATGCCATATGGTTTTCAGATGATTTTTAAGCAGAAAGCTACCATGAGGACAATGAAAGCAAATGTAGCATATGGGCAGGATAAACAATCTTAAGAGGCAAAAATTGCCAAGTAAAGAAAGCTTTTCCCACTCAAGTTGGCATACTGATCTTCTTTTCCCAATCTCACCACCTCCCACCACCAGCAGTTTAAAATACCAACTCACGTTTTTATGATTCACACACTTCATGAGGACCAGCTCCCGGTAGGCTCTCTTGGCATGCGTTTGGTTCTGAAAGGGTCTGCTGAGCTTCTTAATGGCCACATTTCTGTCAAGAACAGCATCATACGCAGCGCTGCAGAGACCCAAGAGCAATCCGGAATTAAGAACAAAGGAGCCCTTACAGTTCCTACCTACTGAGCTAAGGGTATGGATAAGGAAAATATCAGTTTGGAACCCTACTCAAATACCTGCTTCTCAAGGCACATGTCAATCAACTGTAAATAAAGACATAAGAGTGACTAGTATAGAAACCTTCTACTTGCTAGGAAAATAAAAAGGGCTTCTTGCCAAGAAAACAGCATGTAATTGCATCAATGAGTGGAGGATAAAAGAAGAAAGAAAAGTCCTCAACTTTCTCACTAGCCACGTGACTGTGGCAAGTCATTTAATCTCCAGTGGCTTGAATTTCTCATCTATTAATATGTGATATTTAGCTATAAAACTTTATTGTTCTTTGATTATTTTAAGTAGACATTCATTCTTTCCCCATTCACAGGAACCAGTTTTTAAGGCATGATGCTAATTGCCTTGAATGCACAGGTGGGCTGATGTTCCAAGTGCACTCATTAATGATAACAGAGCTTGAAATACAGAATGTAATCAGAGAGAATTTCAGAAGCATAAATAACTTCATTTAAATACAAAGACAGAAATGAATGCTACTAACATTGAAGCTTTCAAACCATTTGAGAATAATTTACCATGCTTTATGTTTCTGCCATACTCAAAGTATATGGGTCTAGGGGTCAATGAGGAAGTGAGTCTCTTCTTGCTATTACATCTAATTAGACCACTTACAAAGTTTTTCCATCCCGGCAAATTTGGATTGTACTAGATTTTCTCTTATTTGCCAGAAGGAAGGCAGTAACCAGTATCCTACTGATCTATTGTATTGGAAGTGACATTAACCATGTAGAGCTCCAGTCTCTACACTAAAAGATAAAGAAAATAATTCCTGTGTTGCAGGATGACAGACTTACAAGATAATTTTGGACACAGCCTTAGAGTTCATCTGGTCCATGCCTGCATTTATACTTATTCCTCTCCAAAATATCTTCATCAAATTTTGACCAGTCTCTGCTTGAGCAGCTTCAAAAACCTGGGCTCCTTGACAAAAAGGCAGCCCATTCTGTCGTTGGACAACTTCAAGGGTTAGAAATGTAATCATTCTAATGAACAGAATTGTCTCCGTGATTTCTATTAACTACGTTCAGCCTTGCCTTCCAAGGCAACTCAAAATAAAGTCCTCCCTTTTTATCATGCTGTGCTGTGTTGTGCTTAGTGGCTCAGCTGTTCCCGACTCTTTGAGACCCTATGGACTATAGCTCACCAGGCTCCTCTGTCCATGGAATTCTCCAGGCAAGAATACTGGAGTGGGTTGCTGTGCCCTCCTCCAGGACTTTTCATCATGACAGACCTATAATGACTGAAATCTACTAAAGACCCTACTCAATCTCTGGCCTAATCTATAAGCACTCAGTAAGCACTCAATAACTCTTAGCTTTCCTTCCTGCCCCCACCCCCTCCCACCTGCCAAGTATTTTCTTTCTTGAGCTAAATATCACCAATGTCCTACTCCATTTGTCAGAGTGTGATTTCAAGTCCTACTGCCATCTGGTCAGTTTCCGCCGAATATATTCCAGTCTGTCGATCTCTGAAAGTGATGTTGTTCCTCTAAGCATGTCATATCAGTGAAGAGTAGAGAAAGGCTAACTCCTTCATACATTCATTCTGTTGACAGTTAATACAGCTGAGTCTGTCCTAGCTCCTTTGATAAATGCCTCACACGCTATTGATTCACAGTGAACCTATGCTAATTAGAAACACTTTTTTTTTTAAAATCTTATGCTGCTATTTGACTCTGTCTTTAGCACTGGTACTTCTATTCTTGTGTTTGTTCTTGTTAACCTACCAATGGCAGCACAAGGAAAGGAAAGAGTCAAATGGGTCTTCATCTTATATGTAGTGTATAAGGGTAACAATGAGTCTGGAAATAGAGGAAGTGAAATTGCTTCCTGCAGATAAGAAATTGTATCAGCAGGAAACTGATCAGAACAGTCACCTTAAAGAGAAAGACTAAATTTAAAGTCAAAATAACTAAGGTCAAGTAATTAAAATATCTAAAGAAAGAATAGCAATTAGTTATGTCAGCCTAGGAAGGAGTTCAGTTCAGTTCAGTTCAGTCCCTCAGCCGTGTCCGACTCTTTGCAACCCCATGAATCGTAGCATGTCAGGCCTCCCTGTCCATCACCAACTCCTGGAGTTTATTCAAACTCATGTCCATTGAGTCAGTGATACCATCCAGCCATCTCATCCTCTGTTGTCCCCTTCTCCTTCTGCCCCCAATCCCTCCCAGGATCAGGGTCTTTTCCAATGAGTCAACTCTTTGCATGAGGTGGCCAAAGTACTGGAGTTTCAGCTTCAACATCAGTCCTTCCAATGAACACCCAGGACTGGTCCCCTTTAGGATGGACTGGTTGGACCTCCTTGTAGTCCAAGGGACTCTCAAGAGTCTTCTCCAACACCACAGTTCAAAAGCATCAATTCTTCAGTGCTCAGCTTTCTTCACAGTCCAACTCTCACATCCATACATGACCACAGGAAAAACCATAGCCTTGACTAGACGGACCTCTGTTGGCAAAGTAATGTCTCTGCTTTTGAATATGCTATCTAGGTTGGTCATAATTTTCCTTCCAAGGAGTAAGCGTCTTTTAATTTTATGGCTGCAATCACCATCTGCAGTGATTTTGGAGCCCAGAAAAATAAAGTCTGACACTGTTTCCACTGTTTCCCATCTATTTATCATGCAGTGATGTGCCCAGATGCCATGATCATAGTTTTCTGAATGTTGAGCTTTAAGCCAACTTTTTCACTCTCCTCTTTCACTTTCATCAAGTGGCTTTTTAGTTCCTCTTCACTTTCTGCCATAAGGGTGGTGTCATCTGCATATCTGATGTTGTTGATATTTCTCCTGGAAATCTTGATTCCAGCTTGTGCTTCTTCCAGCCCAGTGTTTCTCATGATGTACTCTGCATAGAAGTTAAATAAGCAGGGTAACAATATACAGCCTTGATGTACTCCTTTTCCTATTTGGAACCAGTCTGTTGTTCCATGTCCAGTTCTAACTGTTGCTTCCTGACCTGCATACAGGTTTCTCAAGAGGCAAGTCAGGTGGTCTTGTATTCCCATCTCTTTAGAATTTTCCACAGTTTATTGTGATCCATACAGTCAAAGGCTTTGGCATAACCAATAAAGCAGAAATAGATGTTTTTCTGGAACTCTCTTGCTTTTTCCATGATCCAGTGGATGTTGGCAATTTATCTCTGGTTCCTCTGCCTTTTTGAAAACCAGCTTGAACATCTGGAAGTTCATAGTTCATGTATTGCTGAAGCCTGGCTTGGAGAATTCTGAGCATTACTTTACTAGCATGTGAGATGAGTGAAATTGTGCAGTAATTTGAGCATTCTTTGGCATTGCCTTTCTTTGGGATTGGAATGAAAACTGACTTTTTCCAGTCCTGTGGCCACTGCTGAGTTTTCTAAATTTGCTGGCATATTGAGTGCAGCACTTTCACAGCATCATCTTTCAGGATTTGAAATAGCTCAACTGGAATTCCATCACCTCCACTAGTTTTGTTTGTAGTGATGCTTTCTAAGGCCCACTTGATTTCACATTCCAGGATGTCTGGCTCTAGATGAGTGATCACAGCATTGTGATTGTCTGTGTCCTGAAGATCTTTTTTGTACAGTTCTTCTGTGTATTCTTGCCACCTCTTCTTAATATCTTCTGCTTCTGTTAGGTCCATACCATTTCTGTCCTTTATTGATCCCATCTTTGCATGAAATGTTCCCCTGGTATCTTTAATTTTCTTGAAGAGATCTCTAGTCTTTCCCATTCTGTTGTTTTCCTCTATTTCTTTGCACTGATCACTGAAGAAGGCTTTCTTATCTCTTCTTGCTATTCTTTGGAACTCTGCATTCAGATGCTTCTATCTTTCCTTTTCTCCTTTGCTTTTCACTTCCCTTCTTTTCACAGCTATCTGTAAGGCCTCCTCAGACAACCATTTTGCTTTTTTGCATTTCTTTTTCTTGGGGATGGTCTTGATCCCTGTCTCCTGTACAATGTCATGAACCTCCATCCATAGTTCACCAGGCACTCTTGTCTATCAGATCTCATCCCTTAAATCTATTTCTCATGTCCACTGTATCATCATAAGGGATTTGATTTAGGCCATACCTGAATGGTCTAGTGGTTTTCCCTACTTTCTTCAATTTAAGTCTGAATTTGGCAATAAAGAGTTCATGATCTGAGCCACAGTCAGCTCCTGGTCTCATTTTTGATTACTGTATAGAGCTTCTCCATCGCTTCTTCAGCGTTACTGGTTGGGACATAGGCTTGGATTACTGTGATATTGAATGATTTGCCTTGGAAATGAACAGAGATCATTCTGTCGTTTTTGAGATTGCAGCCAAGTACTGCATTTCGGACTCTTTTGTTGACTCTGATGGCTATTCCATTTCTTCTAAGGGATTCCTGCCCACAGTAGTAGATATAATGGTCATCTGAGTTAAATTCACCCATTCCAGTCCATTTCAGTTCGCTGATTGCTAAAATGTCGACATTCACTCTAGTCATCTCCTGTTTGACCACTTCCAATTTGCCTTGATTCATGGACCTAACATTCCAGGGAAGGAGTAAAAGAGGCAAATTCTGGCACTGCCTGGCAAAATAAATGCCTTCTGAGGTAGGGCTCTGGTGGCTCAGATGGTAAAGATTCTGCCTGAGGTGCAGAATCCTCCTCCAGTGCAGGAGACTGGGGTTTGACCTCTGGATTGGGAAGATCCCCTGGAGAAGGAAAGGGCAAGCCACTCCAGTATTCTTGCCTGGAGAATCCCATGGACAGAAGACCCTAGCGGGCTATAGTCCATGGGGTTGCAAAGAGTCAGACATGACTGAGCGACTAACACTGACTGACTGATGTTGGTCCAGGCATCCAGTCAGCCAGGTGGACATCCCCACTGTGGAAGTCATAGACCTAGGCCAGTTAGCAATCTAGTCTGTGTCTCCTTAGGCTGATTCTATCTTCTGCAGTTAAAATTCTGCTCATCAGGCTCTCCCTCAGACTCCTGCATGCAAGAAGTCCACCCATATTTGATTAGCTTGACTACTTTGAATTTCTTGTAATTTAAAAAACTGGCATCTGGTTTTAAGTGTGAGCCTTTAGTGAAGCTCATCAATGTGCGTTTGAGTCCCTGAGATACTGAACAGATCCTGCAACACCATAGGCCCATGTGGGATAACCGAGAAAATGTCACCTTCTGGGGATCTGGGCAGGTTCTGGCCAGTTTCTCCTAGAAGTGTTGTAAAGTTCTCTCTCCCTCTGGTACCTCTATTTGAAACAATTCTAGGTCTGAATCAGCACTGCCGCTTAATAGATGTGAAGTATGAGCAAGCCACTTACACTTTCTGAAATCAATGTCCTCATACTTAAAAATGGAGATAATAACAATCTGACAAGATTATAAGGAGTAAATGAGATGGTGATGTATCTACAGTACCTCGCTTAATGTGTGCCCTCGATAAACAATTACTATTATTATTTTTCAAGTCAATGTCTTCGTTACTTAGAGGAACAAAATCTGCCTCCATGTTGAATCTGTTTCTTGTACTTTAACCTTTGCTTCCCATTGCTTTTATTCACTAAAAAGATAATATCTATACATAATGGCCTGCCTCAGGGAACCCTGCCCCTCTGCCTGAAGGTTACACCAAAGTGTCTAGGAATAGCTGACCCATTTCTGACCTGTGAATGGCCACAGGAAAAAGCAATGAATACATCCCCTCCCAAGGCAGGCTATTCCAGGAGATATTTAAAAGAC
The DNA here is from genome assembly GCF_002263795.3 of Bos taurus. Taxonomy (NCBI): domain Eukaryota; kingdom Metazoa; phylum Chordata; class Mammalia; order Artiodactyla; family Bovidae; genus Bos; species Bos taurus. The sequence continues at coordinate 101,023,068 of NC_037333.1, forward strand.
TTTAGGCCTTTTTACTTTACTTCCTAACCTCCTCCACCTTTCTGTTCTATTTAAGAAACTGGCATCCAGACCCCTGACAAGACAGTTATTTATTTTGAGACACTAGTCTACCATCTTCTCGGTCTGCTGGCTTTCTGAACAAAATCGCTATTCCTTGCCTCAACACCTCATCTCCCAATTTTATTAGCCTGTCATGCAGTGAGCAAAGTGAGCTTAATTATATCCTTGCTAGAGTCATTGTGTGATGTAGGGTAGGATAAAATATATAGAGATATATCATTCTTTTTTATATATATGTGTTATAATTGGATAGGTATAATATCTACTAATTAGCAATTTTTAATCTTTCTATTAATTACAAATCAGTTATACTACCATCTTGACCACATATCACAATTTTGTCCCATGATATAAAAGTCTGGGACAAAAGCTTTGTTAAAATCCAGATACATCATAGCCATACAGTTCCATTACCTACCACTTTAATAAGTTATTTGCTGTGATTTATTTTTAATGAAACCCCTATTCTCAATGATCACTACATCCTTTCTCAATGGCTCACAGGTTTTCTTTTCTAACTAATGCTAGGGCCAATGTCAAGTTCAGCGGATATCTCTTATGTGTTTTTTCTTCCTTCTAGAGAAATAAGAATGTTTGCCTATCTATGGTTGTATGGAACATGGTAGTTTGGCTCACTGAACTTCCACTTAACCCCATGAATCATGCCTTCCTATACTGAAGAGAAAATGAAGATCATGGCAACTGGTCCCATCACTTCATGGGAAATAGATGGGGGAACAGTGGAAACAGTGTCAGACTTTATTTTGGGGGGCTCCAAAATCACTGCAGATGGTGACTGCAGCCATGAAATTAAAAGACACTTACTCCTTGGAAGAAAAGTTATGACCAACCTAGATAGCATATTCAAAAACAGAGACATTATTTTGCCAACAAAGGTCTGTCTAGTCAAGGCTATGGTTTTTCCTGTGGTCATGTATGGATGTGAGAGTTGGACTGTGAAGAAAGCTGAGCACTGAAGAATTGATGCTTTTGAACTGTGCTGTTGGAGAAGACTCTTGAGAGTCCCTTGGACTGCAAGGGGATCCAACCAGTCCATTCTAAAGGAGATCAGCCCTTGGATTTCTTTGGAAGGAATGATGCTAAAGCTGAAACTCCAGTACTTTGGCCACCTCATGCAAAGAGTTGACTCATTGGAAAAGACTCTGATGCTGGGACGGATTGGGGGCAGGAGGAGAAGGGGACAACAGAGGATGAGATGGCTGGATGGCATCACTGACTCGATGGACCTGAATCTGAGTGAACTCCGGGAGTTGGTGATGGACAGGGAGGCCTGGTGTGCTGCGATTCATGGGGTCGCAAAGAGTCAGACACGACTGAGCGACTGAACTGAACTGAACTGATACTGAAGAGACTTGAAAGACACACATGCTATTCCCAGAAGCTTTTGCAGCTGGTATTCTGGATTCCAATATCGTCCTGGATGCAGATGCAATCATGGGAGATTTGTAAGGCAAAAGCAAGGATGGTAATCTTCTATCACCTCTCAGTTGGCAGGCCTGGTCTCAAGGAGACCTGAAATTTTCTTCTGAAGCAGTGAAAATTCATGCCATGCACCAGATTCCTGGGTGAGGGGAGCATTTGAAGCAGAGGCATTACTGGTCTCCAGGGCCAAGCCACCAGGCCAGTGGTTTCCAGTCACCAGCCTGATGAAGTAGCAATGATGGTAATAAAGAGCACACAGTTCCAGCTCTGTGATTTTCAAATCTTGGTTACATCATGTACTCTGGAAGTTCAGGTTTTCTAGGATAATCTCAGGGGTTGGAGCTCCCCTGGTGATTCAGCTCTCTTGTGTCTGGGAGCCATTCCAAGAAGCCCAGACTAGAGTCCACTTTTCCAGGCTTTCCAATGCACCCAATTTACCGAATTAAATCTTTGCTTATTTACAGTATTTCTGTCTCCCGCTATGAACCCTGGCTGGCACTACTATCTTTCCCATTTTCTGTAATTTCTCAGTGATTACTGGCAGCAGTTTAGCAAATACATCTGCAAGTTGGCATCACTGATGCTGCATAGTCACAAATTAATGTCTGAAAGTTTTCCATTACTCTTAAGTCCTTCTTTTTTTGAATCTTGGTCTATAAAATATTACTTTATTTCTTTCAGTAGTTTTTCTTTTTTCTACATGTAGGTGAAAAAGAGAAAAATCTTTATAAAGGTTTTCCAACAACTTCTAGCAACTTTACTGAAAATTTTCGAGAAATTTCTTGACATACAGTACTAACTCACCTCCACTTCTACCAGGTTTATTCATAAAAGAAAGATATAGCCTTCTGTTGTTATGCTCCTGTTATTTAATCCAGTTTTATGATGCAATAAAGTTATGTTTACCTCCTTGAATATATTATACAAACACACACAGACACACACACACACACACACACACACACACACACATCCTTGTAGGCAAGTCTGTTCTCAACATAAAATCAGTTTTCCTTCTAGCAACTGTAGACAACCTTTTGCAAAATTTCCTTCTTCCTAAGTCATCATTATTTATTTGATAATTTCTCTTGTTCCCCTTCTCTATCACATTTAAAATGTTCTTGATCAATATTAACATGTTAGTGCACAGAAAATTAAAAAAGAATAAACCAAAAATCCCTAGGCAGGATGAAAAGAGCTTTATGTCTTAATAAAATAAAAATTTAAAAAACCTTATCATTGGAGCACCTTAAGATTCTCAAGCCACAGCTGGGAAGCCAAATTCTGTCCCAGAATGCACACTGCACCCTCCACTGCGCCCTTCACTGCTCTGTCCCCATGTAACTATTATGTTCTCACTTTGGCTTTTACCAAAGGCCTGGTTTAATTGAAAATTATCAAAAAGTCTCTACCCAGTACCTTCACATATCTCTTTTATGCCCAAACTTTAGAGTTCCTAGCCATGCTATCAAGACACTGACTCCACCACAGAAAAATGCATAGGCCAGCCTACAAAATCACCTCTGCGTTACGACTTTTGTTCTTTCTGCCAGAAATGCTCTTCCCACATCCCCGCTGGGCTGACTCCATCATATGATTCAGGTTTCAGCCTACACATTACCTCCTCAGGAAAGGCTTTCCCTAACCCTCTTATCAAAAGTTAGCAGTTGATATTTTTTGATTGATTAATTTGTCATTGAAGTGCTTGGCTATAACACTTTTATTATATTTTGTTAGAGACACTTTTTTCTGCTCATGGTCATTTTGGTTTATTTGCATTCATATCTTAATGCAGACAGATACACAGACATATAAATAAAATGAAATTTTTAAAAAGTTTTAAACTCATAGAAGTATTTTTTAAAACATTTTATTGGCATATAGTTGCTTTACAATGCTGTGCTAGTTTCTACTGTACAGTAAAGTGAATTAGCTATAAATATATTCCCTCTTTTTTGTTTTCCTTCCCATTTAGGTCACCACAGAGCACTGAGAAGATTTCCCTGCTATACAGTAGGTTCTCATTAGTTATCTATTTTATACACAGTATCAATAGTATATGTATGTCAGTCCCAATCTCCCAATTCATCCCATTTCCCTCCTTTTCCCCTTGGTATTCATACGTTTGTTCTCTACCTCTGTTTTATAAATAAGATTGTCTATATCACCACTTTAGATGCAAAGTAATAGAATTATGACTAACAGTGACTTAATTATTAAAGGTATTCATTATATTATGTAACAGAAAGTCTAAAAACAGGCATGTCCAGGTTTCAGGAATACATTATAACTTTCATGGGCCATAGACACTTTTGATTTCTGATTTTCTGAAGATTGTTTCTAAACATGTTGAAAACAAAAGCCAATAACAGAAATCCATTAGTTCTTCAAAGGGAAGTGTAGGTGTTGCCATGAACCACTAAGACGCCCCTTCAGGAACAAAGGACTTTGTTTGTATCCAACTGCTGGGAATGCTGCTGACACACAGCCCCGCAGCTCTTAGTCCTCTCTGGTTATAACCTCAGCTGAAAAGAGCTGCCTAATCAAAGTTACAGTCTCTTCTTGGGCAGCCTTCAATCAGCAACTAACAAATCCAGGATTATGAAAGCCTGGTCATCTTGCTCCAACTCAGGAGAGTGAAGAAGGCTCATTCCCTCTTCAGAATTCCCAGTAGGGTTAGCAGAGGCTTCCAATGAGTTTCCATTGCAGCTGAACTTCTGCCTCTGCTTCTTTCCCATCCTTTCCACTGCTTTAAATCCCCAAAACACTCACTAATAAACCTCCTGCATGTGATCACCATCTCAAAGTGTATTTTCTGGGGAACATAACATTTGACAAGCAGTAACTCATGGTCAAATAGAGCAATAAGCTGTGGCATTTGCCAGGATCTTTTTCTAAGCAAAAGGAAGTTTCCCAATTGTAGGTGAAGGTGGCTGGACTCAGAGCTCAACATCAAGAAAGCCACTTCATATGCAACAAACTAACCTAGATGACCAAGTCTTATTATCTAGATGGGTCGTTTGCAGAGATGTGGATGGACCTAGAGAGTGTCATACAGAGTGAAGTCAGAAAGAGAAAAACATATTAATGCATACATGAACCCAGAAAAAGGTATAGATAATCTTATCTGCCAAGCAGAAATAGAGACACAGACATCGAGAACAAATATATGGATACCAAGGGGTGAACAAGGGGTGGGAGGAACTGGGAGACTGGGATTGACACCCACATAATTTTGATACTATGTATAAAACTTCCCTGACAGCTCAGTTGGTAAAGAACCCGCCTGCAGTGCAGGACACCCCGGTTTGATTACTGGGTCGGGAAGACCCACTGGAGAAGGGATAGGCTACCCACTCCAGTATTCTTGGGCTTCCCTTGTGGTTCAGCTGGTAAAGGATCCACTTGCAATGTGGGAGACCTGGGTTTGATCCCTGGGTTGGAAAGATCCCCTGGAGAAGGGAAAGGCTACCCACTCCAGTATTCTGGCCTGGAGAATTCCATGGACTGTATAGTCCATGGGGTCGCAAAGAGTTGGACAAGACTGAGTGACTTTCACTTTCACTTTTTTTTTTATTCATAAAATAGATAATGAGAACTCATTGTATAGCACAGGGAACTCTCCTTAATGCACTGTGATAACCTGTATGGGATGGAAGCTCAAAAAGGAAGAAATACATGTATATGTGTGGCTGATTCATTTTGCTGTACAGCAGAGGATGAGATGGTTAGGTAGCATCACTGACTCAATGGACATGAATTTGAGGAAACTCCAGGAAACAGTGAAGGACAGGGAAGCCTGGAGTGCTGCAGTCCATGGGGTTGCAAGGAGTCCGACACAACTGAGCAACTGAACAACAATGGCTGATTCATTTTGCTGTACAGCAGAAACTGAGACAACATTGTAAGGCAGTTCAGCTCAGTTCGGTCTCTCAGTTGTGTCCAACTCTTTGCGGCCCCATGGACTGCAGCACACCAGGCTTCCCTGTCCGTCACCAGCTCCTGGAGCTTACTCAAACTCATGTCCATTGAGTAGGTGATGCCATTCAACCATCTCATCCTCTATCATCCCCTTCTCCTCTTGCCCTCAATCTTTCTCAGCCTCAGGGTCTTTTCCAATGAGTCAGCTCTTTGCATCACGTGGTCAAAGTATTGGAGTTTCAGCTTCAGCTTCAGCTTCAGTCCTTCCAATGAATATTCAGGACTGATTTCCTTTAGGATTGACAGGTTGGATCTCCTTGCAGGCAAGTATGCGCCAATAAAAACTAATGTAAAAAATACACTTTGCACTTGATGGACAACAGAGTTGAAGCATGAACAGCAAGGGACTCAGAAGCTGAACCCTCCAAGATAGGACCAAAAGCAGCAGCTCTTCCAAACACTAGGAACTGAACTAGAGCTTTACAGCCCTCCAGCAAATGAGTGTTGTGGGAGATCACATAAAGACTTACCACGTGGATGAGGAATGGGGGACTAGCTAAACAAACTCATCACCACCAAAAATAGATGAAAGTGAAGAGGATGACTGTCTTAAGCTCAAGACAACAATATTCTCGGAAATCGGGATGATGGCATTGGAGAAGAATGGAAGGCTCCCAATTAGAAGCTGCTTCATCTCAGTGGGATGGAATGATAGGTGCTGCTTCTCTTCTTTTCTTTCGTTTTTGTGACAAGCTGTCTCATGCCCACTCTGCTGCCCATAGAGTACCACCATGTATGATCCGGTCCATGATTTAGCCTGCAAAATTCACAGAGCTACCATGCCACTCTTTGATAAACTCAGTAGGAAAGAGTTTAGTTTAAAACTACAGTTTAGCTTGATAAGAAATATCTGGGGGTAAAGAGGCTGATCAGCCTGCTATAAAGCCTATAACGAGGTTATAGAGATTAGTCAGAATAACTGTGCTACACTGATTTTGCCACGTGTGTGGCATCAATTTATAATTATTTATCTTTTAGTGATTAGTAAAAGCTTTTTTAACTTTGCAATAAAACCCTTTTGACAAAAATAAATAAAATTGAGGCTGCATATTTAATTAAAATTGAAGAAGGCTGAGCGCCAAAGAATTGATGCTTTTGAACTGTGGTGTTGGAGAAGACTCTTGAGAGTCCCTTGGACTGCAAGGAGGTCCAACCAGTCCATTCTGAAGGAGATCAGCCCTGGGATTTCTTTGGAAGGAACGATGCTGAAGCTGAAACTCCAGTACTTTGGCCACCTCATGTGAAGAGTTGACTCATTGGAAAAGACTCTGATGCTGGGAGGGATTGAGGGCAGGAGGAGAAGGGACGACAGAGGTTGAGATGGCTGGATGGCATCACTGACTCAGTGAACTCCGGGAGTTGGTGATGGACAGGGAGGCTTGGGGTGCTGCGATTCATGGGGTTGCAAAGAGTCAGACACGACTGAGCGACTGATCTGATCTGATCTGATGCTGAATTTTCATTTCTCATGTTTTCTTGGGCATAACTAAATGAAAACTAGAAAATAATTTTCCTAAAGAAACATCAGTATCTATTTCAAAAATTAGTAATTATTTTAAGGCCATGCCCAAAGACAATGATTTCACACATGCACCTAAAATGCATTTGAACTATGACTTTTCATTTAGGTCAAATGACATTTTTAAATAAATCTTGCTTATTTTCTATATCAAGGTGTATTTTTGGATATGTACAAAAAGTTAAGCAAAAGTTTATCAATGAAAAAAATTCTTAAGGCATTTCAATTATGTCTGCTTTACATCATTTTATCTGCTTTATGCCAAATACTTCAAATATAAAATCAGAACTTTTCAATAATAGTTGGATTTTATATAATATATTAGAAACTATACTATAGTTTAGCTTGATTTTCTATAGGACAGTGGTTGTGATGTAAAAACAATTCACATTTGAGTTCAAGCAAATTGAAATATTCTATGAATCAAAATAAAATTTGCATATGTGCCAAGATTTGAAAATAGAATGTATACATGGTTAAAATAACTTTATTACAAAATTTTGGAGAAAAAGCTGATGTTGAATCAAAAAATACAGATGCTTCTGGAAGGCAATCAGCATTTTCTTAGCACCCCTTATGATTCTGGTTGAAGAACAACTTTTAGTAAATAATTCTTAAATTTCAGATTGTTTTTCATAATCACATAGAAATCTTTAACAATAGTATTCAGTAAATGGGGCATCCCTATACTTCATCTCTTGAAATTTTAGGAAACAGCTATTAATATAAACAAATAATACTTGCAAATAGAAGCACCCTGAAATGTGGTGAAAGGAACTGATGCAAGAAAGAAATGGAACAAATCAAATAATAAAATCATGTTTGAAAAAAGTTTCCTTCAGAAAAATACCAGTGAAATTGTATAAGAGACAGAGAGGACAATGAATTTTCAGTTGATAAAAGTACATGAGAATAAATGAAGAATAATCATTCTTCGCATGTTATATTTTTAATGTTTAGGTTATCAATATAAACACATCTTAAATTTTTATTTTTGTTATTTTAAGTAATTTAGAACAAACAGCTCTAATTTTAAAGTTGTTAATTAGTCACTAAGTTGTGTCCAACTCTTTGTGACCTCATAGACTGCAGCGTGCCAGGCTTCCCTGTCCTTCAACATCTCCCAGAGTTTGCTCAAATTCATGTCTGTTGAGTCGGTGATGCCATCCAACCATCTCATCCTCTGCCACCCCATTCTTCTTTTGCCTTCACTCTTTCTCAGCATCAGGGTCTATTTCAATGAGTCGGTTCTTTGCATCAGGTGGCCGAAGTACTGGAGCTTCAGTTTCAGCGTCAGTCCTTCCAGTGAAAATTCAGGACTGATTTCCTTTAGGACTGACTGGTTTGATCTCCTTGCAGTCCAAGGGACTCTAAAGAGTCTTCTCCGGCAACCACAACTCTTTGACACCCATCAACATATTGTAGTGTGCCCTTTCACTGCCCAAAATTTCCCAACTTCGAGCTAAATGATATGCTCCCCTGCTACTGATGGCCACTGTGCTTCTTGTTGAAGAGGCTTTTGCAGGTTGCTTCCACAAGATGGGAGAGACAGAAGCAAGGAACTGCTCTTCCAGGATTATTGCTACATTCTTATCTTTGGCTGTTTCCTGGCAATAAAATTCGAAGTCTGATTTCTATTTAATAGTTTTAAGTGCAAATAGGTTAGGTGAGTGTCAGAACCTGGATGATGGCAGAGTTAGCTAAGGACTGAGCATTCACTGAGCACATCATTTTTACTTGGGCAAGTAACTCTACTCTGAAATGGCACCTCTCAAATTGGCCTTCTAATAAAAATGTGCTATGTCTCAAATTAATGCAACTAAAGACAGGAGGATGTTCCTGTGGCTCAGAGGTTGGTACTATTTCTTGACACCTGCCAGCTTAATGAGATCCATTAAGTGACCCACAGGAATCGCAAATGGTTCCTGCACACAGGACATATAATTATGTCAGGAATAAGCTTCACTGCCCAGCCCATGGGCCTACTCTCTCTTCTCCTGCGCCTGGCCCAGCACAGCGTTTCTGTCTTTACGATTGCCCTCCAGAGTCTGACAACTGTTGCAGCATTGTCAACTATGGATGACCCCCAGCATCTCTTGACTCTGAAAATGTGTATTAGCTATTGTTTACGGCCCCTGGACTTCTTTCCTTTGTATTGTCCTGTTCCTCTTTGTCTATTATTTATCTTTTTTAATTCACTTCCATGACTCTGATATTTGGCTGATCTTTATGAAACTGACTTCTATATCTGCAACAGTTTATTTCTATGATCATTATGATTTAATGATCATTACCATATACCATAATGATCATACATTGCCTTCTACTATAGTTCTTGCTGTCCTCAGAGTCGTTGTGCTTCTTCAAAATCCTGCGGGATTTAGCTCTATATACCCTACAGGTTTGTTGCATGGAATTATATTTGTTGTTGCTAATTTTTTATGTCTAGAGGTTTAAAGATGTTAGGAAGATAGCACTGTATAAGTTAAGAACAAAAGTTCAAATAAGCCAAGCAGCATATTTTAATTTAATGCTGGGTTACTCAAGATGCCAAGATATTATCTCTAGCTAAGATGTCTGTCTCAAAGCTCCTGATTCACATAGACAACTACCTACTATACACCCCTAATTAAATGTCTAAGAATTATCTGAAAATTAATATGCCCATAAACTAAAGAAACCCCTGATTTCTCTCTTCATCTGTTTCTCTTTTAAACACCATTTATTCAAAATAGAAGTCATCTTGATTTTTCTCCTCTCATCTCCTCCCCATACCCAATTCATGAAGGTCTATTTAATTCCAATATAAGTTTTCAAATTAATCCACTTAACTCTAACTCCATTTCCCCTATAATGTGCTACATGTAGTCCAGAGAATCCCCTTAAATGCTCTCCTTAGATTAACTCTTGCTTCTCAACAACCTGCAACTCCCCACCCTCATAGTCTCATTTTATCTAAATGGGGCTGTCCCTGCCACACTACTTTGTTTCTGAGAATCCTGCTTGTTTTTAGTACTTATCAAGAAAATGACTTGAAGTAACACAGCATTAATATCATAACTGATAGAACCTCATAAATTGTTACAAAAATTGTTAGCTTGACTTAAAAAAAATCTGCCACACTGCTTGCTTTTAAGTCCACTGAAGGCAGGAGCCATTTGTATCTTGATCACCTTTTTACTCCAGCTTTACTGGGATATAATTGACAGATAACATTGTATTAGTCCAAAGTGTACAGCAAAATGACTTGATACATGTTTATTTTGCAAAATCATCACAATAAGTTTAGCTGACATTCACCTCATCAGTTCAGTTCAGTTGCTCAGTAGTGTCCAACTCACTGCGACCCCATGAACTGCAGCACACCAGGCCTCCCTGTCCATCACCAATTCCCAGAGTTCACCCAAACCCATGTCCATCAATTCGGTGAGGCCATCCAACCTTTTCATCCTCTGTAGTCCCCTTCTCTTCCTGCCCTCAATCTTTCCCAGGATCAGGGTCTTTTCAAATGAGTCAGCTCTTCGCATCAGGTGGCCAAAGTATTGGAGTTTCAGCTTCAATATCAGTCCTTCCAATTAACACCCAGGACTAATTCCCTTTAGGATGGACTGGTTGGATCTCCTTGCAGTCCAAAGGACTCTCAAGAGTCTTCTATAACACCACAGTTCAAAAGCATCAATTATTCAGCACTCAGCTTTCTTTATAGCCCAACATCCATGCATGACCACTGGAAAAACCATAGCCTTGACTAGATGGACCTTTGTTGACAAAGCAATGTCTCTGTTTTTCAATATGCTAAGTTGGTCATAACTGTCTTTCCAAGGAGTAAGCGTCTTTTTAATTTCACCGCTGCAATCACCATCTGCAGTGATTTTGGAGCCCAGAAAAATAAAGTCTGACATTGTTTCCACCATCTCCCCATCTATTTCCTGTGAAGTGATGGGACCGGATGCCATGATCTTAGTTTTTTTAATGTTGAGCTTTAAGCCAACTTTTTCACTCTCCTCTTTCACTTTCAACAAGAGGCTTTTCAGTTCTTCTTCACCTTCTGCCATAAGGGTGGTGTCATCTGCATATCTGAGGTTATTGATATTTCTCCTGGCAATCTTGATTCCAGCTTGTGCTTCCTCCAACCCAGCGTTTCTCATGATGTACTCTGCATATAAGTTAAATAAGCAGAGTAACAATATACAGCCTTGACATACTCCTGTTCCTATTTGGAACCAGTCTGTTGTTCCATGTCCAGTTCTAACTGTTGCTTCCTGACCTGCATACAGGTTTCTCAAGAAGCAGATCAGGTGGTCTGGTATTCCCATCTCTTTCAGAATTTCCCACAGTTTATTGTGATCCACACAGTCAAAGGCTTTGGCATAGTCAATAAAGCAGAAATAGATGTTTTTCTGGAACTCTCTTGCTTTTTCCATGATCCAGTGGATGTTAGCAATTTGATCTCTGGTTCCTCTGCCTTTTTGAAAACCAGCTTGAACATCAGGAAGTTCACAGTTCACATATTGCTGAAGCCTGGCTTGGAGAATTTTAAGCGTTACTTTACTAGTGTGTGAGATATGTGCAATTGTGCAGTAGTTTGAGCATTCTTTGGCATTGCCTTTCTTTGGGATTGGAATGAAAACTGACCTTTTCCAGTCCTGTGGCCACTGCTGAGTTTTCCAAATTTGCTGACATATTGAGTGCAGCACTTTCACAGCATCATCTTTTAGGATTTGAAATAACTCAACTGGAATTCCATCACCTCCACTAGCTTTGTTCATAGTGCTGCTTCCTAAGGCCCACTTGAGTTCACATTCTAGGATGTCTGGCTCTAGGTGAGTCATCACACCATTGAGATTATCTGGGTTGTGAAGATCTTTTTTGTACAGTTCTTCTGTGTATTCTCGCCACCTCTTATTAATATCTTCTGCTTCTGTTAGGTCCATACCATTTCTGTCCTTTATTGAGCCCATCTTTGTATGAAATGTTCCCTTGGTGTCTCTAATTTCCTTGAAGAGATCTCTAGTCTTGCTGTGTGGGGCCATCCAAGATGGAAGGGTCATGGTGGAGAGGTCTGACAGAATGTGGTCCACTGGAGAAGGGAATGGCAAACCACTTCAGTATTCTTGCCTTTAGAACCCCATGAACAGTATGAAAAGGCAAAAAGATAGGACACTGAAAGATGAAGTCCCCAGGTCGGTAGGTGCCCAATATGCTATTGGAGACCAGTGGAGAAATAAATCCAGAAAGAATGAAGGGATGGAGCCAAAGAAAAAACAACACCCAGTTGTGGATGGGACTGATGGTAGAAGCAAGGTTTGATGCTGTAAAGAGAAATATTGCATAGGAATCTGGAATGTTAGGTCCATGAATCAAGGTAAATTAGAAGTGGTCAAACAAGAGATGACAAGAGTGAACATCAACATTCTAGGAATCAGCAAACTAAGATGGACTGGAATGGGTGAATTTAACTCAGATGACCATTACATCTACTACTGTGGGCAGGAATCCCTTAGAAGAAATGGAGTAGCCATCATGGTCAACAAAAGAGTCTGAAATGCAGTACTTGAATGCAATCTTAAAAACGACAGAATGATCTCTGTTCATTTCCAAGGCAAACCATTCAATATCATGGTAATCCAAGTCTATGCCTGACCAGTAATGCTGAAAAGCTGAAGTTGAACAGTTCTGTGAAGACCTACAAGACCTTCTGGAAATAACACCCAAAAAAGATCTCCTTTTCATTATAGGGAACTGGAATGCAAAAGTAGGAAGTCAAGAAACATCTGGAATAACAGGCAAATTTGGCCTTGGAGTGCAGAATGTGAAGCAGGGCAAAGGCTAATAGAGTTCTGCCAAGATAATGCACTGGTCATAGCAAACACCCTCTTTCAACAACACAAGAGAAGATTCTACACATGGACATCACTAGATGGTCAACACTGAAATCAGACTGATTATGTTCTTTGCAGCCAAAGATGGAGAAGCTCTATACAGTCAGCAAAAACAAGACCAGGAGCTGACCGTGGCTCAGATCATGAACTCCTTATTGCCAAATTCAGACTGAAATTGAAGAAAGTGGAGAAAACCACTAGACCATTCAGGTATGACCTAAATCAAATCCTTTATGACGATACAGTGGAAGTGAGATATAGATTTAAGGGCCTAGATCTGACAGAAAGAGTGCCTGATGAACTATGGACGGAGGTTCGGTAGATTGTACAGGAGACAGAAATTAAGACCATCCCCGAGAAAAAAAAAAGCAAAATGGATGTCTGAGGAGGCCTTACAAATAGCTGTGGAAAGAAGGGAAGTGAAAAGCAAAGGAGAAAAGGAAAGATATACCCACTGAATGCAGAGTTCCAAAGAATAGCAAGGAGAGATAGAAAGCCTTCCTCAGTGATCAATACAAAGAAATAGAGGAAAACAATAGAATGGGAAAGACTAGAGATCTCTCTTCATCTCATCACCTGACTTAGTTACAAATTTTTCTTATGGTGAGACTTACTCTTAGCAGCTTGCAAAATATAATACAGTATTGTTAACTATAGATACCATGCTATGTGTTACATCTCCATGACTTATTTTATAACTAGAAGTTTATATCTTTGACCACCTTCAACAATCCCTCTTCCCACCCTTATTCCCATCTCTGGCAACCATCAATCTGTTTCTGTATCTATGAGTTCAATTTTTTTTTAGATTCCACATATAAGTGTGATCATACAGTATTCGTTTTTCTCTGACCTTGTTAACAAGGTCCATCTACGTTGTTAACAAGGTCCATCTACGTTGTTAACAAAGTCCATCTACGTTGACACGAATGGCAGAATTCCCTTCTTTTTATGCATGGATAATATTCCATTGTGTGTGTGTGTGTGTGTGTGTATAGATACCACATTTTCTTTATCAATTCATCCATCAACGGGCAATTAGGTGCTGTGTGCTTAATCACTCAGTCGTGTCCATGTCAGTCAGTCTTTGCGACCCCATGGACTACAGCCCACCAGTCTCCTCTGTCCATGGGATTCTCCAGACAAGAATACTGGAGAGGGTTGTCATGCCCTCCTCCAGGGGAATCATCCCAAATTAGGGATCGAACCCAGCTCTCCCGCATTGCAAGTGTATTCTTTATCAACTGAACCAAACGGGCACTTAGGTTTTTGGTAAATAATGCTGCAATGAGACTTGCTCACCTTTGTTTGCACTGAGAGCATAGCAGTGTCTGGCATGTATTTTTAAACAAGTAACCTAATTGCTGATTGAAATACTCCTAATAGTAGAGCAAAATGAAGTACTGATCTCAGATTTATAAAAACAAGAGTCAACTAACTTATAAATATTCTTGAAGTCATATGTTTCATCTTTAAAATTCATATAAAATTTGTATTTTAATCCCATATATATCCATATTCAATATAAAATTTCACTTCTTCATTAATACTTCAGTCTTTACCTTAAATCTGAGCTCCAGGCAGGCCTGCCATATTTATCATGGGGCTCTGAGTATTCCTGCCAAGCTGCATCAGTATCCCTCCCCAAGCAGCCCCTTACCCTGAACCACAAAGACTCCAGTTTGAAAAATGGGATAGTAACATCTAGGCTGTTTTCTTTTCTCCAAAATTTGATTAACATTTCTAGACAATAATAAGGTGACTGAAGTTTCTTCCACCGGCAAACCTTTTCCTAATATGAAATAATTTACCAGATGCACTTTAGGAAAGATCAACTAGGTTCATCCTCACATTGACAGACACTGATGGGAAGCCTAGGTAAACCTGAAATGGGAAGCCTTGATGTAAGTTTAAACTCTAGGTCAAAAAAAAAAAAAAAAAAAACCTATGCATAGGCAATTTGATTTTAGGGGGATGTTATTTAACTAATCATAGAAACTCAAATGGCGTTTCTTACAGTAAGTTTTATTATCTATAAAGCACAGGTTGTCATTAACTTAGGCAGGAAAAACCCCAGGTTGCTAAGTATTATGCATGTAATAATCTTATAAGATAGGCACTCTTATTACCACCATCATTAATGGTGACATTAATCATTATGTGACATTAATGTGACAAAACTGAAGCTTAATGATAGCAACCAGTATTTATCAGCTTTAAGCAGTTTTCCTCCCAGTTTATTTTCTTCTAAAGTTCTTAAAACTTTCTATTTACTAGCGCATTTGATCCTCACCAAAATTTATGAAATAAGTATGATTATGATCTTATCATGGTTATTTTTGCTATTCCTACAACTTTAAAATCATTTCAAAATAAAAATTTGACATTATTATAAATATACAGAAATACAGCACACATTTGAAAAATAAAAATGTAACTGATGTTACATGACTGCAACATTGTGAGATCTCTTAATTTTCCTCCAGTTCTTATTATTAGAATTTTCTATGTTTCTTTACTATCTCTATTGTTAAAGTCAAAACTACAAATATTCACAAGCCATTACACTAAGATGTCAGCCTTTCTGATTCTTACTTCACAATTAGTTCATTCTTCATTCATGTATACATTCAATCAACAGATAGTTAATATTTATTTAGATAATTGAAAGAACTTCAAAAAATCACTTCATGATAATAACTAAAATTTACATTTCTCATCTGGACAGATGTTAGTGAACTTGCTGTATTTTTACAGAAAATTGGCAAACTAGTGGAGCTAAGGAAACTGAGACTCAGAATGGTTAAATAACTTGCTCATGAAATAATTAGCATATGAGTGATCTGGGGATAAACTGCTCTCCCATTAAAGCTTTACTGCTTATATTTATAAAAGAAACGAGCTTCCAGGAAATACCAAAAGCATATTTTTAAATAACAAATTTTTGATGTGATCAATTCCTTTGAGAAACATGGTAAAATCAGATAAATGGCTGGCAAATTCTGCTGGGTTAGTTGTTTCTGCTTGCTTTAAACAAACAAGAACATTGTTCAGCATAGGTTTGGTCTATAAAGTATTCTTCTCACAAAACCTATCTTCCTAAAAATGTTAAACAGTGATAGAGAATTGGCACTTTAAGACTCTACATCAGAATTTCTTTGCAGAACTACCCAAAAAGGACCACACCTATCAAGTACAAGTATTGATTTTACTTCTAAATGATTGCCTGCCTCTTGCCATCTCCACCTTCTTCCTGTTGGTTGGTATCATTAGCAACCTGCTTACTGACCCCAAATGGGTTTCCTGATGAGCTGGTGTTAACAGCACTCCCACTGCATCCTGCTTTTATGGTTTTATGTGTGCTCAATTTAGGAACCCAAGGCACCCAACACTCATAACCACCAAAATGGAAAAGAGATTTATTTATGTATTCTTTTTGTGATGCAGGCTGAGTTCAGAATGTACAAGAGTCACTTTAACAATAACAAAAATTCCCTTCTTGCAAAGGTTCTTTCTGTGTCACTGGTAAAGATTAAAGCATTGTGTACGTGTATATGCCTGTGTGTATGCCTGTGTACACAAGCACAGACACACGCATATGCATTTGTATCAATCGTCTATTCTGGGACACCTTAATATAGATGAAACTATGTGAACACAAATTCTACGTCCTCTAGGATTATTAAAAACAACATCTCTCTTTGTCCTTTGGCTACACACGATAAGGAAATGGAATTCCATTGTAACGTTTCTTTTTAATTTGAACTAATACTCGGTTTTTAAAATTAAGTTAATTTAAAATTGTTGCATCTCTTTATTCACTCAACAAAAATTTACTGATCTGCCAAGTGTCTGTTTTTCTTTTTTAGGTATTTTTATTTGGATAAAATAAAAAACTTCATAGAAGAAGGTTAAATTCTGCCAGGTAGAAAATTAAGCAAAATCTTGCAATTATTTATTGTAATATATACAAAAAAAAAATACAAGTTCAGTTTCTTATATTCAAAGCACTGTGACATATTAGGGATGACCTAATACAGGAATAAAATACAAACTGAAAATATTAGCTAAAAAATGAGAGAAGAAAACACAATACACAGATGGAAAAGTCTAGTTTTAAGGAGGATGGCAAATAGGACAATTGCTAAAGATGATAAAATGATGTGGGATCTAGTTTACACAGGACTAGTTTATACAAGTGTAGGGATTAGTTTATACAGGAAAAATGCTGTACAGCATCACCCAGAAAAGTAGCCTGAATAGGTTTACATGACAGTACATATGTAGGGATAGTGGTGGTGAAGAACTTGCCAATGTTCATTTCTACTGGCTTTTAATTTTGAAGTGAAACAGGAAGCAAGATCATCTGCTAAAAGAAAGCATGGGCAAAGCGGTGTTCGAGTTTTGAGGGCAGAAAAAGGAATAAAATTGTCACCGATAGTGGTAGAAATGTAACAGACTAGAGTTTCTGAGTGCTGAGTGCTAAGTCGCTTCAGTCATGTCCAACTTGGTGTGACCCTACAGACTGCAGCCCGTCAGTCTCCTCTGTCCATAGGATTCTCCAGGCAGGAATACTGGAATGGGTTGCCATGCCCTCTTCCAGGGGATCTTCCCAAATCAAGGATGGAACTCACATCTCCTGAGTCGCTTGCATTGGCTGGCAGGTTCTTTACCACTAGTGCCACCTGAGAAGCCCCGATAAGTAAAACTCAGAGAGCTTGAGGCCCTGCATGGCTGTGTGTTAGGCACTCAGTCGTGTCCAACTCATTGCAACCCCATGGACTGTAGCTCACAGGCTCCTCTGGCTATGGAATTCTCCAGGCAAGAATACTGGAGTGGGTTGCCATTCCCTTCTCCAGGGGATCTTCCCAACCCAGGGATCGAACCCGGGTCTCCCGCATTAGAGGCAGGTTCTTTACTGTCTGAGTCACCAGGGAACCCAAATGTGGAAAGTTTAGATACTTTTCGTTTTGTTTTTTGGCTGCATAACATGCAGATCTTCCCCAACCAGGGATTGAACCCATGCCCCCTGCATTGGGAACACAGAGCCTCAACCAATGGGCCACTGGGGAAGTCTGGGCAGTAATAAAGAGATTCTGGATGGGCAGAATAAAGCCCCACTTCATCTTCTGGTCTTGAATTTAGGAGCAAACAGTCAACATGACTAAATGTTTTTCTCCAGCCATGTTTGGTGGGGAGGAGTTAGATTAAACCAGCATTTGAGTTTTGCCAGGAAGGAAGAGAGAAGGAGATAGTTGAGAGTTTATGTATGGGATAGATTATAATATCAGCCACAATATCTAAGCTATGGAAGGAGGAAAATGAGTGCATGAAGGTTATCAGGAACAGAGAAATGAGGACAGATAATAGATTGTAGGTCCTTGTAAAATTGGGAATAGGGTGCTGTGTCAAATGTATCAGGCTTCCCCGGTGGCTCAGCAGTAAAGAATCCACCTGCCAATGCAGACGGTGGGCTACCGTCCATGGCGTCGCAAAGAGTAGGACACAACTGAGCAACTAACACTTCACTTTCACTTTCCCCCAAATGCATATGTTGAGGTCCTAATGCCTAGTGTGATGCTGATTGGAGGTGGGGCCCCTGGGGGGTAATTGTGTCCTGAAAGCAGAGCCCTCATACACTGGATTAATGCTTTTATAAAAGAGGCCTCAGAGAGATTCCCTCTGCCATCTGTCATGTAAGGTTGTCGCTAAAAGACACCAACTATGAACCAGAAGACAAACTTCCACCAGACACAAAATCCTCTGGCATCTTAATTTTGAAATTTCCATGAGTTTGCATGCATGCTCAGTCACATATGCTCTTTCCAACCTGATGGACAGTAGACCCTCCAGGATCCTCTGTTGATCAGATTTTTCAGTCAACAGTGCTGGAGTGGGTTGCCTTTTCCTTCTCCAGGGGATCTCCCCTACCCTGTCTTGCAGGCAGATTCCTCACCACTGAGCCATCGGGCAAGTTGAACTCCCCAAAACTGCGAGAAATAAATTTCTGTGTGTGTAAGCCACACAGTTTATGGCATTTTGTTACACCAGCTGGAAAAAACTGAAACATGTGTCTACAGTTTTGTATTTGAGAAAATCTGAATACGTAATTCTTTCTGTGGGTGTTAAACATATGAATCTAACATTCTGGATGGAATTTTAGGTTCAGACTTTGGATGTAGAGTCAAGACATCTTCACTGAGACTCAATTCAATATTCAGCCATTACCAGCAATGCGGTGCATGAAGTGAGGAGATACCCTGCTCCAAAGCTAAACATAGCACTACCTTGACCACCTTCTAGAAGCAGATTCTCTACTTAAAAACACTGATAGCTTACAATTTATGTCTCTAAGGTAACAAAAAGTCTACACAAACTTAGAATGGGAAGAAAACTAACCCACTTAATCCAAGAGTCCACCAAAAGAAGAAATTTTATGTAGAATACAATATTCTTAAGAGATAGTCATCCAAATAGCATGGTGTGTGAATGTGTGCTCAGTCATGTCCGTGTCCAACTCTTTGAAACCTTATGGACTATAGACGGCCAGGCTCCCCTCCATGGAATTTTCCAGGCAAGAATACTGGAGTGGGTTGCCATTTTCTCTTCCAAATAGCATGGTATTGGCACAAAAGTAGAATTATAGATCAAAAACAGAATAGGGAGCCCAGAAATAAAACCATGCTCTTACAGTCAATTAGTCTACAACAAAAGAGACAAGAATATACAATGGAGAAAAGAGAATCTCTTCAATAACTGGTGCTGGGAAAGGTGGACAGCTCTTGGTACATGTGAAAAGTGAGATTAGGACATTTCCTCACACCACATACAAAAATACGCTCAAAATGGATTAAGGACCAACTGCAAGCTGAAAACCAGAAAAAATTAACCATTAAACCTAGAAGAGAACATAATAGAACATTCTGACATAAACTGTAGAAATTAAAAAAAAAATCTATCTCCTAAGGCAAAGGAAATAAAGGCAAAAATAAACAAATCCAGAACAAAAAGACAACCTACTGAATGGGATAAAATATTTGTAAATAATATGATCTATAAGATGTTAATATCCAAAATATACAAATATCTCATACAATGCAATATGAAAGAAAAAATCAACCCAACTAAATATGAGAGCAGAAGAACTGAATAGACATTTTTCCAAAGAAGATATACAGGTGACCAACAGGCACAAGAAAAAAATGCTCAAAATCATTAATCATCAGAGAATGCAAGTCAAAGTCAAAATGAATATCACCTCACACCTGTCAGAATGGCTATTATAAAAAAGGAAATAACAAGTGTTGGTGAGGATAGGGAGAAAAAGGAACCGTAGTACATCGTTGGTGGTGTGGAGCCCTATACCAAGGACACAGGTGCAGAGCCCTGCACCAATGTCATCTAGGAACTGACCGAGCACCATAGCAACCATTGCTATGAGCACCCCTGATCTAAACTGGCCAGATCCATAAGCCCATGTTAGGTAAAAACACCCACCCTAACCAATCACCTAATGCCACTCTTCCAGCAGGAATTTTCTTAGTCTCGAGATTTTAAAAATTGGCTACTGACCCATGAAAGGGTCAGCTCTCCCTTCAGCCAGCCCACTGTTCTAACAGTCAGCTCTCCCTTGAGCCTGTCCACTGTTCTAACAGCGTCTCTCATTCTAATAAACTCTCCTCTGCTCTCATTATGCCTCATGTCTGGAAATTATTTTCCAACCCACACACAGACCAAGAGAGGTGGAATTGTAAATTGGTTCACTCACTATGAAAAACAGAATGGAGGTTTCTCAAAAAAGCTAAAAACAGAACTACCATATGATCCAACAACTCCGTTGCTGGGTATATATCTGAAAAAAAATGAAAACACTAACGTGAAAAGAAATATGCATTCTAACATTCATAACGGCATTATTTACAATAGTCAGGATATGGAAGCAACCCAAATGCCCATCAACAAACGAATGCATAAATAAGATGGGGTGTATGTATATATTCACATATATATAAATATTCAATATTCATATATATATGAATATTACTCAGCCATAAAAAATAAAATTCTACCATTTGCAATAATGTGAATGGACCTACAGAGTATTATGCTTAGTGAAATGTCAGATAAAGATAAATATTGTATGATATTACTTATATATGGAATCTAAAAAATACAATAAAGTAGTGAATATAACAAAAAAGAAGCAGACTCACAGATAGGGAGAACAAACCAGTGATTACCAGTAGGGAGAGGGGACAGAGGCAGAGTGAGATAGGGATATGGGATTAAGAGACACAAACTACTATGTATAAAATAAATAAGTTATAAGGATATGATACATAGCACAGAAAAAATAGCCATTATTTTATAATAACTTTAAATGAAGTATAATCTATGAAATATTGAATCACTATATTGCACACTTGAAACTAACATATTGTAAATCAATTATACTTCAATAAAAAGAGAGAGATTCATCCTCCCAGCTTTTGCTTAAAAACTATCAGTAACCAATTGCTTACATCTTCACAAAGAAGACAGCCCATTGATGAATGGTTCTGACTCTGATAAGTTCTTTCTTAAAACCAAATTCATCTCCTATTAATCCCTATATATGTCCTCTGGAGTCAAATGGAGTACATTACTGATTTATTGACACAGGTATCTTCAAATATTTGAAGATATTTTCCATCTCCCTGAAAAGTCAACCTCTCGCCAAATTAAGTGTTCTAGCTCTAGATTCAACAACCATACCCTTCCTATGTGTAAGAGAGAAAGAAAGTGAAAGTCATTCAGTCATGTCTGATTCTTTGTGATCACATAGACTATACAGTCCGTGGAAATCTCCAGGAAAGAATACTGGAGTGGGCAGCCTTTCCCTTCTCCAGAAGATCTTCCCAACCCAAGGATCGCACCCTTGTCTCCTGCATTGCAGGTGGATTCTTTACTGTCTGAGCCACCAGGGACGCCCCTTCAGCTCAGTTCAGTTCAGTCACTCAGTCGTGTCCGACTCTTTGTAACCCCATGAATTGCAGCACACCAGGCCTCCCTGTCCATCACCAACTCCCAGAGTTCACCCAGACTCACGTCCATCGAGTCGGTGATACCATCCAGCCATCTCATCCTCTGTCGTCCCCTTCTCCTCCTGCACCCAATTCCTCCCAGCATCAGGGTCTTTTCCAATGAGTCAACTCTTCGCATGAGGTGGCCAAAGTTTCAGCTTTAGCATTAGTCCTTCCAAAGAACACCCAGGGCTGATCTCCTTTAGAATGGACTGGTTGGATCTCCTTGCAGTCCAAGAGACTCTCAAGAGTCTTCTCCAACACCATGGTTCAAAAGCATCAATGCTTCAGCGTTCAGTTTTCTTCACAGTCCAAATCTCTTAATAGCAATTAGTAATCAAATGTTGCAAAACAACATCAGTCTCTACCCCATCCCCTCTATCCCACTGCCATCACACACACACATGCACACATACAAACACACACAATTTTTTTGGTCTATTACTTGTATTTGATCTGCAAGCTGATGATAACATTCAGGTGTTTCAGATTTTCCAAAGAATAAGAAGCCATGAAAATGAAAGAAATTTTACCTTTGGCAGTAAGAACTATATATTCTACTCATCATTTAAAGGATAGGAAATTTATGTACTCATTCAGATTCCTACTGGCTGCAATGTACACACACATGTGGGCATGAGTGTGTGCAGACAGATACACACTCACGTATACATACATAGACACAGACTATTGGCTGCAGAGGCTTGAGAATTGGCAATTACTTCCCATGCTCCCAAGCCAAGGTTCCTAACAGATGCACAACAAATACTTTGCTAAGTGCTAAAAGCACTGTGCTTGTCAGCAGCAGTTTTCAAATGGAAAGAAAAAGCATATTGTACATTTCCATAAATAGCAAATGGGCTACATAGCAAGACTTAATTTTTAGCTAGCAAGACTTCTAATCACTGAATCCATTTTGTTTATAAAGAGGAAATCGAGGCCTAAGGAAGACAACTGACTTACCCAAAGATACATGGTTTATTTGCAACATCAGTTCTACAAGATTCTGTCTTATGTTCTAAAGATTCAGCTGTACTAAAACATACAAGTCAAGCTCAGAATGGCTAATGACCAAGACTGAGTTAAGGAACATGAAACCACCTTATAAAAAAGATACTGTTTACAAAAAATGATGCTAGTACCCAACTCCTTGCAACCCCATGGACTGTAGACCACCAGGCTTCTCTGTCCATGAAATTTTCCAGGCAAGAATACTGCAGTGGGTTACCTCCTACTCCAGGGGATGACCGAGGGATTGAACCTGTGTCTCTTGTGTCTCCTGCATTGACAGGCGGATTCTTTACCACTAGCGCCACCTAGGAAGCCTTGCTAGTATCTTACAAGAAGTTAAGTCCACAGTGAACATGAGATACTTGACCACTGAACAAGATGCTAAGAGGTACAGCACACACCACAGGTGTTGTGACACAAGATAATCGATCCCTAAATGTGAGGAAACTGTCATAAGGTCCATCTCCTCATTGGGAGTAAGGGGCAGGGAGAATCTTGTGTTCAACATAAACAAAACAAAGCTCTATAGAATTTACTGATATAGATTAGACTTTTTAAAATCCACTTTGAACAATCTAATAGGGCAATGCTAAAGAAAAGCATCTTTTACTATATTAATGTAATAAAAACAGATAAACACAATTCACATTTAGTAAGACAAAAAGAAGTATCAAGATCGGGCCAGAATAGAACACGTGTACACCCATGGCGGATGCATGTTGATATATGGCAAAACCAATACAATATTGTAAAGTAAAAAAAATAAACATAAAAAAAAAGAGAATAATCTTCAATCCAGATCAAAGAGTTCTTTTATGAAGGGTATGCACATGTTTGTGAGTTTGAGTGTGTGTGCGTGCGTGTATGTGTGTGTGTGTGTCAGTTTGGGCCTAGGAAGGGACAGAACCAGAATTTGTTGAACATCTGTGTCACATACTGCATGTTGCATTTTACTTATGTTATACATTTTAATCTTTACATACCCTCACATAATCCTGTGATATAGGTATTACTATCTCATTTTGCAAAAAAGGAAAGAAGCTCTGGAGCTTCAGGTCATATTGCTAAGAAGTGGCAGCAACTAGGCTGAAATCTATGTATGCTGAATATTAAAATCTATAACCATTCAATTGATGTTATATTAATTACATACTAAGGTACTTATCTTTTTTTATTTTTTTCACAGTGTGGACTTGGTCATTCTCATTTAGTTATATACAACCATCAGACCACCCCATAACAAACTAACAATTCTGTTGCATCTACATATCTTCACTGAGAAGAATGCCTAGTAGTTAGAGGAAGGTCAAAACCAGGGACTCAGTATTCTTTGGAAAACTCTGTCAGACAAGGCTTATTTCTCTTTAAACATGCTCTTTGTAAGTAGTGACTCCTGGTGGTTCAGACTGTAAAGAGTCCGGCTGCAATACAGGAGTTGCAGGCTTATCTCTAGGTCAGGAAGATCCCGTGGAGAAGGAAATTGCAACCCACTCCAGTATTCTTGCCTGGAGAAATCCATGGACAGAGAAGTCTGGCAGGCTACAGTCCATGGGGCTGGACACGACTGAGTGACTAACACTTTCACTTTCCTCCACATTTACCTGTAAGATGCATATTTAAGTAAAATGGCTGTAGAATTCCTGATTGCAGCAAAGTTTAACAGTGTAAAACCTACTTCCAGCACTAGAAAATGAATGACTCAGTAGCCATTAGATGTAAATTTGTGTAAAATCCTCCACACGTGGGAATGTAGGTATGTTTGACGCACTTCTAAGATATCAGCCTTGCAAGAATCTCATCCACTTATGAGGATTAACTGAATAATCCTCTGAGGGCAAATGAGATGACTTTGAATTAGTTTTCCATGCTGCATAATAATTACCCCAAACTTAATGGTTTAAAATAACCAAAATTTATCATCTCAGGGGTTTCATGGGTCAGGATTCCAGGCATGCATAGCCTAGCTGGACCCTTTGCTCAGGATCTCACAAAGCTGAAATCAAGGTGTCGGACAGCTGAAGGAACTTTCTAGATCTCAAGGTTCTCTTCTGAGCTCACATAGTTTTTGGAAGAAATCACTCTTCTGTGGCTGTAAGACAGAGGTCCTTACTTTCTTGCTAGCTGTCAGCCAGAGGCTCCTATCAGCTTCTAGATGCCACCTCCAAGTCAGAGGCTTATTACCCACTTACTACATAATGGCTCACTCCTTCGAAGCCAGCAGGAAAACATCTCAGTCTCCTAAGAGTGTCTTACAATCTAATCAAGGAAGCGATGATCCTATCACCATTGTCATACTTAAGTGACTGGACGTAAGACACAGGTTCCATCTGCTCCCAAGAGGAGAAGGTTACACAAGGGTTTGACTCATTGGGGGTTACATCAGTGTGTATCCACCACGGACTTGCTATGACTGAATGTTTGGTATCACCCAAGTCCATGCATTGAAACCCTACCCCCTAATTGTGATCATGTTAAGAAGTGAGATTTTGGGGAGGTAAGGACAATTCAATGAAACCATGAGGGATGACCTCATAAATGGGATTAGTGTCCTTCCAAGAGTCCGGAGGGACCTTGCTTCCTCTTTCATCAGGTGATAACACTGAGGAGAGAGCCATCTGTGAACTAGGAAACAGGGTCTCATAAGACACTGAACCCTCACCAATGCAGACAACCTGACTTTGGACTTCCAGCCTCCAGAACTGTGGGAAATAAATGCCTGGTGTTTGTAAGCCAGCCAGTTTACGGTATTTTGTAATAGCAGCCTGAGATGACCAAGACAGACCTCAAATCAGAAAGCTGTAGCAGTGAATTTAGTCATCCAGATCTTCTTGCTCATCAACAAGTTTTCACTCCATTCTTAATCAGTTGCAGTTTCTGACACAGAACAAGGACAAAGGGAAGCTAGCCAGCTGGGATTTAATTGTCCCATGGGAAAAAACAAAACTCAATTATGAAAGGGTTGCAAGCAAGCTATCAAGAAAATAACACAAACTTCATCCTTCTGATGACCCAGATAATATAGCTAGATTATTTTTTGTTTTAGGACTCCTAATTAGGTCAATATTTTGAAGCATCAATAGGCAGACCCAAATATAAATATAAACTGCCCAGATTTGGCAGATCAGTTGCTTCCAAAGACTCTCTTACCAATCCTGCCCTTTTGAAGCCCAAGGATAGGTCAAGTCTGAAATATACTGCTGGAAGTGTTGTTTCTCCATCTGTTTCAGCTATCAAAAATGTTAAAGATTCCAACCAAAAAAATCAATTAATATAATAAATGACAAATTTGCTATTGTTAGTTACTTCATTGAATATCATTGTTTTCTCAAATTCAGCTGTAGGATTTTTCTTTTCCTGGGAGAGAAAAAAGAAAAATATAGCTAGTTCCTTTAGTTTTTAGAGGAAGTTCATTTTCTTTCTCATAATTTTTTGCCATAGTTAAGGATGGAATTTCAGGAATTAACTATCTACTATGCACCCAAAGATTGTGCTGGGCACTTTTTATGCTCCTCTACTGACACTGAAAGCAAGGATCAGAGATTGTAAGTAATCTACATGCAGTCACTCAGCTAATATATATATGGGGATGATGTTGTGCCAGTTCAGGCAGATTTTAAACCCAGATTCCTTTGGTGTTTACTTTTTATCTAAAAACTGTCATTCAAACAGAAGGGAACTTCAGGTGGGTGATCAAAGGAACTCAAATCATGAGGCTAAAGAAATATGTGAACTTGGAAGGAATAATTTTTTCAAGCACAGACCTTGAAAATTAAAAAGCAAATAGAGACTTCCCAAGAAAAATGTGTTTTTATTTCAAAGCAAGTGAAAATCAGAACCATCCTTTTACATTCCAAAGGACTGTTAAATAGAGACCTTTCCTTTCTCTTCCTGGAGAAGATTCTTCATATTTCAGACATTAGATCTCTCACTCTCTTTCTCCTGCCCTCCCCACTTCCCACACTCTGTCTTAGAAGGAGGAGGTTGCAGCTGTGTTGCATTTCCTATACAAACTCTAAGATTCATGATTTCTTCTTGTTTTCAAAAACCCATCTGCTTATACAGGATAATATTTGGCTTTTATAGCTTAACCCTGAAAGGGGACATTGGTAACTGATGCAGTTGTTGCTATAAGTAACAATATTCTGCATCAGATCTAGAAACTTCTTGTTTGCTTTCAGGACAAAATAAATTAATATAGATATTAAAAACTTAGAATGAGATGTAAAAGAAGCAGAGATCTATGAACATCGTTAGACAAGTCATCTGCTATGGACATGGTAGCAGAGTCTGTTTCCATTCCCTGCCTATTATCATGCTATTTACCAAAAGAAAAGCTATTAATCATAAAGCATTTCAACTAATAAGCTTCATCCTCCTCAAAGGGTAAAGAAACAGTTGTTCGATCGCTAAGTTGTGTCCTACTCTTTGTGACTCCATGGACTGCAGGACGCTAGGCTTCCCTGCCCTTCACTATCTCCCCTGGAGTTTGCTCAGATTCATGTCCATTGAGTCAGTGCAATTTTATAAGCACTGCTCTGTGACTAACGCTATTCTCTTTTGTCCCACTTTTTCTTTCAATTGCCTTTTCATATGTAGCTGCATGGTCAAAAGACTTCTTTGTCCATTCAGATCTCTACCTCTATTTGAGAGTAAAGCAACGTTAGTGAAGAAATGTTACACAATATATCGAAGACGCTTCTCTATAAACGAAAGAAAAAAGCGTTTTTCTCAATTTTGCTCTTTCATGAAGAATTATTATCTGTTTAAAGCTAATCCCGTAAGCATCGTCTTGTTTCCTCAGAAATTGTTCTCTAACAGATATGTTTTCACTTGCTGGTCTCTTCGGGCTCTCTGCCTCTCTCTGTTCTCTGCGTGTCTCTCAGCCACCTCTTTGTGCCCCCACATCTCTCCATCTTTACTCTTCCTTTTGTGCATCTGTCGCTGGTTTCTCTCTCACTATTTCTGTTTCTACATCTGTCTCTATCTTCTCTTACTTCTCTAGACTTGTCTCTCTGCTACCCACCTTCCTCACCACACACTCAATCTCCAGCATCCAGCATTTCCCATCAGATGGGGTACACAGATTTTCCCTGTTTTTAAAAATATACTCTTCCCTTGATCTGTGTAAAGCAAGCATTGAACACTCAAGATTGCTCCTTTGCAAGCAAATTTTAGGGGAAAGGAATCCACATAAGAATTGAGAAGGTACAGCTGAAAAACTCAAAGATAAACCTTTAATAAGAGAGTGCCAAAATGAAGTCGCAAGTGCTAAACCAAAGAGGAAGAGACCCACGAGAACTTGCCGTCTTTGTCATTTGGTTACTGGGAACTTAGTAAAAGCAGTTCCCACAGAGCAGTGTGCACAGCAGTGGATTCCAGTGAGCTGGGGGGTGAACAGGAGATGAAGAAGAGAAAACAGCAATAAATACTTTTTAAGTGTCTACTCTAAGCCAGGACTGTGCTAGGCCTTAGAAATACAATTGGGATCAAGTTTGACAGTCTCTGTCTGTAAGAGCTTCTATAGTCAAGTGGGAAATGAAACACTACAAAGAAACAACATAAATACGGCATGATGATGATTTGACAAAAGAAGCATGGAGTGGTGTGGAAGCATATCAGAGAGGCACTGACATTGGATTCAGGTGGGTGGTAGACATTTAGGGTGGGAGGCAGGGGGCACGATGAGAAATGTTCCTTTTTCTGTCTTTAGATGAAATTATCTGCAGATACAGTTTATGGAGCTATGGCAGCCATCTTGTGACCATGAGGGACAACTCTGAGACTGAAAACCTACATGCTGTGGATGGTAAAGGGAAAAGGCAAAAAGCACCTAGGCTGGGTGCTTGATGACATTTTTTGGGCCTCTGAATTAATCAATCTGGGAAATGATATACCCAGCAATAATATACCTTATTGTTTAAGCTATATTTATATTTTTTAGAAATAATAATAAAAATAAATAAAATAGGGCAAAGACTCCAAATCCTAGTCCCCCTCCTCTTCTTGGGAACATGGCTAGATGATATTTTCAGCCTCCTAAACAGCCTTGTAACTGAGCTCTGGTCACTGGACTGTAAACAGAGGAAAGCACACCCCTTCTGGGCCTGTGCAATAAGAGTAACTCCATGCTTTATCCCCTGCTGTTGTCTGGAGACCTTAGATGCCACAAGATGAATATGACAGAGCCTTCATCAGCCTGGCTCCTCTGATCACTGAATAGATGACTCACCCTTTTAACTACAGTTAATAATTCAGTTCAGTTCAGTCACTCAGTCATGTCCAACTCTTTGCAACCCCATGAATCGCAGCACGCCAGGCCGCCCTGTCCATCACCAACTCCCGGAGTTCACTCAAACTCATGTCCATCGAGTCGATGATGCCATCCAGCCATCTCATCCTCTGCCGTCCCCTTCTCCTCCTGCCCCCCATCCCTCCCAGCATCAGAGTCTTTTCCAATGAGTCAACTCTTCGCATGAGGTAGCTAAAGTATTGGAGTTTCAGCTTTAGCATCATCTTTCCAAAGAACACCCAGGACTGATCTCCTTTAGAATGGACTGGTTGGATCTCCTTGCAGTCCAAGGGACAAGTTGCTAAGAGAGTAGATCTCATAAGTTCTCATCACAAGAAAAAAATGTTTGTAACAATGAATGGTGACAGATATTAACTAGACTTATTGTGATGATCATTGCTAAATATACACAAATATAGAATCACTATGCTATATATCTGAAACTAATGGCAATTATACCTCAATAAAAATGTATATTTGAAGTAGATGATTAAATATACATTATATCAATAAAAAAAGAAACAAGGTGTAGCCAGAACAATATAAATGTGGAAAACATTAGGGATTGAACTGTGAAAGGAAATGAAAAGCCAAGGTTGGACGAACATTTAAAGCATACAAATATTTGAAAAGTAGAGAAAAATTACTCATAAAAGAGATAGATAATTATTCGTTAGAGAAGCAGGAAGGGACCAGGAAACAGTTGGCTTCAACCCAGTTTAACATCACAACCACTCACCCACCAGCCAATAATATTCATGACATTTGTCCTACAGTCATTCCATTGTCTCCAAATTTCCTCCCATTTTGACCCACCTTCATACCGGTTTTTGGCATTTGACTCCATTCCCCCTTTAGAATCTCCCTCTCCATAGGATTTAGAATTAGTACCTGCCTTTTTGCTCATTTTGCTCTGGCTCCTGATTCCAATCTGCCTTCGGGAACTTTGGATTGATTTTTCTTTTACTATCTTTCTGCTGCTGCTGCTGCTAAGTTGCGTCCGACTCTGTGCGACCCCATAGACGGCAGCCCACCAGGCTCCCCTGTCCCTGGGATTCTCCAGGCAAGAACACTGGAGTGGGTTGCCATTTCCTTCTCCAATGCGTGAAAGTGAAAAGTGAAAATGAAGTCGCTCAGTCGTGTCCGACTCTTCGCGACCCCATGGACTGCAGCCTACCAGGCTCCTCTGTCCGTGGGATTTTCCAGGCAAGAGTACTGGAGTGGGTTGCCATTGCCTTCTCCATCTTTCTGAGCATTATGCTATCAAATACAGTTCTCCATCCAGCCAGTCACTTAGCAACTGGCCATGACCCAGACCAGCCAACACTAATGAAAACCAACATGTACTGGCTACTTACTAAAGTCAAACACTATGTTAACTAATTTAATTTGTTTTAACAACAACGCTATACATGCTATACATGCATATTTCTACTATCCCCATCTTCAGATGAAGTAACTGAGGTCACACATGGGTAAGACTGAGCCTAGATCCCAATCAGGCGGTCCGACTCCAAAATCTGCTTTCTTAACCATCATGCAGCACTTCACGTGCTACTCAGTTCATCTGATTCCAAAGGGCAGATTTTGAAAATTCCCAGCTTGACAATCAAAGTAAGACAACATTCAAGAAGAATTAAATGAATACTTACTATTTCCAAACATTAAAAAGAAGTAAAGAAACGAGGGCTGAAAAAGAAGTTGGTGGCTTATTAACCATTTAGGGGTCAATGGTAGCCTCTATAGCATCCTACTCCATCCAAGGGGGTGATGGTACTAGCAATGGGGCTGTCTGTGGCATGAGAATTTAAACAGTATGTGAGGCCCTAAATGTAGACTATTTTATCCAGAAGTTTGATGATGAAGAAAAGAGAATCAAGAGGCACAAATCAGGCATATTCTAAATAATGTTTTTTACACGAGAGTTAAGTGGGAGGTCTTCAAGGGTCTGGGCAGAAGAAGCTACTGGAGAAGAGAGAGTTGAAGCAAGACAGGGAACTACTGGCAGACCCCAGAGGCAAGGAATGAAATTAAGAACACTGGTGGGCGCCCACCTCCAGAGTTCCTCACGGAGGAACTAATTGGGAGAGAAGACTGCAGACAGAGTTAGGAGGTGGAAGGGGAAATTGAGAGCTCACAGGCCTGACTGAGGCCATCTGTTCTCTCCAGGAAGAAGGAGGCAAGCCTTCCACCAAGAATAGCGTGGGTGAAGTGGAACCAGGAGCTTGCAATAACGGTCATAAAAGGATTGTAAGGGCCACCATGGGAAATGGGATAGGGGGCTGATGAGACATGTAAGTAAAAGGATTGCTAAGCAGCATCAAGGGCCCAGCTGAGGATGAAGCTCATAAACTTATAATGGAGGAAATCAGCGTGATTATGTGTTTTCTCCAGCTGGGCTCAGGCTTTGGCAGGAGGAAACAGCTCGTGGGGCTGCCCAGGATGAGGGTTTGGAAAACAGAGAGCTGCAGGAGACAGAGAGGGAAGAAAACAGACAGCCTCCTATACAGTCTTTGAAATTATTTTCATGGCTCCAGACTTAATAGGAAAAATGTTAATCTAGCAGGAGGATGACAGAGAACAGGGAAACCTTGAAAGACTGACATCTGTAAGGACATACAGGGAGAGAAAGAAGGTACGAGAAGGAACGGCATCAGTGTGTGACAACAATTTGACTTTTAATTTCTCTCTGCTCCCTATTCCTCTCTATTTTCTTATATTTCCCCACCAGGGAATTATTTAACCTCCGAAATTTACTAGATTTCCACTGCATACTAGTTACTCTTCAACTTCTATTTTTGCTAGGTAAATTGAGCCTCTCTCATTTGTTGCTGTTCGGTCACTGAGTCATGTCCAACGCTTTGCAACCCCATGCACTGCAGCACCCCAGGCTTCCTTGTCCTTCACTATCTCCCAGAGTTTGTTCAACCTCATGTCCACTGAGTCAATGATGCCATCCAACCATCTGATCCTCTGTCGCCTCCTTCTCCTCTTGCCCTCAATCTTTCCCTCTTTTCCCTCTTGCCCTCAGTCTTTCAAAGTTTCTCTCATGGATCCAAAGTTCATTCATTCATTAGCAGCTCAGGTGTGGTGTGTGAATTAGGAGCAGGCAACTCCTTGGGGTACAGGGGACCTCCCCCACAGGGCACACTGCTGGGAGGCTGAAGGGCAGCCTGGGTTTCAGCCCCTACACTTCCCTCATCTATATGCGCTTGTGCAGGGCATCTTTCCCCGGCTATATTTTCCAGTCCCAAGTGAGCCCAGTGAAAAAATGTTTAAAATATATTCAGCATTGTAGCTCTCTGGATTGGGAGTACAATCTTGATTTTATGGACGGATATATGAAAATCTTCTGTGGAAACATTTTGAATGATGAACATAGACAAAGAAGAGCACAGCTAAGAGGTCTCTAAAGTCCGTGTCTTTAAACGAAAGAAGCCCCATGTCATATGAAGTGGCTAAATTCCCTCTCTGATGGTGACTGACGACCCCATCGTATCGAGAAGCTTAAAATTCAATGGTTCAGTGCTGGATTCAAACACTGGATTCAAACACTCAGTGCTGCATGTTGGACACGCAAAGTGCAAGTCGCTTGACAAGGTCAGGTATTTCAAATACATTTAACGAGCCCAGGAATAGAGAGTGGAACGAGGGAATGACAGGGCTGTCTCTCAAACTTCTAAAAGATATCTTCCTTTGTCCTCAGCTTCCACATTCAAATCCGTGATTAGCAAGACAGCTCAAACTCTATAAACAGAACAGGATGCTGGAATGGGCCAGAAGCATGACTCTGCAGAAGACAGGGGGCCAAGTACCTTCCCTCGGAGCTTTATAAAAAGCTCCTTGGCGCCTTAGTATTTTTAGATAGCAAATTTATTACACCTACCTGCTCTCCATTTTTTTTAAGTCATATTAATCTACAGATAGAATGGAAAGATCTCTAAGACCAGTAGCTAAGCATAATCAATGAAGTCGGAGGAATAGCAATTGCCATCTGTTATTTGTTGTTGTTCAGTCTCTAAATTGTGTCCGACTCCTTGCAACCCATGGACTGCCGCCCACCAGGCTCCTCTGGCCATGAGCTGTTTCAGGCAAGAATATGGGAGTGGATTGTCTTTCCTTCCCCGGCTGATTCTCCTGACCCAGGGATCAAACCTGTGTCTCCTGGTAGCAGGCAGATTCTTCACCATTGAGCCACCTGGGAAGCCCATCTATATTGAGCATAATTTAATCTAACCAAAGACATTGTCTCCTTTCTGTGAAGAATGATGTTTTTTTCCGAACATGCAAGATAGTACAAGATTAATCTTTTAGGGATTCCCTGGTGGCTCAGACAGTAAAGAGTCTGCGTGCAATGCAGGAGACTGGGGTTTGATCCCTGGGTTGGGAAGATCCGCTGGAGAAGGGAATGGCAACCCATTCCAGTATTCTTACCTGGAAAATCCTTGCTGGAGGAGCCTGGCAGGCAATAGTCCATGGGGTCACAAAAAGTCTGACATGACTGAGCCCCTTCACTTTTTCACTTACATTTAGGTTATAGTTTATATATGTATATAACCATGAATGCCCTCTAATCCAAACAATCAGAATGTATCTAGCAAAAAAGTACATGAAGCATAAACTAATTTTAGCTTTGCAATGAAAATACCTATTGATAACCTAGAAGACACATCCTAAAAGAAATAAGAATTAGTGTCACTTAAACTCTTAATCTTTGGAATTGAAGTAGAAACTGGAAAAAAAAATAGTTCATTTGTTTATTATTAATAGTTTTCCTGATAGGACATTAACGTTTATATCAATAACTGATTTACAGAGAAGACTCAGTCATGCATAAGTGAATAAATATCTATGGAATTTAAATGACTACTTATCCCTTCTGCCAACAAAAATGTTTCTCAGCTATAAACTCTCACTGTCCATTTTAACAACAGGGATATAAATTAATTGCCAAGTTTATTAAAGAAAGACAGGATTCAGAATAAATGTCCATAATACATTGCAAAATTAAACATAGTTTTAAGATTACATACAAGCTATGCCATCATGTATCGCACTGGCAATTATATAAGTATGGACATATGTACTTTATGGTTAACACACAGAAATATGGAACTTGTATAATGTTTTCCCTAAAAGCATGCTGCTACGAAACTCCTCTACCCATGGTTTCTTAAAGTCTACCTTTTCTCAGTGAAGGGAAAAAAGGTAATGTGTATAAGTCTTAATCACTAGTCAAGTAATAGAGCAAGTAAATATTTGGGGCTTATGCTAGGCAACAAGGCCAAGAAAAACAGTGACATATAGAAGGAGAATACAGTGTCTAATTCTGTCCTATTACACCATCACAACCTCAACTGTCTTACCAATACAAAAGGCAATATCTGAAGCTCAATGCTCCTTATACCAAGAAGGTTGTGTTTAAAAAAAAAAAAAAAAACCACTACACACAGGAGACTACATTCAGTATCCTGTAATAAACTATAATGGAAATTTTTAATTAAAAAATAAAAAAGAAGTTTGCAATTAAGGGTCTAAGTTGTAAAAATAATGGAAAATAACAGGGACACAAAAGTGTGCTGATATTCCAGATGTGGATCAGAAGGCAATCATGTCCCCTAGTCAGAGGCTAAATGGAAATGTGTGAGTAACGCTGCATTGTTTAGTATAATGGCTCATTAGGAACTCTAAGAAGAAAAATGCACTACAGGATCAAAAGTGATGTTTCCAGAAGCAAAATAAAACCATCATCTGGGACCCACTGATCAGGCCTCTTTTGTGTTATTCAGGAAGCCTGATCACCCTCTGGATGGTCTCACTTCATACCATCAACCTAATTACCATAAAACATTTCTATCCAAATTCTGTGCTTCAAGATGGTTGGCAGACTCTGTGTCACCGTGTTGCAACTTTAAAAACTAATATTTAAAATTTGTGTAAATATTGTAAATATCCTTGGTTAACTGAAACTCGGAATGAAAAGGTTCAGAGGCTTTTCTTGACTCCATCATGGAGCATTACATAAGTCATTTTTTGCATCCCATATTCTCAACTACAATATGCAAACAATATGCACAGTCTAAGCAACTGTCGCAATCAGCCATCTTGGGTTACATGTGTTGACCTTCTGCAATTTTCCATTGATCGAAGAGTAACATTGTCTACCTTCCTTGAAATCTACTAAAATTCATGACAACATCAGATTTATAAAGCAATCTCATATATCTAATTTGTTTTATGCTATTTGAGTCCTCTGAGATACCAATGTCTCCATTCACAGTTGAGTACAGATGAGTTCTGAAAGACTGAATGATAAATACTATCACTGATAAAGCACAATGGGAAATTCAATTATTCTGAAGTGTAAGTGTATTGATAATTATAATGACTGAGCATGATAATATGAGGTATCTTAAAATATGTGTAGGGCTTCCTGGGTGGTTCAGCAGTAAACAGTCCACCTGCAATGCAGGAGATGCAGGAAATGAGGGTTTGATCCCTGGGTCG
The DNA here is from genome assembly GCF_002263795.3 of Bos taurus. Classification (NCBI taxonomy): domain Eukaryota; kingdom Metazoa; phylum Chordata; class Mammalia; order Artiodactyla; family Bovidae; genus Bos; species Bos taurus. The sequence goes on from NC_037333.1 coordinate 101,058,822, forward strand.
GGAAGATCCCCTGGAGGAGAAAATAGCAACCCACTCCAATATCCTTGCCTGGAAAATTCCATGGACAAAGAAGCCTAGTTGGCTACAGTCCCTGGGGTTGCAAAGAGTTGGAGTCAGACATGGCTGAGCACACACACACACAAACAAAAAAAAAATCTTTAATTGAATCAACAGTATTTAAATGTGCAAATATTTTACAGAATTCAGATAATTTACTCAACTTCCATCCCAATCTCAATCAGCAATAAACATATATTGCATATCTTTCCATCATACAACCAAACACTGCCAAGGTTGCAACGCCTTTGTTTTGGTGTGTATCTACAGATATTTCTTAACCTTTGCCAGTCGTTTTGTAAATGTGTGCCATTATTTCAAGGGTGATTAAATCAGAGTCTAGATAAAAGAGCTCCCATTCATCATCAAGATGAGAAAAGCTGCTAAAAGCATCAGTGAGTCAATAACATCTTTTTTTTAATAAAAATGAACATTAAAAGGGGGAGACTTTCCATAACTCAGTTTTTAAAGCACATAGAAGCTACTATAATTTGAAGAAAATTCCAAGGATTTTGATGCTCTAATAATGTGATTTGATGATTATCAGTAATTATTTTGAGCATTTGAACAAATTCAGAAATTCTTGGGGGCTGGTTCGTGGTTGTCTTGGTTTTTGATGAGAGCTCTGGCCTACCCACAGTAATCCTACTTGCGAGGAGTTTCCCAGGTAGCTCCTGTGAATGCAGGAGGCACAGATTCAATCCCTGGGTTGGGAAGACTTCCTGGAGGAGGAAATGACAACCCACTCCAGTATTCTTGCATGGAGAATTCCATGGACAGAGGAGCCCGGTGGGCTACAGTCCATCCAGTCACAAAGAGTTAGACATGCTGAGCACTGAGGGTACAACTCATTATTATTATTATTATAAGTACTATGTGGAAATGATGCTTTTGAACTGTGGTGTTGGAGAAGACTCTTGAGAGTCCCTTGGACTGCAAGGAGATCCAACCAGTCCAGTCTGAAGGAGATCAGCCCTGAGATTTCTTTGGAAGGAATGATGCTAAAGCTGAAACTCCAGTTCTTTGGCCACCTCATGCGAAGAGTTGACTCATTGGAAAAGACTCTGATGCTGGGAGGGATTGGGGGCAAGAGGAGAAGGGGATGACAGAGGATGAGATGGCTGGATGGCATCACTGACTCGATGGACGTGAGTCTGAGGGAACTCTGGGAGTTTGGTGATGGACAGGGAGGCCTGGCGTGCTGCGATTCATGGGGTCGCAAAGAGTCGGACACGACTGAGCAACTGATCTGATCTGATCTGATGTGGAAATGGGAAGGCAAAGATTCAAACTGTGTTCCACAGTTCCACAGTTCCATTTAAAAAAGCCATGAAGAAAACCAACAAATTATGTTCCACAATTAAAAAAACAAATCATGAAGAAAACTCCTTTTCTTTTTATCCCTACTAAAGCACAGGGGAGATCTTCAATCAGCTTAGGTTGTATGCCTTATTATATCATCACCCTTAAGGAGATTCTACTTTGAGGCATATGATAACCATCTTCCCTAAAAATTAGATGGATACTAAGTCTCATCTATCTTTTCCATCACTTTTTTTTCTTTTTGAATTAATTTTTATTGGAGTATACTTACTTCACAATGCTGTGTTAATTTCTACAGTATAGCAAAATGCATCAGCCAACACATACACAGAACTTCTACTTTTTGGATTTCCTTCCCACTCAGATCTCCATGTTGCATTAAGTAGAGCTTCCTGTGCTATAGTATGGTCTCATCACTTTAAATCCTATTTGAGGGTAAACAAGGTTCCAACACATATGTATCTGTATATGGCTACCAAAATAATACAACTACAGTTTCAGATGCTGAGCCAAGAATGGGCCCATGAGATAAAATGCTGTAACCGACTTAGTTTTCCGCATCACAGTGTTTCTTACAGAATGTTTTCTATCCCTGTCCTCCTTCCATGTAGATCACACCCATATTAAACAGATTTTTAAAAGCCACAAGTACAGGAACTCTAAACACTTTTTCAGTCTCCATTCAGTTCAGTCACTCAGTCGTGTCCGAGTATTTGCCATCCCGTGGACAGCAGCATGCCAGGCTTCCCTGTACTTCACCATCTCCTGGATCCGTAACCTGACCAGGATGATAGGACATTGCTAGGCAGGCTCACTGTACTCACCAGTATCCACTTCTCAAAGGAAGGTAACGAAATAAGAATACATGAACACACGATGTTCTGCTGAACATGTTTGACAACTTAAATCTTAGATTGTTTATCTGCATCGGAGCTTATTGCTATAGACCACTGATTGAAGGACAATCACCAGAAGTGATTTTTTACATTTTTGTAAATTATGTAAATTACATTAACATATATGTATGCAATATGTTATAAATTATGTATTTGTTATATATTCATTTCTTATATACACATATGGATATGTATCTAATTTAGAATTGATTAACCCACTGCATTATTACCAGGGCATCTTAGGACTACAATTACTTCTATTTCTATGTTCTCCTGTTCTAATTGGACTTTCAGGAAAGTTTAGTTAATACACAGTGTATAATAAATATTTAATTTTCTAAGTATACATTTTTATAATAAGCCACTGTAAGTCTATACTTTTTCAGCATTCAGCGTACATCTTTGACACAAATATCCTGTAAAAGATCATCTTACAAAATTGCATTGGGACTGCTTACAAGTTGATTACAGGTAGATAATAAAGAGGGGCTTTCCAGGTGGCACTAGCAGTAAAGAACCCGTCTGCCAATGCAGGAGGTGTGGGTTCAGTCCGAGTTGGGGAGATCCCCTGGAGAAGGGAATGGCAACCCACTCCAGTAGTCTTGCCTGAAGAATTCCATGGACAGAGGAGCCTGGTGGGTTACAGTCCGTGGGGTCACAGAGAGTCAGATACAACTGAAGTGACTTAGCACACATGCACAGATGATAAAGAAAACAACCTCAAGAAGGAAAGAAAATGTCATTTAAAATACTTCCTGTCACTTAAAACTGTGCAATCCATTCTTTTCGATTAAGGGGCAGATCAAACTTGGCAAGTCTTCTCTGCTGAACTTGACTGACCTGAATTTTGCCACCATTTCACTGTCACTTTAAATCATCTTTGCAGAAAGAACTGAGAAAATAGACATGTTTTCTGGGTTTGACAAGCAACAGCAGAACTGAAGTAAGAGAAGATAATGGACTCCCTGCTGTTGATTTCTTCCTACATTCAGTTTTTGTTCTGGAGCTGGTAGTAGACACAATGCTAATGAGATCCTCTTCTGATGATTGAAAAGATGTTCTGAAATGATTTGTTCATCTGGCTCCTGACTATTGTTGTTAAAAATACATTTTATACATCACTTTATGATTCCCCACCTAGGAAGCCACAGAGGACTTCTTTGTTCCCATGCAGAAGGAAAGTCATCAGTTTCTTTTTGTTTCAATGTGTAATATATTTTCCTCAGTGGTAGAAAGAAATTTTTAATTTATTCTAAAGATTTTATATTAGATTTTATTTAATGATTCTAAATAATTACATATTTGGTCTATTATCTATGGTGAATGAAAAATAGCATGGTAATGGTGAATTCCTTTTGAAAATACTTTAGTATTGCCTACTTATTTTCCTGATAGTAAGTAAGCAATGAAGCCATTCAAAGAGAGGAAACAGCATATAAAAAACCAATAAAAAGTTTAAGGTAACAGGAACAGGAGAAAGGATAATCCATTTTAAACAACTTAGGAGAATTGAGATTCTGTGACATAAGTACTAATATATCAACAGTTCACTTGAAAAGCAAAATCCTTCTTATACATATACACAGAATTTTATAGTGATGTATGCCAAAATAAAAAAAAAAAATTGATGATGAATTTCCCATTTGGAGGAGAAGGAATTGGTTCCTCCATGTCTTATTCCTGTTCTAAATAAAATAAAATAAAATAAATCATCTGCTTCACATTGTCTGCCCTCCACCTCCTTCTGGGGACCCCAGACACTCCCAGTTTCCAACTTCTCCCAGTTACTCTACTCAGGATCATGCATGTGTGTGCTAAGTCTCTTCAGTCATTTCTGACTGTTTGCGACCCTACGTGGGACATTCAAAATATGCAAATCTGAGATTTCATGAACAGAGGAAAGGTGTGGATTTTGCAATCATGTTGGGAATAAATGTGTTTTTGGTGTAGAGAAGTGGATGAACTCACCACTGACAAAAGGTAACAGGAAAAAAAATTAAATATAAGAAAGGTAGATAGGACAAATCTACAAAAGCAGATCTTCCAGAAAAACAGCACATCACAAACCCAAATTATAGTAAGTAAACAGAGATAGCTCAAAGTTAGGTTGAGGAAGAGGGACAAGGAAGAGACAACTGTATACACAGACAGAAGGGAATGTGCTGGAATTGTGTCTGTGCGTGCGGTAGAATGGCACTGGAAGAGGATGGAGAGGAATACATTATCCCATTTCTGCCCCTTCATGTTTGTCTTTGCTACTTTTATTTTCCTCTAATCTCAGGAAATTCCAAGGCTAATATTTTGGAATTCAGATGTCCTTTTATTGACAAGTTTGCTGATAAAGCTATCATTAATTTTACTGATTTTACTGGAGTAAAAATTGTACTCAAGGACTTATTTACTGAAATTTGTTTCAATTACTATACTTAAGATCTTGTATGATTTCATTTCTGTACAAGAAGAAACAGAGGCCCAATGTATCCTATAAAAGGCTTCCCGGGTGGTTCAGGTGATAAAGGATCTGCCTGCAATGTAAGGTTCAATCCCTGAGTAGGGAAGATCTTCTGGAGAAGGGTATGGGTACCCACTCCAGTAGTCTTGCCTGGAGAATTCCATGGACAGAGGAGCCTGGTAGACTACAGTCCATGGGGTTGCAAAGACTTGGACATGACTGAATGAGTAACACTAGCAACTAGCTAATGCCCTATAGAAAATACTACAAAACTATTAGTTCTAGTAGATTTTCAAATGTTTCTGGGGCAATCTGTTAACTTCTTGAGCAAAATGGTGCTTTGGGTCTATTTTTTAATCTTTAAAAATCTATTAACTTCCTCTTAATACTACTCCTGATTTTTGTGGTAGTTTTATTTGAAAGAAAATGAAATGATTCCAATGAAGATTGGAGCATCCAAACTGCGGGTCTTGGGAAAATTTTCTCATGTTCTACAACTTTCCATTTTAAAAAGGTATCCATGAATCATTCTACTTTCTCCATCTGCTATTTCTCCTCCTTCACAGGAATTTTTGTTTCTATTTTATTTTCTATTTTACTTTGAAAATTCTTCATGGATGCAGTGACCTCTTAAATGGGGTTCCTACTCTCAAAGTGGTATCCAAACCACAGAGTAGAATGCAGAAGAAAACATAAACATGTAATCTAGAAAATAAATTAAACCTTGTGCTGCTACGTTGCTTTAATCGTGTCCAACTCTCTGCAATCCTATTAACTCACCAGGATGCTCTGTCCATGGGATTGTCCAGGCAAGAACATTGCAGTGGGTTGCCACGCCCCCCTCCAGAGGATCTTCCTGACCCAGGGATCGAACCCACATCCCCTGTGGTTCCTGCATTCCAAGCAGATTCTTTACTGCTGAACCACAGGGAAGCCCAAATTAAGCCTTACTAATAATTAATAAACTGTGGAAAATTCTGAAAAAGATGGGAATACCAGAGCACCTGACCTGCCTTTTGAGAAACCTATATGCAGGTCAGGAAGCAACAGTTAGAACTGGACATGGAACAACAGAATGGTTCCAAATAGGAAAAGGAGTTCGTCAAGGCTGTATATTGTCACCCTGCTTATTTAACTTCTATGCAGAGTACATCATGAGAAACGCTGGGCTGGAAGAAGCACAAGCTGGAATCAAGATTGCCGGGAGAAATATCAATAACCTCAGATATGCAGATGACACCATCCTTATGGCAGAAAGTGAAGAGGAGCTAAAGTGCCTCTTGATGAAAGTGAAAGAGGAGAGTGAAAATGTTGGCTTAAAGCTCAACATTCAGAAAACTAAGATCATGGCATCCGGTCCCATCACTTCATGGCAAATAGATGGGGAAACAGTGGAACCAGTGGCTGACTTTATTTTGGGGGGCTCCAAAATCACTGCAGATGGTGACTGCAGCCATGAAATTAAAAGACACTTACTCCTTGGAAGGAAAGTTATGACCAACATAGACAGCATATTCAAAAGCAGAGACATTACTTTGTCAACAAAGGTCCATCTAGTCAAAGCTATGGTTTTTCCAGTACTCATGTATGGATGTGAGAGCTGAACTATAAAAAAAGCTGAGCACTGAAGAACTGATGCTTTTGAACTGTGGTGTTGGAGAAGACTCTTGAGAGTCCCCTTGGACTGCAAGGAGATCCAACCAGTCCATTCTGAAGGAGATCAGTCCTGGGTGTTCACTGGAAGGACTGATGTTGAAGCTGAGGCTGCAATATTTTGGCCACCTGATGCAAAGAGCTGACTCATTTGAAAAGACCCCAATGTTGGGAAAAATTGAAGGCAGGAGGAAAAGGGGACGACAGAGGATGAGATGGTTAGATGGCATCACTGACTCAACGGACATGAGTTTGGGTAAACTCTGGGAATTGGTGATGGACAGGGAGGCCTGGAGTGCTGCGGTTCATGGGGTCACAAAGAGTCGGACACGACTAAGCGACTGATAATTAATATTGGTCTCTCCCAAGCACATTTTATCTTCCTTACTTTGGTCATATATAATCTAGGGTAAAAGATGCAACTTGGAAGGAAAAAAGGAATTTCACAGTTTGGGGACAGTTGACAAAGGCACTCTGAACTCCTTTGAAAATAATATAGTTTGGTGTGTCTGCTTTTTAAGAGATTTATAGCAATCATCTTAATAGTAGAATATTATAATGTATGTATTAGTGTTAATGCCACAACAAATCACCACAAACTTAGCTGCTCAAACATAAATTTATTATCTTACAGTTCTTCAGGTCAGAGGTCCTACATGAGTCCCTCAGGGATAAAGTCAAGATGTCAGCAGGCTGAGTTCCTTTCTGGAGGTACTGTAGAACAACCTGTTTCCTTGCTCATTTGTGTATTGCTGGCAAATTTCAGGTCCTCATGGTTGTATGACTGTGATCTCCATTGTCTTGCTAATTGGCAACTGAGGGCTATTCCCAGCTTCTAGAAGCTGCCCTACTCTTTGTCTCCTGACATGTTGCCTCTGTCTTCAAAACCAGCAACAACAAGGCAAGCCCCTCTCATGTTTTGAATCCCTATTCCCTTCTCTCTCCTTGCATCTCTCTTATCCATTCTTCTGTCTTCCATTTCCATTTTTAAGAATTCATGTGATTACATTGGTCCCACCTTGATATTCTAGGATAATCAATCCCCCCATTTTAACACCCCTTCATCTTAAAGTTATATGGCAAAAGTTCCTTTTGTCAAATAAGATAACATACCAAGAATTCTGGGGATTATTTGAAGGACCATTATTCTGTCTACCACACTTTGAAATTGTTTTGTGTAACACAGAAGTTCACCTGCAACTTTGTGTGTGTGTGTGTGTGTGTGTGTGTGTGTGTGTGCTCAGTCACTCAGTTGTGTCCAGCTCTTTGTAACCTCATGGACAATAGCCTGCCAGGCTCCTCTGCCCATGGGACTTTCCAGGCAAGAATACTGAGCTGTTTGGTTTCCCAAGGAGTCTTCCTGATTCAGGGATGGAACCCACATCTCTTATATCTCCTGCATTGGCGGGTAATTCTTTACCACTGTGCCACCTGTGACATTTTGTGTTACAAAGATATTGACCTGCAACCTTGCACCATAATAAATAAACATTAAAAATAAAAATTTACCTAGCTTTTAAAATATCTACACAATGAAGTTTTGGCCCATTATTTTAAAATGTTAAAATATTCCATCTTCAAATTGCAAAAACAGCTTCTGATTGACATTGGCAAAGACTGAAATTCCCTGGGTGAATTTCAATAAAAACCTTGGTATATTTGATAAACGGAGAAGGCAATGGCACCCTACTCCAGTACTCTTGCCTGGAAAATCCCACATGCTGTGGAGCAGCTAAGCCTGTGTGCCACAACTATTGAGCCTACGCTCTAGAGCACGTGCTCCACAACAAGACGAGCCACACAGTGAGAAGCCCGCACACCACTACTACAGAGCGGCCCCTACTCGCTGCAATGAGGGGGGAGCCTCTGCAGCAACAAAGACCCAGCACAGCCAAAAATAAGTAACAAAATAAGTCAAATTATTTTTAAAAAAACGTTTAAAATAATGTTTATTTCATCTTCATCTCATTCATCTCTTAAAAGGGATATTTGTATTTTTAAACAGATATCTCTACTATAGCTTTAATTTATACAACAAATAAATATATTGTTATAAGTAAATATCCCTTATAAATAAATATCAATATACATGTATATTTATAATGCGTGTCCTAAATTTTTACTTATAGTTGTGAGCCACAAAATTGAAAATTACACTAAGAAGTTCACACTAAATATATTTGGTTGCTAAATTACAAGTTAAAACTACAAAATAAATGCTTACCAATCTGGTATCATCACTTTTGCAAGAGTTTTATAACCAGTAAGTTAGATCCTGATTTGTCAGCATTTCAATTTGCCACTCAAAATGTCACAAAAAGAATGGTTACCAAGGAGCCCAAATCTTTCCATTTTGGAAATACTCAACAAACATTTTTTTAATACCTCTTTTCTAATAGGCAACTGAATTGGGAGAGAGAGAGGGTGGGAAGATTTGGCAGAATGGCATTGAAACATGTAAAATATCATGTATGAAACGAGATGCCAGTCCAGGTTCAATGCACGATACTGGATGCTTGGGGCTAGTGCACTGGGACGACCCAGAGGGATGGTATGGGGAGGGAGGAGGGAGAAGGGTTCAGGATGGGGAGCACATGTATACCTGTGATGGATTCATTTTGATATTTGGCAAAACTAATACAGGTTATGTAAAGTTTAAAAATAAAATAAAATAAAAATTTTTTTAAAAATGAATTTTAAACATTAAGCTTTAAAAGTCACTGAAACATTTGAGATCTCATTTATACTTCTTCAGAGTATAGAATTCTACTCTACAGAGTAGAGAATTTTATTTTCTGGTCATCTGAACACATATTTCCTCATTTCTTGCTGTGAAAACATCCAAATAAGATTTTTGAAATGCTTTAGCAAAACCTCTGGTTTTCTTGGTTCCTCTATGGCTGTTGTGTAATGGATTTTTTTTTTTTTTGACTAGGAAAAAGCTAGTCACAAGCAAAGATGTACATATTGTTAACCAATGGGTCGATAAACTTCTAATAATGTTCATAAATTTATTTTTCCTTGGTAGAATGGATATTTCCCATCTCAAGTCATACTGTTTATTTGTATATGTGTGTTTGTGGCTAGTCAACATATACAGCTGTTTCCCTCTAAAAATAGAAGTTAAATCCATCCTACTTACCAGACTATTCCCTGAGCCCCAGAGCCAATAGGCTTTAGATTCTGGTAGCGTTTGAGAACCGTGAACGTTGAGTCTCCCACTTCCACGCTATAGAACTGGTTGTCAACTTTGCTTTTGCTCATGTTGTAATGTTTGGCGATATATGACACATCCACTTGTTTATCGAATCCCTGTGGAAAAGAACAACAAAAACATGAGACAAGTGGACAGCCAGAATGGCAATGAGCCGCAGAGAAGCCTGTTCTTTCGATGATTACTAATACTGTGTCATCTGTAACAAAATTCTATAAACCTGCATTTCACACAGGAAAAAATATCTATTAGCCCACACATGATAATCTGGAGTAAAAGAGCTTAGAAATGTGCAAAGAAAAATTTGTTTTCGATGTTAAAACTATTTATGATAAAATATTCTTAGATCTGCCTCATCTTTTCTGAAATGTTTCACTGAAACCATATATTTATGCAGCAAACACCTACCAAACATATACCGGCCCCAGAGACCATGTTAGATATTAATACGTCAAGGATGATCCCTGATCATCTGTTGTAACAGCCATATGAAGAAGAATAAAAGAATGTATTCAGGTCTTCCCTAGTGGTCCAGTGGCTAAGACTCTGTGCTCTCAGTGCAGGGGGCCCAGGTTCAATCCCTGGTCCGGGAACTGCTCTCAGATGCCGCAACAAAGAGTTGGCATGCCACAAGTAAAGATCTCACCTGTCACAACTCAGACCTGGCACAGCCAAATAAATAAACTAAATTTTTAGAAAAAGAGCAATGAGGGCTAATTTGCCTTAAAAAAAAGGTTGTATCTACATCCTTTTCTCAGAAACAAATGAGATACAAAATAATGCATAGTTTTAATTTGGAAAGTTTGAATTAAATAGTGTTGACTTCTTTTGCTCTCAATAATACCAAAAGTGCTACTATCCTGCATTGAAAGATTTTAGTCCCTAACACTGTTCTAAAATGCCACATGACAGCTTTTTTATTTATTTCAAGCTTAGATTTTAAGTATCTCAATTGCTATATCTTTCATTTATCACTAAGAGAAATTCTATTCATTATATTTAGCAATTGAAGAAATTGCTATTTTGAATCATGATTTATGAATATATATAATGTAAATATCCATTATCCATGATCATTGTTTATGCATAAATGATCTTACATTGCTTTCTATGACATTAAGTAGTTTGGATTCTGTAGTGAGAAGGGACGTTACAGAATATTATCCAGCCTCTTCCTTGCGGCACACATTGGTGGATGCCTACCCAAAAAGTCATTCATTTCCTTCTTGCTTACGTTGTTCAAGTTTTGAGCACACACATGCTCCATGGGTTCCTTCCAAGTTCCAGCACTTGACAACTGAACAGTCTAAACCAGTGGTTCTCTTTAGAGGTGGTGCCAACCCTTAGCAGGCATTTGGGAGACCTGTGGGCATGTTTTGGTGTCCACAATAACAGGAGATGTGGTTTATCAGCCAGTGCTAGTGGTCTACGAGTGGGACATTCCCCACTCATAGTGAATGGGACATTTCCACACAGTGAATAATTTTCTATGTACCTTACAATTTTTGAGCATGCCAAAGTTTCAACTAGTAAAAAATAAAACAAAACTGGCTTTAATGTTCTGAGCCCAGAATCTAAACTAAAGGTCTTTGGTTTTAACATACACTGACCTCAGAAAATCTAATTCTCACATAATATGAAAGAAAAATTAAACCTTCTCAGGCTCTGAAATTCTAGCTGATAATAAAACCATTTCCTAGACATTTAAAAAATATTTTTAAATTGGAGAATAATTGCTTTACAATATTGTGTTGACTTCCGCCATACATCAACATGAATCAGCCGTAAGTATACATATGTCCCCTCCCACCCCATCCCACTCCTCTAAATTGTCACAGAGCACTGGCTGGAGCTCCTTGTTCCTGTACAAAACTTCCCACTAGTTATCTATTTTCCATATGGTAGTGTATATATGTCAATGCTACTCTCTCAATTTGTCCCGCCCTCTCCTTCCCCCGCTGGGTCTAAAATCTGTTCTCTATGTCTGTGTCCCTATTCCTGCCTTTTAAATAGTTTCATCAGTATCATTTTTCTAGACTCCATATATATGACTTAATACACCAAATTTGTTTTTCTCTTTCTGACTTTCTTCACTCTGTTTAACAGGCTCTAGGTCCATCCATCTCACTAGAACTGACTCAAATGCATTCCTTTTTGTGGCTGAGTAATATTCCACTGCATATATCCTTAGACATTTTGGCATTTCATTTTTAATTAAAAAACTGAAATGGAGTACAAACTAATTTGCCCTAGTATGCTCTTGGAAGATGGGCAAGCAGCATCAACGATGCAAATGAGGAGAATACAATGGGGACTGTGCGGACATGGTGGCAAAATCTATGAATCTAGTGCAAGAATCTTAAGACCTCAGACAGACTTGAGACCAGAATTCTCATGACAGAAGCAATCTATGATTGGGATGTATATGCTAGAAACAATCCAGTACCAATGCACACAGACCTCAAAGAACAGAGTGGACTATATTAGGAATCTAGGTTGTTTGGACAGAGACTGAAAATCCAAGTCATTTACAAAGACAGTGATGAGAGGTTTGAAATTCAGGAGGCAGTCTGTGAAGCACAGAACAGAAAATTAAACAAGACTATTAAGAATCAGAGCATTGTAAGCCCATTCACGGGAGACTAAACAGTTTATAATTTAGACAATGGGTGTGGATAATAACAGAAACAAGGACATTATAACAATCCTTTATTTCAACCACAGTATCAGGAATTGTTCTCCACATCTATAATCCATTTCTACTCTAGATTTTTTTTTTTTTACATATTGGTAAAGTAACCCTAATAAAGTCATTTTTCCTCTCAACTAGGAAAGGTTAAATAAATCGTAGTTAAACTAACAAATGAATTTCATCTGTCAAGGTTGTACATGCGTGCTATGTCACTTGAGTCATGTCCGACTCTTTTTGACTCTATGCACCATAGCCCGCCAGGCTTCTCTGTCCATGGGATTCTCCAGGCAAGAATACTGAAGAGGATTTCCATGCCCTCCTCCAGGGGATCTTCCCGACCTAGGGATCAAACCTGCCTCTCTTATGTCTCCTGCACTGGAACATGGATTCTTTATCACTGAGCCACAGGGGAAGCGCCCCCCGTCAAGATTAATTTGGGAAGAAATGCCTGACTTGCCATTTGGCATGTTCTGACTCTTCTTTGCATTTTTTACTATTCTATTTCTGACCACCCACAAAGTTCTTAGCATACATGAGTCTCATCAAACCTATTTCCTTCTTCCCGCATGTATTCTCTTCACCTCTGGAATGTCACTTATTCCAACTGCACTCCACGTGTGTAGTGATCCTCTGTAATGATCCTTTTGTTCCAGACCTCTGACACTGGAGACAGAACAAAAAGATAAGTCCCATCTAGATGAAGACAGTCAAAGAAGCAGGGAGTTAAAATATGGATGGTGTAGCTTAGAGCAGAATAAAGAAAAGATGCTGGGAGCAAACAGAGTAGCGACTAATTGCCTGCCTACATTCATTACCGTTAATTCATTCAACTGCTAGGTACAAAACCACCACAGATGCCAAGCCATGGTTTAAAACTGGTTATGTTGAAAAGAAGACTTGATTTGTGTTTCCTCTGGCGAACCTTATTCCCAGTCCTCCCTGCCTCTAGCTGGTTCTCAGATGTGAATCTGCGTCTGGACCACCTGGGAAGCTTGATCAAATACAAATGACATAACCCCTCAGAGATGTGAATTCAGGCCATCAGGATACGTCCTGAGGGTCGGGAGATTAGCAGGCAGTCCAGGTGGCTCTGATTTGAGGATCTGACTTTGAGAAAGGCAGCATTAGAACATCATTCTCACAGTGTGCTCCTTGGAGCATCCATATTGGCATCACCTGCACACATGTTTAGACCTACGACTGCCTCACTCCCACCCCAATCCTATTGAATCAGGAACTTTGAGGTCCAACATCTTACTTTAATAAGCCTTCTAAGTGTTCTGATGGATATTCAGAATCACATCCTGGAGTGAAGGACTGCCTGAAGCCTGTGAAACAGATCATACAGCTCTGCCTGAGATACTGGCAAAGTGAAACACTTACTACACAGCAGAAATAATATTTATGCATCTACATCAGGGAACACACTCTGTGTCTTTACATATTTCCAAATTCCATTGTCCATGGCAAACACAAACTGGCAACCAGAATGCCTAGTTAGGACAAGGATTTATCCTGTATCTCAGATTCAAGTATTTGAAAGAGACCCACTGCTCCAGACTCAAGGACTAACAAAATCTTGGTACTCACACAGGTCACCAGCTGGCCAAGTACTATGTAATGGAGTATAGCATTTCATCCCAGCAATGGACCCACCTAAGAAGTACCCTGTAATTTTTCCCAGTGAGTACCTGGAGCAGGACTTTTCACATAAAGGGGAAGCTATAAATGGACTTGGTGGTAGTTTGGTAAAATGTTTAAAACAATCACAGAGCGTGGACTAAGAGCAAAATTTTAGCTACAAAAGTATTCCTTGTCAAAAAGAAAAAAATAAAAGTAACTCAAACGAAATACCTAATGCCCTGACACATTTTTTAAAATAAAAATTACTCCGTGATCTTTTTTATCCATTTCAGAGAATATAATTTCTTACAATATTGAAAATCATCATTGTGAAGTTTGTGAATTCACACACACACACACACACACACACACACACACTTTCCTTCCTTAATTTCCATGCAGTCTCTCTTGTCATGATTATAAAGGTCGAATACAAACTCTTCTCTAAAAATGTGCCTATGAAAATATGCTATTAAGCACATTATAGAAAATATGATCAGTGATGAAGAGCTTTTTCACCAGTTGTATATTTTAGTATATTCTTGGTTCATATCCCAGAACTAATGATTTGAACCCAAGAAGGGAAGAACCAAAAATTCATATTAGAAAGGCATGAGTGTGTGTTCAGTCATATTTGACTCTTTGTGACCCCGTGGACTGTAGCCCACCGGGCTCCTTGGTCCATGGGATTTCTCAGGCAAGAATACTGGAGTGTATTGCCATTTCCTACTCCAGGGGATCTTCCTGAGCCAGGGATAGAACCCACATCCCCTGAGTCTCCTGCATTGGCAGGCAGATTCTTTAGCACTGCACCACCCAGAAAGCCCATTGGAAAGGTATGACTTTAGTTTAAGGCCAATAGATTAAGGCAGAGATGCTGATGTTTTAATATAGATCAGAACTTCCTGAGGAGCTTATAAAACAGATTGCTGAGCTCCACCAAAAAGTTTCTGATTCAATGGAACTAAGACAAGACCAAGAGTTTGTTTTTCTAACAAGCTTCACAAACTTCAAGAACCACTATTTTGAAGAACAGTAGATGTAAGAGATCTCACCACTCAACAAGGGCTGGTTGGAGAAGCCAAAACTCAGAGAAATGCAGGTTAAACCAAGTAAACAAAGGATGCGGAAGTTAAAAATAAGGCCAAGATGACTTTCCTTGGTACCAGCACCCCTATAACAGGCCCGGATGTCACATTCCCTAGGATATGTTCTCCTACCTCACAGGTGCAATATAGCGCCCAGTCAACTTTACCTCATTTATCTCATGGAAATAAACATTCCATGACCTATTTATATTAAATTTATATAAAACATGGGAGGAATGTATGAAATTCACAAGTATTCACACATGCTCATCAAAATGAAAAGTCTCTTTCCAGAGAAGAAGCTAAGATGTTGATGAAATTAATTATAAATAAGAAATATTACATTAAAAATGATAAATATCACAGTGGTAACATTTGGAGGTCAATACAGCTCAAAATAACTACAGGTTTAGAATAGTCTATT
Source organism: Bos taurus (assembly GCF_002263795.3). NCBI lineage: Eukaryota > Metazoa > Chordata > Mammalia > Artiodactyla > Bovidae > Bos > Bos taurus. The sequence continues at coordinate 101,074,244 of NC_037333.1, forward strand.
CTATTATTGGGTTAGGGTGAATGGATGTGAGAATTGGACTGTCAATAAAGCTGAGCGCCAAAGAATTGATGCTTTTGAATTGTGGTGTTGGAGAAGACTCTTGAGAGTCCCTTGGACTGCAAGGAGATCCAACCAGTCCATTCTGAAGGAGATCAGCCCTGGGATTTCTTTGGAAGGAATGATCCTGAAGCTGAAACTCCAGTACTTTGGCCACCTCATGCGAAGAGTTGACTCATTGGAAAAGACTCTGATGCTGGAAGGGATTGGGGGAAAGAGAAGAAGGGGACGACAGAGGGTCAGATGGCTGGATGGCATCACTGACTCGATGGACATGAGTCTGAGTGAACTCCAGGAGTTGGTGATGGACAGGGAGGTCTGGCGTGCTGCGATTCATGGGGTCGCAAAGAGTTGGACACGACTGAGCAACTGATCTGATCTGATTCTATTATTGACTCAAATTATTTTTTAAAGTATTTAACTCATTCTTTCACCAAATACTAATCTTATATTTAAATGACTTGACAATTTACTTGATACAGACATAATAGAATTTTCTTTGAAAAAATTAAAAACAAATTCATTTCCTCCCTGTCCCCCATCTGCCAAAAAAAATGTTTAAGCTAAATTAAAAGAAGACATTTTGTTACTAGCAGTTTGGTAGGCAGAAAGGAAATCTGAATAGAACCTGTTCTGTGAAAAGACTGCATATTACAGAGAACTATAAAAAAGGGGGGGGGGCCTTGTTTCATGATTGCCCATCATCAGTTCAGTGGCTAGCACATTGCTTCGGAGTTTGCAAAGAAAAATGTCCCACGTTACTGATCCTATCTTGCAAATGTCCAAAGCCTTGGTTGCATTTTTCTCAAATTTAATAACCTGTATGTCATCCCCTCCCCATTTTCATTTGTGCATGGCTGGCCAATGTTACTGCCAGTCAGTTCCTGAGCAGGAAGCATTAAGGTTTAAGAATTTTTAGATGTTAAGTTTCTTTAGTTTCTCTTGAATGATATAACTGAAAAGATCATCAGGCCGGATTAGTTCTGCACTTAATATCTATAAAACCAAGCAACTTTATTGTTTCATTCATTTATTATTTATATTCTGTGTGGTTTCAAAAAGGATTTGTGCAGTTCACCATAAAAGATATAGAAACAATAAAAGCATTAAATCCATTTTTAAGAGCAAATGTCAAATAAAGCAGGCTGAGAGATGACAGTCTTACCAGAAGATTTAAGTTACGAATACCTACTGTCTGGAACACAAAAGTCAGTGTCATGCTTATAGCAAGCCAAAGAAAAGCATGACAACAACAGAACCACAGTGAGTGGCAAGTTTTGATTTGCTAATTTCATGAAGTATATCATACAATAGTCCATAGGAAAAGCAAAAGTTCTTCAGCACTCAACCCTAAGGGAAAAAATATTCAACAGTTCTTTATATAACCCTGGAATCAACAAATAGGCAGTAGATACAGCATTTTTTCATCAAAGACATAGAACTCTGCTCCATACAAGTCATATGATATCAGTCCTCAATAAGGCAGGGGGAGAAAGATGAACCAGCATTAATCACTTACCAAGTAAAGGTGAACTTCATATTCTGTTAGATACTATATTCAACACTAACAACAGGTGGGGGGCATATAGAGTTGTTAATTGGCTCAAAGTCTTGATACTTTTAATTATTAATAGTTGTACCAATTAGTATGAAGTTTGTCCAAATCCAAAACATGCGGTTTTCTTTTACTATTCATTTGTTCAGCTAAAATAACTTACAATGGTGATGTCATTTTCTTATGAAAAACTGAGCTGTATGAACAGAGCTTAAGAGAGATGAATGAGTAACACATCCTACTCTTTCATTGATCAATTACCTTAGTCTGGAGTTTGAAGTTCACTGAACAGTTCAGGATTGAAGTAGACAGTCTTCTGTTGGTGACGGAAATCTGGATTTTCAGAGTTGCCCAGAAAATGTATTTGTTAAATGCTTGAAGTGAAAGTGAAAGTCGCTCAGTCGTGTCCGACTCCTTGCGACCCCATGGACTATACTGTCCATGGACTTCTCCAGGCCAGAATACTGGCATGGGTAGCCTTTCCCTTCTCCAGGGGATCTTCCCAACCCAGAGATCAAACCCAGATCTCCTGCATTGCATGCGGATTCTTTACCTGCTAAGCCACAAGGGAAGCCCAAGAATACTGGAGTGGATGTTAGATGCTTTGTGCCAGGCACTATTGAAGATGCTCTGGATGTGATGTCGATCTAGCTCAACAGGACAGCCAAGATGAGTCCACTACAAAACACATCTCCAGAAAATGAACTGGTCAATCTGCTGGATAGTACTTTACCACTGATATTTGGATACTGAAAACTATCTGCCAAAAGTGATGATTCTGCTTTTGACACAAGTGATAATGAGCTCTTTAGTCTTGTAGTTATGACCAATATATTGAATTGCTCATGATGCCCCTCCATGATTGAAATATAAAGTCAACAGGAACAATGCCTGCTACTCTGTTTGTTATGCCAGAAAGGAACGTGTTGAATCCATTTAAAATCTGAATCACATAATCTACATATGAGTTTTAAAGGGGAGATTTGAGACAATATTTAATGACCTTAAAGATGATTAAGGTTTCTGAAAAAGTAATTGTGGTTTCGGACAGTGAATTTTAAATCATTAAAACTAGGCTCAAAAACATCTTTATTAGTCAAAATAGGAACCATTATAATCAACATATTTCTGCCAACAAGAAATATGTTTGTTTATTCCTGTAGCATAAAAATCCTTGCTTTGGGATTCAGTGAACTCTTAGAAAGCATTTTCTGCATCCTGCTGGTTATGGAAGCATTTTCCCTGCAAAAAGTTCTCAAGATGCTTGAAGAAGTGGTAGTCAGTTGGCAAGAGGTCAGGTGAATATGGTGGAAAAGGCAAAACTTCAAAGCCCAATTCATTCGACTTTTGAAGTGTTGGTTGTGTGACGTGTGGTCCGGGTGTCATTGTGGAGAGCAATCAGGCCCTTTCTGTTGACCACTGCCAGCTGCAGGCGTTGCAGTTTTGGGTGTATCTCATCGATTTGCTGAGCGTACTTCTCAGATGTAGTGGCTTCACCAAGATTCAGAAAGCTGTAGTGGATCGGATGGGCAGCAGACCACCAAACAGTGACCATGACCTTTTTTTTGGGGGGGGGGGTGCAAGTTTGGCTTTGGGAAGTGCTTTCAAGCTTCTTCTTGGTCCAACCACTGAACTGGCCATTGCCAGTTGTCGTATAAAATCCACTTTTAGGGGCATGTCACAATCTGATCAAGAAATGGTTCATTGCTTTTGTGTAGGATAAGAAAAGATAACACTTTAAAAGAACAAATTTTTTGACTTTCAGTCAGCAAAGATTGAAGACAGGAGGAGAAGGGGATGACAGATAATGAGAGGGTTGGATGACTCACTGGATATGAGTTTGAGCAAACTCTCCAGGAGGTGGTGAAGGACAGGGAAGCCTGGAGTGCTACAGTACATGGGGTCACAAAAAATCAGACATAACCTAGCGACTGAGCAACAACATGAGGCACCCACGTATTGAGGTTTTTCACCTTTTCAATTTGCTTTAAATGCTGAGCAACCATAGAACAGTCAACAGTGAGTTCTTCAGCAACTTCTTGTGTAGTTGTAAGGGGATCAGGTTCAATGATCCTCTCAGTTGGTTGCTGTCACCTTCCGATGGCCAGCCAACGCACTCCTCATCTTCAAGGCTTTCATCTCTTTTGCAAAAGTTCTTAAAGTACCACTGCACTGTACTTTCATTAGCAGTTCCTGGGCCAAATGCTTTATGGATGCTGTGAGTTGCCTTTGCTGCTGTATGACCCATTTTGAATCCGAATAAGAAAATCACTTGAATTTGCTTTTGGCCTAACATCATTCCCTTAGTTAAAAATAAATATAAAATAAACAGCAAGTAATAAGTCATTAGCAAAAAAAAAAAAAAAAGTGAAAAATGCACATTAAAATGATGTACAGAATAACATTTATTTAAGAATGTATTCCAGTATCTAACAGCAAAGTTCAACAATGTCAAAACAGAATTATTTTTACATCAACCTAAATCGATTTTGTTCTGTCCTGAGCATATTTTCCCCATTCAACTTCTTGAAGTGTTTCCACTTTAAGAGGAAGACTGCAGTATGGAATCTTTTATTTATGCTGGTTGGCCCAGAGACCCTTACTCTGTGGAATCAATGGCTTATTACAAATCAGTAATGCAGTAAAAACTCTTAAGACGTTTGTTTAATCACTATTTTCACTTATGTGAAAAAGTATATAACAGTAAGCAATAACAGGACAGGCATGGCTTCTGCCTGCCTGTTTTTGTATATAACATAAGATAACTAATACTGCTTGAATACCTACTAAGTACCATGCTTATATTAGGACCAGATGCTGTGTTAGTGAAGTCGCTCAGTCGTGCCCGACTCTTTGCGACCCCATGGATAGTAGCCTGCACCAAGCTCCTCCATCCATGGGATTTTCAAGGCAAGAGTACTGGAGTGGGTTGCCATTTCCTTCTCCAGGGAATCTTCCCAACCCAGGGATCGAACCCAGGTCTCTCACATTGTAGACAGACGCTTTACCGTCTGAGCCAAAAACACACAAAAGACTTAAGTATTTTCATTTTGCACTTGAGAAATCCTAGACTGGGTACTTCAGCAAAGGGTAACAGTACAACTTTTATCTACGAATCATTACTGTGAGGCCTTGGGCAAGCTTTTAACAATCTTAGCCTTAGTCCGTTTATATGGAATGCCGGCAACATATGCATATCTTGGAAATAATGTAAGTTTCATTCCAGTTCACCATAATTAAAAAAAAATAAGAGAGTCACATGGATTTTCTGGCTTCCCAGTGCATATAAAAGTTGTGTTTACACTATACTGTAGTCTCTTAAGTGTGCAATAGTATTGTGTCTAAACTCCAATGAGCATGAAGTGAATCATAGTCTTTTAGTTGGTGGAAGCTCTTGTCATGTCCTTTGGTGACTGCTGACTGATCAGGGTGGTGGCTGCTGAAGGTTGAGGGGCTGTGGAAATTTCTCAAGTAAGACAACAATAAAGTTTGCCACATCAACTGACTTCCTTTCACAGATGATTTATTCGTAGCATACAGAGCGGTTTCACAACATTTAACCCACAGTAAAACTTCTTTCAAAATTGGAGTCAATCCTCTCAAACGCTGCCGCTGCCTTATCAACTACGTTTACACTTCAGTTCAGTTGCTCAGTCATGTCCGCCTCTTTGCCACCCCATTGCCGTAGCACACCAGGCTTCTCTGTCCATCACCAACTCCCGAAGTTTGCTCAAATTCATGTCAAGTCGGTGATGCCATCCAACCGTCTCATCCTCTGTCGTCCCCTTCTCCTCCTGCCTTCAATCTTTCCCAGCATCAGGGTCTTTTCAAATGAGTCAGTTCTTCACATTAGGTGGCCAAAGTGCTGGATTTTCACCTTCAGGATCAGTCCTTTCAATGAATATTCACGAATGATTTCCTTTTGGATTGACTGGTTGGATCTCCTTGCAGTCCAAGGGACAACAGCACAGTTCAACAGCACCAATTCTTTGGCACTCATCATTTGTCCAACTCTCACATCCATACATGACTACTCAAAAAACCATAGCTTTGACTAGATGAACCTTTGTCAGCAAAGTAATGTTTCTGCTTTTTAATACACTGTCTAGGTTGGTCATAGCTTTTCTTCCAAGGAGCAAGGGTCTTTCAATTTCATGGCTGCAGTCACCATGTGCAGTGATTTTGGAGCCCCCCAAAAATAAAGCCTGTCACTGTTTCCACTGTTTCCCCATCTATTTCCCACGAAGTGATGGAACCAGATGCCATGATCTTAGTTTTCTGAATGTTGAGTTTTAAGCCAGATTTTTCACTCTCCTCTTTCACTTTCATCAAGAGGCTCTTTAGTTCTCTGCTTTCTGCCATGAGGGTAGTGTCATCTGCATATCTGAGGTTATTAATATTTTTCTAAGAAATTTTGATTATAGCTTGTGCTTCATCCAGCCTGCCATTTCGCATGATATATTCTGCATATAATTTACATAAGCAGAGTGACAATATAGAACCTCAACATACTCCTTTCCCTGTTTGGAACCAGTCTGTTATTCCATGCCCAGTTCTAACTGTTAATCCATGACCTACATACAGATTTCTCAGGAGGCAGGTCAGGTGGTCTGGTATTCCCATCACTTGAAGAATTTTCCACACTTTGCTGTGATCCACACAGTCAAAGACTTTGGCATAGCCAATAAAGCAGAAATAGAACTTTTTCTGAAACTCTCTTGTTTGTTCCATGATCCAGTGGATGTTGGCAATTTGATCTCTGGTTCCTCTGCCTTTTGTAAATCCAGCTTGAACATCAGAAAGTTCATGGTTCATGTACTATTGAAGTCTGTGTTGGAGAATCTTTAAGCATTACTTTGCTAGTGTGTGAGATGAGTACAATTGTGTGGTAGTTTGAGCATTCTTTGCCTTTGCCTTTCTTTGAGATTAGAATGAAAACTGACCTTTTCCAGTCCTGAGGCTACTGCTGAGTTTTCCAAATTTGCTGACATATTGAGTGCAGCACTTTCACAGCATCATCTTTCAGGATTTGATATAGCTCAACTGGAATTCCAACACCTCCACTAGCTTTGTTAATAGTGATGCTTCCTAAGGCCCACTTGATTTTGCATTCCAGGATGTCTGACTCTAGACCAGGGATCACACCATTGTGGTTATCTGGGTCATGAATATCTTTTTTGTATAGTTCTTCTGTGTATTCTTGCCACCTCTTCTTAATATCTTTGCTTCTGTTAGGTCCATGCCATTTCTGTCCTTTATTGCACCCATCTTTGCATGAAATGTTCCCTTGGTATCACTGTTTTTCTTGAAAAGATATCTAGTCTTTCCCATCCTATTGTTTTCCTCTATTTCTTTGCATTGATTGCTGAGGAAGTCTTTCTTATCTCTCCTTGCTATTCTTTGGAACTCTGCATTCAAATGGGTATATCTTTCTTTTTCTCCTTTGCCTTTCATTTCTTTTCTTTTCTCAGCTATTTGTAAGGCCTCCTCAGGCAACCATCTTGCCTTTTTGCATTTTTTTTCCCTTGGGGATGGTCTTCATCCTTGCCTCCTGTACAATGTCATGAACCTCATTCCATAGTTCTTCAGGCATTCTATCTATCAGATCTAGTCTATTGAATCTATTTTTCACTTCTACTATATAATTGTAAGTGACTTGATTTAGGTCATACCTGAATTGCCTAGTGGTTTTCCCTACTTTCTTCAATTTAAGTCTGAATTTGGCAATAAGGAATTCATGATCTGAGCCACAGTCAGCTCCCAGTCTTGTTTTTGCTAACTGTATAGAGCTTCTCCATCTTTGGCTGCAAATAATATAATCAATCTGATTTCATTATTGACCATCCGGTGATGTCCATGTACAGAGTCTTCTCTTCTGTTGCTGGAAAAGGGTGTTTGTTATGACCAGTGCATTCTCTTGACAAAACTCTATTAGCCTTTGTCTTGCTTCATTTTGTACTCCAAAGCCAAATTTGCCTGTCACTCCAGGTGTTTCTTGACTTCCCACCATTACATTCCATTCCCCTATAATGAAAAGGACATCTTTTGGGGGTTTAGGTCTAGAAGGTTTTATAGTATTCATAGAAGCATTCAACTTCACCTTCTTCAGCATTACTGGTTGGGGCATACACTTGGATTACCGTGACACTGAATGTAAACTATTTTTTACATTATATTCTAAATCCTTTGTTGCCATTTCAACATTCTTCAAAGAAAATCACCAGGAGTAGCTGGCTTCTCAAGAAACTACTTTTTTTGTTCATCCCTAAGAAGCAATTCCTCATCTGTTAAAGTTTCATCATGAGATGGTAGCAATTCAGTCACATCTTCAGGCTTCACTTCTAATTCTAGTTCTCCTGATTTTCCACTGCAGGAATCTTCAGTTCTTCCCTCCACTGAAGCCTCAAACTGTTCAAAGTTCTCCAGGAGGGTTAGAATCAACTTCCTCTAAACTCCTGTTTAACTGATATTCTGACCTTGCCCCATGAATCACAAATATTCTCAATGACAACTAGAATAGTGAATCCTTTCCAGAAGATTTTAAATCTACTTTTCCCAGATCCACCAGAAAAATCACTGTTTATGGCAGCTCTGTCCTTTCAAAATGTCTTAAATAATAAGACTTGAAAGTGGAAATCATTCCTTGGTTCATGACCTCCATAATGGATGCTGTGCTAGAAGGCATGAAAACAACATTAATTTCACTGTACATATCCATCAGAGCTCTTGGGAAACAAGATGCCTTGTCAATGAGCAATAATATGTCAAAAGGAATCTTTTTTTGAACAGTAGGTCTCAACAGTGGGCTTAAATTATTTAGTAAACCATATCATGAATAGATGTGCTGCCATGTAGGCTTTGCTTTTTCATATACAGAGCACAAGCAGAATAGATTTAGCATCATTCTTAAGGGCCCTAGGATTTCCAGAATGGTAAACAAGCATTGGTTTGAACTTAAAGTCACTGGGTATATTAACCCCTAATAAGACAGTTAGGCTGTCCTTTGAAGCTTTGAAGTCAGGCATTAACTTCTCCTCTATAGCTATGAAAATTGGCTTAAAACACAACGTTCAGAAAACTAAGATCATGGCATCTGGTCCCATCACTTCATGGGAAATAGATGGGGAAATAGTGAAACAGTGGCAGACTTTATTTTGGGGGGCTCCAAAATCACTGCAGATGGTGACTGCAGCCATGAAATTAAAAGACCCTTGCTCCTTGGAAGAAAAGCTATGACCAACCTAGACAGCATATTAAAAAACAGAGACATTACTTTGCCAACAAAGGTCCGTCTAGTCAAAGCTATGATTTTTTTTGAGTAGTCATGTATGGATGTAAGAGTTGGACTATAAAGAAAGCTGAGTGCCGAAGAACTGATGCTTTTGAACTGTAGTGTTGGAGAAGACTCTTGAAAGTCTCTTGGACTGCAAAGAGATCAAGCCAGTCAATCCAAAAGGAAATCATTCCTGAATATTCATTGGAAGGACTGATGCTGAAGCTGAAACTCCAATACTTTGGCCACCCTGATGTGAAGAACTGACTCCTTGGAAAAGACCCTGATGCTGGGAAAGATTGAAGGCAGGAGGAGAAGGGGATGACAGAGGATGAGATGGTTGGATGGCATCACGGACTCGATAGACATGAGTTTGAGCAAGCTTTGGGACTTGGTGATGGACAGGAAAGCCTGGCCTGCTGCAGTCCATGGGGTTGCAAAGGGTCAGACATGACTGAGTGACTGAACTGAACTGACTGACTCTTTGGCAGTTTCCTCATTTCTCTCAACCTTTGTAGAACTGAAGGAACTTGAGATCTTGCTCTGGATTAGGTTTTGGCTTCAGGGAATGTTGTGGCTGGCTAAATCTTCTATCCAGACCAGTAAAACTTCTTCCATACCAGAAATAAGGATGTTTCATTTTCTTATCATTCATGTGTTCACTGGAGTAGTGATTTTAATTTCCTCCAAGAACTTTTCCTTTGCATTCATAACTTGGTTAACTTTTTGGCAAAAGAAGCCTAACTTTTGGCTGATCTCAGCTTATAATGGGCTTCCCTCATAGCTCAGATGGTAAAGAATCCACCTGCAATGCAGGAGACCCTGGTTTGATTCCTGGGTCGGGAAGATCCCCTGGAGAAGCAATAGGCTACCCAGTCCAGTACTGTTGGTCTTCCCTTGTGGCTCAGCTGGTAAAGAATCTGGCTGCGATGCAGGAGACCTGGGTTTGATCCCTAGGTTGGAAAGATCCCCTGGAAAAGAGAAAGGCTACCCACCCCAGTATTTTGACCTGGAGAATTCCAGGGTCACAAAGAGTTGGACACGACTGAGCAATTTTCACTTTCACTTTCAGCTTATAATGACTTCCTCACCAAGCTTAATCATTTCTAGCTTTTAATTAAAAAATGTCTCAAGACACTGCTATAAAATCAGTGTACAGCCAACAGGTTTCAGAATGGCCAGGTAATAAAATATTTTTCTATCCTTTGTGGTGGAGACAGTCAGTTCTCTGTGGATACTCATGTGCTCTACTACATTTCCCAGCCTCCCTTGCAGTTCTATTGGGGCATTTCTGGCCGAGGGATTACAAACAGAAGAGGCAGGTGCCACCTAATGCATTTTGTAGGCATCTTGACCTTTTTAAGAATGAGTTAGAGATGTATTGAGTATATAACCATGCCGGGAGCCGGCACATTGCATATTGAGTGCATATTGCATATTGAGTGCAGCACTTTCCACAGCATCATCTTTCAGGATCTGGAATAGCTCAACTAGAATTCTATCACTGCTGGAGCCAGCGTGAGGAACTCTGCCCATGGCAAAGGTCATGAGGAAGGAGGCTCGGCATACGCAAAGACGGGATCAAGCCTCAGGAGTCCCCCTGGAAATTCTCGAGCATCTATCCCCAAAACCAGAGTCTGCCTCCTTTCTGCTTTGTGCTTTCACCCACACCTCTGACTTTACAGGGGGGCTGTCCCCCACTACCTCTCTCTGAAAAAGAATTAGCTTACAGCTCCAGTTAATAATTCCTGGGTATGACAGTGTTTCAACCTACAAACTCCTTTGGAAATCCTCTAGCCTGCCTGAATAGGTTTTTCCGGCCACATGTGATTGTTCAGAGCCTCCCAACTGTGAGAGGCAGGAGATGTTCTAAACTGTCTAAACACAGATTCCTTTGAGTAGTTAAAAGATTGATTAGAAATTGTATTGGTGAGGGGTTTTTCACTTGTTGGGCCAATGTTTGCTGCTAAGTCTCCATACTCCTTACCTACTATGTCCTTGGCAGTGTATTGATTGATATAATGGGTGTATAGAAATGTAAGTGGTAGCCTCAATGTTTGTAACCTTGGACCCTTGAGTTAATTCTTTTCTTGATTGAGCCCACCTCACCTTTGCCCTATAGGAATGCAACTCTATCCAATGCTTTTTGGAGGCTGGCGCCTGACTTTAGAATAATCGCCTGACTTTAGAATAATCACCTTTAGAGAAAAATAAGTTTCTTAAAATGTTAACAGGCCTCCTGGCCAGAAGATGATGTAAATCACCTGAACTTTTGCATATGATAAGTTTGAAAATCTGGCTTCGATTAGGACCAGGAACTTCTGTCCTTGCATGACTCCACCCCTTCCCCCATTATCCTCTATGCACAACTTAAGGTATAAAAACTACTTTGGAAAATAAAGTGCGGGCTTTGTTCACCGAAACTTGGTCTCCCCATGTCGCTCTCTCTCTCTCACTCTGGCTGAGTCTCCATCTGGAGCGCGGAACCCACCATGCTTATTAATTATGCCTGGGCTTCTAAGATCCGACCGGGGAGGCCTCAGTGTCTCCTCTCCTTCGGGAGGATGGAAGGACGCCTGCGGCCTACGTAAGTGGTGCAAACTTCTTGTCTTGAAGTCTTATTGGTCTCCCATGTAAACCAAGCTACTCAGCCTCTTTTCCCCACTGAATTTCCTCACTGAGCTATCCTCATTCTATTACTCTTTATATCTTTGATAAATATTTAAATAAATAGGTCGCCTATGCCGTCTCTCCTTTGAATACCCTGGATCAGCCGGGGCTGGACCCTGGCATAACCAGATAAATATATACCTTTAGAGAAGATAAACAAAAGAAGAGTTGAATAACATATTCCTGCTTAGTACTGGTTTTAGAACTCAGAATGAAAGTGGACAATACTCTTCTTAACCTACTGAAAAATTTCACCTTTGCTAAAATTTTAGCCTTTGAACCCCAACCTAAATAACAGCTTTGCAGAAGAGCAAAATTATCACTTCATATATTTTTTGAAATCTTACACCAGAAGGTAATAAAATTAAAATAGTGTATTTAAGGAATTGGGTTTACCTGGTACTCAGATGGTAAAGAATCTACCTGCAATGCAAGAGCCCCACGTTCAATCCCTGGGTTGGGAGGATTCCCCGGAGAACAGAATATCTACCCACTAATTAGTTGATATCTTAGGAACACTTATATAGATTAAAGTGGAATCCACAAATTGGTGCTTTTCTGACACAGCATTAAAGTAATGCTCACCAGGCTTCAGCAGTACGTGAACTGTGAACTTCCAGATGTTCTGCTGGTTTTAGAAAAGGCAGAGGAACCAGAGATCAAATTGCCAACATCCGCTGGATCATGGAAAAAGCAAGAGAGTTCCAGAAAAACATCTATTTCTGCTTTATTGACTATGCCAGAGCCTTTGACTGTGTGGATCACAATAAACTGTGGACAATTCTGAAAGAGATGGGAATACCAGAGCACCTGACCTGCCTCTTGAGAAACCTGTATGCAGGTCAGGAAGCAACAGTTAGAACTGGACATGGAACAACAGACTGGTTCCAAAGAGGAAAAGGAGTACTTGTCACCCTGCTTATTTAACTTATATGCAGAGTACATCATGAGAAACGCTGGGCTGGAGGAAGCACAAGCTGGAATCAAGATTGCCGGGAGAAATATCAATAACCTCAGATATGCAGGCGACACCACCTTTATGGCAGAAAGTGAATAAGAACAAAAGAGCCTCTTGATGAAAGTGAAAGAGGAGAGTGAAAAAGTTGGCTTAAAGCTCAACATTCAGAAAACTAAGATCATGACATCTGGGCACATCACTGCATGGCAAATAGATGGGGAAACAATGGCTGACTTCATTTTGGGGCTCCAAAATCACTGCAGATGGTGACTGCAGCCATGAAATTGAAAGACACTTACTCCTTGGAAGGAAAGTTATGACCAACATAGACTGCATATTCAAAAGCAGAGACATTACTTTGTCAACAAAGGTCCATCTAGTCAAGGCTATGGTTTTCCCAGTGGTCATGTATGGATGTGAGAGTTGGACTATAAAGAAAGCTGAATGCCGAAGAATTGATGCTTTTGAACTGTGGTGTTGGAGAAGACTCTTGAGAGTCCCTTGGACTGCAAGGAGATCCAACCAGTCCATTCTAAAGGAGATCAGTCCTGGGTGTTCATTGGAAGGACTGATGTTGAAGCTGAAACTCCAATATTTTGGCCACCTGATGCAAAAAGCTGACTCATTTGAAAAGACCCTGATGTTGAGAAAAATTGGGGGCAGGAGGAGAAGGAGACGACAGAGGATGAGATGGTTGGATGGCATCACTGACTCAATGGACGTGAGTTTGGGTAAACTCTGGGAGTTGGTGATGGACAGGGAGGCCTGGCGTGCTGCGGTTCATGGGGTCGCAAAGAGTCGGACACGACTGGGTGACTGGACTGAACTGAACTGAACTGACAGAGCATTATTAACCAAACACTGAAAACCACAGATAATTCTGGGATCTTTTACAGCACAATTATTTTGACAGATATAAGCAATAACTGGCTTTAATCTGATTACTACCTCAACCATAATTGCTCTCATAATATTGAGCTACCTTTACATTCAGGTTAAGATCATTCAACAAGAAGTCAAGCCTGAACTTTCACATGCTTCAGGCAAACCAAACACATACTCACGTAAACCAATAGAGAAGTTCATCATTACAGAACCAAGTCTTAGGTGGGATCTATACATTTTTGTCAGAGAAGGCAATGGCACCCCACTCCAGTACTCTTGCCTGGAAAATCCATGGACAGAGGAGCCTGGTAGGCTGCAGTCCATGGGGTCGCTAAGAGTCGGACATGACTGAGCGACTTCACTTTCACTTTTCTCTTTCATGCATTGGAGAAGGAAATGGCAACCCACTCCAGTGTTCTTGCCTGGAGAATCCCAGGGACAGGGGAGCCTGGTGGGCTGCCGTCTATGGGGTCGCACAGAGTCGGACACGACTGAAGCGACGTAGCATAGCATAGCATACATTTTTGTTAGATAATATTTAGTAGCATAACAGAATCTACTTACTAACTGGAATAATTAATAAATCTCTAAAAAAAAAAAAAGGCTGCCCGAGGTATAAGACCTAAATGTAACACAAAAGTCACTCTTTTGAAATCTGTTTAAAAGTTAAGTTTTCGTTTATTTAGAACAGCCACCATTTGTGGCTAGGAAAATTATTATTACTATATATACACACATAGTGCATTTGTTATCCAGACATTAGAGTAGCAAAATAAAATTTAATTACCTAGTCGTCTAGTAATATTTTATATCTATTAAGAAAAGCATTGCTTTAACTAGAAAATTCAGCATGCTCAGTCTTGGCCATTATATCTAACAAGGGGCTATACCAAAAAACACTAACTTCTGAAGACACTGAAAACAATTTTGACATTAAGAACTCTACAAAGAGACTGCTATTTGTGTCATTACCCAGTAATATTTTAGACCTTATACATCAATACTGTCCTTTGGAATTTATATAAAAGTCTTCTTTGTTTTCCTACTGGTGACCAATAGAATCTTAGGCTTCTTTGCATTTAATTATAGTATTTTGGTTCTGAGTCCTAGTCGCTACTCAGTTCAGTAAATTCTGTTATAATCAATAGAAGATGTCAAAATTCCATGACGAGACTGGATAAAGACATTCTAGTAAAATGGCTCAGGTTTCCAACCCCAGAATAAAACATAATTGAATTCAGTCTGGGTAGTTAATGACATTGTAAAGATTAAATGAGATAAAGTCTTAATGAAGTCCTCACAGATAGTAAGCATCTGTTAAGTATTGAGGTGTTTCCTTTTCTGACTTGTTATCTTTAGCCCATAGTTATCATTGAGGTTTTAACTCAAAGTCAAAGAAGTTTTCTTTATGTTTTAAGCCAAGCTACTCTCTACTGCGCTTTAGACTAGATGGTGTGTTCTTTGAGGAGAGTCACCATTTCCACCCTGTACCCCTAATTTCTACAAGTTACAGATCCATATTAGAGGTACTCAGTAAAGAAGTGTGTTAGTCACTTAGTTGTGTCTGACCCTTTACAACCCCATGGACTGTAGCCCTCCAGGTTCCTCTGTCTGTGGAATTCTGTAGGCAAGAAATACTAGAGTGGGTAGCTATTCCCTTCTCCAGAGGATCTTCCTGACCCAGTGATCAAACATGGGTCTCCTGCATTGCAGGCAGATTCTTTATCATCTGAGTTTCTGTGTCACAGCAGAAAAGCAGATCACTGAGCTCAGTCTCTCTGTTTCTCGTGTTACATAAACCCATAACTGTTGACTCACTAACATGAACCTCCTGTCTCTTAAGCCTTTCTGAAAATCAAGAAATCATTTTAAATGATTTGTAACCAACTCAAGCATCAATAACAAGATAGGGCAATAAGTTGATAAATTCTTAGATAAATGTTAGATTAACACTTGTGACTAACAAATTAACCAAAATACAAATTAAATATATTCCAGTCCCATCACTTCATGTCAAATAGATGGGGAAACAGTGGAAACAGTGGCTGACTTTATTTTTCTGGGCTCCAAAATCACTGCAGATGGTGATTGCAGCCATGAAATTAAAAGACGCTTACTCCTTGGAAGGAAAGTTATGAACAACATAGACAGTATATTCAAAAGCAAAGACATTACTTTGTCAACAAAGGTCCGTCTAGTCAAGGCTATGGTTTTTCCTGTAGTCATGTATGGATGTGAGATTGGACTATAAAGAAAGCTGAGCACAGAAGAATTGATGCTTTTGAACTGTGGTGTTGGAGAAGACTCTTGAGAGTCTCTTGGACTGCAAGGAGATCCAACCAGTCCATCCTAAAGGAGATCAGTCCTGGATGTTCATTGGTAAGACTGATGTTGAAGCTGAAACCAATACTGTAGCCATCTGATGTGAAGAGCTGACTCATTGGAAAAGACCCTGATGCTGGGAAAGATTGAGGGCAGGAGGAGAAGGGGATGACAGAGGATGAGATGGTTGGATGGCATCGCCAACTCAATGGACATGGGTTTGGGTGGACTCCAGGAGTTGGTGATGGACAGGGAGGTCTGGCATGCTGGAGTTCACGGGGTCGCAAAGAGTCGGACACGACTGAGTGACTGAACTGAACTGAACTGATATGCGCTTATCAAGATGTTAAGATGTTGAGAAATTGACTTGATTTTCAAAGGTGAGCAAATTTCTACTAGTGCTTTTCTGAGTTTTTATTTACCCTCTTTTATTCAAAAAGCACTTATTGAGCATTTCCTGAATTAAGGTAGAATTCTGGGCTTGGAAGACAAGGATGAGGACACCCTGGCCCTACCCAGAGGCCATCACCATTGAGCTGGGAAAGCGTAAACCTGTACAACCAATGGTAACACAAACTGGGATGTGGTAAATGCTGTAGACACCAGTGGATGTGCATGCGGTTTCCAACATACATTATCTCTCTGTGCATATATTTCTTGGTTAAAACCATGACTCATCTATTCAGTACATCAGAGTTCCAAAAACAGCAATTTTCACAGATTTTTTCTTAATTCATAGAGTGAAATTTAACAGTTCTTCACTTTTCTATTCAATTGAGAAAAGAGGGCTAAGAATCTAGCTTACCTACATCTCTGGAGAATCAAGAGTTCTGGCACTTTCAATTCCCTGTTGGTCTATATTTTGTAAATGATTTATACAAGGGCAAACTTAAGATTTTTTTTTATTATCTATGACAAATTCCTCCCCATAATAGAGCAAGAAACCTCCTGCCTGCAAAAGCGGCTTGATGTTTTTAAAGGGAAAAAAAAAAAATGAAATGAATAGGAGTAGCTAAAAAATTCAATGAATCTCATGTTCTTCAAATAATTCAACAAAGAAATAAGGTTATTACTACAGTTAACTGACATATTTACTGTTGATAAATAACTACCTGGGCAATTTTATTTTCTATATTTTCTGTGATTTCTTTCTTATAACAGTGAAAAACCTGGAAATATGATATAACTTTTTAAAGCCAGAGATTAAGATTCAAGAGACCTAGATTCTGGATATTCTTGTTGTTTAGTCACTAAGCTGCATCCGACTTTTTGTGACCCCCATGAACTGTAGCCTGCCAGGCTCCTCTATCTATGAGATTTCCCAGGCAAGAATACTGGAGTGCATTGTCATTTCCTTCTCCAGGGACTCTTCCCCACTTAGGGACGGAGTCCATGTCTCCTGCATTGGTAGGCAGATTCTTCTACCACCGAGCCACCAGGAAAGCCCTCCATTTTGGATATACTCAATCCCTAATTGTTGACAAGTTACTTAAAGGTCTTCACATACCACCTGTGAGACAAGAAGTTGGAAACAACCTAACCCTACTATACATGGTGTTAAATGCCACTGCATACCAGGGATCCATGAGATGTCTCATAAAATGAGAAGCTTCCAAAGCACATAGTTTGAAAGACAACTCAAGCAAATAAATAGATAAAACTCAAATAAATAAATTCTGTATTCATTTAGAGAAAATAAATACACCATTTTCTTTAAATTGCTAGAATAGTAAATGAGGCACACAGCTACAGGAAAGAAAAAATAAACATCATCAAATTAAAATTCTCCATGGAAAGTAAATTAAGCACTCTGAGTCACAACTAGAAATATTCTGCTTGCTGATATTTTTAGGGTTTGTTAAGTTATAGAATACACATGTATATTTTCTAGGTATTAAAAGTTTACAGTAAGCAAAAAAAAAAAAATCAGAGCCATTAAAAAAGTTCATGCTTCATTTCTTCTCTTTATTCCTTTGCTTTAAACTCTTTAAGAACTCTTCCTAGAAATAGACACTCTGAATCTGTACCCAAATTTGGGGAGATGATTTAAAAATAACTTCAACCTACACAGAAACTTTTTGGATTAAAAATAATAGCTGAAGTTTTAAGATTTTTTTTTATAATTTCTTAAATTCAGATTAATCTCAAAATATGTAAAAAATAAACATTTTTTGTTTGTTTTTGGTTTGGTTCTTAAGGGCTAATGCCCATGGTAAATGACTAGGATCATGGACACTAAGGAAATGGCTTATAATCATAAAGCTTGCAAATGGTCCAGAGATTCTAACCAGAAATTCAGGCCGGCTCGTTTTCCACCAGGGCACTATCACAGCTGCAATTGACTGCATTAACCAAACATGTATCATTCATTCATTCATTATGCAAATATTTGGTGAGAGCCCACCCTCTGCCAGATATTATTGTTAGTACTACAACACAGCTGTGTGCAGAGGAGACAAAATCCCAACTATGTGCTGCTAATTATTCAACAGCTGGCTGGGGTTGGGGGAGGGAAAGAGGACTTATCTGCACGATTTGTTTATTTACATAATGTACATATTCCTATCAAGACAGATCTACCAACCCAATATCACTGAACTTAGAGCAGGGAAAGGTGTGCATGCTCAACGCTTGTGAGCCTTGTCAGCCTGTGGGAGCTCACAGCACATCACTGAAAAACTTCCATGCCCAAGTGAAAAATGTATTCCAGCAGAGAGAAACAACATGCCAGTCACATATATTAAAAGCTGTCATGGAGGGGACAAAATAGAAAGACAAAGAGGTTGGGTAGGAAGTGTGAGATAGGCAGTGTGGAGTAGGAAGGGGCAATTTTAGATAGATAAGCAGGAAAGACTCCTCTACAAATGAATATTTGAGCCAAGTTCTAAAGGTAGTGAATGAGTGAGACAAGTGGAAGAGTATTTTAAGGAAGCGTGTCTAGGTGGCAATACCCAAGGCAAAGGCTTAGGTATTTAAGAATTTTTACCATTAGTGAGGTGAGAAGACATCTCACTGACCGAATGGTTTTTCTGTTTCATTTGTTTTCTTTTTAATCAAGGAGTGACGTGATCTCCCTTATATTTTTCAAAAATATCTCTTGATGAAGTTCTGAGAGTAAACCCCTTAAGCTCCCGCAATAACCCAGGCTTGGATCAGAATCAGCTCAGTTCAGTTCAGTAGCTCAGTAGTGTCTGACTCTTTGCGACCCCATGAACCGCAGCACGCCAGGCCTCCCTGTCTGTCACCAACTCCCAGAGTTTATCCAAACTCATGTCCATTGAGTTGGTGATGCCATCCAATCATCTCATCCTCTGTTGTCCCCTTCTCCCTCCACCTTCAATCTTTCCCAGCATCAGAGTCTTTTCAAATGAGTCAGCTCTTTGCAACACGTGACCAAAGTATTGGAGTTTCAGCTTCAACATCAGTCCTTCCAATGAACACCCAGGACTGATCTCCTTTAGAATGGACTGGTTGGATCTCCTTGCAGTCCAAGGGACTCTCAAGAGTCTTCTCCAACACCACAGTTCAAAAGCATTAATTCTTCGGCGCTCAGCTTTCTTTATAGTCCAACTCTCATACCCATACAAGACTACTGGAAAAACCATAGCCTTGACTAGATGGACCTTTGTTGGCAAAGTAATGTCTCTGCTTTTTAATATGCTGTCTATGTTGGTCATAACTTTCCTTCCAAGGAGTAAGCGTCTTTTAATTTCATGGCTGCAGTTATCATCTGTAGTGATTTTGGAGCCCCCAAAAATAAAGTCAGCCACTGTTTCCACTGTTTATCCATCTATTTGCCATGAAGTGATGGGACCAGATGTCATGATCTTAGTTTTCTGAATGTTGAGCTTTAAACCAACTTTTTCACTCTCCTCTTTCACTTTCATCAAGAGGCTTTTTAGTTCTTCACTTTCTGCCATAGGGTGGTGTCATCTGCATATCTGAGGTTACTGATATTTCTCCCCGCAATCTTGATTCCAGCTTGTGCTTCCTCCAACCCAGCGTTTCTCATGATGTGCTCTGCATATAAGTTAAATAAGCAAGGTGACAATATACAGCCTTGATGTACTCCTTTTCCTATTTGGAACCAGTCTGTTGTTCCATGTCCAGTTCTAACTGTTGCTTCCTGACCTGCATACAGGTTTCTCAAGAGGCAGGTCAGATGGTCTGCTATTCCCATCTCTTTCAGAATTGTCCACAGTTTATTGTGATCCACACAGTCAAAGGCTTTGGCATAGTCAATAAAGCAGAAATAGATGTTTTTCTGGAACTCTCTTTTTCGATGATCCAGCGGATGTTGGCAATTTGATCTCTGGTTCTTCTGCCTTTTCTAAAACCAGCTTGAACATCTGGAAGTTCATGGTTCACATATTGCTGAAGCCTGGCTTGGAGAATTTTAAGCATTTACTTTACTAGCGTGTGAGATGAGTGCAATTGTGCAGTAGTTTGAGCATTCTTTGGCATTGCCTTTCTTTGGGATTAGAATGAAAACTGACCTTTTCCAGTCCTGTGGCCACTGCTGAGTTTTCCAAATTTGTTGGCATATTGAGTGTAGTACTTTCACAGCATCATCTTTCAGGATTTGAAATAGCTCAATTGGAATTCCATCACCTCCACTAGCTTTGTTCGTAGTGAAGCTTCCTAACGCCCACTTGACTTCGCATTCCAGGATGTCTGGCTCTAGGTGAGTGATCACACCATCGTGATTATCTTTTGTTCATGAAGATCTTTTTTGTACAGTTCTTCTGTGTATTCTTGCCACCTCTTCTTAATATCTTCTGCTTCTGTTAGGTCCATACCATTCCTGTCCTTTATTGAGCCCATCTTTGCATGAAATGTTCCCTTGGTATCTCTAATTTTCTTGAAGAGATCTCTAGTCTTACCATCAGAATGGATCAGAGTGGTAATGGAGAAATTGGTAAGATTCTAGATATACTTTTAAAGGGGAGCCAACAGAATTTACTGACAGATTGGATGCAAAGTGTTGTCCAAAAGCTTATTCTGAAGATTTTGTTCTAAGAAACTGGAAAGAGGGGTTAGCATTTACTGAATTAGAGCAGAGAAATTTTGACAGAAAGATCAAGTATTTGGTTTGGTATATGTGTCATTTGCTACACCTATTAGACATTTGAGCTGAGATGTAGAACAAGCAATTGGGTATATGAGCCAAGTTTCAGGGAAAGCTTTTGCTAGAGGTATAACTGGGGAGTATTCACGGTATCGATAATATTTAAAACACTAGAGTTCAAATGAGAGCCCCACAAGAGAGAGCATGAATTTAGTGAAGATTTAGTTAACTACTTAACAAAAACATATTCTCAGTGCTCTGCAAGTATGAACTCACTTGTTTCTTATAAACCTATTACCTTTTCCCTTTTTACTAATTAACCGAAGCAGAGTAAGGTTAACTAACTTGCCCAAGCTCACAAGTAAATGGCTAAGTGGCAGATTTAGAATTTCTAACCCAGGCTGTTCAGATTCAGAGCTTTTGTTTTGTTTTGTTTTAATTTTAATTAAAAGAGGATAATTACTTTATAATATTGTGGTGGTTTTTGCCATACATTGACATGAATCAGTCATGGGTGCACATGTTTCCCCCCATCCTGAACCCTTCTTCCACCTCCCTCCCTACCTCATCCCCCTGGGTTGTCCCAGAGCACCAGCTCTGAGTGCTCTGCTTCACGCATGGAACTTGCACTGGTCATCTATTTTACATATAGTAATATACATGTTTCAATGCTATTCTCTCAAATCATCCCACCCTCATCTTCTCCCACATATTCCAAAAGTCTGTTCTTTACATCTGTGCCTCTTTTGCTGCCTTGCATATAGGATCGTCATTACTGTCTCTCTAAATTCCATGTATGTATATATCTATATATACATATATATATATATGTTAATACACTGTATTGGTTTTTCTCTTTCTGACCTACTTCACTCCAGATCCAGAGTTCTTATTAGAGAAATCATCTGAAAGCCTGGAAGTTTGTGGCACTACAACAATTTAGAGGCCAGGAAGATAAAATAGATCAGTAAATCCTATTCATAGAACATAATACATTTTATTTTTCCATAGAAATTCTAACTACGCTCAGCGTACAGAGTAGATTTACCAGTGTTTTGTTTTCTTTGTACTTTTCTATATTTTCTATAATAAGCATGTTACTTCTAGAATTAGAAAATATTGTATTAAAATAATATTATTTTGAGTTATTTTTTAAACCTCATTTCAAGGGACATATGTCATTCTGTGTATATAACCCATCTCGATGAGAAAATACAGCAAAAATCATTACAGAAAAAATGGAAGTGCTCTCTGCTTGGAGTACGATTAGAGCTACTATAAAATTTACCAGCCACATAACAATCCCTAGTGTAAAACTGAGCTCTGTTAATGATACAATGACCACAGTCTTAAGTCAGAATGACCTAAATATACTTAGAGGAGGTACGAGCACCTCAAGTAGACTTTTTCTTAAGAATATCATTTGTATGAATACAAGAGTGCAGACCTTCTATTGTCCATGTACACTACCTCGTCACTAGTAGGTTAGCGATACCTTTATTTGTCACATTGCTGCTAGTCTTATTTGTTCCCAACTCCTGGCTAGAACAGGGCATTGAAAAACGAACTAAGGGCTGTGTGTGCATGCTCAGTTGTGTCTGACTCTTTGCGGCCTCATGCATTGTAGCCCACGAGGCTCCTCTTTCCATGGAATTTTCCAGGCAAGAATACTGGAGTGGGTTGCCATTCCCTTCTCCGGGGGATCTTCCCAACTCAGGAACCAAAACCCTGTCTCCTGCGTTGTCTGCATTGGCAGGGGGATTCTTTACCACTAGTGCCACCAGGGAAGCCAAACTAAGCACTGCCTACACACTGTTACATCTGAGTCCTGGAGACTCTGCACTTGGGGCTCATCAGTCCTGCGATCAAAAATAATATCTATTTCAGCTATTTTGATTATTTAAGCCACATTTTAAGGATTTGAAAAAGACATATTAATGTTGTTAAATATAGTAAGAAATCACTTTATACTGTGATTAAGTACAATATTTGCAATATTAAAAAGAATTCTCTTCATTCCTATTCTAAGATAAATGAACTGGGGGAAAAAAATCTAGGCATCCAATTCTACTCCCTAGGCTACTTTTAATTCTACATAAACACTAACTTTAGTGTGAAACGTGCAAGATGAAATGGCAAAATGGAAATACAAGGGAATATACTGTACCTTGTTTTACCTGTAAGGAACACACACCTGACAAAAGGCAATTTTCACATCCAAGGTTGGTTCACTGCAGTAGTACAATAAATGGAGGCTCATAAATACCTACAGAAAAAAAGGGGGCATGAATTGCTAACTCACCTAATCATTCATTATTTAATAGTTATAAACTTTAGTATAATTTGAATTATACACAAGGTGTCATGCACAACATATATTTGGCATAATCCTTTTCAGACCAGTGCTAGGTACTTTTCACAAATTGCAAATATTAAATGAAATAAGGTAAAAAAGGTCTTATCATCTATCCTGATGGATGTCATCACAATCATGAAGACTAGATATAAGAAACTGAATATACCTCATATGTTAAAGTTAATTACATCCTATCACAGAGCACTTTCAGTTCTGGGCTTTCCTGATGGCTCAGATGGTAAAGAATCTGCCTGCAATGCAGGAGACCCAGGTTAGAACCTTGGGTCAGGAAGATTCCCCTGGAGAAATGAATGGCCAACCCGCTCCAGCATTCTTAGCTGGAGAATCCCATGGACAGAGGAGCCTGGTAGGCTATAGTCCATGGGGTCAAAGTTAAGTACATCTTATCACAGAGCACTTTCAGTTCTAGGCATCTAATTCTTAAAAATATCAAATATATGTTCAAGAAGATATATATAAGAATATTTATTGTAGAATTAAGGGCTTCCCCAGTGGTTCAGCAGTAGAGAATCCGCCTGCAATGCAGAAGAGGCAGGAGACTCTGGTTCAGTTTCTGGGTCCAGAAGATCCCCTGGAGAAGGAAAAGACAACCCATTCCAGTTTTTTTACCTAGATAAGCCCATGGACAGGAGAACCTAGTGGGCGATAGTCCATACGGTCGCAGAGAGTCAGACGGGACTGAAGCAACTGAGCACACACTCAAAAAAAACTTATAATAAAATTACAGACAGGACTTGGAGTAATTGAATCAGAGCTTAGGGTATCAGCATAGATAAACATTTCAAACATAATGCTGAATGGGGAAAAAGTATCTTTCAAAAAAGTATCAATATCATTATTAGTGTAAAATTTTGAAGTACATAAAATAATATAAATTGCTTTGTTATCTAACCATATAACCATAGAGTAAAAAAGATACTATATTAACATGTGTTTAATCATGGTGGTAAGAAAAGATTTCAAGTATATTATTTTCTGTATGTTTCTTAAAACTCCTAAAGTTTTAAGGAGAGGATAATAATCTAGAGGTGGAAGTGCCAAATCAGGTATTGGTTATTTGGAAATGATGAGGCAGCATCAGAAAAATCCAACTGAAATCTTATTCAGTTCAATTGAACACACTTGATTGAATATTTATTATGCAAAAGATACAATTCTGTGATTAAACAATTTTAAAGCCACTATTGACAAAGACTTCTGTTTCAGGCAATATGAATGGCAAGATATCCTGAAAACCACTTTCAGTGCAAAATTGTTAAAAAGGTTAGATGAAAGAGACAAAATATTTTTAAAATGCATAGCTGAGCTGCTCAAAAAGAAAAAAGGGTAAGAAGAATTCTGCGAGACTGAAAACAAAGTTAAAGGATCCATGCGGAGAAGTAAATGAGCTGAACCCGTCACTTGTGTGCAGACCATCTGCTGATGTCTGAAGATCAGAACCTTAGCTTTTAAAGGGCAGCAGGCAAGAAGCCGAAGCTTGGAGCTGATCTGTGACGGGTAGTCACACTGGAAACACCTGCATAACATTTACTACAAAAAGTTCCAAACAAAACTCTGGAACAAGCAAAATAATTCCAGAAGTTCAGAATTGCAAATATATACACACATATATATTTTTTACATTGGAATGTGTGTAGATTTTTTAAATACAAAAAAAGAATGGCAGGAGTAGAATATATAAGACATTTCTGAAGAACAAGGTGGATATTTGAGGGGGTTGGGAGAGAATTGCTCTACCAGACAAGATTTAATATAAAGCTGTAGTATGTAAAGCTACATGGTATTGATGCCGAGAGAGTTGCTCATTCATGTCCGACTCTTTGTGGCTCCATGGACTGTAGCCCACCAGGCTCCTCTGTCCATGGGGTTCTCCAGGCAAGAATACCGGAGTGGGTAGCCATTCTCTTCTCCAGGGGATTTACCCGACCCAGAGATCGAACTGGGGCCTCCTGCACTGCAGGCAGATTCTTTAACATTTGGGCCACCAGGGAAAGAAAGTGAAAGTGGAAGTGAAAGTCTCAGTTTTGTCCGACTCTTTGGCATCCCATGGGCTATACAATCCATGGAATTCTCCAGGCCAGATTACTGGAGTGGGTAGTTGTTCCCTTCTCCAGAGGATCTTCCCAAACCAGGAATGGAACAGGGGTCACCTACATTGTGGGTGGATTCTTTGTCAGCTGAGCCAACCAGGGAAGCCCAAGAATAGTGGAGTGGGTAAGCCTAACCCTTCTCCAGAGGATCTTCCTAACCCAGGAATCGAACCCAGGTCTCCTGCATTGCAGGCGGATTCTTTACCAGCTGAGCTATCAGAGAAGCCTGATTAATAGATCAGAGAGCCCAGAAGCAGATGCTTACATACATGGAATCAAACAGACAATGTTATGTTAATGTAGATGTTTAAATCTGATTATATTAAAGATACATGGGGAAAGATGAAACTGTGCATTAAACCATGCAGAGACAATTAGTCATGAATACTGGGGCAAGGGGAAAAGGACATACACCCTTTGCTAAGAGACAGTTGCTTCTCATATTTGTGCAAGTCTTACAGGCAGAGGCGCTGGCTGCCTTTATTCCAGACTATGTTCTCAAGGATAGTTATAAGAAAAAACAGCCTTGGAAGGGAAAGATGCCACTCTCTGGAGTATAAGGCAGGTTTTATTACTATCTATTATCCAGTATAATACAGACAAGGTGCCCCTCTAGGTTAAAGGTAAGGCATGCTAACCGCCCACTACAAGAGACCCTCTTCTGTAATACAACTCACTGTTTGTGCGGTAGTCATCTGACCTTCCTTGAGTCACCCTACG
The DNA here is from genome assembly GCF_002263795.3 of Bos taurus. Taxonomy (NCBI): domain Eukaryota; kingdom Metazoa; phylum Chordata; class Mammalia; order Artiodactyla; family Bovidae; genus Bos; species Bos taurus. Next base: position 101,100,219 of record NC_037333.1, read on the forward strand.
GGAACTGGGTTTGAGAAACTGGCATGAATTCTGACACTGTAGCTCCTGCTATTAATGTGAGTAGTAAAGAACTTTTCACCTGACTCGGGAACTGCGTTTCTTCTGCCCCAGCATCCTCTGGCAGGCTACTTTGTTAGCTTGCAGGCAGAGTAACATCTTAGACTGTTAAAAGTTCTTCACAATCTCTACCTCACATTGTATACAAAACACAATTCCAGATGGATAAAATTGTTCAAGAAAGCCCAAACTTTAAATAATATGGAAGGAAATGTAGTTGAATGTCTGAAAAATACATCATAAATAATATGCAAGTTGGTGGGAGTTGGGAGGAAAGTTCAAGAGGGAGGGCATATGTGTATACCTGTGGCTGATTCATGTTGATATATGGCAGAAACCATCACACTACTGTAAAGTAATTACCCTCCAATTGAAATAAAATTAAAAAAAAAACATGTAAGTTGCTACCTTATAAAGAAAACTGTTGACAAAAGAGACTACTTAAAATGAATCATTTCTGTTTATGAAAAAATGTGACAGGGTAAAAAAAAAGTAGGCCGTAAATTCAGAAAAGATATTTGACAGACACATAACCAGAGGAAGATTCATCCAGAATCTACAAAGAGCTCCTAAAATATGAGAATAAAAAGGCAGAGAATCCACAAGAAGAATGGACAATAAAACATGGACTACATTTCATAGAAAAAGAAATATAAAAGCTTTCATAAATATATGTGTAATTTTAAGCCACACTGAGATACTATTTTATACCTATCGAATTGATAAAAACTGAAAAGTATGATAATGTTCAGTTTTTACAAAGCAGTTGCTCAGATGGGGATGTTTATACACTGCTCATAGTTATACACAACTGGCAGTTAGAATAACCAAATTCAGGGGCAAAATAGCACTAGGAAATAAACTTCTGCATACCCTGCTGCTGCTGCTGCTGCTAAGTCGCTTCAGTCGTGTCCGACTCTGTGCGACCCCATAGACGGCAGCCCACCGGGCTCCCCCGTCCCTGGGATTCTCCAGGCAAGAACACTGGAGTGGGTTGCCATTTACCACCCAGCAATTCTATTTCTATACATATTTCCAGAGACACTCTTGTGTTTTGCTACCAGGATACACATAAAAGGCAGTTCATGAGAATACTTTTGTAATGGTAAAATAAATAATAAAAACTAATACTAAGAAAAAACAAATAATCATAGAAAGACCAATGAATAAATAAACTATGGTACATTCATTGAGTACGAAGCAATGAAATGGTTGTTCAAAGAAACAAGCATCCAGGTGACACAATGTCATAAACATGTTAAACAAATGAAAAGAAATCCTACAGTATGTAGTTTCTTTTTTCTTTGATTGGGCTTCTTTTGTTCAGCAAAATGCTTTTAAATGTATCTATGTTGGCATAAATATCAATAATAGTTCTATTTATTGCTGAGTAAAATGTATCAGTTAATTTATCTATTCTGCTTTTAGACATTAGAGGTGTTTCTAATTTTTGGATATCAATAATGTTGCATGAACATTTATGTACATGTATTTTTGCAGAAATATGTTTTCATTTCTTTGGGGAAAATATCTAAAGAGGGAATTGTTGGGTCATTGGATAAGGATATATTTAACTTATTAAAAACTGTTAGACACATTGGCTACCCACTGTAGCAATGCATAAAAATTCAGTTGCTTCACATCCTTGCCAACAATTGGAGTTATCAGTTTTCTAAATTTTAGTGAGTATTTAGTAATATTTCATTATAGTTTTATTTTTTTACTTCCCTGATGACTAATAGTGTTAACAACTTTTCCATGTGTTTATTGGCCATTTATTTATCTTATTTGGTGAAGTGCCTTTTCAAGTACTTTGTCCATTTGGTGAGACTGTAGATAGGGGAAGGGGGTTGTCTTTTTATAGAAATTTCAGAAATTCTCTATTTCAGGTAAAAGTTTACTATTACTTACATGTATTATGAATATTTTCTTTCAGTCTGTAGCTTACATATTCAGGTTACTAATGTTGTTTTTCAGTGAATAATAATTTTATGAAATTTATTTTACAATTTTTTTCCTTTATTAGTGTTTTCTTGATTTTGTTAGGGCTCTTTGCCCACCCCAAGTTCATTAGGATTTTCCTGCACATTTTCTTCATGAAGCTTGACATTGTTATTTTTATTTTTAGGTCTGTGATACCTCTCCAATAAATTTCAATTCATGCTATGATGTATATGTTGAGATTCACTTTTATTTCCTTAATGATACCCAGTGGCTCAAACATTCTTGGTGAAAAGACTTTCCTTTCCATATTGAGTTGCCTGCTGTCTTCGTTCAATTGACTGCATCAGTGTAAGTCTATTTCAGCACTCCATTCTATTCCATTTATCTGTTGTCTATCTTTAACCCAATACCATCCTGTCTTGACTACTGTAGATTTATAATAGTCTTAAAATTAGGTAAATACTTCAAATTTTTGTTTTTATTTGGGAGACTAGTCGAGGTCTCTGCATTTCCACATTAATTTTAAAATCAGCCTAGTGTTTCAAAATATTAATAAGTTAAAAAAGAAAAACTTCTAAAATGTTGTTTTGGATTGCATTGGGAAGAACAGATATCTTAAAGTTGAGTGTTCTATCCACCACAATCATAGTATATTTGTCCATTTACTTGAGTACTCTCTAATTTATCTTGGTAATGTTTTGCAGTTTACAGTATATAAATATACCTTATACGTTTTTTAAGTTTACTCTTAAACATTTATATTTTTGATGCAATTATAAATGACATTTTCATTTTCACTTCCTAAACACTCATTTCTAAAAATAGTCAATTTTTGTAAGTGACCTTATATTTAGAAGCTTGCTAAATTCACTTATTATGTGTGTGTTAGTCACTTGGTCGTGTCCAACTCTTCAGTACCCCACATACTGTAGCCCGCCAGGCTCCTCTGTCCATGGATTCTCCAGGCAAGAATACTGGAGTGGGTTGCCATTTCCCTTCTCCAGGGGATCATCTTGATCAACAGATTGAACTCAGGTCTTCTGCATTGCAGGTGAATTCTTTCCTGTCTGAGTCACCTAAATCTAGTAAATATTTTGCTGATAGTTTAGGAGTTTCTTTACACACAAAAATGTCTTCAGTGAAGACAGTTTTTGCTTTTTCCTTTCCAGTATGCCTTTTATTTTTTTCAGCTAATTGTCCTGCCTTTGAAACAACATTGAATAGAAGTGATGACTTGCTGATAATCTCTGACTTTTAACAGATCCACATATCCATTTTCATTTAAATTATGAACGTTAAGTCCATCATCATACAATTAGTTTTGAATGTGTGTGTGCTAAGTCATTTCAGTCTGTTTCAACTCTGAGAGTCTATAGACTGTAGCCTGTCAGTCTCCTCTGTCCATGAAATTCTCCAGGCAAGAATACTGGACTGGGTAGTAATGCCCTCCTCCAGGGGAATCTTCCCCGGGATCAAAACCACATCTTTTATGTCTCCCGCATTGGCAGGCGGGTTCTTTACCACTAGCGCCACCTGGGAAGTCATTAGTTTTGTATTTATTTTATCCCAATTTTCTGGAAGAGCCTTTCTGTAAGAATTGAGTATTGTTTTGTTTCCCATTTTATTTTACATAATAAGTTATTATTTATACTTCTTTTTCTTTTATTAATGAGTGTTTCTCTAGAGTTTGCAATCTTCATTTTTAATTTTTAGTAAATTAGATTCAAATAATATTATTCTACTCCAAACATGTAGTTTTAAAAACTTACAATAGTATGCTTCAATTTTCACCTCTAATCCTTTAAGATATTGTTATCATATGTTTTATTTATACATATTTTATAAACCCTACAGCACATTGCTATTATTTTTCCTTTGCTTAAGTCATTCTATTTTAAAGAAATTAAGAATTTAAAAAGAAAAGTATTTTATATTTAATCATATATTCTGTGTGTAGTCCTTTCACACCTCTAAGTTTATTTTTAAGCACTTTTATTCTTATATTTTCATGTTATTATAAATGACATTTTTATTTCATTTCCATTTTCCAAATGCTCATTTTCAGCATTTAAAAGATGATTTTCCAAGACTTTTCCAAGATTTCCTGGTGGTCCAGTGGTTAAGACTTCGCTTTCCAATGGAGGGGGTGTGGGTTCGATCCTTGGTCAGGGAGATAAGATCCCACATGCCTTGAGGCCAAAAACCCAAAACATAAAACAGAAGTAATACTGTAACAAATTCAATAAAGACTTTAAAAATGTTCTACTTCAGAAAAAAAAAAGGGAGTTGTTCCCTTGCTGTTTCACTACCTCGTGTGTGCGTGCGTGCTCAGTCACTCGGTCATGTCCACTCTGTGACGTTATGGACTGTAGCCTGACAGGCTCCTCTGTCCATGGGATTTTCCAGACACGAATACTGGAGCTAGTGGCCATTTCCTCCTCCAGGGGACCTTCCCGTAGAGTGCATTAAATGGGGAAATGTTCTCCCGGCCACTCTCAGTCTTTTCCTTCTTCTCACAGCACTTTGTTCGTACTTTAATTATGAGTATCTTGTAATACTGTAACTGTTCATATGTTTGCTCCATACTATATTATGACCTTTGGGGGAAATGATTCTGTTCTATTCACGCTCACAACACCAGGACAGAGCACTACTCGTAGTGTATAGTTAACGTCAAATAAATGTTTATTGAATAAAAAAAGAATCAAAGGAAAAAAGCTTCTTTCCTTCTCTACCACAAATCTAAGTATTTTCACTATCTTCTCATATTGAGACCTGTGAATTTTCAATAAATTTTATCCAAACAAATTAGTAATGAGGAGTCTGCAGTAGTGAAAGTATGAAAGAGCCTAGCAAAGACAACCTCAGAAATCTTAGCAAGCAGGAATGTTTTTGTTCTGTACTGCTGACCTGGACATGTGGGAAATAACATCCAGCCCACCCACCTGAAATGAACAATGTATTTTCATTTTTAATGAATGAATAATCTTTCTATGAAAAGCAAGTATCTTGACCTTTCCTGATTTGCATTATAAAGATTCCAAATGTATTAGTTGCACCTATGGCCAAGTCACTAAATCAAGGCAGAAGCTTCTGGTTCTACAAAGGGACATTAAGAGAAAAAGGACACTCAGTATGATAATTCTAGTGAATTACAGAAAGCCAGTCTGGTAATTATATTTCCTGATAGCATGGTAGAGAACATCTGGCACCATTACATAGAAACAGCATAAATGGCCAGGGCATTATCCTGACATTAGTCTACAATGGAATTAGTGAGAGCATCTTGGTATCTATGAATAGCTTGAAAAGGGAGGGGATGATAACTGGGGGAGTTTAGTGCTTTCAATTACTGGTTGTTCTTTTGGGAAAACCCCCATATGTTCATTTCTTGCCATGTACTCTACTGAGTTCCTCCTCATTACATGCCTATAGGAGTTAATGGCTACTCTGAGCAGAACAGTAGGCCAAATTGTATGAATGAGATACACTTGAGAATTCATTAGGCTAAACTGGTGCACAGCAGTTGCTATAAAAGAATGCAACTATGATGTGTTTTAATAGCTTAGATCAATACTTAAATTCTTTTGTATGTGAGATGTGCCAGCTAAACCACAGGAAGCTTGAGAATCTTTGCAGATGAAAAAATCAAATTGTTCTGGGCAGCTCCAGGCTCCCATGGTTTGTCACTGAAATGCAATATATAGAGGGGAAGACCAAATGACCTACTGATTCCAAAAATAGCCTAAGGTCCAGCAGTTGCCAAGGTGAGTTGGTACACAACAAACTCGTTGTAAATAATTTTTGTATTTCATACATCTCACATTTATTATAAATGACTAACAGCCTGCAAGCATATATACAATATTTAAATACAAAGTCACTGTTAATTACAAAACACTGCTTCTTCTATGCCCAAAACAATTCTCCCAACTATATGCAGAAAAAAAGTAATTATATCTTAAAACTAGTAATTATCTTTCCAAGTGCTGATATAGAAAATGAAATTAAATTCAATTTTCTATTAACAACTGTTTATATGTTCACTTTAAAATATTATTAAGTCTTTACATCCATGGACTATCATTTAGAGCAGGACTCAGCAAGCTGTAGTCCATGGACCAAATTCAACTCACTGCTGCTGCTGCTGCTGCTGCTAAGTTGCTTCAGTCGTGTCCAACTCTGTGCGACCCCATAGACAGCAGCCCACCAGGCTCCCCTGTCCCTGGGATTCAACTCACTACCTGCTTGTAAATAAAGTTTTATTGGAACACAGCCCATTGATTCATTTACATATTATCTAAGGCTGCTTTTACACTATTGTGGCAGAGCTGAGTAATTGTAGGAGGGAATATATGGCCTGCAAAGTCTAAAATATTTACCATCTCACCATTTACAAAAATGATTGCCTCTGATGAGAGCACTCTTCCCACAAACATCTAGGAGAACATGATTAACTTCAGGAAATATGCTATCTCCTTTCAAGGAATCAGTGCTTGTCTACCTCTAAAAGCTGCTGCTGCTGCTGCTGCTAAGTCACTTCAGTCATGTCCGACTCTGTGTGACCCCATAGATGGCAGCCCACCAGGCTCCCCTGTCCCTGGGATTCTCCAGGCAAGAACACTGGAGTGGGTTGCCATTTCCTTCTCCAATGCATGGAAGTGAAAAGTGAAAGTGAAGTCACTTAGTCGTGTCCGACTCTTAGTGACCCCATGGACTACAGCCTACCAGGCTCCTCCATCCATGGGATTTTCCAGGCAAGAGTACTGGAGTGGGGTGTCATTGCCTTCTCCGCCTCTAAAAGCTAAGTATCTCTTAAAATACTATTTATATAACAAGATGATTCCTTCCACAGAAGTCCTCTGATAAGCTTATTTAGCAGAAGTAAAGCAATAGAGACCAAAATGTAAGTGATGGGTTGTTGTATTTTGTTGTTGTTTAGTCGCTAAGTTGTGTCTGACTGTTTTGCAACCAGAGATGGGGGAAAGAGGCAAATGAAGAAGAAATGGAGTGGAGTATTAAGAGATAGAACATATCAAATAAAAGATGTATAAATGGTGGAATTCACCAACTCAAGAACTATAACATGCACAAACCTTGTTGAGCTTTCTGAATTTTGGACAAACAGCATTGCTTCCAGTCCTGGGAACCCGGTAAAGTTAGCTAACGGAAACTCATGTCATGCTCTACATGTGCTGGGTAAAATATAACAAAAAGTTAACAGACAGCTGAATTTATAGTAAAAAAAGAAAACTGCCAGTGATGTTGAAGTTAATAAGCTTACAAAATCTGAGTGTGCACATCTCTTCCCACCTCCATGCTCAATGACACTTCTTCAGTTTTTTAAACTTGGCTATGCTGGGGATATGCTACAAACCTGAGCACTTTTTCTCAGAGAGCTTATAATTAAACATCTACTAACACACCACTGGAAGTTACCAGGTACCGAAAATGATAGAGAAAAAAAAAAAACTGAAAGATGAATCATATATTTTTTATAAATATCATGAGGAAAGCAAACATCACAAGTGAGAATCGTCAGATACTATAAAAGAAATATTACAACACCACAAGGATTTCAGACATGACAGAAAAAACCAGAAAGACCATATGTAGGAATGAGAAAAATAATTAAAGAGTCAAAATAAATGTCATAAGAAATAAGCTAGTGATGTGATAAAAGGAAAAATGGATAGATTTGAAAATGAACTAAATAGAAATTGTGAAAAACATAGCTTTAAAATTAAAAGCCTTATAGATTAAACAGGTTAAACTGAAACAGTTGAGCTAATGAACTGGTAGGACACTCACAGAAATTTGTGATAGAATAATAAAGAGATGAAAAATATGAAAGATTGAGAGACATATGCAATACAAGGTCAAAAATAAATATAATGGGAGTTCCAGAAAGAACAAAGCAAATAAACAGAAAATGCAAAGGGGCAATATCTGAAGTAATAATGAAGTAATAACATGAATTTAATTCTTAAAAACTGAAAAACATAATGAAGTACTTAGCAGGATAGATAAGGATATATCCATGCCTAGAAATATCATGACCAACTGTAGAAGAGCCAACACAGTGATAAAATCTTAAAAACAATTAGAGATAAGAGTCAGAATCCCCAGAAAATAATGATGGGACTGAAGGAAGACTGATGGGCATAAAATAAAGTGGGTAGGAAAAATGATGTTTTAGAAATAAACCAATTAAAACACACTATAGAACTAACATATTAAGAACAATAAAACGTACAAACAAAAGAGATCAGTTTATCACCAACATATAATAGAAAGAAAAGTGCTCTAATGTTGATAAGAAAAATTCTAATTTTGATGAGGAGACATAGTATGATTGGCAACCAGCTGAAAGAGAACTAAATAACACTGGGGATATTCTTCCTCCTTCACCAAAGAGAGATACAGACACCAAGCAAAGTGGTCAGTACAACAGAAAATCCCAATACAAAAGATGGCTACCAAAGTAATTTTTTAAAGGGCTTCGATCTTCATAGTGAAGAAATAAAAAATAAGATAGCATTTATTCACCAAGGGCTTCCCTGGTGGCTCAGATTGCAAATAATCTGCCTACAAAGCAGGAGACCCAGGTTCAATTTCTGGGTTGGGAAAATCCCCTGGTAAAAAGCAATGTTTATCCACTCCAGTATTCTTGCCTGGAGAATCTCGTGGATAGAGGAGCTGAAGTCCATGGGGTCTCAAAAAGTCAGACACAAACTCAGTGACTAACACTTTCACTTTTCACTCTTTACTCACCAAATTGAGGAATTTTTTTTGATGAAACAATATTAAATGCAGAGAAACAGACGTACCCTGCTCTCCTCCCCCCAAACATTTATTTTGCTCAATACTTCACTCAATATAAAATATGCACTAAATAAATACTTGTTGAGTGAATCAATAGGTGTTGCAAATAAATATCCATGCACTAAGGGGGCAGTTGACAACAGGTATTCAATTGCTTAAAAATGCATTTAAGACAAGTAATTCTGTACCTAAGAATTTGTGCTAAAGATATAATCAAATATCTTACAAACATCTAAGAATGTTCACCACAGCACTATATGTAGTAAAATAATTGCAAAATAAAGTGTTCAGTAAAATGGATTAATAATTACTGTAAAACCATATATCATAATTCCATTTAAGCATTTATAAATTATAAGATGGATGAATGTTCACAATATATTATAAAGTGGAAAAACATAACAGAAATATATTACAATATGTCCTCAGTCTTTTGGGCATCCCTGGTGGACCAGTGGTAAATAATACTCCTGCCAATGCTGGAGACAAAGGTTCAGTTCCTGGGTGGGCAAGATCCCCTGTAGGAGGAAAAGGCAACCCACTCCAGTAATCCTGCCTCGGAAATCCCATGAACAGAGGAAGCTGGTGGGCTACAGTCCATGGGGTCGCAGAAAGTCAGACACTATTTGGTGACTAAACAGAAACAAGTTCAATCTTTTAAAAACTAAATGGATATGGATAGATATGAATATAATTTTACAGAGCTAGAAATGTGCTTTGTGCTTTTATGTATTTTCCAGTTTCTACAATGAAGACTACCTCTTTTTAATAAGGAAAAATGTTATTACAGGATATGGTAAAATAACAGATGCAAAGCTTTTAAGTGAAATAAAACACAGCAAACATCTAAGCAACTTCTTTTCACAGATTAGAAACTTGAGGCCTAATGGTAAACAGTTAGTAAATCTTCCAAATTCATATACGTCATCAGTGAGGCAATAAGGACTCTAATCCGAATGTCCCAAACGCTATGCAGTAAACACAGGTTAAGATTCCTCAAAATGTTGGCTGGCAAACACTTAAAATATACCAGTGATGGCCTCTGAGGCTTCTGAGATGGCTCAATGGTAAACAACACACCTACCAATGCAGGAGATGTGGGTTTGATCCCTGGGTGGGGAAGAGCCCCTGGAGAAGGAAACGGCAACTCCCTCCAGTATTCTTGCCTGGAGAATTCCGTGGATGGAGGAGCCTGGCGGGCTAAAGCCCATAGGGTCGCAAAAGAGTTGGACCCGGCTAAACAACAACAAAAATAGCCTCTGACCAACTGATTTTTTTTCCTCTTCTAAATGCTCCTAAAATTCATGTATATGGGGTTTGCATCCAGACACAAGTGTTTTACTTATTTTTCTAGAATATCCCGTATACAATTACATTAGCACAGAGAAACAAGATTTTTATCATCCTTATAATTTATAAATCTAATAAAATGTTTCTTGAATTGCTTCTAGTGGGTTTAATAGACACCTCCATTTCACATCTCGTTATCACAAAACTTATTTTGTCTAGGCGTGAGATCGAAACTACTATATTTTTGCCTGGTTATATCTTTTTTGTCATGACATTTTCCATCTAAATATCAAGAAGTATAAAGTTCGGCTCCTCTGATACTACAAGAAACCCTGTGTATCTCCCACCACCACAGACATGATCATATTCACAGAAAACTCAGCATCTGACATCTGCATGCTCCATTCACCCACAGCCATTTGTAGGTTTGTGTGTGTGTACACATGTGAATTACATGTGGTCTTTTTTCCTAAATAGGTACCCGAGGTAAAGGGAAAAGAAAGTTGTGTCTGACTCTTTGAAATTCCATGGACTGCAGCCTGCCATGCTCCTCTGTCCATGGAATCCTCCAGGCAAGAACACTGGAGTGGGCAGCCATTCCCTTCTCCAAGGCATCTTCCCGACCTAGGGATTGAATCCTGCATTGCAGGCAGATTCCTTACCTTCTGAGCCACCAGGGAAGCCCCAGATAAGGGAAAAGATGATTTTTTTTTCCTTAGTGATTCCACATTAACAATATTTGTAAAGCATGGAGCAGAATGTTTTTTATAGAGTAAGAATCAACTATGTATCTTTATACATACATTTGATTAGATAAGTAAATAACATTTCACATCACAGAGGATAAGACATACAGATTACAAGTCCCAAAGAGTAAAAATAGACAAAATGTTTGTAGTTTTATTTTGATTTTTAGTCCGAATTACTTATGATATGTATAACCATTTTTATACTAACTTCACTTTAAAAGGAAAATTTGAATTCTTAGCACATGAAGTGAATGAACAATATATGTATATATCCAGTATCCACTCTGTCAGGTGCTACAGAGAGGACTCCAAGTATGAAAGTGAACAATTCAAAGATAAAAGGTAAAAATCAGTGCCTTTAATGAATTCCCATTAAATTAAAATACTGTACATATATATATATAGGTTTTTTTTTATCCTCAGAGTTCAAAATTTTCTATATTAGAGTACTTTTTAAAAATTTTTCTAAGGATGGAGTTTTCTAAGGATGTTTATTTTAACACAGATGGGCATAATAATATGCTTTAAGCCAGAAAAAGCAATAAACCTTTGGGCAATCCATTTAAAAGGCAAAATAAAATCCAATTCCACTGAACAAGTAGCATTATTGCCTTAATTATGCATCCCCAGAATAACTAGGCCAACAGGGGCTATTAATTAGGTGAAATGTCAACTTGAATCTTTGAGAGGTGTTGAACTTACAACGAACAAATCCATCCCTTAAGTGATGCGGAAAAAAATCTAACAATGTAATGAGAAGAATAAATTCAGAGGTCACTTTATCTTCCAGTCACTTAGCAACTGAATTGGAGTGAAGAGGGCAAGAGGGAAATGATTTGTAAAAATAATTAACCATAAACTCTGAAGCAGAGATTAGTACAGAGGAAGCAGTTTTTTCCCAGGGCTTCAAGCCAACTCTCCTAGTAGAAACATATTTATTTATCGTCACACAAAGCCCCAGAGATAAGGCTTACCACCATTTCTTTTTTCCATACATCCCTCTGTCCCTGCCAACTTCTTCTTTCTACTGCTCTACTTCACACACACACACACACACACACACACACACACACACGCAAAACTAAAGCCATGTTCTTTGTCTTCTTCACACCCTCTTTCCACCTCGGGTTTGCAGGACAGATTCCTCTTACTAGCCTCTTGCTGCAGGCACAATTAGCACACATCCTATTTTGCACAGCCAAATCTTTTTAAATTCTAAAGTAAAGCACAGCGCAGATAGACTTAGCATCAAACAGAGTGAAGTCAGAAAGAGAAAAATAAATATCATATACTAAGTTGCTCCAGGAGTGTCTGACTCTGAGACCCTATGGATCTTAGCCCACTAGACTCCTTTGTCCATGAGATTTCCTAAGCAAGAATACTGGGGTGGGTTGCCATTTCCTTCTCCAGGGGATCTTCCCAACCCAGGGATCAAATCCACTTCTCTTATGTCTCCTGCATTGCCCACCTGGGAAGCACATACGTGGAATCTAGAAAAATGATGCAGACACAGATGTAGAGAACAAATATATGGATACCAAGGTGGTGAGAGGAATTGGGAGATTCGGACTGACAGATACACACTTTTGATACTATGCACAAAATAAATAACTAATGAGAAGTACTGTGTAGCACAGGGAACTCTACTTAATGCACTGTGGTGACCTAAATGGGAAAGAAATCCAAAAAAGATGGAATATATGTATACCTATAGCTGATTTAATTTGCAGTACAGTAAAAACACAATATTTTATTTTTTTTTATTTTATTTTATTTTTAAACTTTACACTATTGTATTGGTTTTGCCAAATATCGAAATGAATCCGCCACAGGTATACATGTGTTCCCCATCCTGAACCCTCCTCCCTCCTCCCTCCCCATACCATCCCTCTGGGTCATCCCAGTGCACCAGCCCCAAGCATCCAGTATCTTGCATTGAACCTGAACTGGTGACTCATTCCATATATGATATTATACGTATTTCAATGCCATTCTCCCAAATCATCCCACCCTATCCCTCTCCCACAGAGTCCAAAAGACTGTTCTATACATCAGTGTCTCTTTTGCTGTATTTTAAAGCAACTATACTGCAACTATACTTTGACTTCCCTGGTGGCTCAGACGGTAAAGTGTCTGTTTACAATGTGGGAGACCTGGGTTCGATCCCTGGGTCGGGAAGATCCACTGGAGAAGGAAATGGCAATCCACTCCAGTACTATTGCCTGGAAAATCCCATGGACAGAGGAGCCTGGTAGGCTACAGTCCATGGGGTCACAAAGAGTCGGACACGACTGAGCGACTTCACTTACTTATACTTTGGCTACCTGATGTGAAGAACTGACTCATTGGAAAAGACCCTGATGCCGGGCAAGACTGAAGGCAGGAGAAGGGGACGAAAGAGGATGAGATGGTTAGATGGCATCACCAACTCGATGGACATGAATTTGAGCAAGCTTCAGGAGTTGGGAATGGACAGGGAAGCCTGGTATGCTGCAGTCCTTGGGATCGCAGAGAGTCGGACATGACTGAGTGACTGAACTGACTGATAGTCCAATGAAAATTAATTTAAAATATAAGCACAAATTTAAGGAACCAAAATTGTATACAGCTATTCATTTCATTTAGTAACATATTTCTTTATATTAGAGTAAAGAAAGAAAAGGAGGATACTTGGGATATGACCAACACAAACTCATATCACAACCCATTTATTCCAGCAGAATAAATCATAAATTCATATGAGGTCAAATGTTCCCTCAATTTATTCTTTTAAATTAATTTTTTAAAGTGGATATTTTAAAAGTATGTTTATTATAAGAATAATGTGTGTGCTTAGTCATTCAGTTGTGCCTGACTCTTGCAACCCCATGACTGTAGCCCGTCAGGCTCCTTGGTCCATGGGATTTTTCAGGCAAGACTCCTAGAGTAGATTGCTATTTCCTCCTCCAGGTATACGAATAATATGTCTGTAATTTTAGGAAATGTAGTAATATACAGTAATATTGTCTTGTGGTTATTACAAAGATTGTAGCAGGTTTAACCAAGTAATACTTAACCTTTTAGAAAAAACTATTTTCTTTAATAATAATTAAATTAGGAGACAATTTGAAGATTTTTCTCTTTAGATAATTATTTCATGGAAAAAATATTTTATATTCTTTAAGTAGAATATTTATTTTCTTGCATTTAAATTGTTTTAATTATCTGCTAGTGTAACCCATCGGAGAAGGCAATGGCACCCCACTCCAGTATCCCATGGACGGAGGAGCCTGGTAGGCTGCGGTCCATGGGGTCGCTAAGAGTCGGACAGACTGAGCTACTTCACTTTCACTTTTCACTTTCATGCATTGGAGAAGGAAATGGCAACCCACTCCAATGTTCTTGCCTGGAGAATACCAGGGACAGGGGAGCCTGGTGGGCTGCCATTGATGGGGTCACACAGAGTCGGACACGACTGAAGTGACTTAGCAGCAGCAGCAGCAGCAGCGTAAGCCATAGATTATGAAATGAAGTTAGGAGAAGGCAAAAAACATCTACTGAAAATCATCTACAGGCAGAATTCTCTGCTAAGTGCTTTTTATGATAATTAATTGTTTAATATTTCTTCAGAAATACATATATGAACAACAGTGTATCTCCTAATCTAACAGCATAAACCTGCACGTACTTCTGCAAAGCTTATGTTTAGAAATCTTATCTCTATCCAACCTAAATAAATTGTGATATACTAAGTTGCACAGAAAAAAACCATTTTAAAATGTACACTACATAAATGCCAACAAACTACTTGTTTGAAAAACGTGTAATCATCACTTCATGGCAAACAGATGAGGAAGCAGTGGAAACAGTGGCTGACTTTATTTTTCTGGGCTCCAAAATCACTGCAGATGGTGACTGCAGCCATGAAATTAAAAGATGCTTACTCCTTGAAAGGAAAGTTATGACCAACCTAGACACCATATTCAAAAGCAGAGACATTACTTTGTCAACAAAGGTCCATCTAATCAAGGCTATGGTTTTCCCAGTGGTCATGTATGGATGTGAGAGTTGGACTATAAAGAAAGCTGAGCGCAGAAGAATTGATGCTTTTGAACTGTGATGTTGGAGAAGACTCTTGAGAGTCCCTTGGACTGCAAGGAGATCCAACCAGTCCATCCTAAAGGAAATCAGTCCTGGGTGTTCATTGGAAGGACTGATATTGAAGCTGAAACTCCAATACTTTGGCCACCTGATGTGAAGAGCTGACTCATTTGAAAAGACCCTGATGCTGGGAAAGACTGAAGGCAGGAGGAGAAGGGGACAACAGAGGATGAGATGGTTGGATGGCATCACCAACTCAATGGACATGGGTTTGGGTGAACTGTGGGAGTTGGCAATGAACAGAGAGGCCTGGCGTGCTGTGGTTCATGGGGTTGCAAAGAGTCGGACACAACTGAGCGACTGAACTGAACTGAACTGAATCAAACAAAAAGGTATTTTAATATGACTCATGACAAAATAGAATGTTATGTCATACACATTTAGTTTGCTTTAATTTCATCTATGATATTTCATGATTAGTTGAAATGTCACAAGAACAAAAAATAAAGTTCAAAAAAACACCATTAGAAAGCTGGCCTGTATT
Source organism: Bos taurus (assembly GCF_002263795.3). Lineage (NCBI taxonomy): Eukaryota > Metazoa > Chordata > Mammalia > Artiodactyla > Bovidae > Bos > Bos taurus. The sequence goes on from NC_037333.1 coordinate 101,115,708, forward strand.
TAGCCAACACTTGCAAGAGCTTTGTGTGTGCTTAGTCATGTCCAGCTGTCTGCGGCCCCATGGACAGGGGCAATAGTTGGCCCGACTCCTCTGTCCATGGCATTTTCCAGAAAAGAAAACTTGAGTGGATTGCCATTTCCTACTGTAGGGGATCTTCCAGACCCTGGGATAGAACCTGCATCTCTTAAGTCTCCTGTTTTGGCAGGCGGATTCTTTACCACCAACACCACCTGGGAAGCCCCACCTATAAGAGCTACTCAAGTCAAGTGTTTCATCCACAGTTAAATAAAAAGAACAAAAACGAAAATTCAAGTTTCACAAGATACTAACAGTTTGAACCTATATGTTTTTTAATTGAACAATGGGTAATGTGGAAAAATATAAGATCATTATAGGAGTAATATGATTTCAAAAAAAGATATGAATCATGAATTATATCCACTCTCTTTCTGAAAGTAATAACATTTTGATAAATGGATGGTGGAGTCAGGAAAGAAAAGGCAGTGGTGCCATGAATCCTCCTTAAGTTCTGTTTAGTCTAAACATATGAAAAGTGACAGAGAAATATTTTATTTTCTTCTTTTATATACATTGATCACATAATTAACTGGTTAGTATTTAGAAGCAAATGTATGTATACGTATTAAACTCCATTTGAGTTTAAAGTTAGAAAAGCAAGTTCAAAATTTTACAATTACTTCTGAATAAAAAACAGTAGTTAATGTTTCTTCTAGTGACATTTTCCCCACTCCAGTACTCTTGCCTGGAAAATCCCATGGACGGAGGAGCCTGGTGGGCTGCAGTCCATGACGTCGCTGAGAGTCGGACATGACTGAGTGATTTTACTTTGACTTTTCACTTTCATGCATTGGAGAAGGAAATGGCAACCCACTCCAGTGTTCCTGCCTGGAGAATCCCAGGGACGGGGAAGCCTGGTGGGCTGCTGTCTATGGGGTCGCACAGAGTCGGACACGACTGAAGTGACTTAGCAGTAGTGACATTTTCAGCCTAGTATATTATATTTGTTATGGCATTT